>NC_058524.1:552188928-552815762 GCF_904849725.1 Hordeum vulgare subsp. vulgare | reverse complement strand
AAATTCATCTCGGGACCCCGATCCTAAGCCATAGGAAGCAATTCTAGACTCAACTTCGACCAGTCAGTCAGGCTCTGATACCAACGTTGTCGGGACCCCGATCCTAAGCCATAGGAATCCAGCCTGTAACACATCGCATCTCTTTGTGGTCTCACGCATGGTTAACCCCACGGCTGCAGCCTTACCTTAGCTGGGACCGTTTGCGCCTTTTGACTCGCGTATGCAATTGTGTCGCTAGCAATCCAATGACAAAGAACCCGGATCAACATGTCTAGTCACAAACCAATTGTGTCGCGTATGCAATTGTGTCGCTAGCAGTTCCGCACAGGGACAGGCATACATGACCCAGCAAAGCAGGTGTCGGTCACCAACGAATGTAGACGAGTCGTAGCAAGCTACAAGGACTCCGTTACATCACGTGACATTTCCCCAAAGGGGACAGACACAACAGCTAAGAAGGACACACGCTGGTCAACCAATGTGTCCGGAGCAGTAGCGAGCTACCATGGCTCGTTGGATCACAAAGGGGCATTTCCCTGTAAGGAATGCTACTAAAGTCTACGGCTAGGTAATCGAACCCCATACATATCAAGTACGACACACGTACGCATGGCATACCGATATGTATAGATACTTCGATGGCATCACAACATAACCATAAACATACAAGCTTTATTTAAAAGGCTCGGAAGAGCCACACACATAATATTACACAGTAGGGGTCTCACGACCCATCATAACAGTCATTCAAGTTACAAGCTAGCGGAAGTAGATAAGCTGTCTGAGTACAGACAGATGAAACTAGAAGGCACATGGCCTGACTATACTACAGACCCACCCTAGGGCCAGATCGTAGCTCGGATACCAGCTACTCGTCGTCATGGATGTCTAGGAAGAACCCTCCATTAGGGTCATTAACAACCTCTGCAACAAATTATTAAGGAAACATGAGTACAGAGGTACTCAGCAAAACTTTAGGATAACTATCTACTCATGCAGTGTACCAATAAGGAATTGCGGGGTTTCATGCGGAAAGCCAACATTTGACTCGTGGCTAGACAACTTGCATTTTAAAACAATTTTTGACAACTTGATTTCTCGCACACGAGTCCACTAACACCACAACAATACTCCATCGTGGAATCATTCCGTCTCCATACGTAAATGCCCTCCACGACACTCACGCTTATCTTGACAATTTTATGAGTAGCCATTGAAGTTATCTATGAACAACATATCTCTCCAAGTAGTCCATATCCGCGGACGCGGTTATTCGAATAGATCATAACCCTGCAGGGGTGTACTTCTTCACACACGCTCTCACCACTTATCTCCATGTGCACGTCATGCACCTCGGCAACCTTCAAGCCACTACAAGAAAAATGCTCAATGACGACCAAAAATAAGGACGGTGGTTTAATTGGCCATTGATCCATGACCAAAATTTCAAAATCAGTCATGGCAAGTCTAAGAGGCTCCAAAGCCCATAACATTATGACCTTTTTTGTCCATTAGGTCATGATCCTATTGCACAAAATGGTCATTAAGATGCGTAGCATTATTTATGATCATATTTCAGTGCTACCATGACTAAATATAAGGTCGTAAAAATGTGCGTGGAGGTGACTGGACGACACCTCACCAATTTTGCCTATGTGTCATGTATACAGAGCAAAAATTTGTTTTATACGTATATGGATGAAGTAAATTATATTAGATAAATACCAATAAATTATAATTATTCATTTTAATATCCTAAATATATTGGAAAATACAATATAATTACCAAAATGAAATATATGAGCCCATGCTAATATCATAATGTGTAGACCCTATTTAGATAAATATTTTTGAAAGGTGGTATAGGGTACCTTAACTTGGTGTTTCAGACAATAAAACCTTAAACATGACAATAAAAAATATGTGGGTGAATTTTGCTGTAATGCTAAATACTATCATAATTAAATGAAAATTGTTTACACCCACAACACACAACCAAAAAATATAGCTTTCTTTTGAGGGAAATAGTAAATATTCTACAACTCTTTTTAGGCAATCACAAAATACAACTAGAGACAACAATGTGGGTCCATATTTTCTAAATCCAATATCTATACGGACTTAGCAGACCCATTAGAGCATGTACAATGCTCCATGTTGGACCAATGCCCCAGCACACCACGTCAACTCAAATGCTCCACCTCATCCCAACTTGCTGCTTGCAGAGTGAAACGGGATCCTGCAGAGAAACCAGCTTCCTCACTTGCAAAAGCCAACTTTCGAGGGTAAAATCATGAGGGAAATGAGCTCATTGATGGGACAACGAGTCATGAGAGAGAGCGTCAGGTGTGAAAAAACTGAAGTGGTGGGCCCAAATAAGATGATGCCTGCGATGGAAGCTAGTGGTCTCCAAGTAGCTGCTTCATACAATTTTACCTAGGTGAAGCATGGAGCATCACCATACAACTGCCTCCATTGTACATGCCCTTATGTGAAAGGATATAATTCAATCAAAAAATTTGAATAAGATATAAGTGAAAGGATATAATACAACTGCCTCCATTGTACAAAACTAACCCTAACCCTATCTCCAGACCCGTCCCCCGAAAAAAGTCCATTTTTAACCCTGAATTTGTAGAGGTTCGACGAAATGAACCTCCAACTCGAAATCCATGTCGATTGCACACTGAACTTTGTGATCCTGGTCTAAAATGAACCCTGGATTCGTTTGGCAAACTGGGATTGCTGACTTGACCGGGATTGGGCTGTGCACGTGCGGAAAAGACTGGGCCAGAACAGTCAGGCCCATCTCGCTATCGGACATCACAATTTTTACGAAATTAAAAAAGTGAGAAAAAAAGTTCACGAATTTTGAAGAAATAACCACGGATATAAAAAAGTTCAACGATTTTGAAAACAAATAAATGGATTTTCAAAATTAAAATTCAGGGATTTGCAAAAACATTGTGAAGTCCACGGGTTATTTTATAGTACGTAGGAAGCACTTTAAAATGGTTTTTAACATACGATTAACATTTTTTTAGAATACATGTTAAAAATAATAATACATCATATACATTTTTTTAATTGTCCCCAACACTTTTTTTGAAATGTATGAACATTTTCTAAATGCAATAATTTTAAAATTACATACATGTATATTTTTATAATTTTGAAACATATTTTGAACCTGAGCGCTAGGTCGTTGACTCTAACATTATTTTACAGTCATTAATTAATGACCGTGTACATTCCCGACACATTAGTTTCGAACAATGAAGCTCCCTTTTCACGGCAACGCGTGCTACGCATTGTTTTGCTTTAGGTTTTCGTTTGTTATTTATATTTTATATTTTTGTTTTCTACTTCTTTTTTTCCTTTTATTTTTATTTTTATTTTTATTTTATGTTTCAATTTATATTTTATACTTTTATACTTTTTGATTTCTTTTTTTCTTTTTTTGTTACTGTTTATTTTCTCTTATATTATATAGAGTTCATTGTGTGTTGTCAAAATATTTATTGTATATTACGTGTGCATGTACGTGTATGTGTGGGTTGTGATGGTATGTATTATGCGTACCTGTAGGCTATTCGGGGTTCATCGTCGGACCGGATTTGTCCCAACACACTGTAAGAAATATTTGAAAAAAGGTTCGTCATTTTCAAAAAAAAATTAACAAATTAAAAAAATGCTGACCAGGTAGAGCTTAAGCTACAGTCTTAATATACTCACAACTACAAGAACAAATGCATGCATCACTCCACAACTACAAGAAAAAATGTTCGCGCATCCAAAAAATATTTTCGAATTTGAAAAATGTTCCGATTTTGAAAAAAATCACGTTTTCTATTTTTGAGAGATTTTATTAAATGGTTCACATATTATAAAAAATGTTCGTATTTCAGGAAAAAAATTATTTGTTTGGAAATGTGTTGTCCGTTTCGAAATATGTTCTAAAAATATTAATATGTTCATGATTTTAAAACGGGTCGGCCTAAAAAATGAATCCCGGTTGACATGGTGCGAGGGTTTGATTTAGACCGGGATTGCATATTCAGGGTGCAATCGACCGGGATTTCGAGTTGAGGGTTTATTTCGTCCGACCAATACAAATTGAAGGTTGAAATTGGACTTTTTTCCCGTCCCCCTCGACTCCCCTCCCACCCCTCCCGCCGCAGCCTTCCCCTCCCACCCCTCCCGTCGGAGCCTTCCCCTCCCACCCCTCCCGCCGCAGCCT
Source organism: Hordeum vulgare subsp. vulgare (assembly GCF_904849725.1). Taxonomy (NCBI): domain Eukaryota; kingdom Viridiplantae; phylum Streptophyta; class Magnoliopsida; order Poales; family Poaceae; genus Hordeum; species Hordeum vulgare. The sequence continues at coordinate 552,811,522 of NC_058524.1, read as the reverse complement.
TCCCCTCCCATCCCTCCCACCGCCAACCTTCCTTCCCCTAGCCCCTCACCAGATCACCGCGCTGTTCAAGCCCGGCCCCTCCCCGCGTCGCCTCGCAATGTCGGGCCTCGCCGCCGCAGAGCAGGGCGCCGTCTCGCTGGTGCGTCGTGTCGGTCGGGCCCTCAACCGCCGGATCTCCGACCTCGTCGCCCTCCTCTTCCACCACAAGGTCAGCGACCCCACCCCCCGCAGGCCTCCCCTTCCCCTCCGCCCACCCAACCCTAACCCTAGCTGACTTACCTGGCAGACCGCGGGGTCCTTGGGCGCCGTCGCGGGCTTCGCCATCGCCGTCGTCTTCGCGTGGAAGTTCCTGCGCTCCTCCTCGCTCGCGCGGCCCCGTCGTCCCGCCGCCACCAAGCGGTCCTCGCCCGCTGGCTCCACGGCGCCTGCACCCGACGACCCGGCTCTTACTTCTTCTACCAATTTTAGGAAATTAAGTTCGAGCCAAATGTGATGTGTGAATTAAGTACAGATATCGTTCTTGTTTCTCTGATATTGTCGTACCTGAAAATTATTATTACTCTCAACAGCCTAAGCCTCAACCAATTAAGTACAGAGGCATTGAACGTTTGCTAGATATGCTGATTCATTATAATCAGGTTTGCGTTGAACGTTTGCTAGATTTGTTGATTCATTATAATCAGGTTTGCGTTGAACGTTTGTTACTCTCTTTGTTGCTTATATCATGCTAGCTCATGTTCTATGCATCCTTTCTGTCATTGTCAATCAGGTTGACTTGTCCCATCCTGATGCTGAACTTAGATTGCTTGAAGTATTCTACCACAAGATATACAAGGTGGTACAAATGCTAGTTTAACACCTTTTAGTTGCATTTAGTTCCTCAAAATAGACAAGTGTTAGTTACCATGTATTTGCTGCAGATTTTTGCACCGAGTGAAAAGATAGAAAACATCAACGATCAGTACTAGACACTACGTTCACAAGAGGTATGTGATGATATGCCATGCTTTATTATATTAACCTTACCAGTATTTACTATAATATTATATAAACTACTGTCATGACAAATCTAATGATATTATTATATTAACCTTACCAGTATTTAGGAACTGAACAATTACGAACAACTATCTGAATAATTTTTTTATGTTAGTATTCAAAGTTTGAGAAAAAATAGTGTTTATACTGGAATACTCGGTATAGCTATTTTCTATTTGAACTACGTATATAAGAGTCCATAGAGTGGTTTGTTTGTATCCTCAATTTGAGAGGTCTGCTAATTGTAGGTTCATAAATATTTTAACAAAGCGATCATGGTAAAAATTATAGAAATATACTTTCTTGATCAGATCGGTATACCTAGCAAACTATTGTTCGTGATAGTATTGTCCTATGCAATTGCTATTTGCTATCTTGCAGTTTTTTACTTTGGATCTGTATGTGGTGAAGTACCTGCTTAATTTCCTCAATTTTCATAAACGATGCTTATGGTCTCCAATGGGTGCATGCGTAATGTTCCATGGTACATTCTTAGGGAGGAGCACACAGAGTAGCACAACATTTGTTTTTGTCCTAGTACAAACCTGGTTAAACAAACTGCAGATGGATTCATTTTTGTGTGCAGATTATTTAAGGGTCGGCCCAAGCCTGGTTTTGCAGCTCACATCCACTGGTGCACAAAAGGAGACCTCCTCGACCAGTTTGAAGCCATGAAGTAGGGTTTCCCTAATCCTTTCCCAGCTTCTGGACCTGACCGCCACTGTCGTAAGGTGTTGCGGACGGTGCTTGGGCCTGACCGCTGTCGTCCCACAAGTGCGGCAGCATCTCCTCCCAATGGCAAGCAAGCTGGAGCAGGTAACCTAGACTTCTACTAGCCTGTAGTGCGCGGCGTGCCCGCAGCGCCATACTTATTGTTATGCGATGATTTTCTGTATATGTGGTACAGTGGTACAGAGCTGCGCCCTGCTTTATTTGCATGTTAAAGTGTAGTTCTGTATATGTTGAGAAAAGGTTCATTTGTTGGTCATCCCTCTGTTTGTCCTTGCCTTTGGGAATGCGAGTCTTGTCTACACGTAGCATTGCGTCTTAGTATACGTGTCAAGAGATTGATGAATATAAATAGTGTTTATTGGTAATGCACACATAGTAAGCCAACAAACTTATAAGCTAGTTGCTACTACATGCATCTATAGCCACTCAATAAAGACAAAATTGTTTTTCGAGCCATGCAAGTTACTGCTGCTATATATATCACCCAATAATATGTGTTCTGCGATTTGCTTAATTATTAATCCAAGGCTATTTACTCTACTCTTTTGGGACAGTAGGTTCGTAAGTAGGAATAGCAATAAACCAATGAAGAAATCAGAGCTTTACACGAGTCTAGTAGCATTGTCACAAAGTACTGATTTATTCTTAGATAAAATGATACTGTATTTTTTAATTTAGAAATTATCCGCTCTGACTAAACATACCAAGTATTCAACATGCAGCTGCTCACATACAATGAGAATACACAAATACTACATAGCACACAACCATGCATGTGTGTTATCACAACACGGATGAGTAGTAGCAATCAACAGTTCTCATTAAGAATAAATAAAATAAAATAAAAAATCCTGCATAGTACACCCATTGTTGCATGCACACTTGTCATAAATTTTTCTGAACCAAACCACCAATTAATGATGAGACTCTTCATGTCCTTATACAACTTACCCCTCATAATATCAATTAGTTCATTTTGTGTTATCTCAAGCAGTTCCATTCCATATCCAATGTAACTCAATTAGGTATATCGTGTAGACTTTAAAAACTTTACATGCAATGCATTTTGTTTCACAGGTTCAGTTAGTTCTTAAACAGAGAAGTAGTTCTTTTAGTTTGTAAGTAATTTATTACATGACTATGCCTTTGCTCTGTAAAAAATACACGTGATGTATCTAATATGTATTATCTCGTTTGTGCATTAAGCTAATGCTCTTATGATCTCTAATATCGCACTGAAGCCTGAAGTTCTAATTTATTTATTACTTGTACATTATAATATTTGATTATTTTGTATGCTTTTTTATGTTTGATTATTTTAATTACCAGGATGATTTGAAGCACCCAGAAGAAGTAGAGGACATGGGAGGACGGAACAAGAAGCTTCGTTTATCATTGATGGTATGTGTGATCAACAAAAACTTGTGATTCTCATTCAAACTTTGTCGAACTATGTTGATGTGTGATTATGCACTTGTTGGGCCTTTTGTTGTACACCTGCACTTGTAGAACTAGTTTGTTGTGCACTTGTTGGGCCTTGAACCTTTATGTGTAGTCGTGTAGAGGAGGCGATGAATGATGTATTGTAATTCATGTGATGTGTTACTGAAATAAAATATATACAACTAATTTGCAATCTTGTACTTGTTTTTTAATGGGCCTATCCTGAGATATACATGCTTTTGGCGAAATAATGCATCAGCCTAAACAATTTAGACATTTTTAATAATAAAATAGTATTGGTGGAGGTCCATGTAGACTAGATTATTGAATTGGGCTGTGAAATTTATGATGATTCCATTTGGTCACTAGCAATGCCATGTCAGCACAGCAACGTCAGATCCTACGTGACGCACACAATTGGGTAATGACCAAACCAAAATTTTGGTCAATAGAGATCTATGACCAAAATTTTAGAAAGGTCAAGTTTGTTCATTCTTGACGGCCAACTGTTGACCTTATAAATTTGGTCAAAAAAAGGTCAATAAACAACAACAATGATGAATCAATGACCAATATAGGGAGTCATAATTGACCTTATTTCTAGTAGTGAGCGGAAGCCCAGCGAGGGAGTCGGCCATGACCGTTAACCACACTAATACTTAGTCCAGGTCTATCGCCTATCAGAGGGTAACCCGCACGGAAGTCCGGCCGAGGTTTACGCCACGGCCCCAAACGATGTGCACAGGGTTCCCAAGCCCACCATCCGGGTGCCACTTGGTACACCGTGCCACTGCCTACCGCATCACAGCCCACCTCTCAGGTCAGCACTATGCACGGCCTCCAGCATCACTATAAACACCAGAAACTACTTGCAACTCCTGGACCGAGTACTAAGCGATTAATAAGTCGAGCGGGGTCATATTTCAGGGCCCAGCATGTGGTAGTATCTCGTCTTGGATTCCATACACGGAACTCAGTTCCTAAGGACGGTCCCAATGAAACAACCCGCCATGTACTCCTACATAGCCTTTCACCAGTACCTTTACCAAATCAGGTTCAACACTCAACCTTTACTTACTGAACACATTCTCACAATTCTGTTCATCTCCGAGATGACAGACCATACACAACTCTAAGAATAGCATGCATAGCAGGATAAGGCACATCATGGCTCAAGCAACTACCAGGTATGCTAGTTTGCAAGGTTCAGCTATTTACTATGACACGGACAGGTCATTCAAAGGAAGTGGGTTCAACTAACGTGCCAAAAGCATTTGAAGCATTTGATCCTAATGCAATAAGTAAGTGCAGGAGCGAGAACATGGGATTTATCGAGATGATCAAAATGGTTGCTTGCCTTGTTGCTCAGAGGAGGGACAATATCCGTTAGTCGGATATTCAGTGGAATCTGGAGGAGCGGAGCCTACTGAAAGAAATGACAACAATGAATAACAATCATATGCAACAACATGATGCATGATCATGGCATGAGGATGCAAGGTGGTATGCTAATATAGCGAACATTTATTAGGTTTGAAGTTGATTTGAATCAGATTCAATATCACTCGAAACGGGGTATTCTCGAATACCGTTTTAATTGATTCGACCTGATGCTCAGATCAACTTGGTTTTAACATGCATGGAAATGATATGTTAAGTTGCTGGTTGTGATTGAACAATGTTTGATCATAGTATTTGAAGTGGAATTCAATGATTTCCAAATTCCATCTCCATAGCATTTATAAAATTTAACTTGTTCATTATTCTACATGTTTGGTCCAGTAACATTTTCAAACATGTTTGAAAATGACATATTCAGATTCCTTGGATTTTTCTGATACTTTTTCATATATAAATTATTTTCATTGGAGTTACAGATTAATTTCTATGATTTTTAGAAGTTTTGGCTTTTTTCTGGAATTCTTTTAAATCAGAAATCCACTTATTGCGTCAGCATGGCATCAGCAGGTCCAACTGGCCGCTGAAAGTCAAACCTGACCAGTGGGACCCACTGGTCAGTGACTCTGGTCAGTCATAGATTAGTTTTAAACTTAATTAGTTAATTAACAACACTTGACCCACATGTCAGTGACTTATTAGTTTAATTGATTTTATTTTTATTAATCCAAAACATCCAGAGGCTGGCCCCACGCGTCAGTGGCTCTGGCCAGCTGAGATCCACCGACGGCGAGGTCGTCCTCGCCGGCGGTGAGCCTCCTGTGACACCCGAGATGGCGGAGGGCATCAGAAATTCGTCTCCGACGACCAAACGCACGGCGGAGACCACACGGAGATCGGCCACTTGATGGCGCGCACGATGGGGCAACCACAGGGGCTTGGGTGGCCAGAATCGTTGCCGACGACGAGCTCGGCGGCGACCAAAGCTCGACCATCGTCGAGGTCATCGGAAACAGGGTCAAATCGCGCGGGGCTGGGCTCCTAAAGCATCGACGCGACGGCCTGAAGCTGCTGGTGGCCTTAGATGGACCAACCTTCACCGGAGGGCTACCGATGATGAGCTGCAGCGGCGGTCCTCGTCGGGCTCCGGTGGAACTAGGCCCAGAGGAAGAGATCGGCGGGGAAAACTTGGGGAAAAGCTGCGCAAGCTCACGGGGAGTGCGGTGGTGGCGCTAGCTTGCTCGAGGAGGCGCTGTAGGCGACGAATCGATCGAAGCTTGCCGGTGGCCCAAGCTTGAAGACGACGGTGCCGTGGGTGTTGCAGGGCTCGGGGGACCTTCGGCTTCTGCAGGAAGGACCAGCTCGTCGAGGCGCAGCGAATGGGGCACTCGGGGGAAAGAACTAGTAGCTAGAGGCACGGGCAGCTCGAGCTCGAGCTCGTGCCAATGGCGGAAGTGGGGGAGGAAGAAACCGAGAGGAGAGGGGGGAAATGGAGCGCGGGGATGGATAGGCCAGAGCTCGGGGAGGTTATCCCTGCTGTCACGCTGTCCTGGGGAGCACCGGAGGGTGCCACGGCGATGCAGGAGGTGGAGGAGACGCCGTGGGCGTTCGCTCCTCTGCCAGAAGACAGGAGGAAGAAGACGCCCCTGCCCCTGGTGGGCTGGGCCTCCTCAGGGCGACAGGTAAGCTTCTTTCCATTTTCTTCTATTTTGTTTCTGTTATGCTAACTATTTGATTTGCTATTTATTTCAGCTCCAAAATAGTTTACAAAAAATATTTTGAACACACCAGAATATTTGTTGGAATATATCCAACCATTCCTGAAGTTTTCAACATTTTTGAAAACTTAAAGTTTTTGAATTCAAATTTAAACTTGAATCCAGTAGCTTTTTGCATTTAAATAAAATGCCAAAAGTGTTATGAAAATAGTTCTCTTCACTGCTTATTTGCTTCCATGAATTATCAGAAAAGTTGAACTTTTCTTGAGGCCATTTTGGATTCATTGATTTGAACAAGTTTAGAATTTCTTTGAATTTGAGAAGTGGCTAGGGTTTTTGAGTTTTTCTTCACCACTTGCTTTGTTCTTGTTGAAATTTTCTTGGATGCAATGCAAAGAAGATATGAGCACAATGCTATACTTGATTAGGGTTTCAGGGATGTGACAACTCACCCCCACTCAAAAGAATCTCGTCCCGAGATTTAGAAGTTGTCGGGAATAACGCGGGATACTCAAGTTGGAGACGATCCTCTCTTTCCCATGTTGCCTCCTTTTCAGAATGATTTGACCATTGAACTTTAAGAAACTTGAGGTTTCTACGTCGAGTGGTATGCTCAGCTTGATCAAGAATACGCACAGGGTATTCTCGGTATGGAATGTTATCTTGGAGATCAATCGTATTGTGGTCCACTTCACGGATAGGATCCAAAAAGCAACGCCTGAGTTGCGAGACGTGGAAGACATCATGAACCTTGGAAAGATGCGGAGGAAGTTCCAACTGGTAGGCAACTTCTCCTTGTTTGGCAAGAATGCGAAAAGGACCAATGTAACGAGGAGCCAACTTGCCCTTGATACCGAATCGATGGGTACCCTTCAAAGGTGTAACCCGAAGGTAAGCCTTCTTTTCAACTTCAAAGGTCACAGCCTTATGATGACGATCATATTGGCTCTTTTGACGAGACTGGGCTGTTTTCAACTTTTCACGAATAATGCGAACCTGCTCTTCTGCATCCTGGATCATATCCGGGCCAAAGAGTTGCCTCTCTCCGGTTTCTGACCAATTAAGAGGTGTTCGACATATTCGTCCATAGAGAACTTCAAAATGGGCTTTGCCCAAGCTTGATTGATAACTATTATTATAAGCTAATTCGGCGAATGGAAGGCACTTCTCCCAATTCATACCAAACGATATAACACAAGCTCGGAGCATATCTTCTAGGCTTTGATTCACTCTTTCTACTTGACCACTTGATTTTGGATGGAAAGCAGTGCTAAAAGATAAGTGAGTCCCCATAGCATTCTGAAAACTTTCCCAGAAGCGAGAAGTAAAGATACTCCCACGATCTGAGTTAATCTCCAGGGGAACACCATGAAGAGACACTATTCGAGAGATATATAACTCTGCTAGCTGGCTAGCAGTTATACTCTCACGAACTGGAAGAAAATGAGCTACTTTGGAGAGACAGTCAATGACCACAAAGATAGCATTATTTCCTTTCTTGGTCTTGGGAAATCCGGTAATGAAATCCATACTGACTTTATCCCATTTCCATTCAGGAATAGCTAAAGGTTGAAGCGTGCCAGCAGGCCTTTGATGTTCTGCCTTAACTCGACGACAAACGTCGCAGTTAGCAACGAACTCAGCAATTTCTCTCTTCATCCGAGTCCACCAGAACCTCTCGCGTAGGTCCTGATACATCTTAGTACTACCGGGATGAATGGTGAGAGGAGAATCATGAGCCTCCTTAAGGATTAACTGCCTTAGATGTGGATTCTTCGGAACCACTAGACGATTCTGGAAGAACACAACACCTTGATCATTCATGGAGAATTCATTAGCGTTTCCGCTAATAATATTCTCCTTGATCCGTGATATCCCCTTATCACGCTTCTGGCCAGCTATAATTTGATCCCTAAGGGTAGGCTTCGCCACCAGGGTAGAAAGGAATCCTTGAGGAACAATATGAAGATTTAACTTCCAAAATTCCTCATAGAGATGTGGTTGACCTCGTTGTAGCATCAAATTGTTACAATAAGATTTATGACTTAGTGCATCAGCCATAACATTGGCCTTCCCCGGGGTGTAAGTTATCCCTAAGTTGTAATCCAAGATCAACTCAACCCACCATCTTTGCCTGAGATTCAAATCCGGCTGGGTGAAGATATATTTCAGACTTTGGTGATAAGTGAATATTTCGCAACGATTACCCAGAAGGTAATGTCGCCGGGTTTTAGTGCATGGACTACAGCTGCAAGCTCAAGATCATGTGTAGGATAATTATCCTCATGTGGACGCAACTGTCGAGATGAGTATGCAATCACATGACGATCTTGCATGAGAATGCAACCTAATCCTTGTCGCGAGGCGTCGCAATAGATAACAAAGTCCTTAGAAAAATCTGGTGGCAGCAACACAGGTGCGGAAGTCAGGCATCTTTTCAGTTCCTGAAAGCTATGCTCACACTGTGGTGTCCACTCGAACTTTTTATCCTTCTTGAGGAGTTCAGTTAGAGGCTTTGCAACCTTGGAGAAATTCTCGACAAAGCGGCGATAATAGCTCGCTAGACCAAGAAAACTCCTAACTTGCTTAACCGATTCAGGTTGAGTCCAATCAAGGACGGCTTGAACTCTCTCGGGATTGACAGCAATACCCTTACCAGAGATTACGTGACCTAGATAGGTCACCTCTGGTAACCAAAATTAACATTTTGAAAACTTGGCATAAAGGCGATGCTCTCGAAGTTTCATCAATACCAGCCTTAGATGCTTGACATGTTCTTGTTCGTTCTTCGAGTCGATGAGAATATCATCGAGGTATACCATGACGAATTTATCCAAATGCTCCATGAAGATTGAATTCATCAAACGAGAGAAGGTGGCTGGGGCATTGGTTAAACCGAAGGACATGACGATGTACTCGTATTGGCCATAACGAGTAACAAAAGCCGTTTTTGGAATGTCCCCGTTCTTGATCTTGATTTGATGGTAACCCAACCTCAAATCCATTTTTGAGAAGACTGAGGATCCAGCGAGCTGATCATACAGGTCGTTGATCCTGGGGAGCGGATACTTGTTCTTTATGGTGACCAGATTAACTGGACGGTAATCTACAACCATCCGATCCGTTCCGTCTTTCCTCTTGACGAAGAGGACGGGGCAAGCCCAAGGAGAAGAGCTAGGACGAATGAAACCTTTATTCAAGGCCTCATCTAGTTGCTTCTTAAGTTCGGCTAGCTCCAGGGGTGCCATCTTATATGGTCTTCTGGCTATTGGAACAGTTCCCGGAACAAGATCTATTACGAACTCTACATCTCTGTCAGGTGGAATTCCTGGCAGTTCCTCTGGAAAAACATCCGGGAAGTCACGGACTACCGGAATGTCTTCAAGTTCCGGAAGAGGGTTGGCATTGAGGGAATAGAGTTGGCATTTGGCAACTCGAGTAGAGACATTGACTATCTCACCCGAGGGATGGGTAAGCTGAACATTTCTAGAATGAGTATCAATCTTGGCATAATGAGCTGACATCCAGTCCGTACCCAAGATGATATTAATATCTGAAGATTTCATGGCTATCAATGAGGCTAGAAAAACTAGCCTGTCTACTAGAATTTCATTGTCATGGGTTATCCTAGAAGTTTGCCTCTTACTACCAGGAGTTTGGACAACCAAAGGAATTGGCATATCACAGAAAGACATGTTATGCAACTGTGCATAACTTTTTGAAATGAAGGAATGACAAGACCGAGTGTCAAAAAGAACAGACGCTGGGTGATGATTAACAAGAAGCATACCCAGTATGACGTCGGGATCCTCTTCAGCTTCTTCTCATGAGACATAGTTCACACGGCCACGTGCAGGAGTTGGCTTCACATAGTAAGCTCTGCCCGACTTGCCTTGCCCGACGGACTTTCCGGGTTGCTTGACACCCACATTCTAAGGACACTCACGGGAATAGTGACCGGGTTCTCCACACTTGTAGCATATCACTTGGTTGGCACGTGGTGCAGCATTGCTAGCTGGACCACCATAGGTTTTTGCTGGAGGGTTGGTCTGATTCGTCTGAGGCGCCACGTAGGATGGCCTCGGAGTGTATCTTGGCGGCAGAGAACTGTTTGGAACCCACAACCTGCGTTTTGGAAACGCGGAACCAGATGACGAGCCAAAATCACGGGAGTGCTTCTTTGTGGCTTCGAAGTCGGTATGACCAGCCGCGGCACTGATCGCCTTGTTGACCAGGGCTTGGAACCTTGTACACTCGTGGAGGCGCAAATCACAACGAAGCTCAGGGCTCAGACCCTTACACAATCTTGCTTGCTTCTTGGCGTCAGTAGACACCTCCTCTATTGCATAGCGGGCGAGGTTACCGAACTTGCGGCTATAGGCATCCATGGTCAACTTGCCCTGGGTGAATGCACATAACTCCTCTCTCTTTCTGTCCATCAGGCCCTCTGGAATATGGTGCAGACGGAAGGCTGCACTAAAGTCTGCCCATGTGGCTGCTGGTTCAACAGGACGCATAGCCTCAAAGTTCTCCCACCACAGATTGGCGGGTCCTTCGAGAAAATATGCCGCAAAGGTCACCTTGTCGGCCTCAGAAACATTCTCAGAGCGAATCTTACGTGAGATACTGCATAGCCAATCATCAGCATTGAGGGGATCGACGGAGTGATGGAACTTTGGAGGATTCAGCTTCAAAAAGTCATTGAGGGACACTTCAGCATTCCTAGGCTGACGAGCCGTATTCTGCTCAATACGCTCTAACAGTCGGTTGGTCTCCCTTTTGTTTCTCTCTGCCTCAAGCATCACTTCCGCCAAAGAGGGCGGGTGAGGCAGGTCTTCCTGTGACGCTTGACTACCCTCGCCTTGTTCATGAGCAGGGGCACGGTTCAACCTGGTGAACACCATCGTGACAAACAAACTCACAGCTTAGACCAATATCATCATCAATGCTAGCTATGGATTAAGAATGCACTGAACACATGGAATGCGGAAATGAATATCCGAACAACATGGTAACAAGAAACTGCTATATATACACCATAGTTCATACACACCCTTACATAGTTCAGTACAACCTTAACCGAAGAGTAACTACTGAAATTATGGAACTACTCATCAGAGGCTTACAAGCTTCCTATACCTTATTTATCTAGGCCTCCGGAATTCATTTCACATCACAAGCATACTTCACAAGTCACACAGGACTGTGAACGTACAGCTACTACCATACTATCCTTCCACTCACAGCTCAGGCATCCGCATAGAACATCTCATAAAGATTGCCTCCATGGCCTGGAAGCTCAATCTGCGGATTAGGAAATACTCTGGCCTGAGATCCCTGGGATCCGTAAGGACACGGATGTGGCCTTGGTCCCCTGACTAGTGGTAGTAGGGGTCCCCGAAGAGGGTTGACTCCTCCTATAGCTGGCCAATCAACATGGGCTGGAAGATGGGTTCTAACAGGGTTCAGCATCTCCATATCTCCGTACCCTGTGTGGACTACCGGTGCTAGCTGCGTCAAAGCCGTCCACAAACGGGCACGGGTAGCATAAAGCTCCATGTGGAGAGCACGAGCATCCCTGTCTCTGTTCTCTAGCATCTCAGCAGTGGACTGCAATAGAGGATCCTCCATAGAGGAATCAAAATAGACCCCACTCAGGTATCCCTCTTCACCTGGCTGGGCGGCAGGAACATAGCAGAACTCTGAGTTCTGCAGCAGTGCATGTCTCGCCCTCATAATGGTCAACATTGAATAGGCAGCATCTTGTACTGCCATGTCAACAGTGACTCCCAATCCATAGGACCAATGGATTGGCTCCTCAGCTCCAGGGTAGTCTGGAAATACCCTAACAGTGCAGATATACTGGCTCTGGTTGAAGTCTCGGTACTGTTCCTCCACTGTGTACTCTGGGTACCAGCGATAACCGCACATCAATATCACCCTGACCAGCATGGCCGTATGACCCGGCTCATTAATGCACCTGGTCAGACGAACCACCTGACGAGAAGGACGGCCAGGCATCTGAAAATAGAGAGTAATGCAAAAGCATTAGAGCTCTGAATGCAAAATGGGGCAGCATAACGGCTGTAAATACTCAAAAACAATTTTGAGACAACCCAAAAATAGAATAGCGTAACCACTCAACTATCAAGTTCAATTATGTGATCATCAAACTTACTTCCTTTTTCCTAGGGATAAAAGAAACCCAATATAACTCTCGACCCCTAGTCTTATAATCTATCGATCAGAAGCACGGGCCTAGAAGAAGATGAGTAACCTAGTCCTTAATTCCCGCAGAAAAGAGGAGGATGACCCGAATAAAATAACTTGAGAAGAGAACAAGAGTCTTACGTTCCCTTCCACAAACAATTCCCTTATATATAATTGAAGCAATTCTAGACTCAACTTCGACCAGTTTGGCTTAGTAGTCCTACAGTCAGTCAGGCTCTGATACCAACGCTGTAGGGACCCCGATCCTAAGCCATAGGAATCCAGCCTGTAACACATTGCATCTCTTTGCGGTCTCACGCATGGTTAACCCCATGGTTGCAGCCTTACCTTAGCCGGGACCGTTTGGGCCTTTTGACTCGCGTATAAAATTGTGTCGCTAGCAATCCAATGACAAAGAACCCGGATCAGCATGTCTAGTCATAAACCAAAGTGGCAGTTCCGCACAGGGACAGGCATACATGACCCAGCAAAGCAGGTGTCGGTCACCAGCGAATGTAGACGAGTCGTAGCAAGCTACAAGGACTCCATTACATCGCGTGACATTTCCCCAAAGGGGACAGACACAACAGCTAAGAAGGACACACGCCCGTCAACCAATGTGTCCGGAGCAGTAGCGAGCTACCATGGCTCGTTGGATCACAAAGGGGCATTTCCCTGTAAGGAATGCTACTAAAGTCTACGGCTAGGTAATCGAACCCCATACATATCAAGTACGACACACGTACGCATGGCATACCGATATGTATAGATACATCGATGGCATCACAACATAACCATAAACATACAAGCTTTATTTAAAAGGCTCGGAAGAGACACACACATAATATTACACAGTAGGGGTGTCACGACCCATCATAACAGTCATTCAAGTTACAAGCCAGTGGAAGTAGATAAGCTGTCTGAGTACAGGCAGATGAAACTAGAAGGCACATGGCCTGACTATACTACAGACCCACCCTAGGGCCAGATCGTAGCTAGGATACCAGCTACTCGTCGTCGTCGATGTCTAAGAAGAACCCTCCATTAGGGTCATTAACAACCTCTGCAACAAATTATTAAGAAAACATGAGTACAGAGGTACTCAGCAAGACTTTAGGATAACTATCTACTCATGCAATGTATCAATAAGGAATTGTGGGGTTTCATGTGAAAAGCCAGCATTTGACTCGTGGCTAGACAACTTGCATTTTAAAACAATTTTTGACAACTTGATTTCTCGCACACGAGTCCACTAACACCACAACAATACTCCATCGTGGAATCATTCCGTCTCCATACGGAAATGCCGTCCACGACACTCACGCTTATCTTGACAATTTTACGAGTAGCCATTGAAGTTTTCTATGAACAACATATGTCTCCAAGTATTCCATATCCGCGAACGTGACTATTCGAATAAATCATAACCCTGCAGGGGTGTACTTCTTCACACACGCTCTCGCCACTTATCGCCATGTGCACGTCATGCACCTCGACAACCTTCAAGCAGAAGCCCAGCGAGGGAGTCGGCCATGACTGTTAACTACACTAATACCTAGTCCAGGTCTATCGCCTATCTGAGGGTAACCCGCACGAAAGTTCGGCCGAGGTTTCCGCCATGGCCCCAAACGATGTGCGCAGGGTTCCCAAGCCCACCATCCGGGTGCCACTTGGTATACCGTGCTACTGCCTACCGCATCACAGCCCACCTCTCAGGTCAGCACTATGCACGGCCTCCAGCATGACTATAAACACCAAAAACTACTTCAACTCCTGGACTGAGTACTAAGCGATTAATAAGTCGAGCGGGGTCATATTTGAGGGCCCAGCATGTGGTAGTATCTCGTCTTGGATGACATACACGGAACTCAGTTCCTAAGGATGGTTCCAATGAAACAACCCGCCATGTACTCCTACATAGCCTTTCACCGGTACCTTTACCAAATCAGGTTCAACACACAACCTTTACTTACTGAACACATTCTCACAATTCTGTTCATCTCCCAGATGACAGACCATACACAACTCTAAGCATAGCATGCATAGCAGGATAAGGCACATCATGGCTCAAGCAAATACGAGGTATGCTAGGTTGCAAGGTTCAGCTATTTACTATGACAAGGACAGGTCATGCAAAGGAAGTGGGTTCAACTAACGTGCCAAAAGCATTTGAAGCATTCGATCCTAATGCAATAAGTAAGTGCAGGAGCGAGAACATGGGATTTATCGGGATGATCAAAATGGTTGCTTGCCTTGTTGCTCAGAGGAGGGACAATATCCGTCAGTCGGATATTCAGTGGAATCCGGAGGAGCGGAGCCTACCGAAAGAAATGACAACAATCAATAACAATCATATGCAACAAGATGATGCATGAGCATGGCATGAGGATGCAAGGTGGTATGGTAATATAGCTAACATTTATTAGTTTTGAAGTTGATTTGAATCAGATTCAATATCACTTGAAACGGGGTATTCTCGAATACCGTTTTAATTGATTCGACCTGATGCTCAGATCAACTTGGTTTTAACATGCATGGAAATGATATGTTAAGTTGCTGGTTGTGATTGAACAATGTTTGATCATAGTATTTGAAGTGGAATTCAATGATTTCCAAATTCCATCTCCATAGCATTTATAAAATTTAACTTATTCATTATTCTACATGTTCCGTCCAGTAACATTTTCAAACATGTTTGAAAATGACATATTCAGATTCCTTGGATTGTTCTGATAATTTTTCATATATAAATTATTTTCATTGGAGGTACAAATAAATTTCTACGATTTTTAGAACTTTTGGCATTTTTCTGGAATTCTTTTAAATCAGAAATCCACTTATTGCGTCAGCATGGCATCAGCAGGTCCAACTCGCCGTTGAAAGTCAAACCTGACCAGTGGGACCCACTGGTCAGTCACTCTGGTCAGTTTTAGATTAGTTTTAAACTTAATTAGTTAATTAACAACACTGGACCCACATGTCAGTGACTTATTAGTTTAATTGATTTTATTTTTATTAATCCAAAACATCCAGAGGCGGGCCCCACACGTCAGTGGCTCAGGCCAGCTGAGATCCACCGCCGGCGAGGTCGTCCTCGCCGGCGGTGAGCCTCCGACGACACCAGAGACGGCGGAGGGCATCGGAAACTCGTCTCCGACGACCAAACGCACGGCGGAGACCAGAGGGAGATCCGCCACTCGACTGCGCGCTCGATGGGGCAACCACAGGGGCTTGGGTGGCCAGAATCGTTGCCGACGACGAGCTCGGTGGCGACCAAAGCTCGACCATCGTCGAGGTCATCGGAAACAGGGTCAAATCGCGCGGGGCTGGGCTCCTAAAGCATCGACGCGACGGCCTGAAGCTGCTGGTGGCCTTAGATGGACCAACCTTCACCGGAGGGCTACCGATGATGAGCTGCAGCGGCGGTCCTCGTCGGGCTCCGGTGGAACTAGGCCCAGAGGAAGAGATCGGCGGGGAAAACTTGGGGAAAAGCTGCGCAAGCTCACGGGGAGTGCGGTGGTGGCGCTAGCTTGCTCGGGGAGGTGCTGTAGGCGACGAATCGATCGAAGCTCGCCGGCGGACGAAGCTTGATGACGACGGTGCCGTGGGTGTTGTAGGGCTCGGGGGACCTTCGGCTTCTGCAGGAAGGACCAGCTCGTCGAGGCGGAGCGAATGGGGCACTCGGGGGAAAGAACTAGTGGCTAGAGGCACGTGCAGCTCGAGCTCGAGCTCCTGTCAATGGCGGCAGTGGGGGAGGAAGAAACCGAGAGGAGAGGGGGGAAATGGAGCTCGGGAATGGATAGGCCAGAGCTCGGGAGGTTATCCCTGCTGTCGTGCTGTCCTGGGGAGCAGCGGGGCGTGCCATGGTGAAGCAGGAGGTGGAGGAGACATCGTGGGCGTTTGCTCCTCTGCCAGAAGGTAGGAGGAAGAAGACGCCCCTGCCCCTGGTGGGCTGGGCCTCCTCAGGGCGACAGGTAAGCTTCTTTCCATTTTCTTCTGTTTTGTTTATGTTTTGCTAACTATTTGATTTGCTATTTATTTCAGCTCCAAAATAGTTTACAAAAAATATTTTGAACACACCAGAATATTTGTTGGAATATATCCAACCATTCCTGAAGTTTTCAACATTTTTGAAAACTTAAAGTTTTTGAATTCAAATTTAAACTTGAATCCAGTGGCATTTTGCATTTAAATAAAATGCCAAAAGTGTTATGAAAATAGTTCTCTTCACTCCTTATTTGCTTCCATGAATTATCAGAAAAGTTGAACTTTTCTTGAGGCCATTTCGGGTTCATTGATTTGAACAAGTTTAGAATTTCTTTGAATTTGAGAAGTAGCTAGGGTTTTTTAGTTTTTCTTCACCACTTGCTTTGTTCTTGTTGAAATTTTCTTGGATGAAATGCAAAGAAGATATGAGCACAATGCTATACTTGATTAGGGTTTCAGGGATGTGACAATTCATCTAAGCATAAGCTAGCAGGTTTATCATAAGGAATATCACTCTCATTGAATCTACGAAGAGAGTTTACCTCTACTACCTGTGTCGGGTTATCAAGACCATGTATTTCTTCAATAGGTGGTAGATTCTTAACATTTTGAGATTTAATACCTTTCTCTTGCAGAGATTTCTTGGCTTCTTGCATATCTTCAGGAATGAGGAATAGAATACATCTTTTCTTCGGAGTTGGATTCGGAGGTGGTTCGGGAATGGTCCAAGCATTATCATTGCTCAAGATATTATTCAATAGAATTTCAGCTTGTTCCACAGTTCTTTTCCTAAAAACACAACCAGCACAACTATCTAGGTGGTCCCTAGAAGCATCAATTAGTCCATTATAAAAGATATCAAGTATTTCATTTTTCTCAAGAGGGTGATCCGGCAAAGCATTCAGTAACTGGACAAGCCTCCCCCAAGCTTGTGGGAGATTCTCTTCTTCAACTTGCACAAAGTTCTATATATCCTGCAAGGCAGCTTGTTTCTTATGGGCAGGAAAATATTTCTCAGAGAAGTAGTATATCATATCCTGGGGACTACGCACACAACCAGGAGCAAGAGAAGTAAACCAAGTCTTAGCATCACCCTTTAGTGAGAAAGGGAACAACTTATGGATATAGTAATGGCGAATTTTTTCCTCACTCGTGAATAGGGTGGCTATATCATTCAGCTTAGTAAGGTGTGCTACAACCGTTTCAGACTCATAACCGTGAAAAGGATCAGATTCTACCAAAGTGATTAACTCATGATCAACAGAGAATTCATAGTCCTTATTGGTAACAAAGATGGGTGAAGTAGCAAACTTAGGATCGTATTTCATTCTAGCATTCAGAGATTTTTCTTTCCACTTGCGTAATAAATTCTCAAGATCATAGCTATCCTTACAAGCAAGAAAGTCTTTAGCTACCTCTCCCTCCATAACATAACCCTGAGGTATATCACGCAATTCATATCTAGGAGAGCTAGTTCTAACAGGTGGAACAGCAGGTTCCACTTCAATAATTTCATCAGTTTCAGAAGTATCATCACATTCAGCAGCAACTCTAGCAATTTGTGCATCAAGAAATGGACCCAGGGGCAAAACAGTATCAAGCAAAGCATCATCATAAGCATCATGGATAGCAGAAGTAGCATCATCAAGCACAGGTGACATATCAGAATTTCTAGTAGGTGGTGGTGTCGCAAACTTACCCATAACTGAAGGTGAATCAAGTGCAGAGCTAGACAGCAGGTCCTTACCTGTCCTCATAGTTGAGGGAAAGACTTTAGTTTTGGATCTCTCAGATTCCTCATAGTGATCAACAGACGTAAATCCCAAGTGACTCAGAGAATAGAGCTACGCCTCCCCGGCAACGGCGCCAGAAAATAGTCTTGATAACCCACAAGTATAGGGGATCGCAACAGTTTTCGAGGGTAGAGTATTCAACCCAAATTTGTTGATTCCACACAAGGGGAAGCCAAATAATATTAGCGGTTGAGTTGTCAATTCAACCACACCTGAAAGACTTAGTATGTGCAGCAAAGTTTCAGTAGCAAAGTAGTGTGATAGTAACGGTAGCAGCGGTGACAGTAACAGTAGTGACATCAGTAGCGGTAACAGTAGCAGCAGTGACAGCAGTAGTAAAAAACTCGTATGCATTGGATCAGTGATGGATAATTATATCAGTTGACATTCATCATGTAACCGTTATAACATGGTGAGATATGTTATTCACTCCAGTTCGTCAATGTAATGTAGGAACGTATTCCGTATTTAGTCATACCTGCTTATGGAAAAGAACTTGCATGACATCTAGTGTCCATCCCTCCCGTGGCAGCAGGGTCCTAATGGAAAGTAAGGGATATTAATGTCTCCTTTTAATAGAAAACCAGAACAAAGCATTAGAAAATAGTGAATACATGAACTCCTCATACTGTGGTCATCTTCGGGAGTGGTTCCGGCTATTGTCACTCTGGGGTTGCCGGGTCATAACACATAGTAGGTGACTACAACTTGCAAGATAGGATCAAGAACACACATATATTGATGAAAACATAATAGGTTCAGATCTGAAATCATGGCACTCGGGCCCTAGTGACAAGCATTAAGCATAGCAAAGTAGTAGCAACATCAATCTCAGAATATAGTGGATACTAGGGATCATACCACATCAAAACTAACTCGATTACATGATAGATCTCATCCAACCCATCACCGTCCAGCAAGCCTACGATGAGGTTACTCACGAGCGGTGAAGAGCATCATGGAATTGGTGATGAAGGATGGTTGGTGATGACGACGGCGACGATATCCCCTCTCCGGATCCCAGAACGGACTCCAGATCTGCCCTCCAGAGGAAGAACAGGTGGTGGCGGCGGCTCCGTATCGTGAAACGCGATGAACTCTTCTCTCTGATTTTTTTTCCGGGCGAGAGAGAATATATAGAGCTGAAATTGGAGGTTGCGGAGCCACGAGGGACTCACAAACCTGCCCGGCCCGGCCAGGGAGGGCGGGCTTCCTTGGCTTGTGAGCTCCTGGCTCCGTGTCTCCAGGTGATTCTTGCGCCAGTACTTTTTATATATTCCACAAAAAATCCTCGTACATTTCCAGGTCATTCCGAGAACTTTTATTTCTGCGCAAAAATAACACCATGACAATTCTGCTGAAAACAGCGTCAGTCCGGGTTAGTTCCATTCAAATCAGGCAAATTAGAGTCCAAAACAAGGGAAAAAGAGTTTGGAAATGTAGATATGATGGAGACGTATCAGACCATTGTCTCGAAGCACCACGTGATGATCGGGTGTGATAGATTCTAACGTTCGCATACAACGGGTGTAAGCTACATTTACACACGTGAAACACTTAGGTTGACTCGACGAGCCTAGCATGTACAGACATGGCCTCGAATACGAGAGACCGAAAGGTCGAACATGAGTCGTATGGTTGAATATGATCAGCATAAAGATGCTCACCATCGACGACTAGTGCGTCTCACGTGATGATCGGACACGGGTTAGTCGACATGGATCATGCAACACTTAGATGACTAGAGGGATGTCGATTTAAGTGGGAGTTCATACATAATTTGATTAGATGAAATTAATTATCATGAACTTAGTCTAAAAGTTTTCTTTACAAATATTGTAGATCCAATGGCCAACGCACCTGTCAACCTCAATTTCAACGCGTTCCTCGAAAAAAACAAGCTGAAAGATGATGGTACAACTATGCGGACTGGGTCCGCAACTTGAAGCTCATCCTCACTGCATCCAAGAAGGCGTATGTCCTTGATGTGCCTCTAGGTGACCCTCCTGTTCCCGCGGCAGCCCAAGATGTTTAGAATGTCTGGCAGACGCAGAGTGATGACATCTCTCTGGTTAGGTGTGGCATGTTATACAGTTTAGAAACGGGGCTCCAAAGGCGTTTTGAGCAACACGGAGCATATGAGATGTTCCAGGAGCTGAAGCTAGTTTTTCAAGCTCATGCCCGGGTCGAGAGATATGAAGTCTCCGACAAGTTCTTTAGCTCTAACATGGAGGAGAACAATTATGTTAGTGAGCATATACTCAGAATGTCTGGGTTGCACGGTCGTCTGACTCAACTTGGAGTCGAACTTCCGGATGACGCTGTAATTGACAGAATCCTCCAGTCTCTCCCACCAAGCTACAAGGGTTTTGTGCTGAACTACAACATGCAAGGGATGGAGAAGACCATTCCCGAATTGTACTCGATGCTGAAATCTGCAGAAGTAGAAATCAAGAAAGAGCATCAAGTGTTGATGGTCAACAAGACCACCAGTTTTAAGAAGGGCAAGGTTAAGAAGAACTTCAAAAAGGACGGCAAAGCCGTTGCCGCGCCCGGTAAGCCAGCTGCCGGGAAGAAGAAAAAGAATGGACCCAAGCCTGAGACTGAGTGCTTCTATTGCAAGGGAAACGGTCAGTGGAAGCGGAACTGCCCCAAATACTTAGCGGATAAGAAGGCCGACAACGTCAAAGGTATATGTGATATACATGTTATTGATGTGTACCTTACCAGCGCTCGTAGTAGCTCCTGGGTATTTGATACCAGTGCTGTTGCTCACATTTGCAACTCAAAGCAGGAACTGCAGAATAAATGGAGGCTGGCCAAGGACGAGGTGACGATGCGCGTCGGGAATGGCTCCAAGGTCGATGTGATCGCCGTCGGCACGCTACCTCTACATCTATATTCGGGATTGGTTTTAAACCTTAGTAATTGTTATTTAGTACCAGTTTTGAGCATGAACATTGTATCACGGTCTTTCTTAATGCGATACTGCTACTCATTTAAGTCAGAGAATAATGGTTGTTCTATTTATATGAGTGATATGTTTTATGGTCATGTGATACGTCCATTTTGCATCATGCTTTCATGTTGATATTTATCGCTTTATGGGCTGTTATTACACTTCACGGTACAATACTTATGTCTTTTCTCTCTTATTTTGCAAGGTTTACATGAAGAGAGAGAATGCCGACAGCTGGAATTCTGGCCTGAAAAAGGAGCAAGTTTGAGATACCTATTCTGCGCAACTCCAAAAGCCGTGAAAATCAATGAGGAATTATTTTGGAATTTACAAAAAATATTGGGCGGAAGAAGTACCAGAGGGGAGCCACCAGCAGGCCACAAGCCTACTAGGCGCTGCCTACCCCCTGGCCGCGCCTAGGGGGCTTGTGGGCTCCCTGTTGGCCCTCTGGCTCCCATCTTTTACTATAAGGAGGGTTTCGTTCCAGAAAAAATCAAGAGGAGGCTTTCGGGAGGAATCGCCGCCGCCACGAAGCGGAACTTGAGCAGAACCAATCTAGAGCTCCGACAGGGTCGTCGTGCCGGGGAAACTTCCCTCCCGAAGGGGGAAATCATCTCCATCGTCATCACCAACACTCCTCTCATCGGAGGGGACTCATCACCATCAACATCTTCATCAGCACCATCTCATCTCCAAACCCTAGTTCATCTCTTGTAACCAATCTCCGTCTCGCGACTCCGATTGGTACTTGTAAGGTTGCTAGTAGTGTTAATTACTCTTTGTAGTTGATGCTAGTTGGATTACCCGGTGGAAGATTATATGTTCAGATCCTTGATGCTATTCACTACCTCTCTGGTCATGAATACGATTATGCTTTGTGAGTAGTCACTTTTGTTCCTGAGGACATGGGATAAGTCATGCTATAAGTAGTCATGTGAATTTGGTATTCGTTCGATATTTTGATGCGTTGTATGTTGTTTTTCCTCTAGTGGTTTTATGTGAACGTCGACTACATAACACTTCACCATTATTTGGGCCTAGAGCAATGCACTGGGAAGTAGTAATTAGATGATGGGTTGCTAGAGTGACAGAAGCTTAAACCCTAGTTTATGCGTTGCTTCTTAAGGGTCTGATTTGGATCCACTAGTTCAATGCTATGGTTAGACCTTGTCTTAATTCTTCTTTCGTAGTTGCGGATGCTTGCAAGAGGGGTTAATAATAAATGGTATGTTTTTCCATGTAAGGGCAGCACCCAAGCACCGATCCACTCACATATGAAACTATCAAAGTAGCGAACGCGAATCATATGAACATGATGAAAACTAGCTTGAGAGAAATTCACATGTGTCCTCGGGAGCGCTTTACCTCCTATAAGAGTTTGTCCAGGCTTCTCCCTTGCTACAAAAGGGATTGGGCCACTTTTCTGCACCGTTGTTACAATTGTTACTTCCTACTTGGTACGAATCATCTTATCACACAACTATCTGTTACCGATAATTTCAGTGCTCGTAGAGAATACCTTGCTGAAAACCACTTTTCATATCCTTCTGCTCCTCGTTGGGTTCCACACTCTTACTTATCGAAAGGACTACGATAGATCCCCTACACTTGTGGGTCATCAAGACTCTTTTCTGGCGCCATTGGCGTGGAGTTAAGCGCCTTTGGTAAGTGGAATTTGGTAAGGAAATATTTATATAGTCTGCTGAAATTTATTGTCACTTGTCACTATGGAAACTAATCCTTTGAGGAGCTTGTTCGGGGTATCTTCACCTCGAACGGAAGCACAAGGAGTTGCTCCTCAACCTGCTGCACCTACTGAAAATATTTGCTATGAATTTCCTTCGGGTGTTCTTGAGAAAGTGCTAGCTAATCCTTTTACAGGAGATGGAACATCACATCCTGACTTGCATCTAATCAATGTGGATGAAGTTTGTGGTTTATTTAAGCTTGTAGGTTTGCCCGAGGATGAGGTAAAAAATAAGGTATTTCCCTTATCTTTGAGGGATAAAGCATTGACATGGTATAGGCTATGTGATGATACTGGATCATGGAACTACAACCGATTGAAATTGGAATTTCATCAAAGGTTTTATCCTATGCATTTGGTACATCGTGACCAGAATTATATTTATAATTTTTGGCCTCGTGATAGAGAAAGTATAGCTCAAGCTTGGGGGAGGCTTAAATCAATGTTATATTCATGCCCCAACCATGAGCTCTCGAGAGAAATTATCATTCAGAATGCTCAGCTTTCTCATCATAATCGCACCATGCTTGACACTTCTTGTACCGGTTCTTTCATGAAGAGAGATGTTGACTTCAAATGGAATTTATTGGAAAGAATTAAACGCAACTCTGAAGATTGGGAGTTTGATGAAGGTAAGGAGTCAGGTATGTATCTCAAGTTTGATTGCGTTAAATCCTTTGTTGAAACAAATACTTCTCGTGATTTTAGCGCTAAATATGGACTTGACTCTGAGATAGTAATTCATTGTGTGAATCATTTGCTGCTCATATTGATCTCCCTAAAGAGAAGTGGTTTAGATATCATCCTCCCTTAGAAGTCAATGTAGTTAAACCAAATCCAGTTGAAGAGAAAGTCATTGCTTATAATGATCCTATTGTTCCCAGTGCTTACATTGAGAAATCACCTTTCCCTGTTAGGATAAAGGATCATTCTAAAGCTTCAACTGTGATACGTAGGGGCTGCATTAGAACACCTACACCCCGTGAGAAAATTAGAGTTGAACCTAGAATTGCTATTATCAAAGATCTCCTGTCCGACAATGTTGATGGCCATGATATTCACTTCTGTGAAGATGCTGCTAGAATTGCTAAACCACATGCTAAAGACAAACATAGGCCTGTTGTTGGCACGCCTGTTGTTTCTGTTAAGATAGGAGATCATTGTTATCATGGTTTATGTGACGTGGGTGCTAGTGTTAGTGTAATACCTCAATGTTTATATGATGAAATTAAAGATGAGATCGCACCTGTTGAGATGGAACCTATTGATGTCACTATTCATCTTGCCAATAGAGATACTATTTGCCCTTTGGGAATTGTTAGAGATGTTGAAGTCTTGTTTGGTAAAACGAAGTATCCTGCTGATTTTCTCGTTCTTCCTACCACACAAGATAGCTTTTGTCACACCATATTTGGCAGACCTTTCCTCAATACTTCCAATGCTCATATTGACTGTGAGAAGCAAATTGTCACTGTTGGCTTTGAAGGTGTGTCACATGAGTTCAATTTCTCCAAGTTGGGTAGAAAACCTCATGAAAAAGAGTTGCCTAGTAAGTATGAAATTATTGCCCTAGCTTCTATTGATGTGCCTCCTACTGATCCTTTAGAGCAATACTTGCTTGAGCATGAAAATGATATGCAATGGATGAAAGAAATGAGATAGATAGAGTTATATTTGAACAACATCCTATCCTTAAGAATAATTTGCCTGTTGAACTGCTTGGAGATCCACCCCACCAAAGGGTGATCCTGTGTTCGAGCTTAAACAGTTGCCAGATACTCTTAAGTATGCTTATGTTGATGAAAAAGAGATATATCCTGTTATTATTAGTGCTAGCCTCTCAGAGCATGAAGCAAAGAAGTTACTAAAAACTCTGAGGAAGCACCGTGC
This sequence comes from Hordeum vulgare subsp. vulgare, assembly GCF_904849725.1. Lineage (NCBI taxonomy): Eukaryota > Viridiplantae > Streptophyta > Magnoliopsida > Poales > Poaceae > Hordeum > Hordeum vulgare. The sequence continues at coordinate 552,786,607 of NC_058524.1, read as the reverse complement.
TGCTATTGGATATAGTCTTGATGATCTTAAGGGCATTAGTCCCACTCTATGCCAGCACAAAATTAAAACTGATCCTGATTCCAAACCAGTTGTCGATCATCAATGGAGATTAAATCCTAAGATGAAAGAGGTAGTAAGAACAGAAATACTAAAGCTCCTCGAAGCAGGTATTATCTATCCTGTTTCTCATAGTGATTGGGTGAGTCCGGTGCATTGCATCCCTAAGAAGGGAGGTATTACCGTTATCCCTAATGATAAGGATGAATTGATCCCACAGAGGATTATTACTGGCTATAGGATGGTGATTGATTTTAGGAAATTGAATAAGGCCACTAGGAAAGATCATTACCCTTTGCCTTTTATTGACCAAATGCTAGAAAGACTGTCTAAACACACACACTTCTGCTTTCTAGATGGTTATTCTGGTTTCTCCCAAATACCTGTTGCACAATCTGATCAGGAGAAAACCACTTTCACGTACCATTTTGGTACCTTTGCTTAAAGACGTATGCCTTTTGGCTTATGTAATGCACCTGCTACCTTTCAAAGATGTATGATGGCTATATTCTCTGACTTTTGTGAAAAGATTGTTGAGGTTTTCATGGATGACTTCTCCGTTTACGGGTCTTCTTTTGATGATTGCCTCAGCAACCTTGATCGGGTCTTGCAGAGATGTAAAGATACCAACCTTGTCTTGAATTGGGAGAAGTGCCACTTTATGGTTAATGAAGGCATCGTATTAGGACATAAAATTTCTGAAAGAGGTATTGAAGTCAATAATGCTAAGGTTGATGCGATCGAGAAAATGCCATGCCCTACAAATATCAAAGGTATAAGAAGTTTCCTAGGTCATGTTGGTTTGTATAGAAGGTTCATTAAGGACTTTTCGAAGATTTCTAGGCCTCTTACCAATCTCTTGCAAAAGGATATTCCTTTTGTTTATGACGATGATTGTGAGGAAGCCTTCGAAATACTTAAAAAGGCCTTGATAACTGCGCCTATTGTTCAACCACCTGATTGGAACATACCTTTTGAAATCATGTGTGATGCTAGTGATTATGTTGTTGGCCCTGTTCTAGGACAAAGAGTTGATAAGAAGTTGAATGTTATTCACTATGCTAGTAAAACTCTTGACAGTGCCCAAAGAAACTATGCAACTACTGAAAAGGAATTTTTAGAAGTTGTGTTTGCATGTGAAAAGTTCAGATCTTACATAGTTGATTCCAAAGTCACTATTCACACTGATCAGGCTGCTATTAAGTACCTCATGGAAAAGAAAGATGCCAAACCTAGACTTATTAGATGGGTTCTCTTGCTACAAGAATTTGATTTGCATGTTGTTGATAGGAAGAGTGCTGAGAACCCCGTAGCAGATAACTTGTCTAGGTTGGAGAATGTTCTTGATGACCCACAACCTATTGATGGTAGCTTTCCTGATGAGCAATTGAATGTCAACAATACTTCACATAGTACACCGTGGTATGCTGATTATGCAAATTATATAGTTGCCAAATATATACCACCTAGTTTCACATACCAGCAAAAGAAGAAATTCTTATTTGATTTGAGACATTACTTTTGGGATGATCCTCACCTTTATAAGGAAGGAGTAGATCGTGTTATTAGACGTTGTGTACCTGAACATGAACAGGGACAGATCCTACAGAAGTGTCACTCCGAGGCTTACGGAGGACACCATGCAGGAGATAGAACTGCACACAAGGTATTGCAATCAGGTTTCTATTGGCCCACTCTCTTTAAGGATGCCCGTAAATTTGTCCTATCTTGTGACGAATGTCAAAGAATAGGTAATATCTGTAAACGTCGGGAAACGCCTATGAACTATTCACTTGTCATTGAACCATTTGATGTTTGGCGCTTTGATTATATGGGACCTTTTCCAAAATCCAACGGGTATACTCATATCCTAGTTGCTGTTGATTACGTTACTAAGTGGGTAGAAGCTATCCCAACTAGTAGTGTTGATCACAACACCTCTATCAAGATGCTTACAAAAGTTATTTTCCCTAGATTTGTAGTCCCTAGATATCTAATGACTGATGGTGGTTCACATTTTATTCAAGGTGCTTTCTGTAAAACGCTTGCTAAGTATGATGTCAACCATAGAGTTGCATCTCCCTATCACCCTCAGTCCAGTGGTCAAGTAGAGCTAAGTAATAGAGAGATTAAACTAATTCTACAAAAGACTGTCAATAGGTCTAGAAAGAATTGGTCTAAGAAGCTCGATGAAGCACTATGGGCTTATAGAACTGCTTATAAGAATCCCATGGGCATGTCTCCGTACAAAATGGTTTACGGTAAAGCATGTCATTTACCTCTTGAGCTCGAGCATAAGGCTTATTGGGCACTCAAAGAGCTCAACTTTGATTTCAAACTTGCTGGTGAGAAGAGGTTACTTGATATTAGCTTGCTTGATGAATGGAGAGCTCGGGCATATGAAAATGCCAAGTTGTTCAAAGAAAAGGTTAAGAGGTGGCATGATAAAAGGATACAAAAACGTGAGTTCAATGTAGGTGATTATGTCTTGCTATATAATTCTCGTTTAAGATTTTTTGCAGGCAAGCTTCTCTCTAAATGGGAAGGTCCTTACATTGTTGAGGAAGTATATCGTTCCGGTGCCATCAAGATCAACAACACGGAAGGTAATTTTCTGACAGTGGTAAATGGGCAAAGAATCAAGTATTACATCTCAGGTGCTCCCATAAATGTTGAAGGCAATATTATCAATACCATAACTCTGGAGGAGTACATAAGGGATAATTATTAGCCTGTTTCAGACTCCGAAAACGAAGAGACAGATCTAGATCGCTATGGCGTCCCCAAAAGCTCCGAAGGACAAGTTCTTCGAGAAGGTCATCAATCCCTACCTCGCGGGAGTGCTGCAACACCCTCAATCTATCGAGATGCGTGAGGGGGTGCTGCACATCTGTGATGTTGAGGGGCTCAAGAAGACCGGAAGCATGGAGGCGAGGCTCGACGCAATGGAGCAGCAAGTCTTCAAGTGCCAAGGGATGGTGGAACATGGACTCAACGCCAACCACATGATGATCATGGAGTTCACCAACAAGCACAAGATCGATGCCAATGACATTGAGAAGCACCTCTCCAGGCTCTATGCCAGAATTAATCACCTCCAAGCCCAGATCTATGACCTGCAGAACCAAGACTGTGAGTATGAGTATAGATTTAAATCAATACGGTTGGCTGCAGATTTGAGGATTCCGGAGACTCTATCATCTTTCCATGATGGAGCACCTATGCCTTGGAAGACGCAGGATCAAACGCAGGTTGCAACAACTCCACCACCATCACCTTCGAAGGAAGACAACTAAGCACAGGTATGGGCAATCCCCTTGGCTTATGCCAAGCTTGGGGGAGTTGCCCCGTTATCGTATCACCATCACATCTTTTGCTTTTACCTTTTCTTAGTTCGATCCTTTTTGTTCTTATCTTTCTCTAGTAAAATAAAGTTCTTAGTGATCTAGGCTTGAGTTTTTCTTTGTGTCACCCCCGATGTATTCGAGTTCGTGAGTCATATAATAAAGAGTGTTTTAGTTAAGGGCCTTGCTTCATGCCATGATCTAAAGAAAGGAATGATAAAAGAACAAAAGCATGAAAGATCATGTAATGATCTTATCGGAAGTGATGGCTTCACATATAAAAAGAATGTTGATTGAAACTTGTTGTGGGTGGACAAACGTAGACCTTGGTCATTGCTGCAATTAATAGAAAGTAATAAAGAAAGAGAGCTTCACATATAAATATATCATCTTGGGCACTGATACGTCTCCGTCGTATCTACTTTTCCAAACTCTTTTTCTCTTGTTTTGGACTCTAATTTGCATGATTTGAATGGAACTAACCCGGACTAACGCTGTTTTCAGCAGAATTCCATGGTGTTGTTTTTGTGCAGAAATAAAAATTCTCGGAATGTCCTGAAAATTTATGGAGAATTTTTCTGGAATAAATGAAAAATACCTGCTCAAAGATCCACCGGAGGAGGTGTGCGAGTGGGCCACAAGCCCACATGCCGCAGCCACCCCCCCAGGCCAAGCCGTGAGGGCTTGTGGGGCCCACGTGGCACCGCCCCCTCCAAACTCAGCTCTATATCTTCCGTCTCGCCCGGAAAAAAAATTAGAGAGAAGGATTCATCACTTTTTTACAATACGGAGGCGCCGCCACCTCCTGTTCTTCATCTGGAGGGCAGATCTGGAGTCCGTTTTGGGCTCCGGAGAGAGGAAATCGTCGCCATCGTCATCATCAACCTTCCTCCATCGACAATTCCATGATGCTCTTTCCCGTTCGTGAGTAATCTCATCGTAGGCTTGCTGGACAGTGATGAGTTGGATGAGATCTATCATGTAATCGAGTTAGTTTTGACGGGGATTGATCCCTAGTATCCACTATGTTCTGAGATTGATGTTGCTACTACTTTGCCATGCTTAGTGCTTGTCACTAGGGCCTGAGTGCCATGATTTCAGATCTGAATCTATTATGTTGTCAGCAATATATGTGTGTTCTAGATCCTATCTGGCAAGTTGTAGTCACCTACTATGTGTTATGACCCGGCAACCCCGGAGTGACAATAGCCGGAACCACTCCCGGAGATGAAGATAGTATGAGGAGTTCATGTATTCACCAAGTGTTAATGCGTTGGTCCGGTTCTTTATTAAAAGGAGAACGTTAATATCCCGTAGTTTCCATTAGGACCCCGCTGCCACGGGAGGGATGGACAATAGATTCCATGCAAGTTCTTTTCCCTAAGCATGTATGACTATATACGGAATACATGCCTACATTAGATTGACGAACGGGAGCTAGTTACATATCTCTACGTGTTATAGATGTTACATGATGAATCACATCCGTCATACTCATCCATCACCGATCCACTGCCTATGAGTCTTTTACTATTGGTCCTTGCTACGTTACTTTGTTGCTACTACTGTTGCTACTGTTGTTACTCTGCTGCTACTGGTTACTGTTGTTCCTTGCTACTGCTGTCACTACTGCTGTTACTTGCTACTTTGTTGTTACCTGTTGCAAGACTTTTCTGAAGCCGTTGTGAGGGAAGAATAGTTCCCCATCCACGTGCTATTTACTGGCGCCATTGATACAACAGTTAGGAATAGTCTGTCGTCAACAGATCTTTTTCTGACGCCGTTGCTATCATACCACTTTGCAACTGATACTTTGCTTACAGACACTATCTTTCAGGTGTGGTTGAATCTGACAAACTCAGCTGCTAATACATGTCAATGTTCTTTCGCTTCCCCTTGTGTCGAATCAATAAATTTGGGTTGAATAGTCTACCCTCGAAAACTGTTGCGATCCCCTACACTTGTGGGTTATCAAGACCTTTTTCTGGCGCCGTTGCCGGGAAAGCACGGCTATATTCTCTGAGTCACTTTGGGATTGACGTCTGCTGATCACTATGAGGAATCCGAAAGATCCAAGAATTTAAATCTTGCCTTCCACTACGAGGACAGGTAAGGAACTGCCATCTAGCTCTGCACTTGAGTCACCTTCAGTTATGAGTAAGTTTGCGACACCACCTCCTGCTAGAACTAGCTCTCCTATGCCTGAATTGCCTGATATGCCTCATACACGTTATGTTATGGAGGGAGAGATAGCTGAGGATTTTCTTGCGTGTAAGGATAGCTATGATGTTGAGAAATTACTGCGCAAGTGGAAAGAAAAATCTATGAACGCTAGGATGAAATACGACTCGAAGTTTGCTACTTCGCCTATCTTTGTGACCGATAAGGATTATGAATTTTCTATCGACCCTGAGTTAATCACTCTAGTCGAATCTAATCCTTTTCACAGTTATGAGTCTGAAACGGTTGTAGCCCATCTTACCAAACTGCACGATATAGCCACCCTATTCACTAGTGAGGAAAAGATCCGTCACTACTATATCCTCAAGCTATTTCCTTTCTCGTTAAAGGATGATGCTAAGACATGGTTCACTTCTCTTGCTCCTGGTTGTGTGCGTAGCCCCCAGGATATGGTCTACTACTTCTCTGAAAAATATTTCCCTGCCCATAAGAAGCAAGCTGCCTTGCAGGAAATATACAACTTTGCTCAAGCTGAAGAAGGGAGTCTCCCACAAGCTTGGGGAGGCTCATCCAACTACTGAATGCTTTGCCTGATCACCCTCTTGAGAAGAATGAAATACTTGATATCTTCTATAGTGGACTTACCGATGCTTCCAAAGACCACCTAGATAGTTGTGCCGGTAGTTTTTTAGGGAACGAACTGTGGAACAAGCTGAGATTCTATTGAATAACATCTTGTGCAATGATAATGCTTGGACTATTCCCGAACCACCTCCTAAGCCAACTCCGAAGAAAAGAGTATTCTATGCCTCAGTCCTGAAGATATGCAAGAAGGAAAGAAATCTATGCGAGAGAAAGGCATTAAATCTGAAGATGTGAAAAATCTACCACCCATCGAAGAGATCCATGGTCTCGATAACCCGATACAAGTAGTAGAAGTAAATTCTCTGTGTAGGTTTCATGAGAGTGATATTCCTTTTGATAAACCTGCTAGCTTATGCATGGATGAATTTGATAACTTCGTTGCCAAACAACAAAGTTTCAATGATTATGTTAGCACACAATTGGAACAGAATGCTCATATGCTTAGTCATTTAAGTGCTTGTGTGGACAAGAATGTCATTGATCTTAAACTTCTGAGTAAACATGCTTCTATGGTTACTACTCAGGTAGAACAAGTACTTAAAGCTCAAAATGACTTGCTCAATGAGTTGAATGACAATTCCATCAGAGTCGTCACTAGAGGCAGTAGAATGACCAAGGAACCTTTGTATCCTGAGGGTCATCCGAAGAGAATTGAACAAGATTCTCAAGGAGTTAGCACAGAGGCACCTAGTCATCCTAGAAAGAAGAACAAAGATGATAGGAACCTGCACGCTAGCAACCTTGTTGCTACTACACCCGAGAGTCCAAACAATGTCTCTGTCTCTGAGGCTGAAACACAATCTGGTGATGAACATGAGCCTAATGATAATATCAATAGTGATGTTCATGAAGATGCTCAACCTAGCAATGATAAGGATGTGGAGATTGAACCTAGTGTTGATCTTGATAACCCACAGCCTAAGACTAAAAGATACGATAAGAATGACTTCACTTCTAGGAAGCATGGTAAAGAAAGGGAACCATGGGTTCATAAACCTATGCCCTTTCCTCCCAAACCATCCAAGAAAAAGGATGATGAGGACTTTGAGCGATTCGTTGAGATGATCAGACATGTCTTTCTGCAAATGCGTTTGATGGATATGCTCAAGATGTCTCTGTATGCTAAGTACATGAAAGATATTGTGACTAATAAGAGGAGGATACCTGAGGTTGATATTTCCACCATGCTTGCTAACTATACCTTCAAGGGTGGAACTCCTAAGAAACTAGGTGATCCCGGTGTGCCCACTATACCTTGCTCCATTAAAGGAAACTATGTTAGAACTGCGCTATGCGACCTTGGAGCCAGTGTTAGTGTTATGCCTCTCTCTCTTTATCGTAGACTTGAACTGGATAAGTTGACACCCACTGAAATATCTCTGCAAATGGCCAACAAATCAACTACTTTCCCTATCGGCATTTGCGAGGACGTGCCTGTTGTGGTTGCTAACATCACTATCTTAACAGACTTTGTTATCATGGATATTCCCGAGGACGATGCCATGGTTGTCATCCTTGGAAGACCCTTTTTAAACACTGCAGGGGCTGTTATAGATTGCACCAAAGGCAATGTCACTTTCCATGTCAATGGTAATGAGCATACGGTGCACTTTCTGAAGAAACACTATCGAGTACATTGCATCAATGCTATCAAAAAAACTTCATCGATTCTTATTGGGAGCTTTGAATGCCCTATTCCTCATGTCAAGATGAAGTATGATTTGCTTGTTGGGGAGATTCACATCCCCATTGAGGTGACCTACTGACTGTACGAAAATTCTCCGTTCTATTTTGCGATTCGAAAAGTTTTGTCGAGGGGATTTGATCAAACCCATTGACGGATTTCTTTCGATGACCATGAGATGGATGAATCAAGGAGTCACAAAGCTCTGTTCCAAGCTTTCACTTTAGGTTGCTTAGAAGAAAAATGATAGATTTAGTTTAGTTTTCCCTGTTTTCTGTTTTAGCGTCCGGTAGAAAAGTACCCTGAAAATAAAAGTTCTCCGAACGTCCTGAAAATCAAGTATGATTTTTTCTGGATTTTTTGAAAAATTCTCGGACAAAGAGCTTGTCTGGGGGCTGCACCAGTGGGCCACAAGCCCTTGGGGCGCGGGCACCCCCCTGGCCGCGCCACCCAGGCTTGTGGTGCCCACAGGCACCCCCTCCACTCATTCTTGCTCTCATGTGGTTCTCCTACCTCCAGAAAAAATCATTTCGAGCTCAAACCCGTGTTCTTGCTCCTCTTACTGGGATCTTCGATCTCTTGGCTCAAATCACCATTCTCCGAACTATTTTGGGGAAATTACTCCTTGGTAAGTGACTCCTCCATTGGTCCAATTAGTTTTTGCTCTAGTGCCTTATACTCCACATATTTTTGCTGCCTTGGTGACCATGTTCTTGAGCTTTGCATGCTAATTTTAGCTGGTCCCAAGTAGTTTTGATGCGTAATATCGCCTCTAGGCACTTGTTGGAGTAGTTCCTATGAGTTATGTTGAGCCTTGTTCACTTTTCCTTAGAGTCACTAAAAATTTCAGAAATTTTTAGAGATAGAAAAGGGAAAAGATGAGGAGGTTCTTGATACGTCTCAAACGTATCTATAATTTTTGATGGTTTCATATTGTTATCTTGTCTTCTTTGGTTGTTTTATGTAACTTTTATATCTTTTTTGGGACTAAATTATTAATTCAGTGCCAAGTGCCAGTTCTTGTTTTTTCCGTGTTTTGGACTCTTTTCAGATCTGATTTTGGAATGGAGTCCAAACGGAAGAAAAACCCCAAAATGATTTTTCCCGAAAGTAAGAAGATCAGGGGGGCATTTGGGCCAGGCCAGGTGGGCTCCAGGGAGCCCACAAGCCCCCACTCCGCCACCAGGGGGAGGTGCCGGTGGGCAGGCTTGTGGCCTTCCTGGCCGCCCCCTGACCTAGGTCTTTGGCCTATAAATTCCCAAATATTCCACAAAAAATCCGGGGAGCCTCGAAAATACTTTTCCGCCGTCGCAAGCTTCCGTTTCCGCGAGATATCATCTGGAGACCCTTCCCGGCGCCCTGCCGGAGGGACTTTGGAGTTGGAGGGCTTCTTCATCATCATCATCGCCCCTCCAATGACTCGTGAGTAGTTCACTTCAGACCTACGGGTCTGTAGTTAGTAGCTAGATGGCTTCTTCTCTCTCTTGGATCTTCAATACAAAGTTCGCCATGATCTTCATGGAGATCTATCCGATGAAATCTTCTTTGGTGGTGTGTTTGTCGAGATCCGATGAATTGTGGATTTGTGATCCGTTTATCTATGAAATATATTTGAGTCTTTGCTGATTTCTTATATGCATGATTTGATATCCTTGTAAGTCTCTCCGAGTCCTGGGTTTTTTTTGGCCAACTAGATCTATGATTCTTGCAATGGGAGAAGTGCTTGGTTTTGGGTTCTACCATGTGGTGACCTTTCCCAGTGACAGTAGGGGCAGCAAGGCACACATCAAGTAGTTGCCATCAAGGGTAAAAAATGGGGTTTTTGTCATTGGTTTGAGATTATCCCTCTACATCATGTCATCTTGCTTAAGGCATTACTCTGTTCTTATGGACTTAATACACTAGATGCATGCTGGATAGCGGTCGACGTGTGGAGTAATAGTAGTAGATGAAGAAAGTATCGGTCTACTTGTTATGGACGTGATGCCTATAGATATAATCATTGCATAGATATCGTCACGACTTTGCGCGGTTCTATCAATCGCTCGACAGTAATTTGTTCACCCACCGTCTACTTCCTTTCATGAGAGAAGCCACTAGTAAACACTACGGCCCCCGGGTCTATTCACATCCATCGTTTACACCTCCGCTTTTACTTTGCTTTGTTACTTTGTTGCTTTCAGTTCTTACTTGGCAAACAATCTATAAGGGATTGACAACCCCTTCATAGCGTTGGGAGCAAGCTTTTGTGTTTGTGTAGGATCTTGTGATACTCCTCCACCGGATTGATACCTTGGTTCTCAAACTGAGGGAAATACTTACCACCGCTGTGCTACATCACCCTTTCCGCTTCGAGGGAACTGTTGGAATTATGCCCTAGAGGCAATAATAAATAAAGTTATTATTATAATTCATGTATCAAGATAATCATTTATTATCCATGCTATAATTGTATTGAATGAAGACTTATATACATGTGTGGATACATAGAAAAAACACTGTCCCTAGCAAGCCTCTAGTTGGCTAGCCAGTTGATCAACGATAGTCAGTGTCTTTTGATTATGAACAAGGTGTTGTTGCTTGATAACTCGATCACGTCATTAGGAGAATCACGTGATGGACTAGACCCAAACTAATAGACATAACATGTTGATCGTGTCTTTTTTATTGCTACTGTTTTCTGCGTGTCAAGTATTTATTCCTATGACCATGAGATCATATAACTTACTAACACCGGAGGAATACTTTGTGTGTATCAAACGTCGCAACGTAACTGGGTGACTATAAAGATGCTCTACAGGTATCTCCGAAGGTGTTCGTTAAGTTAGTATGGATCGAGACTGGAATTTGTCACTCCGTGTGACGGAGAGGTATCTCGGGGCCCACTCGGTAATACAACATCACACACAAGCCTTGCAAGCAATGTGACTTAGTGTAAGTTGCGGGATCTTGTATTGCGGAAGGAGTAAAGAGACTTGCTGGTAAACGAGATTGAAATAGGTATACGGATACTGACGATCGAATCTCGGGCAAGTAACATACCGAAGGACAAAGGGAATGACATACGGGATTATATGAATCCTTGGCACTGAGGTTCAAACGATAAGATCTTCGTAGAATATGTAGGATCCAATATGGGCATCCAGGTCCCGCTATTGGATATTGACCGAGGAGTCTCTCGGGTCATGTCTACATAGTTCTCGAACCCGCAGGGTCTGCACACTTAAGGTTCGACGTTGTTTTATGCGTATTTGAGTTATATGGTTGGTTACCGAATGTTGTTCGGAGTCCCGGATGAGATCACGGACGTCACTAGGGTTTCCGAAATGGTCCAGAAACAAAGATTGATATATAGGATGACCTCATTTGATAATCGGAAGGTTTTCGGAGTTACCGGGAATGTACCGGGAATGACGAATGGGTTCCCGGAGTTCACCGGGGGGGCCACCCACCCCGGGGAAGCCCATAGGTGTTGGGGGTGCCGCACCAGCCCTTAGTGGGATGGTGGGACAGCCCAAAAGGGGCCTATGCACATTGGGAAGAAAATCAAAGAGAAAAAGAAAAAAAAGGAGGAGGTGGGAAAGGGAAGAAGGACTCCACCTTCCAAACCAAGTAGGACTCAGTTTGGGAGGGGAATCCTTCCCCCCTTGGCTCGGCCGACCCCTTGGGGGTTGTTGGACCCCAAGGCAAGGCTCCCCCTCTCCCTCCTATATATAGTGGGGTTTTAGGGATGATTTGAGACAACTTTTGCCACGGCAGCCCGACCACATATCTCCACGGCTTTACCTCTAGCTCGCGTTTCTGCGGAGCTCGGACGGAGCCCTGCTGAGACGAGATCATCACCAACCTCCGGAGCGCCATCACGCTGCCGGAGAACTCTTCTACCTCTCCGTCTCTCTTGCTGGATCAAGAAGGCCGAGATCATCGTCGAGCTGTACGTGTGCTGAACGCGGAGGTGCCGTCCGTTCGGCACTAGATCGCGGGACTAATCGCGGGATAGTTCGCGGGGCGGATCGAGGGACGTGAGGACGTTCCACTACATCAACCGCGTTCACTAATGCTTCTGCTGTACGGTCTACAAGGGTACGTAGATCACACATCCCCTCTCGTAGATGGACATCGCCATGATAGGTCTTCGTGCGCGTAGGAAAATTTTTGTTTCCCATGCGACGTTCCCCAACAGTGGCATCATGAGCTAGGTTCATGCGTAGATGTCTTCTCGAGTAGAACACAAAAGTTTTTGTGGGCGGAGATGTGCATTTTTCTGCCCTCCTTAGTCTTTTCTTGATTCCGCGGTATTGTTGGATCGAAGCGGCTCGGACCGACATTACTCGTACGCTTACGAGAGACTGGTTTCATCGCTGCGAGTAACTCCGTTGCTCAAAGATGACTGGCGGGTGTCAGTTTCTCCAACTTTAGTTGAATCGGAATTGACCGAGGAGGTCCTTGGATGAGGTTAAATAGCAACTCATATATCTCCGTTGTGGTGTTTGTGTAAGTAAGATGCGATCCTACTAGATACCCATGGTCACCACATAAAACATGCAACAACAAAATTAGAGGACGTCTAACTTGTTTTTGCAGGGTATGCTTGTGATGTGATATGGCCAACGATGTGATGTGATATATTGGATGTATGAGATGATCATGTTGTAATAGAAAATATCGACTTGCACGTCGATGGTACGGCAACCGGCAGCAGCCTTAGGGTTGTCTTTATAACTAACGTTTGCGCTTGCAGATGCGTTTACTATTTTGCTAGGATGTAGCTTTAGTAGTAATTGCATGAGTAGCACAACAACCCCGATGGCGACACGTTGATAGAGATCATGGTGTGGCGCCGGTGACAAGAAGATCGTGCCGGTGCTTTGGTGATGGAGATCTAGAAGCACGTGATGATGGCCATATCATGTCACTTATGAATTGCATGTGATGTTAATCCTTTTATGCACCTTATTTTGCTTAGAACGACGGTAGCATTATGAGGTGATCTCTCACTAAAATTTCAAGACGAAATTGTGTTCTCCCCGACTGTGGACCGTTGCTACAGTTCGTCGTTTCGAGACACCACGTGATGATCAGGTGTGATAGACTCAACGTTCACATACAACGGGTGCAAAACAGTTGCGCACGCGGAACACTCGGATTAAGCTTGACGAGCCTAGCATGTGCAGACATGGCCTCGGAACACATGAGACCGAAAGGTCGATCATGAATCATATAGATGATATGATTAGCATAGGGATGCTTACCACTAAAACTATACTCAACTCACGTGATGATCGGACTTGAGCTAGTGTAAGTGGATCATGAACCACTCAAATGACTAGAGAGATGTATTTTTTGAGTGGGAGTTTAGCGAGTAATTTGATTAAGTTAAACTCTAATTATCTTGAACATAGTCTAAGTCCACTTTGAATATATTTGTGTTGTAGATCATGTCTCACGCGACAGTCACCCTGAATTTTAATACGTTCCTAGAGAAAGCTAAGTTGAAAGATGATGGAAGCAACTTTGTAGACTGGGCTCATAATCTTAAGCTAATCTTACAAGCTGGGAAGAAGGATTATGTCCTTAATACTGCGCTAGGAGATGAACCACCCGCTACGGCTGATCAGGATGTTAAGAACACTTGGTTAGCACGTAAGGAGGACTACTCAGTAGTTCAATGTGCAGTCTTGTATCGCTTAGAACCGGGACTTCAACGTCGCTTTGAGCGTCATGGAGCATTTGACATGTTCCAGGAGTTGAAGTTTATCTTTCAGAAGAACGCCCGGATTGAGAGGTATGAGACCTCCGATAAATTCTATGCTTGCAAGATGGAGGAGAACTCGTCTGTCAGTGAACATGTGCTCAAAATGTCTGGGTACTCAAACCGTCTAGCTGAGCTGGGGATTGAACTCCCGCAAGAAGCTATCACTAACAGAATCCTTCAATCACTGCCGCCAAGCTATAAAGGCTTTACGTTGAACTACAACATGCAAGGATGAACAAGTCTCCCGGCGAGTTGTTTGCGATGCTGAAAGTCGCAGAGTCTGAACTCCGTAAAGAGCATCAAGTGTTGATGGTGAATAAGACCACTAGTTTCAAGAGAAACGGCAAAGGCAAGAAGGGTAATTCGAAGAAGAGCGGCAAGCCTGTTGCCAATCTGACGAAGAAACCCAAAGCTGGACCTAAGCCTGAAACAGAGTGTTACTATTGCAAGGGTATGGGTCACTGGAAGCGCAATTGCCCCAAGTATCTGGCTGATAAGAAGGCGACCAAAGAAAAATCAGGTATATTTGATATACATGTTATTGATGTGTACTTAACCGGCTCTCGTAGTAGTGCATGGGTATTCGATACCGGTTCTGTTGCTCATATTTGCAACTCGAAACAGGAACTGTGGAATAGACGAAGGCTGGCGAAAGATGAAGTGACAATGCGCGTAGGAAATGGTTCCAAGGTTGATGCAATCGCCGTCGGCACAGTTTCACTTTAGTTACCATCAGGATTAGTTATGAACTAAAATCATTGTTATTTAGTGCCTGCACTGCGCATGAACATTATATCTGGATCTTGTTTATTGCGAGACGGTTACTCTTTTAAGTCAGAGAATAATGGTTGTTCTATTTCTATGAGTAACATCTTTTATGGTCATGCACCCAATGTGAGAGGATTGTTCATATTGAATCTAGATAGTGATACACACATACATAACATTGAGACCAAAAGAGTTAGAGTTAACAATGATAGCGCCATATTTTTGTGGCACTGCCGTTTAGGTCATATTGGTGTAAAGCGCATGAAGAAACTCCATGCCGATGGACTTTTGGAGTCACTTGACTTTGATTCACTTCACACGTGCGAGCCATGCCTCATGGGCAGGATGACTAAGACTCCGTTCTCCGGAATAGTGGAGCGTGCAAGTGACTTGTTGGAAATCATACATACCGATGTGTGTGGTCCGATGAGCGTAGAGGCACGCGGCGGATATCGTTATTTTCTCACCTTCACTGATGATTTGAGTAGATATGGTTATGTCTACTTAATGAAGCACAAGTCTGAAACATTTGAAAAGTTCAAGCAATTTCAGAGTGAAGTTGAAAATCATCGTAACAAGAAGATCAAGTTCCTACGGTCTGATCATGGGGGTGAATATCTGAGTTTCGAGTTTGGTGCTCACTTAAGACAATGTGGAATTGTTTCCCACTTGACACCGCCTGGAACACCACAGCGTAATGGTGTGTCCGAACGTCGTAATCGTACTTTATTAGAGATGGTGCGATCTATGATGTCTCTTACCGATTTTCCATTATCATTTTGGGGTTATGCATTAGAAACAGTTGCATTCACTTTAAATAGGGCACCATCAAAATCCGTTGAGACGACACCATACGAACTGTGGTATGGCAAAAGGCCAAAGTTGTCGTTTCTTAAAGTTTGGGGATGTGATGCTTATGTCAAAAAGCTTCAGCCTGAAAAGCTGGAACCCAAAGCAGAAAAGTGCATCTTCATAGGTTACCCAATAGAGACAGTTGGGTACGCCTTCTATCTCAAATCCGAGGGCAAATTGTTTGTTGCTAAAACCGGAGCTTTTCTCGAGAAGGAGTTTCTCTCGAGAGAATTGAGTGGGAGGAAGATAGAACTTGACGAGGTTGCCGAACCTCTCATCCCTCTGGATGGTGGCGCAGGGCAAGGGGAAACCTCTGTCGTTGCGACGCCGGTTGAGGAGGAAGTTAATGATGATGATCATGAAACTCTGGTTCAAGTTTCTGTCGAACCACGCAGGTCGACGAGACCACGTGCTGCTCCAGAGTGGTACAGTAATCCCGTCTTGTCAATCATGTTGTTAGACAACAATGAACCTGCAAATTATGAAGAAGCAATGGTGGGCCCAGATTCCAACAAATGGCTCGAAGCCATGAAGTCCGAGATAGGATCCATGTATGAGAACAAAGTGTGGACTTTGGAAGTATTACCTGAGGGCCGCAAGGCTATTCAGAACAAATGGATCTTTAAGAGCAAGACGGACGCTGACGGCAATGTGACCATTTATAAAGCTCGACTTGTGGCAAAGGGTTTTTCACAAGTTCAAGGAGTTGACTACGATGAGACATTCTCACCCGTAGCGATGCATAAGTCCGTCAGAATCATGTTAGCAATAGCTGCATTTTTCGATTATGAAATCTGGCAGATGGATGTCAAAACGGCGTTCCTTAACGGTTTCCTTAAGGAAGAGTTGTATATGATGCTACCCGAAGGTTTTGTCGATCCTAAGAATGCTAACAAGGTGTGCAAGCTCCAGCGATCCATTTATGGACTGGTGCAAGCATCTCGGAGTTGGAACAAGCGCTTTGATGAGGTGATCAAAGCATTTGGGTTTATACAAGTGGTTGGAGAATCTTGTATTTACAAGAAAGTGAGTGGGAGCTCTGTGGCGTTTATAATATTATATGTGGATGACATATTGCTGATTGGAAACAACGTAGAGTTCTTGGAGAGCGTAAAGGATTACTTGAATAAAAGTTTCTCTATGAAGGACCTAGGAGAAGCTGCTTACATTCTAGGCATTAAGATCTACAGGGATAGATCTAAACGCCTCATAGGACTTTCACAAAGCACATACCTTGATAAAGTTTTGAAGAGGTTCAAAATGGAATAGTCCAAGAAAGGGTTCTTGCCAGTTTTACAAGGTACGAGATTGAGTAAGACTCAGTGCCCAGCAACTAATGAAGATACAGAGCATATGCGCTCCGTCCCCTATGCTTCAGCCATAGGTTCTATCATGTATGCAATGTTGTGCACTAGACCGGACGTTAGCCTGGCCATAAGTATGGCAGGTAGGTTCCAGAGTAATCCAGGAGTGGATCACTGGACGGCGGTCAAGAATATCCTGAAGTACCAGAAAAGGACTAAGGAGATGTTTCTCGTGTATGGAGGTGACGAAGAGCTCGCCGTAAAAGGTTACGTCGATGCAAGCTTTGACACAGATCCGGACGACTCTAAGTCGCAAACCAGATACGTATTTATTCTTAATGGGGGTGCGGTAAGCTGGTGCAGTTCCAAGCAGAGCGTCGTAGCAGATTCTACATGTGAAGCGGACTACATGGCTGCCTCGGAGGCGGCTAAGGAGGGTGTCTGGATGAAGCAGTTCATGACGGATCTTGGAGTGGTGCCAAGCGCACTGAATGCAATAACCTTGTTCTGTGACAACACGGGTGCCATTTCCCTAGCAAAGGAACCACGGTTTCATAAGAAGACCAGACACATCAAACGACGCTTCAACCTCATCCGCGACTACGTCGAAGGGGAGGACGTAAATATATGCAAAGTGCACACGGATCTGAATGTAGCAGACCCGCTGACTAAACCTCTTCCACGGGCAAAACATGATCAACACCAGAACTGTATGGGTGTTAGATTTATTACAGTGTAATTCGCATGATGATGTGAGGGCTAGATTATTGACTCTAGTGCAAGTGGGTGACTGTTGGAATTATGCCCTAGAGGCAATAATAAATAAAGTTATTATTATAATTCCTGTATCAAGATAATCGTTTATTATCCATGCTATAATTGTATTGAATGAAGACTTATATACATGTGTGGATACATAGACAAAACACTGTCCCTAGCAAGCCTCTAGTTGGCTAGCCAGTTGATCAACGATAGTCAGTGTCTTCTGATTATGAACAAGGTGTTGTTGCTTGATAACTGGATCACGTCATTAGGAGAATCACGTGATGGACTAGACCCAAACTAATAGACGTAGCATGTTGATCGTGTCTTTTTTATTGCTACTGTTTTCTGCGTGTCAAGTATTTATTCCTATGACCATGAGATCATATAACTTACTAACACCGGAGGAATACTTTGTGTGTATCAAACGTCGCAACGTAACTGGGTGACTATAAAGATGCTCTACAGGTATCTCCGAAGGTGTTCGTTAATTTAGTATGGAACGAGACTGGGATTGGTCACTCCGTGTGACGGAGAGGTATCTCGGGGCCCACTCGGTAATACAACATCACGCACAAGCCTTGCAAGCAATGTGACTTAGTGTAAGTTGCGGGATCTTGTATTGCAGAACGAGTAAAGAGGCTTGCCGGTAAACGAGATTGAAATAGGGATACGGATACTGACGATCGAATCTCGGGCAAGTAACATACCGAAGGACAAAGGGAATGACATACGGGATTATATGAATCCTTGGCACTGAGGTTCAAACGATAAGATCTTCGTAGAATATGTAGGATCCAATATGGGCATCCAAGTCCCGCTATTGGATATTGACCGAGGAGTCTCTCGGGTCATGTCTACATAGTTCTCGAACCCGCAGGGTCTGCACACTTAAGGTTCGACGTTGTTTTATGCGTATTTGAGTTATATGGTTGGTTACCGAATGTTGTTCGGAGTCCCGGATGAGATCACAGACGTCACGAGGGTTTCCGGAATGGTTCGGAAACGAAGATTGATATATAGGATGACCTCATTTGATTACCGGAAGGTTTTTGGAGTTACCGGGAATGTACCGGGAATGACGAATGGGTTCCGGGAGTTCACCGGGGGGGGCACCCACCCCGGGGAAGCCCATAGGTGTTGGGGGTGCCGCACCAGCCCTTAGTGGGCTGGTGGGACAGCCCAAAAGGGGCCTATGCGCATTGGGAAGAAAATCAAAGAGAAAAAGAAAAAAAAGGAGGAGGTGGGAAAGGGAAGAAGGATTCCACCTTCCAAACCAAGTAGGACTCTGTTTGGGAGGGGAATCCTTCCCCCCTTGGCTCGGCCGACCCCTTGGGGTTCTTGGACCCCAAGGCAAGGCTCCCCCCTCTCCCTCCTATATATAGTGGTGTTTTAGGGCTGATTTGAGACAACTTTTGCCACGGCAGCCCGACCACATATCTCCACGGTTTTACCTCTAGATCGCGTTTCTGCGGAGCTCGGGCGGAGCCCTGCTGAGACGAGATCATCACCAACCTCCGGATCGCCGTTACGCTGCCGGAGAACTCTTCTACCTCTCCGTCTCTCTTGCTGGATCAAGAAGGCCGAGATCATCGTCGAGCTGTACGTGTGCTGAACGCGGAGGTGCCGTCCGTTCGGCACTAGATCGTGGGACTGATCGCGGGATAGTTCGCGGGGCGGATCGAGGGACGTGAGGACGTTCCACTACATCAACCGCGTTCACTAACGCTTCTGCTGTACGGTCTACAAGGGTACGTAGATCACACATCCCCTCTCTTAGATGGACATCACCATGATAGGTCTTCGTGCGCGTAGGAAAAATTTTGTTTCCCATGCGACGTTCCCAACAGGAACACCAATGCAAGGTTCCAAGGCCACGGGGGAAATCCTTTGCATACTTGCCTAGGAAGTCCCTTAAGGCGTAGCCGCAGCTGAAGGATTCTTGGTGCCGTCGACACGACTTTTCTTGGCACCGTTGCAAGGGAAGCACAGCTGACATCAGAAGTATTTCTGGTGTTGTCGCCGGGGATCTTTTTGAGGCAGCAGTTCTTAAGAGGCTCGTCAAGCCATGACCCCAAGGATGATGGGAGTGAGAAGAAGCCCAAGTATCTGGTCCCTCGAGTCGCAGAAGTTCGAGCGTGCGAGTGGCCAAGTGACGTGTTCTTACGCGCCGCTGGAATTTATGAGGACTTTTATCACTTGGTGGATAACGCAGGCCTTACCGCCTTCGTTGAAGATAAGTGTCCGCAATACCTCCTCCTTACTAATATCTTCATACAAAGCTTTAACTTCTATCCGAGGAAGAAACCGCCTATGGTTGAGTTCAAACTTTATGATATCCCCCAGCGCATGTCACTCCAGGATTTTTGCAATGTTTGCAAATTACCTTTCGTTGGGGATATTCATGAACCTCGTCCACGGGACTTGGAGGCTTTCATCAATACAATTGTTGTAGGAGAGGAGAGAGGAGTGTCTTGCGCTAGAGCTGCTAGCATTCATTTTCCCGTGCTTAGGTACTTCTCACTATTTGTGGGAAAATGTTTGATTGGCCGTGGGAAAGCTGGGTCACTTAGTTCCCCAGATCTTGCGGTCTTGCGCGAAGCCCTTTATAATGATAAAACTTATAGCTTGGGTGCTATAGTAGCTCAACGGTTGAACCTGAACCGTTCTAAAGGTGTTGTCTATGGAGGTATCTATGCTACTCGTCTTGCCAGACACTTTGAGATACCTATTACACTGGACGAGGAAGAAGAGATTCTTCTTCCCGAGAGATAACTAGATTACGATAGCATAGTTCGCCATGACTTTCTTGATAGAGATATAAATAGAAGGATGATTTATAACCTGGTGTTTAGTCAGGGTACTCGTGAGACTATTACTCTGCCTGCTCCTTCTTTGTTCAATCTTCATGCAGGCAGGTACATTATTATGCCCTCGGACATCTACGCATATTGGGGCCTAGCCCAACCACAGGTGCTCGTGCCCGAGCCACCAGTCGAGTACCAGACGCCAGTTTATCAATGGGAGCCAGAGGAGCTCACACAGCAGTGGCAACCTCAGTCCACTCCGAAGTACCCCAGAGCTGGTTATTTCCCTCCTTGGGAGTAGACCAACTTAGGCCAAAAGCCTAAGCTTGGGGGAGTACATGTTCTCACCGACTTTACATTCTTGCTTATGCTTTCACTTTGTTCGTCGGTGTTCACACTTTGCCACTGTATCATCCATGCTAGTTTATTTTGTTTTTCTCGTTTTCTTTTCGTGTGTCTGTCTAGTTTGAGAAAAAACCAAAAAGATTTTCTTTTTCTTCTTTTGCTTGTTGGGAGCTTTCCCGTGTAAATAGTTTTCTTTTTCTTTGGGTCAAGGTGGAAGATATTGGTTACAATGTTTAGTTGCTTTTGCATGCATTCCTGTTTAGCTTTCAAAGAGCCATATTACTTTCTCTTCTCCTTTGTGTTTGCCTGCAGATTCCAGCTTTAGTCCTATGCACGAGCACTCTTATTATTGTTCACATCGTTCGGACGTGCAAGTGAAAGGCAATATTGACGATATATGATGAGGTGACTGACCCTGGAAAAGCTGGTATGAACTCGATCTATTTTGTTTTTGTAAATATGACTAGCTCACTGTTCCTTCTTCAGCTTTGTTGTGAGAGAAACATGTTTGCAATGACAACTTAGAGATCATAGTTTCTTATGACATGCTTACTTAGCCAGGAGCTTATAATGGTTTGTCTTGGATGCACACATGGATGTTGAGATGACTATGAGGTAGTGTGATAGGATGGTATCCTTCTTTGAATGATTCAAGTGGCTTGACTTGGCGCATGTTCACGCATGTAGTTGAAACAAAATCAACATAGCTCTATGATGTTCATGTTCATGGTGATTTATGTCCTACTCATGCTTGCACTCAATGTTAGTTAATCGCAATGCATTTTGATGACTGTTGTCACTCTCTAGTTGGTCGCTTCCCAGTCTTTTGCTAGCCTTCACTTGTACTAAGTGGGAATACTGCTTCTGCATCCACTTCCATAAACCCAAAGTTGTTCCATATGAGTCCACCATACCTACCTATGTGCAGTATGTACCTGCCATTCCAAGTAAATTTGCATGTGCCACTCTCTAAACCTTCAAGAAATAATCTATTTTGCATGCCTGAACCGCTCATGTGGTGACAGGGGGCTATTGGTATCTTCCATGCTAGGCGTGTTATCCTCGATATGTGTTTATTCACTAACGTTCACGAGAAAGGGGCCGGTAATTGGAATTCCCAGTTCCATGCTCAAATCGAAAAGATAATTGCAAACAAAACTCCCCCAGGATTGTTGTTGGTATGGACGGTACCCGAGGATTCGGCTAGCCGTGGAGTGTGATTGATTGGTGGTGGGGGAGTCAAAACTTTAAATTTCTGTTTGGGAACCACCTATAGCATGTGTAGCGTGGAAGATGTTGAGAACTCTTAGTCATTGCGTTGACAATGAAAGCATGCCACCCAAAATTATTATCTATGTTTTCAAAGCTTGAGTTCTGGCACCTCTGCAAATCAATGCTTCCCTCTGCGAAGGGCCTGTCTATTTATGTTCCTGTTCAGTCATCCTTCTCTTACAAAAGCACCAATTAGAGAGCACCTCTGTCATTTTTATACTTTGCTTTTAACTGCGTTGAGTATGACTATGACTGGATCTTCATTGCCATGAATTACAATGTTTAGTTAGCCCTTTGTCTTTGAAGGTGCTCTGCATTAATGGTTTGCGGTCTCAAAAAGGGATACCATCTATTCATACTGCTTCATGTTGTTTTGATTGAAGTGTTGAAATTTGAGGATTATTATTATTTCCTTGCTAGTTGATTATGCCATTGATATGAGTTTACCGTGAGACCTAGATGTCATTTGCTTATGTGGTTTGCTTGAGATCTTCTTGAAATTCTAGATATGAGTTATACATAGTTGCAACAACAAGATCAAACATAGTTTGTCAAAGTTTTTCTTATGTCTCTTCCAGTTTGTCAACTGAATTGCTTGAGGACAAGCAAGGCTTTAAGCTTGGGGGAGTTGATACGTCTCCGTCGTATCTACTTTTCCGAACTCTTTTGCCCTTGTTTTGGACTCTAATTTGCATGATATGAATGGAACTAACCCGGACTGACGCTGTTTTCAGCAGAATTGCCATGGTGTTGTTTTTGTGCAGAAATAAAAGTTCTTGGAATGTCCTGAAAATTTACAGATAATTTTTCTGGAATAAATGAAAAATACCTGTGCAAAGATCCACCGGAGGAGGTGTGCCAGTGGGCCACAAGCCCACAGGCCGCGGCCACCCCTCTAGGCCCCGCCGTGAGGGCTTGTGGGGCCCACGTGGCACAACAGCCTCCAAACTCAGCTCTATATCTTCCGTCTCGCCCGTAAAAAATCAGAGAGAAGGATTCATCGCGTTTTACGATATGGAGGCGCCGCCACCTCCTCTTCTTCATCTGGAGGGCAGATCTGGAGTCCGTTTTGGGCTCCGGAGAGGGGAAATCGTCGCCATCGTCATCATCAACCTTCCTCCATCGACAATTCCATGATGCTCTTCACCGTTCGTGAGTAATCTCATCGTAGGCTTGCTGGACGGTGATGAGTTGGATGAGATATATCATGTAATCGAGTTAGTTTTGACGGGGATTGATCCCTAGTATCCACTATGTTCTGAGATTGATGTTGCTACTACTTTGCCATGCTTAATGCTTGTCACTAGGGCCCGAGTGCCATGACTTCAGATCTGAACCTATTATGTTGTCACCAATATATGTGTGTTTTAGATCCTATCTTGCAAGTTGTAGTCACCTACTATGTGTTATGACCCGGCAACCCCGGAGTGACAATAGTCGGAACCACTCCCGGATATGACCATAGTATGAGGAGTTCATGTATTCACCAAGTGTTAATGCGTTGGTCCGGTTCTTTATTTAAAGGAGAACCTTAATATCATGTAGTTTCCATTAGGGCCCCGCTGCCACGGGAGGGATGGACAATAGATGTCATGCAAGTTCTTTTCCCTAAGCACGTATTACTATATACGAAATACATGCCTACATTAGATTGACGAACGGGAGCTAGTTACATATCTCTCCGTGTTATAGCTGTTACATGATGAATCACATCTGTCATACTCATCCATCACCGATCCACTGCCTACGAGTCTTTTACTACTGGTCCTTGCTACGTTACTTTGCTGCTACTACTGTTGCTACTGCTGTTACTCTGCTGCTACTGGTTACTGTTGTTCCTTGCTATTGTTGTCACTACTGCTATTACTTGCTACTTTGTTGTTACCTGTTGCAAGACTTTTCTGAAGCCGTTGTCAGGAAAGAATAGTTCCCCGTCCACGTGTTATTTACTGGCGCCATTGATACAATAGTTAGGAATAGTCTGCCGTCAATAGATCTTT
Organism: Hordeum vulgare subsp. vulgare; assembly: GCF_904849725.1. Classification (NCBI taxonomy): domain Eukaryota; kingdom Viridiplantae; phylum Streptophyta; class Magnoliopsida; order Poales; family Poaceae; genus Hordeum; species Hordeum vulgare. The sequence goes on along the minus strand of NC_058524.1, from coordinate 552,762,831 downwards.
TTCTGACGCCGTTGCTATCATACCACTTTGCTACTGATACTTTGCTTGCAGACACTAATCTTTCAGGTGTGGTTGAATCTGACAAACTCAGCTGCTAATACTTGAGAATATTCTTTCGCTTCCCCTTGTGTCGAATCAATAAATTTGGGTTGAATACTCTACCCTCGAAAACTGTTGCGATCCCCTACACTTGTGGGTTATGAGGCACCATCTATGATTGTGAACACTCACTAAACTATTGCATGCTTAGAAGTAGATGTTGGACAAGGAAGACAACATAATGAACTATGTTTGCTTGGTTCCGAACAATGATTATATGACTAGAGATCCCTTAGCATGTGACGATTGCTTCCACCCCATATCAGCCAAAACTTCGGCACCAAGTAGAGATACTACTTGTGCATCATAAACCTTCAACCCGGTTTTGCCATGAGAGTCCACCATACCTACCTATGGATTGAATAAGATCCCTCAAGTAAGTTGTCATCAGTGCAAGCAATAAAAATTGCTCCCTAAATATGTATGATCTATTAGTGTGTGGAAAATAAGCTTTGTACGGACCTGTGATGAGGAAGACATAAAAGCGACAGACTGCATAATAAAGTTCTTTATCACACGAGGCAATATAAAGTGATGTTCCTCCACACTAAGAGGTCACACATCCAAACCCCAAAAGCGCATGGCAACCTCTGCTTCCCTCTGCGAAGGGCCTATCTTGTACTTTTACTTTTTCTCCCTAAAAGAGTCATGGTGATCTACACCAATTCCTTATTTCTCCTTTATCTTGGCTAACATCATATGCTAGGGAAAGATCTATATTCATATGTCACCTTGGAAGTAAGTACTCATGAATTATTATTGTTGACATTACCCTTGAGGTAAATAGTTGGGAGGCGAAACTATAAGCCCCTATCTTTCTCTGTGTCCAACTAAAACTTTGATCTCATGAGTACCAGGTGAGTTGTAGCAATTGTAGAAGACGAAAGGATGATTGAGTATGTGGATTTGCTTTACAAGCTCTTACTTGACTCTTTCCGATGTTATGATAAATTGCAATTGCTTCAATGACTAAAGGCTATTGGTTGTTAATTCTCAATAAGGTTCTTGATCCATACTTTACTTTGTGAAGGAATTATCACTTTGGCATAAGAGATTATATGATGATATTGTTGTTCTGATTATGATCATGATGCCTGCATGTTCGTATCTTGTTTTGTCGACACCTCTATCTCTAAACATGTGGGCATATCTATTGATCACGGTTTTCGCTTGAGGACAAGCGAAGTCTAAGCTTGGGGGAGTTGATACGTCCATTTTGCATCATGCTTTCATGTTGATATTTATCGCTTTATGGGCTGTTATTAGACTTCAAGGTACAATACTTATGTCTTTTCTCTCTTATTTTTCAAGGTTTACATGAAGAGGGAGAATGCCGGCAGCTGGAATTTTGGCCTGAAAAAGGAGCAAGTTTGAGATACCTATTCTATGCAACTCCAAATACGTGAAAATCAACGAGGAATTATTTTGGAATTTATAAAAAATACTAGGCGGAAAAAGTACTAGAGGGGAGCCACCAAGAAGCCACAAGCCTGCTAGGCGCGGCCTACCCCCCTGGCCGCGCCTACGGGGCTTGTGGGCTCCTTGTTGGCCCTCTGGCTCCCCTCTTTTGCTATAAGGAGGGTTTCGTTCCAGAAAAAATCAAGAGGAGCCTTTCGGGAGGAATCGCCTCCACCACGAGGCGGAACTTGAGAAGAACCAATCTAGAGCTCCGACAGGGTCGTCCTGGCAGGGAAACTTCCCTCTCGGAGGGGGAAATCATCGCCATCGTCGTCACCAACACTCCTCTCATCAGAGGGGACTCATCACCATCAACATCTTCATCAGCACCATCTCATCTACAAACCCTAGTTCAGCTCTTGTAACCAATCTCCATCTCGCGACTTCGATTGGTACTTGTAAGGTTGCTAGTAGTGTTAATTACTCTTTGTAGTTGATGCTGGTTGGATTACTTGGTGGAAGATTATATGTTCAGATCCTTGATACTATTCAATACCTCTCTGGTCAAGAACATAATTATGTTTTCTGAGTAGTTACTTTTGTTCCTGGGGACATGGGATAAGTCATGCTATAAGTAGCCATGTGAACTTGGTATTCATTCGATATTTTGATGCGTTGTATGTTGTTTTTCCTCTAGTGGTGTTATGTGAACGTCGACTACATAACACTTCACCATTATTTGGGCCTAGAGGAAGGCATTGGGAAGTAGTAAGTAGATGATCGGTTGCTAGAGTGACAGAAGCTTAAACCCTAGTTTATGCGTTGCTTCATAAGGGGCTAATTTGGATCCACTAGTTTAATGCTATGGATAGACTTTGTCTTAATTCTTCTTTCGTAGTTGCGGATGCTAGTGAGAGGGGTTAATCATAAGTGGGATGTTTGTCCAAGTAAGCGCAGCACCCAAGCACCGGTCCACCCACATAGCAAACTATCAAAGTAGCGAACGTGAATCATATGAACATGATGAAAAGTAGCTTGACAAAAATTCCCATGTGTCCTCGGGAGCGCTTTACCTCCTATAAGAGTTTGTTCAGGCTTGTCCCTTGCTAGAAAAGGGATTGGGCCACTTTGCTGCACCGTTGTTGCTATTGTTACTTGCTACTTGCTATGAATCATCTTACCACACAACGTTATGTTACAGATAATTTCAGTGCTTGCAGAGAATACCTTGCTGAAAACCACTTGTCAGATCCTTCTGGTCCTCATTGGGTTCGACACTCTTACTTATCGAAAGGACTACGATAGATCCCCTACACTTGTGGGTCATCATGCGCCACCCTCCCCTTCCCCCTATATATAGTGGGGGTTTGGGCCATTGGAGACACGGCAATTTCTCTCTCGGCGCAGCCCTGCCTCTCTTCTTCCTCCTCTCACACGGTGCTTGGCGAAGCCGTGCCGGGAGACCTCGCCGCTCCATCGCTACCACGCCGTCATGCTGCCGGAGCTCTTCCCCAACCTCTCCCTCCTCCTTGCTAGATCAAGGTGCGGGAGACGTCACCGGACTGCACTTGTGTTGAACGCGGAGGTGCCGTGGTTCGGCATTAGATCGGAATCACATTGCGATCTGAATCGCAGCGAGTACGACTACATCAACCGCGTTCTAGCAATGCTTCCGCTTAGCGATCTTCAAAGGTATGAAGATGCTCTCACCCTCTCTCGTTGCTGGTTTCTCCATAGGAAGATCTGAATATGGCGTAGGAAAGTTTTTGAAATTTTCTATGTTACCCAACAACCGGTTCGGTTGCTAAGTGATTAGTAACTTGAAATGAAAGCTACGGTATAAACGGAGACTAACTAAAGGCGAAGTGACGACATGTGTTGGAAGTGTTTCCAAGGTTGATTTGATCAAACATCGCACGCTCCCTCTATCATCGGGATTGGTGGCAAAACCTAAATAATTGTTATTTGGTGTCTGCGTTGAGCATGAACATGATTGGATCGTGTTTATTGCAATACGATTATTCATTTAAAGAGAATACTAGTTATTCTATTTGCTTGAATAATTACCCTCAATGGTTTATTGAATCTCGATCGTAGTGCTACACATGCTCATAATATTGGAGCCAAAAGATACAAAGTACTCCCTCCGGTTCTTTTTACTCCGCATATTAAATTTGTGTCAAGTCAAACTTTATAAAGTTTGACTAAATATATATTAAAATATATCAATATCTACAATATCAAATATACATTTCATGAAACTACATTTCGTAGTGAATCTAACAATATTGATTTGACATTGTGAATGTTGATACATGTTTCTATAAATTTGGTCAAAGTAAAGATACTTTGACTTCGGACAAAGCTAATATGCACACTAAAAAGGACCAGAGGGAGCAATAATGATAGTACCACTTACTTGTGGCACTGCCGCTTGAGTCATGTTGGTGTAGAACGAATGAAAAAACTCCATGTAGATGGATCGTTTGGACTCACTTGATTTTGAATCACTTGAGGCATGCAAATCATACCGCATGGGCAAGATGACTGAAGGCCTTGTTTTCATTGAGATGGAACAAGAAAGTAACTTGTTGGAAGTAATGCATTTTTTATGTGTGCAGTCCAGTGAGTGCTGGGGCACGCAGTGGATATCGTTATGTTCTTACTTCACTGATGATTTGAGTACATACAGGAGTATTTACTTGATGAATCACAAGTCCGAAATATTGAAAAGTTCAAAGCTATTTCAGAGTGAAGATCGTCGTGACAAGAGGATAAATTGTCTATGATATGATCATAGAGATGAATATCTGAGTTACGAGTTTTGGTACACAGTTAAGACAATGTGGAAATTGTTTCGCAATTCCTACAACCTAGAACACCATAGTGTGATGGTGTGTCCGAACGTCATAGCCACGCCCTATTGGATATAGCGCATACTATGATGTCTCTTATCGAATTACCACTATCGTCTATGGGTTATGCATTAGAGACAATCGCATTCACTTTAAATAGGGCACCTCGTATTTCCGTTGAGATGACACAGTATAGACTATGGTTTGGAGAAACCTAAGCTGCCGTTTCTTAAAAGTTTGGGGTTGCGATGCTTATGTGAAAAGGTTTCAGTCTGATAAGCTCGAACCCAAAGCGGATAAATGCATCTTCATAGGATATCCAAAATAGTTGGGTGCATCTCCTATCTCAGATCCGGAAGTGAAGTGTTTGTTTCAAGAAACGGGTCCTTTCTTGAGGAAAGGTTTATCTCGAAAGAATTGAGTGGGAGGGTAGTGGAACTTGATGAGGTTAGTGAACCGTCACTTCAACCAGTGTGTAGCAGGGCGCGGGAAGATGTTCTTGTGGCGCCTACACCAATTGAAGTAGAAACTAATGATGGTGATCATTGAGCTTCGAATCAAGTTACTACAAACCACGTATTTCGACAAGGTCTCATACTATTGCAGAGTGGTCCGGTAACCCTGCTTGGAGATCATGTTGTCGAACAACAATGAACCTACGAGCTATGGAGAAGTGATGGTGGGCCCGGATTCCGACAAATGGTTGGAGGCCATGAAATCCGAGAGAGGATCCATGTATGAAAACAAAGTGTAGACCTTGGGAGAACTACTTTATGGTCGTAGGACTATTAAGTAAAGATGGATCTTTGAAAGGAAGACAGACGATGATGGTGAAAAGTCACCATTAAAAAAGGCTCGACTTATCACAAAGATGTTTTCGACAAGATCAAAGAGTTGACTATGATGAGACTTTCTCACTCGTAGCGATGCTAAAAGTCTATTGGAATTATGTTAGTAGTTGCTGCATTATTTATGAAATATTGCACATAGGATGTCAAAACATTGTTTCCTCGACAGTTTCCTTGACGAAAGGTTGTATGTGATACAACCAGAAGGTTTTGTCGATCCTAAGGATACTAACAAGTATGCAAGCTCCAGCGATCCTATTATGGACTGGTGCAAGCATCTCGGAGTTGGAATATAAGCTTTGATGATATGATGAAAGATTTTGGGTTTGTGCAAGGTTTATGAGAAATTTGTACTTCCAAAGAAGTGAGTGGGAGCACTATAGAATTTCTGATAAGTACATGTGGTTCACATATTGTTGATCGGAAGTAATGTAGAATTTTTGTAAAGCATAAAGGTTGTTTGAAAGGGGTTTTTCAAAGGAAGACCTGGATAGAGCTACTTAAACATTGAGCATCAAGATCTATGGAGATAGATCAAAAAAGCTAAACAAAACTTCTAAATAAAATGCATGGCTTGACAAGTTTTTGAAGGAGTTCAAAATAGATCAGCAAAGAAGGAGTTCTTGGCTGTGTTGTAAGGTGTGAATATGAGTAAGACTCAAAATCCCGACCACGGAAGAAGAAAGAAAAAGGACGAAGGTCGTCCCCTATGCCTTAGCCATAGACTCTATAGTATGTCATGTTGTATACCGCACCTGATATGTGCCTTGCCACAAGTCTGTTAAGAGGTACAGAGAGTGATACGGGATTGAATCACTAAACAGCGGTCAAAGTTATCCTTAGTAACTAATAGACTAAGGAATTTTTCTTGATTATGGAGGTGGTTGAAGAGTTCGTCGTAAAGGGTTACGTTGATGCAAGCTTTGACACTAATCCGAATAACTATGAGTAGTAAAACGGATTCGTATAGTAGAGTAGATATTTGGAGTATTTCCAAATAGCACGTAGTAGCAGCATCTATAAGATGACATAAAGATTTTTAAAGCACATGCGGATTTGAAAGATTCAGAACCGTTGACTAAAACCTCTCTCACGAGCAAGACGTGATCAGACCCCAGAACTATATGGGTGTTGGATTCGTTAAAATCACATGGTGATGTGAACTAGATTATTGACTCTAGTGCAAGTGGGAGACTATTGGAAATATGCCCTAGAGGCAATAATAAATTAGTTATTATTATATTTCCTTGTTCATAACAATCATTTATTATCCATGCTAGAATTGTATTGATTGGAAACTTAAATACATGTGTGGGTACATAGACAACACACTGTCCCTAGTGAGCCTCTAGTTGACTAGTTCGTTGATGAAAGATGGTCAAGGTTTCCTGGCGATAGGCAAGTGGTGTCACTTGATAACGATATCACATCATTAGGAGAATCATGTGATGGACAAGACCCAAGCTATGAACGTAGCATATTGATCATGTCATTTTATTGCTATTGTTTTTTGCGTGTCAAGTATTTGTTCCTATGACCATGAGATCATATAACTCACTGACACCGTAGGAATACCTTGTTTGCATCAAACGTCGCAACGTAACTAGGTGACTATAAAGGTGATGTACAGGTATCTCCAAAGGTGTCCGTTGTGTTAGTATGGATCAAGACTGGGATTTGTCACTCCGTGTGACGGAGAGGTATCTCGGGGCCCACTCGGTAATACAACATCACACACAAGCCTTGCAAGCAATGTGACTAAGTGTAAGTCGCGGGATTTTGTATTACGAAATGAGTAAAGAGACTTGCTGGTAACGAGATTGAAATAGGTATGCGGATACCGACGATCAAATCTCGGGCAAGTAACATACCGAAGGACAAAGGGAATGACATACGGGATTATATGAATCCTTGACACCGAGGTTCAACCGATAAGATCTTCGGAGAATAGGTAGGATCCAATATGGATATCCAGGTCCCGCTATTGGATATTGACCGAGGAGTGTCTCGGGTCATGTCTACATAGTTCTCGAACCCACAGGATCTGCACACTTAAGGTTCGATGATGATTAAGTATAGTTGAGTTATAGGTGTTGGTAACCAAAAGTTGTTCGGAGTCACAGATGAGATCCAGGATGTCACGAGGAGCTCCGGAATGGTCTGGAGGTAAAGATTGATATATAGGAAGTCCTGTTTTAGTCACCGAAAAAGTTTCGGGCTCATCGGTAGTGTACCGGGAGTGCCGGGAGGGGTGTCACGCCCCAAGGGGTCTCAGGGCTAAGGGAAGAGATACACCATCCCCTAGTGGGCTGGAATAAGTTCCCACTAAGGCCCATAAGGTTTGAGAAGGAAAAAACACAAGGTGGAAAGAGTTTCCAAGTGGGAAGGTGGAATCCTACTCCAAGTAGGATTGGAGTAGGACTCCTCCATGTCCAATTTCGGCCTAACCTTGAGGGTTTGAGGCTGCCTCCTCCCCTCCCTCCCTGCTATATATACTAGAGGTATTGAGGGTTTTTGAGACACAACTTTGCCACATGCTGCTCGACCCTATACCACGCAGTTTTTCCTCTAGATCGTATTTCTGTGGAGCTTAGGCGAAGCCCTGCCAGAGTAGATCATCACCACCACCGGCGTGTCGTCACGCTGTCGGAGAACTCTTATACCTCTCCACCCCCTCTTGCTAGATCAAGAAGGTGGAGATCATCATCGAGCTGTACGTGTGCTGAACGCGGAGGTGTCGTCCGTTCAGCACTAGATCGGGAAGGATTGTGATGAAGTTCGTGGGACGCATCGTGATGAAGTTCGCGGGACGGATCGTGATGAAGTTCGCGGGATGGATCATGATGAGATAGTACAACTACGGTGATCTGAATCGCAGAAACGTTCCACTACATCAACCACGTTATATACACTTCCGCTTAGCAATCTACAAGGGTACGTAGATCCAATCTCCCTCTCGTAGATGATCATCACCATCATAGGTCTTCATGCGCGTAGGAAAATCCTTGTTTCCCATGCGACGTTCCCCAACAGTTGCTTCCATCATCTTTCAACTTAGCTTTCTCTAGGAACGTATTAATATTCGGGGTGACTGTCCCGTGAGCCATTGATCTACAACACAAATATTTCAAAGTGGACTTAGACTATGTTCAAGATAATTAGAGTTCAACTAATAAAATTACTTGCTAAACTCCCACTCAAAAAGTACATCTCTCTAGTCATTTGATTGGTACATGATCCAAATTCACTAACTCAAGTCCGATCATCACGTGAGTTGAGAATAGTTTCAGTGGTAAGCATCTCTATGATACTCATATCAATTATACGATTCATGCTCAACCTTTCAGTCTCATGTGTTTCGAGGCCATGTCTGCACATGATAGGCTCATCAAGCTTAACCCGAGTGTTCCGCGTATGCAACTGTTTTGCACCCGTCGTATGTGAACGTTGAGTCTATCACACCCGATCATCACGTGGTGTCTCGAAACGACAAACTGTAGCAATTGTGCACAGTCGGGGAGAACACAATTTCGTCTTGAAATTTTAGTGAGAGATCACCTCATAATGCTACCATCGTTCTAAGAAAAATAAGGTGCATAAAAGGATTAACATCACATGCAATTCATAAGTGACATGATATGGCCATCATCTTGTGCTTCTTGATCTCCATCACCAAAGCACCGGCACGATCTTCTTGTCACCGGCGCCACACCATGATCTCCATGAACGTATCGCCATCGAGGTTGTCGTGCTACTATTCTATTACTAGTAAAGCTACATCCTAGCAATATAGTAAACACATCTGCAAACACAAACGTTAGTTTAAAGACAACCCTATGGCTCCTGCCGGTTCCCGTAGCATCTACGTGCAAGTCGATATTAACTATTACAACATGACCATCTCATACATCCAATATATCCCATCACGTCATTGGCCATATCATATCACAAGCATACCCTACAAAAACAAGTTAGACGTCCTCTAATTTGTTGTTGCATGTTTACATGGCTGCTATGGGTATCTAGTATGATCGCATCTTACTTATGCAAAAACCACAACGGAGATGTGCAAATTGCTATTTAACCTCTCCAAGGACCGCCTCGGTCAAAACCAATTCAATTAAAGTTGAAGAAACTGACACCCGCCAGTCATCTTTATGCAACGAGGTTGCATATCAATCGATGAAACCAGTCTCTCGTAAGCGTACGAGTTATGTCGGTCCGGGCCGCTTCAATCCAACAATATCGCCGAATCGAGAAAAGAATAAGGAGGGAAGCAAATCGAACATCACCGTCCACAAAACCTTTTGTGTTCTACTTGAGATAACATGTACGCATGAACCTAGCTCAAGATGCCACTGTTGGGGAACGTTGCATGGGAAACAAAAAAATTCTTACACACACGAAGACCTATCATGGCGATGTCCACCTACGAGAGCAGATTTGGATCTACGTACCCTTGTAGATCGCACAGCAGGAAGCATTAAGAAACGCGGTTGATGTAGTGGAACGTCTTCACGTCCCTCGAACCGCCCCACGAACCGTCCCATGATTCGTTCCGATCTAGTGCCGAACGGACGGCACCTCCGGGTTCAGCACACGTACAGCTCGACGATGATCTCGGCCTTCTTGATCGAGCAAGCAAGACGGAGAAGTAGATGAGTTGTCCGACAGCGTGACAGTGCTCCGGTGGTGGTGATGATATACTCCTGCAGGGCTCCGCCCGAGCTCTGCAGAAATCCGATCTAGAGGTAGAACTATGTGGTCTAGGGTTGAGTTGCACGTGGCAAATCTTGTCTCAAATCAGCCCTAAAACACCACCATATATAGGAGGGAGGGGAAGGGGCTTGCCTTGAGGGCCAAGCCCTCAAGGGGTGCGCCGGCGCTAGGGAGGAGGAGTTTGGGGAAATTCCAAAAGAAAAGAAAAAGAAAAAGAGAAAAGGGGAGGTGGGAAAGAAGAGGAGTCCTCCTCTTCCTTCCCACCTTCCCTGTTACCGTTTTCTTTTTCTTTTCTTTTGGAATTTCTTTATGTGCAACATGGACCCCTTCGGCTGACTCCACCAGCCCACTAGGGACTTGTGGCGCCACCCTAGTGCCTTGGGCTCACTCCCGGGTGGGTGGGCCCCTCCCAGTGAACTCCCAGAACCCACTCGTCACTGCCGGAATTGCCCAAAACATTCCGGTGACCAAATGAAACCATCATATATATCAATCTTCGTTTCCGGACCATTCTGGAAACCCTCGTGACGTCTGTGATCTCATCCGGGACTCCGAAAAACATTCGGTAACCACACATATAACTCAACTATACTAAAACATCGTCGAACCTTAAGTGTGCAGACCCTGCGGGTTCGAGAACTATGCAGACATGCCCCGAGGAACTCCTCGGTCAATATCCAATAGCGGGACCTGGATGCCCATATTGGATCCTACATATAATCCGAAGATCTTATCGGTTGAACCTCAGTGTCAAGGATTCATTTAATCCCGTATGTCATTCCCTTTGTCCTTCGGTATGTTACTTGCCTGAGATTTGATCGTCTGTATCCGCATGCCTATTTCAATCTCGTTACCGGCAAGTCTCTTTACTCGTGTTGTACTACAAGATCCCGTGACTTACACTTAGTCACATTGCTTGCAAGGCTTGTGTATGATGTTGTATTATCGAGTGGGCCCAAGATACCTCTCCATCACACGGAGTGATAAATCCCAGTCTTGATCCATACTAACTCAACGGACACCTTCGGAGATACCTATAGAGCACCTTTATAGTCACCCAGTTACGTTGTGACGTTTGATGCACACAAGGTATTCCTCCGGTGCCAGTGAGTTATATGATCTCATGGTCATAGGAACAAATACTTGACACGCAGAAAACAAGAGCAATAAAACGACACGATCAATATGCTACATTCATAGTTTGGGTCTAGTCCATCACATGATTCTCCTAATGATGTGATCCAGTTATTAAGTGATAACACTTGCATATAGCCAGAAAATCTTGACTATCATTGATCAATTGGCTAGCAAACTAGAGGCTTGCTAGGGACATTGTTTTGTCTATGTATCGACACATGTATCTATGTTTTCATTCAATACAATTATAGCATGGACAATAAATGATTATATTTAAATAGGAAATATAATAATAACTATTTATCATTGCCTCTAGGGCATATTACCAACATTTCTCACACTCAAATATGGAGAACAATGACCATACTAGCTTTCCACTATGTGATTTCGGTCTTGATGGTTTGGACTATGACCTCTTCCCACCGAGCCCCGATCCCACTACCATGCCCCACCCATGAGACATCCCTATACCGATCATCCCTCTATCGGACCCACTATTTGTTCCGAACCCAAAGGTCATACCAATTCTAGTAGTGGGACTGTGTGACAGCCCGAGACCGACGTTCTAGAAGATTCCCCCTTTATTTCCGTTTCCGTCGTGTGGTTAGTTTTATTTGTCGCTTCGTCATTTAGTTTGCATCGTCGCATCATGCATGGAATCTTGCATCGTCTGTCGCGTGTGCTGTTTAGAGAGTTGTGCTTCGAGTGATCACCGAGTCGTAGTGCGATAGTAGCTCCCCCTCTCCCCTCTTATTTCGTTTTGCGGTTTGCTAAAGTTTCCGTTTTAACCCTTCTAAAAAGCGTCTTCTTTTAAAACCCTTTTATTAAATGTGGGGGCAACCCTTGGGTTTTTATTTTATCTCTCCTTGTGTTTTATTTTAAAAACAGTCTCATCTTCTTTTCTTCTTTATAGAGCATTTATTTTATTCTTTAAATAAAAAAGGGGTTATTTATTTCTTCAAAGGTTTTAGTTTTAATTCGCTTAAAAAATGCCCAATCTGTTTTAGAGTTGGGGTTTATTTTTAAAGGAGCAAAGGCATTTTCTTTATTTTATTATTTATTATTATTTTTTCCTTTTCTTTCTTAAAAACCTTTTCTTTAGTTAAAACTTTCTCTTTTAAAAGTTAAAAAAACCTATAGGGAGAGGGAGTGAGCCGCCAGGCCCAGGCCCAAGCCTCCCTACCCTAGCGAACCGCCCCGCTCCCCTCGTCCTCCCCGAGACCCAGCGCGTCGTCTCCTTCCTCCCCTGCCGAGCGCCATGCCTCGATCCCTCTGTTGCTCCCCTGCATCGTGGCACCTCCCTCTCCCTTCGCCGCATTCGCCGCCGGTCGCCAAGCCCCTGCTGCTCCGCCTCCCTGCCTCGCCCGCGATCAGCCGCCTCGCCATGCCCCTGGCCTCCCGCATCCCCCCCCCCGCGCTGCGCCGCCGTTTCCCCGTGCCGGTGCCGCGCTGTTTTGCCGCGCCGCCGTGCTGCCCGTCGGCCGGACCTCGCCAGCCCCGTCGAGCCCTCGTCGCTATTCCCCCCGCGCGCCGCCTCTTCCCCGTCGTGCTCGCCTCCCCGCGCTGCACCCCGCCGTGCTCCTCCCCGCTCGCCACTCTCGTCTCGTGGCTCGCCGCCCGCCGGCCATCTCTTCTCGCCGGAGATGCGCCCCGTCGTGCTGCCATCGCGGAGGTTCCCTGGTCGCCACCAGGACGACGGCCTGCCACGCCATGGAGTTCCCCTGCTGCACTCGTTGTTGTTGCATGTTGTTGTGCGAAGCTGCTGTTGCCTACTGGCGTTGTCGTTGTTGCCGATGCATGCTATATCGTCGTTTTGTTGTTGTCGCTGCTGCCAGCCAGCTGCTGCCTGAAGTTGCTGGCTTATGTTGCTGTTGCTGCGCACCATGGTGGAGGTGGCTAGTTGCTGCAGCAAGCCTGATACAATGCATGTAGTTGCTAGGCTGCTGGTATTTTTGCTGTATGTTGTTGCTTGCTTGCCTGCTAGGTGGTAGCCCTGCTGCCGTGCTTGCTAGTGCAAGTGCCGCTTTGCTAGAAGATGTAGGTTGCTTGCTGATGCTTGTAGTTGCTGCTGTAGATGCTTGCTTGCTGCTAGCTGTAGTTGCTAAAGCTTGTGCTAGTGGTTTTTCCTGTTAGATGATAGGTTGCTAGCTGTTGTGCCGAGTCTTGCTGCTAGATAGCTAGTTGTTGTAGATGCTATTGCTTGCTTGCGTGTTGATGTTGCCCGTGCTGCTGTAGATTGTTGATGCTAGCTTGTGCTGCGCTTGTCGTCGCTGCGTGCACCATCCCCGCCTGCCGTGGGTCGACGACGAGCTCGCCGAGCACCACGTCGTCCTCGACGACCCCCGGAGACGTGTTCGACTACCGGCGAGAAGAACCGTGTACGACTACCGTCGACGAGACCGAGTACCACTACTTCCACGACGTCCGCTACGACCTGATCCCCTCCGATTCGCACGCGTCGAAGGTAATACCGATGAGTCGTGGCCGAAAACCGTATGCATGTGTTGTATGAGTTGAATGTATGTGTGCACCGTATGTTTGACTGTTGCACGTTGTCCCTCTATGTTGTGCCCGACACATGGGAACCCGAGATACGGGATCACCCCATCTTTATATAACATTCCCGCACACGCTTCCAGTTTGTTGGCACCGATATCTCGACGAGTTATCGGGATAGGAGCGTTGCCGTGGCATCGTTTCCGTCTTGCCGCCATGGTTCCCTCTCGCTCGCCGTGGCGACATGTGTTTCTTTCTCTTCTTGCCGTGGTGTTGATGATCTCGCATGCATGACGCATTCATGGCATACATCTTGTGTTGCATGTTCTTGTGTCGTAGCTCTGATCTTTGTTTTGCGTGTTACCCGACTAGGATGTCATGTAGGATCATCGCTTCACCCCTTGCCATGTTAACCACATTAAATATTGCCGTGTAAATAATCGGGAGTGAATTAAATAATTAAACGTGGAGTTTCGTCGATATGCAACCCGTTGCATATCGAGCTTCACTTAATGTGTAGAGTTTGTGTGAGGTGAATTGCCATGACATCCCTTGCATCATTGAACTGATCACGCATCATAGTAGGTTGTGCATCATGTTGTGCATCGTGTGGTGAATATCTGTGTTGATGTTTGTTTCCGGTTTGCTCCGTCTCGATAGAGTTCCGCAAGTGTGTCGGAATGTGAGGACCCGATCGACTATGTTGGTTTGCCGACTCCACCGAGTTGTTCTTCTTCCAAGCGAAATCTCAGGCAAGATGACCATTTCCCCAGATACCATTACTATCATTGCCATGCTAGTTTTATCGCTTCTATCGTTTATGTCTTGTTGCCTACCACATGTTAAATATCAGCCTCTCAATAATGCCATGATTACCTTCAACCTGTTCGACCTAGCAAACCACTGATTGGCTATGTTACCGCTTGCTTAACCTTGTGTTAGCGTTGCTAGTTGCAGGTGCAGTTGCTTCCATGTGATTACATGGGTTCCTTGTCATATCACCATACTAATGCTATTTAATTTAATGCACCTATATACTTCGTAAAAGGTGGAAGGCTCGGCCTTTCTAGCCTGTGTTTTGTTCCACCTTTGCCCCCTTAGTTTCGGTTATCGGTGTTATGTTCCATAAATGAGCGCTCCTAACACGATCGGGGTTGTTATGGGGACCCCCTTGATAATTCGTTTTAGATTAAAGCTGGTCCTGCAAGGCCCAACATTGGTTCTACATTTGCCTAACATAATAATTCTGTTAACACTGAAATGCATAGGGCGTCATGAACCCGAGGAGTAATTTTACATAAACAGGGGGGCTAGTGCTGATGGTCTTGGTCCCAAACGGTCTGCCTGCGGGGCCACCATGGGGAAACTCGAGGTTTGGCACCCGTAGCTAGTTCCATACGTCGTGTCTTGAGGATTTCTATGCGGCTTGTGGTAATTTGTGATGGACTAGTTGGAGCACCCCTGCAGGGTTAAAGCTTACGGAAAGTTGTTCCTGCGGTTATGTGGCAACGTAGAAACTTTGTTTAACACTGGTTCTAGATAACTTGAAGTTAACTTAATTAAAACTTGCCAACTGTGTGCGTAACCGTGACTGTCTCTTTCGAGAGTTCTTACTCCGATCGAGGACACGGTGGCGTTATGTCTGACGTAGGTAGGTGTTCAGGATCATTCTCTTGATCATCAGTAGTTCACGCCCGTTATGCGTAGATCTCCCCCCCCCTCTTATTTCTTGTACTCATAAGTTAGCCACCAAATATATGCTTAGCCGCTGCTGCAACCTCACCACATAACCATACCTCACCCATTAAGCTTTGCTAGTCTTGATACCTTTGGAAATGAGATTGCTGAGTCCCCTGTGGCTCACAGATTACTACAACACCAGTTGCAGGTACAGGTAAAGGTTACTTGACGCGAGCGCGTTCATTGTTTATTTGGAGTTGCTTCTTCTTCTTCTTCTTCATCGATCTAGGATGGGTTCCAGGCCGGTAGCCTGGGATAGCAAGGATGGACGTCGTTTTTATTTTGTCGTTTGTTTCCGTCCATAGTCGGACCCTGCTCTTACTCTTGATGAATATGTATTGTACTGCTGTAACTCTGATGTAGCTTATGGCAAGTGTAAGCCAACTCTGATTATATATCTCTTCTTTTCAGAACATGTACTTGTAACGATATCCATTCTTACGACACGACGAGATGCGCTTCTATCCCTGACGAGGCCTTTGTGCCAAATTGAGGATAGGGTCCTATCTTGGGCGTGACAAGTTGGTATCAGAGTAGTACCGACCTAGGAGCCCCCTTGATTGATCGAACTTGGCCGAGTCGAGTCTAGTGAAAAACTGCTTTGAGTCTAGTTATATATCGGAGGGTAGGATTCTTTTTCTCCTCTTCTATGCTCTGGTGAGGAATCTTGACGTAATAATTTAGTTCTACTCCTCTTCTCACTCAAAAAAAACTTAGGATCACGCGGATATTCTTGGAATCTATATGATGCCGATGTGACGGAGTTCTGTCTTGGTACCTCCTATCTGCTTTGAGTTTCAGGGGAGTTGAGCTCTAGGGGATTCTTCAGCACATCGTTATCATTTAGATTTCTTAGTATCTCAGAATGAAGGATGTTCGTAATTGCTTCAATACTAGTAGTGGCGAGATAACCCGAATGTTCCCAGTACTGGTGCAGATTGTTCGGGAGTACTTCCATACTTTGTATCTTTGTGATCACGAGGGTCTGTTGTAGATGAAGGTCCGAGATTCTGGTTGTGTGTTGACGTATGTGATACAGGTGATGGGTTAGTATAGGAGTTGTGTGTTATTACTCCTTGTATCCGTGTACCAGATTGCATGACCAGATATTTCGGGAATTCATAGGTGGGAATTCAAGTAGTTACTTATAGGACATGCTTCCAACAAATGCATGATGTTAGGTTGGGGTTCGACATCTAGTGGATTCCTGTCCACGAAAATATTGGACGAAATCTTTCTCATGAGTTTGTTCTGGCTTGTTTCATAAGCCGCACCCCTTGTGTTGTTGGAATTTGGTAATTCGTGTTGCTTCGATGTCAAGTGGGGATTTCAGATCTTTTCTAAGCAGTGTTCTCATATTCATATGAGAGTGCTAATCCTTTTTCTTAATCAGTTGTCTTGTCAATTCTTGTTAACCGGAGTCGTCATGTTAATTCCTTTTTAACTGGTGTGCTTCTATGCAACTGAATTCAATCTTCTCCAGTTTTTGAAGATCATCCTCTCTTTTATTACGGAGTTCATCTCATCTGTCCCAAGTTGTCTTTGTTTTTCCCCACCCTCCCGCCCTTTTTCCCAGTGGTTCAATTTTCATCCAAGAGTTTTCTTTTCATTGTGCTTCCGCTGTCTGTTCTTTTCTCTCTTACCCGGTGATTCATTGTGAAGATTCTCAGGAGCTTCGTGTTCATCTTTATTCATTATTGTTATCTTTTCCGGTGAATTCAATTTAGTTATCCGTGTTCATCATATCCCTGTCATCCTTTAAATTATCTCTTGTGTTAGAAATTCTTATCTAGTCTTCTGTTGGCATTTATCTCTATTCTATCCGGAGCGTTGAACTTATCTTAGTAGTTCTTGTTTTTCAATCCTTCCAATTTTTTTCAAGGTGCTCAGCCTCATCTAGTTTCTTATTCTGGTGCATTCAATCTTTCTTTCAATCTTTTCATGGTGGTTTCTTTGAGTGGGCCCATAACCCATAGGTTTTCCCAGGATCTTATCTAGCTCTTGTAATCTTTTCCGGAGATCTCTAAATCTTTTCAACTATGACATAAGTATGATTTCATCAGTCATATCCCTTCTTCAAGATCTATTTGAATTAATTCTCATATTGGCTCAACATTTCATTCTTGTTTATTCTGGAGTGTCTCATTAATTCTTGGTGGTGTTCTTCTCATCATTCTCTTCTTTCAAGACCGAAGGAGTGTTTCTCTCGAATCTTGGTCCATTCTCTTCCAGATTCTTCATTTCAGCTTTGTGTTATAATCTTAATTGTTGTCAATCGTGGGTATCCCTTTCTTGCTATCCGGTGCTTTTCTGAGTTTTTTTCAGTTCTCGATCCTCCGAAGGCCATCATTTTAGAAGATTCTTCGTTCTCAGCTTTCAGCTTCCATCCTCAATTCTTCTCAATTGTTATCTCTTCGTTCGTCTCTCGTTTATCCGGAGCCTTGTTCAAGTTTTCTCTCGGGTGGCTTATCATCTCTTCATTAATTCTTGGAATTCCCATTCAGTTGTGAATTCTTACCCGTGCGTCCTTCAATCATGCCTCAAATGGTGCTTATCTCTCTGCCTCTTCAAGATTCTTTCAAGAATAAGTGTTACGCTAATCCGTTGCTTGTCATCAACTAAACTTGATGAAAGATAAGCATAACATAATTCTTATTCCTATTCCATTATGATTTCAATTCTTCTTCCGTAGGGGCTCATGATATCAATTCCTTTTTCTCAAGTGTTCTTATCTTTTCTTTTCTGGAATGCCAAGTTTTCTCAAGTTTCTCTTCGTGAAGCTTCATCGAAGTCTTGCAAGGCTTCAATCTTATTCTTTCATCATTCTTATCTTTGCATCATCCTTTTCATACGGAGGCTCGTCATGGTGATTCTTCAAGGGTGTGATTTTTCTCAAAGTGTTCTTCAAGATTCTTGTTGGAGAACCTCAACTATCCTTTCTCTTGCATTTATATGCGCAATTGTTCTTTCTTTATCCTTTGAGGTGGTATTATGGCATTCTTGTTAGTGTAGGAGCCTTGAAGAGTTTTCCTTTCAAGAATGAGATAATTAAACCCACCAATTCTATGATCATGGGATATTTGCAACCCATGATTTCTTCATTGAGCTATCTTGGTTTGGATTTCACCTAAAGCCTTTCCTATGGATTGTTGCTATCATGGTGCTTGTCATTAATCCAAGTTCTCAATGTATCCTCTTGGTGTAAGAAATTGTTCATGTCTTGTTTCTCCCAATCTATCCATGTTTCTTTTAGTGGTTGGTTGTCACCTCACATTTGTTGAGATGATTCTCATAAGCCCACTACTATCTTGTTCTTTGTTGTTGATTCTCCAACTACTCCGTCAATTATCTGTCCGGAGGCTCGTCAATTCTATTGTGATGTTAGTTGTCATTCTATCTTCATTCTCTTCTTCCGTATGAGCTAGTTCCTACTCTATTGTTTCGGAGGCATGGTGATGGTGCTCTTTTGGGTCAAAGATGTTGTTCTACCAAGATCATGGTGTTCCCTTGTTCTATTTACTTATTTTTTGTGCATATTGTCTAATTCTCTCTTCTTATCGAATTTTTTGTCCCATTTTCCTACCGAAGTGCTGCCAAACTTTTCCGTGAATTCTTGCTGGTTTCTCATATCATTCCTCATCTCTTTGCAACCTTCAAGGATCGTTGGTTTCACTCGTTTGTCAAAGAAGCGACTAAGTTTTACCTCTTGCTTTCTCATCCTCTCCCCCCTTTCATTCTTGGATCTCGGGGCGAGATCCTCTTGTAGTGTAGGAGAGTTGTGACAGCCCCAGACCGACGTTCCCGAAGATTCCCCCTTTATTTCCGTTTCTGTCATCTGGTTAGTTTTATTTGTCGCTTCGTCATTTAGTTTGCATTGTCGCATCATGCATGGCATCTTGCATCGTCTGTCACGTGTGGTGTTTAGAGAGTTGTGCTTCGAGTGATCACCGAGTCGTCGTGCGATAGTAACTCCCCCTCTCCCCTCTTATTTCGTTTTGTGGTTTGCTAAAGTTTCCGTTTTAACCCTTCTCAAAAAAGCGTCTTCTTTTAAAACCATTTTATTAAATGTGGGGGCAACCCTTGGGTTTTTATATTATCTCTCCTTGTGTTCTATTTTAAAAACAGTCTCATTTTCTTCTCTTCTGTTGGGGCATAGTTTATGCCTAAGTAATTTTGGTGATTGATGACAGTACCGTAAAGGACTAACCATGTGTGTTAAGGTTTCAGATAACACACGTCAACGGCACAAGACGACTCGCCTCCTCATTCATGGAACAGAAGCACGGCGTTCTCTATGATTCTCTTTATTTGAGTCATAGGAAAGCCGTACTATTAAGAGGGGAACCGTAGTGGAAAGGTTTGGGTGGAATAAATCTTTGCATGCACACACTCCACATATTTTCCCTTACCTTCATCTTTGGAGCGGCCCCCGCCTCTGTGTTTCTTTCCTCTTTGCAAAATGGTCTCCCAGCGGTAGTACCGCTCGCCCTAGCGGTAGTACCGCTGGAGTGCTAGCGGTAGTACCACTGCAGCCAGCGGTAGTACCGCTGGCTGGCGGTAGTACCGCTCCAGGAGCTTAGTACCGCCTGCCCAGCGGTTGTTCGTGGACGGACCTTTTTGCGGTAGTACCGCTGGAGTGCCAGCGGTAGTACTGCTGCAACCAGCGGTAGTACCGCCCCTGGTCAGCGGTAGTACCGCTGGAGTTCCAGCGGTAGTACCGCTGCAGCCAGCGGTAGTACCGCTGGAGCTCGGGCACAGAGTGGGAAAACGGTTGGATTCCCCCCCCCCACTATATAAAGGGTTCTTCTAGCTGTGAAACTTTATCTCTTACCTCCCCATGCTCCATTGTTGCTCCCTAAGCTCAAAAGTGCCCGATCTCTCTCCCTAGCCAATCAAACTTATTGATTCTTTAGGGATTGGTTGAGAAGTCCTAGATCCACACTTCCACCAAGAGAAAAGTTGCTTCCCCCACCAATTCCTTGCGGATCTTGTTACTCTTGGGTGTTTGAGCATCCTAGACGGTTGAGGTCACCTCGAAGCCATATTCCATTGTGGTGAAGCTTCGTGGTCTTGTTGGGAGCCTCCAAGCTTTGTGTGGAGTTTGCCCCAACCTTGTTTGTAAAGGTTCGGTCGCCGCCTTCAAGGGCACCTACAGTGGAATCACGGTACCTTGCATCGTGCGAGGGCGTGAGGAGAATACAGTGGCCTTAGTGGCTTATTGGGGAGCATTGTGCCTCCACACCGCTCCAACGGAGACGTACTTCCTGTCAAAGGGAAGGAACTTCGGTAACACATCCTCGTCTCCATTGGTTCCACTTGTGGTTATCTCTATCCTTTACTTTGTGTATGCTTATGTTGTTGACTATATCTTACTTGTATTAATAGCTCTCTTGTTAGCTTCATTAGGGTTCACCTCATTGTCGTAATATTTCCGAACCTATATGTTGCTTACCTTAACTTGCTAAGATTAATTAAAAAGTGGTCGTTGTCTATTCACCCCCCCCCTCTAGTCAACCATATCGATCCTTTCAATTGGTATCAGAGCCACGTCTCTTTATTAAGGGTTTAACCACCCAAAGAGTATTGAAGGCGAAGAGGGAATTAACCATGGGCAACCTGAGGCCATGGACTTGACTTCGGTCACAAGGGACGACTTGAATACGGCTATGGCCGCCCTCAAGACGTCCTTGACGAACGAAGTCAAGACCATGCTTAAAGAGTTAATTGAGGGATTTAAAAGTTCACCCGAACCGGCTATAGTGGTTAAACCCACCGTCACCGATTCGGAGGCCAACTCCTCTAAGGAAGCGGCTAAAGGTATGCGACCTTCCTCATCTCATGAAAAGGATGGGACTGGAACATATGCCTCAGTTCCACCCCCCCCATGGTCTATGGAGGATCCGTTTCCGCACCACGTCTTAATCCTGTTGGTCCTCCTCCTAAGCTTGTGAAAGGTGACTTTGCTAACTGGGTATTTTCTATTAAGTCTCATTTGAATCACAGCTCAACAAACTTGTGGAGAATCATCGAGCAAGGATATTATCCCCATGATCCAAGTAACCTCACTCCAAGAGAAGATGCAGACAATCAATACAATCACTCCGCTTTGTTTATTCTATAGTCTGCAGTGCCACCAGAAGATCTTCCTCATTTGCGCCCCTTCACTTTGGCCAAGGATTGTTGGGAGCATATTATGGTGTTGTACAAGGGAAGCTCAATCATTCAACGATCCAACTATGAAGTGATACTTGATAAGGCCGATGAGTTTGTGATGAAGGAAGACGAGGACCCACGTGATCTCTATCGGAGGGTGCCTTCTATTGCTGTGGCACTCAAGGATCATGGGAGCAAGGATGTGGATGATACATGGGTCAAGCGCAAGTTCCTTAAAGACATCATGCCTTTCAACAAAGCCATGTCATCTGTCATTCGTTAGCGGCCAAACTTCCACTCCTTGTCTTCCAGTGAGGTGTTGGATGAATTCATTGCAATGTCAATCATGAACGAAACAGCCGACAATGCACTTGCTCGTGTTCGATCAAAGACAACTTCACCCAACCTTGCGTTGAAAGCAAAAGCAATGCTTGAAGAAGAAGAAGAAGATGAGGAACAGGAGGGCTGCCCTGAAGACACAAAGTATGCCTATCATGAGCACATGGCTCTTGCATCAAGGCAATTCTGGGGCAACAAGAGGAACTCAAGACCCACCTTCACCAAGAACAACTCGAGTGGATTCAAACCCAAACAACGAGTAAGGACATGTTACAACTGTGGTAACGTGAGTCACTTCGTGGCCGAATGTCCCTATGAGAAAAGGGAAGACAACGGAGGCAAGCTCATTCGCAAAGACAAAACCAAATCATTTCCAATCAAGAACAACTTTGTGAAGAAACCTCACCCAAAAGGGATGGTGGCCCTTGAAGAGTACCCTTCCGATGATGATGATGATGATGATACAGTGGCAACGGCAACTGTTTCTATTGCCACTACCTCTCCCCGGAAGGTGTCTCTCTTCAACGCCCCCAACGAGAACCACATCACCAAGTGCCTCATGGCAAAAGGTATCAATCAGGTAACTCCCATCACTAAGACCAACATTGCTTCCGCCCCTTCATTGTTAAATTGTGTTGAAGATAGTGATGTTGGGGAACTTAATGAGCATGATCTTGACAAGTTTCTGTGCACTATTAAGGGAGAACCCAAGAAGCACTTTGTTGCTCTCTTGGAACAACTGGGTGAGGCCACTGACCTCATTGAGTCTCATGAGGAGACCATCTCCGAGCTTCAGGGACACAGTCGTGACTATGCCGATGAAATTGCCAAATTATCTAATGCTCTAGAAAAGGAGCGCACTCTTCGTTTGGCTGTTGAGGAGTCATATAACGATGACTGCGCTAAAATGCAAAAGAAACTAGATCATGATGTTGTTCTTACTCGTATGCTTAAGTCTGAAAAGTATGCTCTTGGGGTTGGCCATGACAGACTCAAAGAGGAGTTTGACACACTTGACAAGGCCCACAAGGTCTTGAAAGGTTCTCATTTCACTCTGAAAGAGTCTCATGATCAACTCCAAGCAAAGCTGACCAAGGACATCTCTACTTGCCCTCCCTTTGTGTTAATTGATAATGCTTGTGCAACTAACCCCTGTTGTGAGCATGTACATCTTGTGGAGGAAAATGCCAAGTTAAAGCAAAAACTTGAGAAGGGCCTTGTGGCATGCATACAGGGTGAGAAGAGTCTGAACGACCTCTTGAGCACTCAAAAGGGTGTTGTAGGAAAGGAGGGACTTGGACTTACCTCCAAGTCAAAAGGTAAAAGGAGGAACAAGAACAAACGATCTCCCACCCTCATGGACATCTTTGTCAAAGAGGGTGAGGGGACTCAGAAGGTGAACAGGAACAAGGTGGACTATGGAAACCTCAAGAAGGGCAAAACCATTCCTACTAACACAGCCGGCAAACTTAATTCATCTTATGTCTTATGTTGTGCTAGTGATGGGCATGTTTATGCCAGATTTGTTGGTTCCTACGATGAGGATATTGAATGGGCTATCTGGGTTCCTAAGACCCTTATCTCTAACATGAAAGGACCCATTAAAAAATGGGTACCTAAAACCAAGCCTTGATCTATTGCAGGAGTTTGCTTCCGGAGGGGTGTCATGGTTGCTCGATAGTGGAGCAACAAATCATATGACCGGAAGCACGGACTTAGTGGTGGATGTGCATCCTTCTCCATCTATGCCCACCCATGTCCAATTCGCCGATGCATCCTCTTCAAAGGTATTGGGATTTGGTAAGGTGGTCGTCTCTCAAGATTTATCTATTCAGAAGGTCATGCTTGTTGAGTCACTTGCCTACAATTTACTTTCGGTTCGTCAACTCGCAATTATGGGTTTTTCCACATTCTTTAATCTTGGTACTGTGGTCCTCCTGAGGAGCAAGACTCTTAAAGTAGCCTATGTTGGATATGTCGAAAATGGTCTTTATGTGGTGAACTTCTCAAAGCGACCCACTAAGACTGCGACATGTTTAATGGCTAAAGCTGATGTGGGCTGGCTTTGGCATCGCCGTTTAGCTCATGTCAATATGAGATCTTTGCAAAGCCTTCTGACAGGGGACCATATTCGTGGACTAACAAATGTGAGTTTTGCTAAAGATCGTGTTTGTAGTGCCTGCATTGAAGGAAAGATTCATGAAACTTCTCATCGTCCAACGACTCTTATCTACACTAAGAGGCCATTGGAACTTCTCCATATGGATCTGTTTGGTCCTCCATCATTTGATAGTCTTGGAGGCAGAAAGTATTGCTTAGTGATTGTTGACGACTACTCAAGATATAACTGGGTGTATTTCTTTAAAACGAAGAATGAGACTCAACAAACGGTCATCAACTTTGCTAATGAAGCGCAACGTCAACATGAAGAAAAGATCTTGATGATTAGAAGTGACAACGGCACCGAGTTCAAGAACTACACCTTAGATGAGTTTCTAGGTGATGAGGGAATAAAACACCAATATTCTGCACCATATACCCCTCAACAAAAGGGCGTGGCAGAAAGGAAGAACCGGACCTTGATAGACGCTGCAAGGACAATGATGGCAGAATTCAAATCTCCATATAACTTCTGGGCAGAGGCCATCAACAGAGCATGTCATGCATCCAATCGGCTCTATATCCGCAAAGGCTTGAACAAGACTCCGTATGAGATTCTAACTGGAAACAAACCCAATCTCAAGTACTTCCGGGTATTTGGTTGTAAGTGTTTCATTCTCAAGAAAGGTGCACGGTTAGCTAAATTTGATTCTAGAGCACATGAGGGTATCTTTGTTGGTTATGCTACAAACTCTCATGCTTACCGTGTCTTCAACAAGTCCACCGGACTAATTGAGGAGACGTGTAACGTAGAGTTTGATGAAAATAATGGCTCCCAAGGGGAGCAAAGTGGTCTTTGTGATGTAGGTGATGAAATTCCTCCCCAAGCCATAAGAAGAATGGGGATTGGTCAAATACTCCCCATTGAGGAACCCCTTGTGGCCGAAGGAGAAGGACAATGCTCTACTCAAGTGGAGCCATCACCTCCACAAGTCCCACACGCTTCCGATGAACAAAGAGAAGACTCTCAACAAAATAAACAAGCTCAAGGTCAAGATAAACTGCCCAACAATGATGATGTGTCTCAGGATATTCAAGCACTACCCCAAGACTCCGAACCTGCTCATGATCAAGATCAAGTGCAACCCCGAGATCCAGACCAAGTAGAAGCACAAGATCAAGATCGAGAGCAACCACAAATACAAGAACAAACTAGTGAAGCTGCTCAAGTCGAAGGACAAGATGATCAGGAGACTGTCTCACAATTCCCTTCTGCAGCACCAACAGCCGGCTCAAGACGCAAGGGCAAGCAAAGTAAACAAGTCGATGCTGCCCCGTTATCTAATGAAGAACTCTTGGAGCGTCGAGCAGCCAAGATTGCGAACAAGCTGAGAGTCAAGTCACATCTTATGAAGAATGTACTTGGTAGTTTAAAAAGGGGAGTATCCACCCGTCAACAGATTTGGAATTATTGTGAGCATCACGCGTTTGTTTTGTATTGTGAACCTCAACAGGTACAGGAAGCGCTCGATGATGAGGATTGGCTTATGGCCATGCACGAAGAACTTAACAACTTCGAGCGCAACCAAGTCTGGGATTTAGTGCCTAGGCCAACGGAGGAACATAACGTCATCGGGACCAAATGGATATTCAAGAACAAGCAAGATGCCAATGGGATTGTGATTCAAAACAAGGCAAGATTGGTGGGTCAAGGCTACTCCCAAGTCGAGGGTATCGACTACGGTGAAACCTTTGCCCCTGTTGCTCGTCTAGAATCTATTCGCATGTTCCTTGCATTTGCTTCTCATCATAACTTCAAATTACAACAAATGGATGTGAAAAGTGCCTTTCTAAATGGTCCTTTAAATGAGTTGGTCTATGTCAAACAACCCCCGGTATTCGAACATCCCAAGCTCCCCAATCATGTGTACAAACTTAATAAGGCACTCTATGGCCTTAAACAAGCCCCACGCGCGTGGTATGAGTATCTTACTGAGTTGTTACAAGATCGTTGGTTTGAAATTGGGAAGATAGATCCCACTCTTTTTACTAAGAGGGTTAAAGGGGATTTGTTCATATGCCAACTATATGTTGATGATATTATCTTTGGCTCTCCTAACATTTCCTTCAATGAAGAATTTGCTGCTGGATTTGCTTTCAGAGTCGAACTTTGCTTTGCTTTGCTTTCTTTCGTGGTTAACTTCGAACTTGGTTTGCTTCTAGTTTGCTATTGTTTGTGAGACATGAACTTATGTGAGATTTATTTCCATCATATATTGTGAGTCATATGCCCCGTACTGTCATATATCTCTATCTTTTTGTTCTCATATTTCTCACTGTGCAAATCCGGTATTGTCATCAATCCACCAAAAAGGGGGAGATTGTTGGGGCATAGTTTATGCCTAAGTAATTTTGGTGATTGATGACAGTACTGTAAAGGACTAACCGTGTGTGTTAAGGTTTCAGATAACACACGTCAACGGCACAAGACGACTCGCCTCCTCATTCATGGAACAGAAGCACGGCGTTCTCTACGATTCTCTTTATTTGAGTCATAGGAAAGCCATACTATTAAGAGGGGAACCGTAGTGGAAAGGTTTGGGTGGAATCAATCTTTGCACACGCACACTCCACATATTTTCCCTTACCTTCATCTTTGGAGCGGCCCCCGCCTCTGTGTTTCTTTCCTCTTTGCAAAATGGTCTCCCAACGGTAGTACCGCTGGCCCTAGCGGTAGTACCGCTGGAGTGCTAGCGGTAGTACCGTTGCAGCCAACGGTAGTACCGCTGGCTGGTGGTAGTACCACCCCTGGTCAGTGGTAGTACCGCTCCAGGAGCTTAGTACCGCCTGCCTAGCGGTTGTTCATGGACAGACCTTCTTGTGAAGACTTTCTTGGCGGTGGTAGTGCCTTTGCACTACCAGGGAGCCAGCGGTAGTACCGCTGGGGCCAGCGGTAGTACCGCTACAACCAGCGGTAGTACCGCTAGCCGGCGGTAGTACTGCCCCTGGTCAGCGGTAGTACCGCTGGAGCTCGGGCAGAGAGTGGGAAAACGGTTGGATTTTCCCCCCACTATATAAAGGGTTCTTCTAGCTGTGGAACTTTATCTCTTACCTCCCCAAGCTCCATTGTTGCTCCCTAAGCTCAAAAGTGCCCGATCTCTCTCCCTAGCCAATCAAACTTGTTGATTCTTTAGGGATTGGTTGAGAAGGCCTAGATCCACACTTCCACCAAGAGAAAAGTTGATTCCCCCACCAATCCCTTGCGGATCTTGTTACTCTTGGGTGTTTGAGCATCCTAGACGGTTGAGGTCACCTCGAAGCCATATTCCATTGTGGTGAAGCTTCGTGGTCTTGTTGGGAGCATTCAAGCTTTGTGTGGAGTTTGCCCCAACCTTGTTTGTAAAGGTTTGGTCGCCGCCTTCAAGGGCACCTATAGTGGAATCACGGTACCTTGCATCGTGCGAGGGCGTGAGGAGAATACGGTGGCCATAGTGGCTTATTGGGGAGCATTGTGCCTCCACACCGCTCCAACGGAGACGTACTTCCTGTCAAAGGGAAGGAACTTCGGTAACACATCCTCGTCTCCATCGGTTCCACTTGTGGTTATCACTATCCTTTACTTTGTGTATGCTTATGTTGTTGACTATATCTTACTTGTCTTAATAGCTCTCGTTGTTAGCTTCATTAGGGTTCACCTCATTGTCGTAATATTTGTGCACCTATATGTTGCTTACCTTAACTTGCTAAGATTAATTAAAAAGTGGTCGTTGTCTATTCACCCCCCCCCCCTCTAGTCAACCATATCGATCCTTTCATCTTCTTTATAGAGCCTTTATTTTATTCTTTAAATAGAAAGGGGTTATTTATTTCTTCAAAGGTTTTAGTTTTAATTCGCTTAAAAAATGCCCAATCTATTTTAGACTTGGGGTTTATTTTTAAAGGAGCAAAGGCATTTTCTTTATTTTATTAGTCATTATTATTATTTTTCCTTTTCTTTGTTAAAAACCTTTTCTTTAGTTAAAATTTTCTGTTTTAAAAGTTTAAAAAAACCTATAGGGAGAGGGAGCGAGCCGCCACGCCCAGGCCCAAGCCTCCCTGCCCTAGCGAACCGCCCCGCTCCCCTCGTCCTCCCCGAGACCCAGGGTGCCGTCTCCTTCCTCCCCTGCCGAGCGCCATGCCTCGATCCCTCTGTTGCTCCCCTGCGTCGTGGCACCTCCCTCTCCCTTCGCTGCGTTCGCCGCCGGCCGCCAAGCCCCTGCTGCTCCGCCTCGCTGCCTCGCCCGCGCTCAGCCGCCTCGCCATGCCCCTGGCCTCCCGCATCCCCCCTTCCCCGTGTTGCGCCGTCGTTTCCCCGTGCCGGTGTCACGCCGTTTTGCCGCGCCGCCGTGCTGCCCGTCGGCTGGACCTCGCCAGCCCCGTCGAGCCCTCGTTGCCGTCCCCCCCGCGCACCGCCTTTTCTCTGCCGTGCTCGCCTCCCCGCGCTGCGCCCCGCCGTGCTCCTCCCGCGCGCCGCCCTCGTCCCGTGGCTCGCCGCCCGTCGGCCGTCTCCTCTCGCCGGAGAGGCGCCCCGCCGTGCTGTCGTCGCGGAGGTTCCCTGGTCGCCACCAGGACGACGGCCCGCCGCACCATGGAGTTCTCCTGCTGCACTCGTTGTTGTTGCATGTTGTTGTGCGAAGCTGCTGTTGCCTACTGGCGTTGTCGTTGCTGCCGCTGCGTGCTATGTCGCCGTTTTGTTGCTGTCGCTACTGCCAGCCAGCTGCTGGCTTATGTTGGTGTTGCTGCGCACCGTGGTGGAGGTGGCTAGTTGTTGCAGCAAGCCTGATTCGATGCATGTAGTTGCTAGGCTGCTGGTATTTTTGTTGTATGTTGTTGCTTGCTTGCCTACTAGGTGGTAGCCCTGCTGCCGTGCTTGCTAGTGCAAGTGCCGCTTTGCTAGAAGATGTAGGTTGCTTGCTGATGCTTGTTGCTGCTGCTATAGATGCTTGCTTGCTACTAGATGTAGTTGCTAAAGCTTGTGCTAGTAGTTTTTCCTGTTAGATGCTAGGTTGCTAGCTGCTGTGCCGAGTCTTGCTGCTAGATAGCTAGTTGCTGTAGATGCTATTGCTTGCTTGCGTGTTGATGTTGCCTGTGCTGCTGTAGATTGTTGTTGCTAGCTTGTGTTGCGCTTGCCGTCGCCGCGTGCACCAACCCCGCCTGCCGTGGGTCGACGACGAGCTCGCCAAGCACCACGTCGTCCTCGATGACCCCCGGAGACGTGTTCGACTACCGACGAGAAGAACCGTGTACGACTACCGTCGACGAGACCGAGTACCACTACTTCCACGACGTCCTCTACGACCCGATCCCCTCCGATTCGCACGCGTCGAAGGTATACCGATGAGATGTGGTCGAGAACCGTATGCATGTGTTGTATGAGTTGAATGTATGTATGCACCATGTGTTTGACCGTTGCACGTTGTCCCTCTATGTTGTGCCCGACACATGGGAACCCGAGATACGGGATCACCCCATCTTTATTTAACGTTCCCGCACGCGCTTCCAGTTCGTTGGCACCGATATCTCGACGAGTTATCGGGATAGGAACGTTGTCGTGGCATCGTTTCCGTCTTGCCGCCATGGTTCCCTCTCGCTCGCCGTGGCGACATGTGTTTCTTTCTCTTCTTGCCGTGGTGTTGATGATCTCGCATGCATGACGCATTCATGGCATACATCTTGTGTTGCATGTTCTTGTGTCGTAGCTCTGATCTTTGTTTTGCGTGTTACCCGACTAGGATGTCATGTAGGATCATCGCTTCACCCCTTGCCATGTTAACCACATTAAATATTGCCGTGTAAATAATCGAGAGTGAATTAAATAATTAAACGTGGAGTTTCGACGATATGCAACCCGTTGCATATCGAGCTTCACTTAATGTGTAGAGTTTGTGTGAGGTGAATTGCCATGCCATCCCTTGCATCATTGAACTGATCACACATCATAGTAGGTTGTGCATCATGTTGTGCATCGTGTGGTGAATATCTGTGTTGATGTTTGTTTCCGGTTTGCTCCGTCTCGATAGAGTTCCGCAAGTGTGTCAGAATGTGAGGACCCGATCGAATAAGTTGGTTTGCCAACTCCACCGAGTTGTTCTTCTTCCAAGCGGAATCTCAGGCAAGATGACCATTTCCCCAGATACCATTACTATCATTGCCATGCTTGTTTTATCGTTTCTATCGTTTATGTCTCGTTGCCTACCACATGTTAAATATCAGCCTCTCAACAATGCCATGATTACCTTCAACCTGTTCGACCTAGCAAACCACTCATTGGCTATGTTACCGCTTGCTTAACCTTGTGTTAGCGTTGCTAGTTGCAGGTGCAGTTGCTTCCATGTGATTACATGGGTTCCTTGTCATATCAACATATTAATGCTATTCAATTTAATGCACCTATATACTTGGTAAAAGGTGGAAGGCTCGGTCTTTCTAGCCTGGTGTTTTGTTCCACCTTTGCCCCCTTAGTTTCGGCTACCGGTGTTATGTTCCATAAATGAGCGCTCCTAACACGATCGGGGTTGTTATGGGGACCCCCTTGATAATTCGTTTTAGATTAAAGCTGGTCCGGCAAGGCCCAATGTTGGTTCTACATTTGCCCAACATAATAATTCTGTTAACACTGAAATGCATAGGGCGTCATGAACCCGAGGAGTAATTTAAAATAAACAGGGGGGCCCAGTGCTGATGGTGTTGGTCTCAAACGGTTTGCCTGTTGGGCCACCACGGGGAAACTCGAGGTTTGGCACCCGTAGCTAGTTCCATCCGTCGTGTCCTCAGAACGAGATACGCGGCTCCTATCGGGATCGTCGACACGCGGGGCGGCCTTGCTGGATTAGTTTTACCTTTTACGAGATATCTTGTGCATCGGGATTCCGGTGATGCTTTGGGTAATCTCAGAGTTGAGGTTTTCCACTAGGGAATCCGACGAGATCGCGAGCTTCGTGATTAAGGATTTCTATGCGGCTTGTGGTAATTTGTGATGGACTAGTTGGAGCACCCCTGCAGGGTTAAATCTTTCGGAAAGCCGTGCTCGCGGTTATGTGGCAACGTAGAAACTTTGTTTAACACTGGTTCTAGATAACTTGAAGTTAACTTAATTAAAACTTGCCAACTGTGTGCGTAACCGTGACTGTCTCTTTCGAGAGTTCTTACTCCGATCGAGGACACGGTGGGGTTATGTCTGACGTAGGTAGGTGTTCAGGATCATTCTTTTGATCGTCACTAGTTCACGTCCGTTATGCGTAGATCTTGTTGGTGAACGTAGCATTAATTCAAAATTTTCCTACACATATTCAGATCTTCCTATGGAGAGACCAGCAACGAGAGAAGGGTAAGAGCATCTTCATACCTTTGAAGATAGCTAAGCAGAAGCGTTGCTAGAACGTGGTTGATGGAGTCGTACTCGCAGCGATTCCGATCTAGTGCCGAACTACGGCACCTCCGCGTTCAACACACGTGCAGCCCGGTGACATCTCCCGCACTTTGATCCAGCAAGGAGGAGGGAGAGGTTGGGGAAGAAATCCAGCAGCACGACGGCGTGGTGTCGATGGAGAGACGAGGTCTCCCGGCAGGGCTTCGCCAAGCACTGGCAGAGAGGAGGAGAAAGAAGGGCAAGGCTGCGCCGAGGGAGAGGGAGAAGTCTGTCTCATATTGGCCAAAAGTGCCCGGTATATATAGGGGAAAGAAGGGGCTGCGCCCCCTTGAGGGTTTCCCCCTCCTGGGGGGCGGCAGCCCTATATGGGGGCTGGTGCGGCGGCCAAAGGGGGGAGGAGGGGTGTGGCGCACCCCTGGTGGGCCTTAGGCCCACCTGGCTTAGGGTTTGCCCCCCCTTTTCTCTCCCCTGCGCATTGGCCTGAGTGGGGAGGTGCACCAGCCCACCTAGGCGCTGGTTCCCTCACCTACTTGGCCCATCTTACCTCCCGGGGTCGT
Organism: Hordeum vulgare subsp. vulgare; assembly: GCF_904849725.1. Lineage (NCBI taxonomy): Eukaryota > Viridiplantae > Streptophyta > Magnoliopsida > Poales > Poaceae > Hordeum > Hordeum vulgare. Next base: position 552,730,982 of record NC_058524.1, on the reverse strand, counting down.
TGCCCCCCTTCGGTGGACCCCCGGGGCCACCTCCGGTGGTCCCGGTACGTTACCGGTGATGCCCGAAACACTTCCGGTGTCCGAAACCATCCGTCCTATATATCAATCTTTACCTCCGGACCATTCCCGAGCTCCTCGTGACATCCAGGATCTCATCCGGGACTCCGAAGAACTTTCGGTAAGCTCATATAACAATTCCCTATAACCCTAGCGTCACCGAACCGTAAGTGTGTAGACCCTACGGGTTCGGGAGACAGGCAGACATGACCGAGATACCTCTCTGGCCAATAACCATCAGCGGGGTCTTGATACCCATGGTGGCTCCCACTTGCTCCACGATGATCTCATCGGATGAACCACGATGTCAAGGATTCAATCAATCCTGTATACAATTCCCTTTGTCTGTCGGTATAGAACTTGCCCGAGATTCAATCATCGGTATACCAATACCTTGTTCAATCTCGTTACCGGTAAGTCTCTTTACTCGTTCCGTAGCACGTCATCGTGTGACTAACTCCTTAGTCACATTGAGCTCATGATGATGTTCTACCGAGTGGGTCAGAGATACCTCTCCGTCACACGGAGTGACAAATCCCGATCTCGATTCGTACCAACCCAACAGACACTTTCAGAGATACCCATAGTGCACCTTTATAGTCACCCAATTACGTTGTGACGTTTGATACACCCAAAGCACTCCTACGGTATCCGGGAGTTGCACAATCTCATGGTCGAAGGAAAAGACACTTGACATTAGAAAATCTTTAGCATACGAACAATACGATCTATTGCTATGCTTAGGATTGGGCCTTGTCCATCACATCATTCTCCAATGATGTGATCCCGTCATCAATGACATCTAATGCCCATGATCAGGAAACCATGATCATCTATTGACTAACGTGCTAGCTAACTAGAGGCTTGCTAGGGACACATTGTGATCTATTTATTCACACATGTATTATTGTTTCCTGTTAATACAATTATAGCATGAACAATAGACGATTATCATGAACAAGGAAATATGATAATAACCATTTTTTATTGCCTCTAGGGCATATTTCCAATAGTCTCCCACTTGCACTAGAGTCAATAATCTAGTTACATTGTGATGTATCGAACACCCATAGCAGCATGATGTTGATCATGTTTTGCTCGTGGAAGAGGTTTAGTCAACGGGTCTGCAATATTCAGATCCGTGTGTAATTTACAAATATCTATTACTCCACTCTAGACATGGTCCTGGATGGAGTTGTAGCGGCTTTTGATGTGCTTCGTCTTCCGATGAAACCTGGGCTCCTTGGCTATGGCAATGGCCTCAGTGTTATCACAGAAGAGTGTCATTGGACCCGACGCGCTTGGAACCACTCCAAGGTCGGTGATGAGCTCCTTCATCCAAATTCCTTCATGAGCCGCTTCTGAAGCAGCTATGTACTCCGCTTCACATGTAGATGCAGCCACGACTTCTTGCTTGCTGCTGCACCAGCTCACTGCCCCACCATTCAAAACATATACATATCCGATCTGTGACTTAGAGTCATCCGGATCTATGTCGAAGCTAGCGTCGGCGTAACCCTTTACGACGAGCTCTTCGTCACCTCCATAAACGAGAAACATTTCCTTAGAACTTTTCAGGTACTTAAGGATATTCTTGACCGCTGTCCAGTGTTCCATACCGGGATCACTTTGGTACCTCCCTACCAAACTTATGGCAAGGTTTATATCAGGTCTGGTACACAACATGGCATACATTAGAGAGCCTACGGCTGAAGCGTAGGGGACAGAACTTGTCTTCTCTCTATCTGCTGCCGTGGTCGGCGACTGAGTCTTACTCAATCTCATACCTTGCAAAACTGGCCAAAACCCTTTGTTTGAGTTTTCCATATTGAATTTCTTCAATATCTTGTCCAGGTATATACTTTGCGAAAGACCTATGAGGCGTCTTGATCTATCTCTATAGATCTTGATGCCTAATATGTATGCAGCTTCTCCAAGGTCCTTCATTGAAAAAATCTTGTTCAAATAGGCCTTTATGCTCTCCAACATCTCTATATTATTCCCCATCAATAATATGTCATCCACATACAGTGTGAGGAAAGCTACAGAGCTCCCACTCACTTTCTTGTACAGACAGGCTTCTCCGTAAACCTGTATGAACCCAAACGCTTTAATCACCTCATTAAAGCGAATGTTCCAACTCCGAGATGCTTGCACCAGCCCATAGATAGAGCGCTGGAGCTTGCACACTTTGTTAGCACCCTTAGGGTCGACAAAACCTTCTGGTTGCATCATATACAACTCTTCCTTAAGGTTCCCGTTAAGGAACGCTGTTTTGACGTCCATTTGCCAAATTTCATAATCATAAAAGGCGGCAATCTCTAACATGATTCAGACTGATTTCAGCTTTGTTATGGGAGAGAAAGTCTCTTCATAGTCAACTCCTTGAATTTGTCAAAAACCCTTTGCGACAAGTCGAGCTTTATAAACGGTTACATTACCGTTTGCATCAGTCTTCTTCTTGAAGATCCATTTATTTTCTAGGGCTCGCCGGTGATCGGGCAAGTCCACCAAAGTCCATACTTTGTTCTCATACATGGATCCTATCTCGGATTTCATAGCTTCAAGCCATTTGTTGGAATCCGGGCCCGCCATCGCTTCTTCATAGTTCGAAGGTTCACCGTTGTCTAACAACATGATTTCCACCAGAGGGTTGCCGTACCACTCTGGTGCGGAGCGTGCCCTTGTGGACCTTCGCGGTTTAGTAGTAACTTGATCCGAAGCTTCATGATCATTATCATTAACTTCCTCTTCAGTTGGTGCAGGCACCACAGGAACAACTTCTCGCGCTGTGCTACTATCCTGTTCGAGAGGGGGTGTAATTACCTCATCAAGTTCTACCTTCCTCCCACTTACTTCTTTCGAGAGAAACTCTTTCTCTAGAAAGGATCCGTTCTTGGCAACAAAGGTTTTACCTTTAGATCTAAGATAGAAGGTATAACCAATAGTTTCCTTAGGGTATCCTATGAATACGCATTTCTCCGCTTTGGGTTCCAGCTTTTCTGGTTGAAGTTTCTTCACATAAGCATCGCAGCCCCAAACTTTAAGAAACGACAACTTAGGTTTCTTGCCAAACCATAGTTCATACGGTGTCGTCTCAACGGATTTAGACGGTGCCCTATTTAAAGTGAATGTTGCAGTTTCTAATGCGTATCCCCAAAATGATAGCGGTAAGACGGTAAGAGACATCATAGATCATACCATATCTAATAAAGTGCGATTACGACGTTCAGACACTCCGTTGCGTTGCGGTGTGCCAGGCGGCGTCAGTTGTGAAACGATTCCACACTTCCTTAGGTGTGTGCCAAACTCGTGACTCAAATATGCTCCTCCATGATCAGATCGTAGACATTTAATTTTTCTGTCACGTTGATTCTCAACCTCACTCTGAAATTCCTTAAACTTTTCAAATGTCTCAGATTTGTGCTTCATCAAGTAGATATACCCATACCTACTCAAATCATCGGTGAGAGTGAGAACATAACGATAGCCACCGCGAGCTTCAACGTTCATTGGACCACACACATCAGTATGTATTATTTCCAATAAGTCGGTTGCTCTCTCCATTATTCCTGAGAATGGAGTCTTAGTCATCTTGCCCATGAGGCACGGTTCGCATGTGTCAAATGATTCAAAGTCAAGAGACTCTAATAATCCATCAGTATGGAGCTTCTTCATGCGCTTAACGCCGATATGACCAAGGCGGCAGTGCCACAAGTATGTGGGACTATCATTATCAACTTTACATCTTTTGGTACTCACACTATGAATATGCGTAACATCACGATCGAGATTCATCAAGAATACACCATTCACCAGCGGAGCCTGACCATAAAACATATCACTCATATAAATAGAACAACCACTATTCTCTGACTTAAATGAGTAGCCGTCTCGCATTAAGCAAGACCCTGATACAATGTTCATGCTTAAAGCTGGTACTAAATAACAATTATTAAGGTCTAAAACTAATCCCGACGGTAGATGTAGAGGTAGCGTGCCGACGGCGATTACATCGACCTTTGAACCATTCCCGACGCGCATCGTCACCTCGTCCTTGCCAGTCTCCGCTTATTCCGCAGTTCCTGCTTTGAGTTGCAAATGTGAGCAACAGCATCGGTATCAAATACCCAGGAGCTACTATGAGCGCTGGTAAGGTACACATCAATAACATGTATATCACATATACCTTTAACGTTGCCGGCCTTCTTGTACGCTAAGTATTTGGGGCAGTTCCGCTTCTAGTGACCCTTTCCCTTGCAATAGAAGCACTCAGTCTCAGGCTTGGGTCCATTCTTTTTCTTCTTCCCGGCATCTGGCCTACCGGGCGTGGCAACAGATTTGTCGTCTTTCTTGAAGTTCTTCTTACCCTTGCCTTTCTTGAAACTAGTGGTCTTGTTGACCATCAACACTTGATGCTCTTTCTTGATTTCTACTTCTGCAGACTTGAGTATTGAGTACAACTCGGGAATGGTCTTCTCCATCCCTTGCATGTTGTAGTTAAGCCCAAAGCCTTTGTAGCTTGGTGGGAGAGACTGGAGGATTCTGTCAATTATAGCATCATCCGTAAGTTCGACTCCAAGTGAAGTCAGACGACCGTGTAACCCAGACATTTTGAGTATGTGCTCACTGACAGAACTGTTCTCCTCCATCTTACAGCTAAAGAACTTGTCAGAGACTTCATATCTCTCGACACGGGCATGAGCTTGAAAAACTAGCTTCAGCTCCTGGAACATCTCATATGCTCCGTGTTGCTCAAAACGCCTTTGGAGTCCTGTTTCTAAACTGTATAACATGCCACACCTAACGAGAGAGTAGTCATCACTCCGCGTTTGCCATATGTTCAGAATGTCCTGGGCTGCTGCGGGAGCGGGAGGGTCACCTAGCGGCGCATCAAGGACATAAGCCTTTTTAGCTGCTTCAAGGATGAGCTTCAAGTTGCGAACCCAGTCCGCATAGTTTCTACCATCATCTTTCAGCTTGTTTTTCTCTAGGAATGCGTTGAAATTGAGGTTCACGTTGGCCATCTACAATATTTATAAAGAAAACTTTTAGACTAAGTTCATGACAATTAAGTTCATTTAATCATATTAAGTATGAACTCCCACTTAAATCGACATCCCTCTAGTCATCTAAGTGATACATGATCCATGTTGACTAACCCGTGTCCGATCATCACATGAGACGGACTAGTCACCATGGTGAGCAACTTCATGCTGATCGTATTCAACCATACGACTCATGTTCGACCTTTCAGTCTCTTGTATTCGAGGTCATGTCTGTACATATTAAGCTCGTCGAGTCAAGCTAGGTGTTTCGCGTGTGTAATTCTGGCTTACACACATTGTATGCGAACGTTAGAATCTATCACACCCGATCATCACGTGGTGCTTCGAGACAACGAACCTTCACAACGATGCACACTTAGGGGAATACGTTCTCGAAATTTTAAGAGGGATCATCTTATTATGCTATCGTCGTTCTAAGCAATAAGATGAAAAACATGATAAACATCACAATGCAATCATATAGTGACATGATATGGCCATTATCATCTTCGTCCTTTCGATCTCCATCTTCAGGCATCGCATGATCATCGTCGTCACCGGCGTGACACCATGATCTCCATCATCGTGTCACCGTGGAGTCGTCACACCAACTACTACTATCACTACTACTATAGCTAACCGTTAGCAATGAAGTAAAAGTAGTAAGCACATGGCGTTGCATCTCATACAATAAATTAAGACAACTCCTATGGCTCCTGCCGGTTTTCATACTCATCGACATGCAAGTCGTGAAACCTATTACAATAACATGATCATCTCATACATCATACATGCAATATCACAACTTTGGCCATGTCACATCACATGTCAAACCCTGCAAAAACAAGTTAGATGTCCTCTAATTGTTGTTGCAAGTTTTACGTGGCTGATTTGGGTTTCTAGCAAGAACGCCTTCTTACCTACGTGACAGCCACAACGATGATATGCCAAAGATATTTACCCTTCATAAGGACCCTTTTCATCAAATCCAATCCGACTAGAGTAGGACAGACAGACACCGGCTAGCCATCTTTATGCACGGTGTGCATGTCTGTCGGTGGAACCAGTCTCACGTAAGCGTACGTGTAAAGTCAGTCCGGGCCGCTTCATCCCACAATACCGCCGGAAAATAATAAGACTAGTAGAGGCAAGCAAATTGACAAATCATCGCCCACAACTTTTGTGTTCTACTCGTGCATAGAATCTACGCATAGAAAACCTGGCTCGGATGCCACTGTTGGGGAACGTAGCATAAATTCAAAAATTTCCTACGCATATTCAGATCTTCCTATGGAGAGACCAGCAACGAGAGAGGGGTAAGAGCATCTTCATACCTTTGAAGATAGCTAAGCAGAAGCGTTGCTAGAACGTGGTTGATGGAGTCGTACTCGCAGCGATTCCGATCTAGTGCCGAACTCCGGCACCTCCGCGTTCAACACACGTGCAGCCCGGTGACGTCTCCTGCACCTTGATCCAGCAAGGAGGAGGGAGAGGTTGGGGAAGAACTCCAGCAGCACGACGGCGTGGTGTCGATGGAGAGACGAGGTCTCCCAGCAGGGCTTCGCCAAGCACCGACACAGAGGAGAGAAAGAAGGGCAGGGCTGCGCCAAGGGAGAGGGAGAAGTCTGTCTCCCAATGGCCAAAAGTGCCCGGTATATATAGGGGAAGGGAGGGGTTGCGCCCCCTTGAGGGTTTCCCCCTCCTGGGGGGGGCAGCCCTAGATGGGGGCTGGTGCGGCGGCCAAAGGGGGGAGGAGGGGTGTGGCGCACCCCTGGTGGGCCTTAGGCCCACATGGCTTAGGGTTTGCCCCCCCCTTTTCTCTCCCCTGCGCATTGGGCTGAGTGGGGAGGCGCACCAGCCCACCTAGGGCCTGGTTCCCTCCCCTACTTGGCCCATCTTACCTCCCGGGGTCGTTGCCCCCCTTCGGTGGACCCCCGGGGCCACCTCCGGTGGTCCCGGTACGTTACCGGTGATGCCCGAAACACTTCCGGTGTCCGAAACCATCCGTCCTATATATCAATCTTTACCTCCGGACCATTCCCGAGCTCCTCGTGACGTCCAGGATCTCATCCGGGACTCCGAAGAACTTTCGGTAAGCTCATATAACAATTCCCTATAACCCTAGCGTCACCGAACCGTAAGTGTGTAGACCCTACGGGTTCGGGAGACAGGCAGACATGACCGAGATACCTCTCTGGCCAATAACCATCAGCGGGGTCTTGATACCCATGGTGGCTCCCACTTGCTCCACGATGATCTCATCGGATGAACCACGATGTCAAGGATTCAATCAATCCCGTATACAATTCCCTTTGTCTGTCGGTATAGAACTTGCCCGAGATTCGATCGTCGGTATACCAATACCTTGTTCAATCTCTTTACCGGTAAGTCTCTTTACTCGTTCCGTAGCACGTCATCGTGTGACTAACTCCTTAGTCACATTGAGCTCATGATGATGTTCTACCGAGTGGGCCCAGAGATACCTCTCCGTCACACGGAGTGACAAATCCCGATCTCGATTCGTACCAACCCAACAAACACTTTCAGAGATACCCGTAGTGCACCTTTATAGTCACCCAGTTACGTTGTGACGTTTGATACACCCAAAGCACTCCTACAGTATCCGGGAGTTGCACAATCTCACGGTCGAAGGAAAAGACACTTGACATCAGAAAAGCTTTAGCATACGAACAATACGATCTAGTGCTATGCTTAGGATTGCGTCTTGTCCATCACATCATTCTCCAATGATGTGATCCCGTCATCAATGACATCTAATGCCCATGATCAGGAAACCATGATCATCTATTGACTAACGAGCTAGCTAACTAGAGGCTTGCTAGGGACACATTGTGATCTATTTATTCACACATGTATTACTGTTTCCTGTTAATACAATTATAGCATGAACAATAGACGATTATCATGAACAAGGAAATATGATAATAACCATTTTATTATTGCCTCTAGGGCATATTTCCAACAGATCTTCCCCCTTCTTATTTCTTGTACTCGTAAGTTAGCCTCCAAATATATGCTTAGCCATTGCTGCAACCTCACCACTTAACCATACCTCACCCATTAAGCTTTGCTAGTCTTGATACCTTTGGAAAATAGATTGTTGAGTCCCCTATGGCTCACAGATTACGACAACACCAGTTGCAGGTACAGGTAAAGGTTACTTGGTGCGAGCGCGTTGATTGTTCATTTGGAGTTGCTTCTTCTTCTTTTTCTTCATCGATCTAGGATAGGTTCTAGGCCGGCAGCCTGGGATAGCAAGGATGGACGTCGTTCTTCTTCTGTCGTTTGTTTCCGTCCGTAGTCGGACCCTGCTCTTACTCTTGATGAATATGTATTGTACCGCTGTGATTCTGATGTAGTTTGTGGCGAGTGTAAGCCAACTCTGATTATATATCTCTTCTTTTCAGAACATGTACTTGTAACGATATTCATTCTTGCGACATGGCGAGATGCGCTTCTATCGCTGACGAGGCCTTCATGCAAAATTGAGGATAGGGTCGCATCTTGTTGGGGAACGTCGCATGGGAAACAAAAATTTTCCTACGCGCACGAAGACCTATCATGGTGATGTCCATCTACGAGAGGGAATGAGTGATCTACGTACCCTTGTAGACTGTACAGCAGAAGCGTTAGTGAACGCGGTTGATGTAGTGGAACGTCCTCACGTCCGTCGATCCGCCCCGCGAACAATCCCGCGATCAGTCCCACGATCTAGTACCGAACGGACGGCACCTCCGCGTTCAGCACACGTACAGCTCGACGATGATCTCGGCCTTCTTGATCCAGCAAGAGAGACGGAGAGGTAGAAGAGTTCTCCGGCAGCGTGACGGCGCTCTGGAGGTTGGTGATGACCTTGTCTCAGCAGGGCTCCGCCCGAGCTCCCCAGAAACGCGATCTAGAGGAAAAACCGTGGAGGTATGTGGTCGGGCTGCCGTGGAAAAGTCGTCTCAAATCAGCCCTAAAACCTCCGTATTTATAGGTGGGAGGGAGGGGACCTTGCCTTGGGGCTCAAGGAGCCCCAAGGGGGTCGGCCGAGTCCAAGGGGGAAGGCTCCCCCCCCCAAACCGAGTTGGACTTGGTTTGGTGGGTGGGAGTCCTTCCTTCCCTTCCCACCTCCTCTTTTTTTCTCTTTGATTTTCTTTCCTAGCCACATAGGGCCCTTTTGGGCTGTCCCACCAGCCCACTAAGGGCTGGTGTGCCACCCTCAAGGCCTATGGGCTTCCCCGGGGTGGGTTGCCCCCCCAGGTGAACTCCCGGAACCCATTCGTCATTCCCGGTACATTCCCGGTAACTCCGAAAACCTTCCGGTAATCAAATGAGGTCATCCTATATATCAATCTTCGTTTCCGGACCATTCCGGAAACCCTCGTGACGTCCGTGATCTCATCCGGGACTCCGAACAACATTCGGTAACCAACCATATAACTCTAATACGCATAAAACAACGTCGAACCTTAAGTGTGCAGACCCTGCGGGCTCGAGAACTATGTAGACATGACCCGAGAGACTCCTCGGTCAATATCCAATAGCGGGACCTGGATGCCCATATTGGATCCTACATATTCTACGAAGACTTTATCGTTTGATCCTCAGTGCCAAGGATTCATATAATCCCGTATGTCATTCCCTTTGTCCTTCGGTATGTTACTTGCCCGAGATTCGATCGTCAGTATCCGTATACCTATTTCAATCTCGTTTACCGGCAAGTCTCTTTACACGTTTCGTAATACAAGACCCCGCAACTTACACTAAGTTACATTGCTTGCAAGGCTTGTGTGTGATGTTGTATTACCGAGTGGGCCCCGAGATACCTCTCTGTCACACGGAGTGACAAATCCCAGTCTTGATCCATACTAACTCAACTAACACCTTCGGAGATACCTGTAGAGCATCTTTATAGTCACCCAGTTACGTTGCGACGTTTGATAAACACAAAGCATTCCTCCGGTGTCAGTGAGTTATATGATCTCATGGTCATAGGAATAAATACTTGACACGCAGAAAACAGTAGCAACAAAATGACACGATCAACATGCTACGTCTATTAGTTTGGGTCTAGTCCATCACGTGATTCTCCTAATGACGTGATCCAGTTATCAAGCAACAACACTTTGTTCATAATCAGAAGACACTGACTATCTTTGATCAACTGGCTAGCCAACTAGAGGCTTGCTAGGAACGGTGTTTTGTCTATGTATCCACACATGTAAATGAGTCTTCATTCAATACAATTATAGCATGGATAATAAACGATTATCTTGATACAGGAATTATAATAATAACTATATTTATTATTGCCTCTAGGGAATAATTCCAACAGTCTCCCACTTGCACTAGAGTCAATAATTTAGCCCTCACATCATCATGTGAATTACATTGTAATAAATCTAACACCCATACAGTTCTGGTGTTGATCATGCTTTGGCCGTGGAAGAGGTTTAGTCAGCGGGTCTGCTACATTCAGATCCGTGTGCACTTTGCATATATTTACGTCCTCTCCCTCGACGTAGTCGCGGATGAGGTTGAAGCGTCGTTTGATGTGTCTGGTCTTCTTGTGAAACCGTGGTTCCTTTGCTAAGGCAATGGCACCCGTGTTGTCACAGAACAAGGTTATTGGATTCAGTGCGCTTGGCACCACTCCAAGATCCGTCATGAACTGCTTCATCCAGACACCTTCCTTAGCCGCCTCCGAGGCAGCCATGTACTCCGCTTCACATGTAGAATCTGATACGACGCTTTGCTTGGAACTGCACCAGCTTACCGCACCCCCATTAAGAATAAATACGTATCCGGTTTGCGACTTAGAGTCGTCCGGATCTGTGTCAAAGCTTGCATCGACGTAACCTTTTACGGCGAGCTCTTCGTCACCTCCATACACGAGAAACATCTCCTTAGTCCTTTTCAGGTACTTTAGGATATTCTTGACCGTTGTCCAGTGATCCACTCCTGGATTACTCTGGAACCTACCTGCCATACTTATGGCCAGGATAACATCCGGTCTAGTGCAAAGCATTGCATACATAATAGAACCTATGGCTGAAGCATAGGGGACGGAGCGCATATGCTCTCTATCTTCATCAGTTGCTGGGCACTGAGTCTTACTCAATCTCGTACCTTGTAAAACTGGCAAGAACCCTTTCTTGGACTGTTCCATTTTGAACCTTTTCAAAACTTTATCAAGGTATGTGCTTTGTGAAAGTCCTATCAGGCGTTTTGATCTATCCCTATAGATCTTAATGCCTAGAATGTAAGCAGCTTCTCCTAGGTCCTTCATAGAGAAACTTTTATTCAAGTAATCCTTTATGCTCTCCAAAAACTCCACGTTGTTTCCAATCAGCAATATGTCATCCACATATAATATTAGAAACGCCACAGAGCTCCCACTCACTTTCTTGTAAATACAAGATTCTCCAACCACTTGTATAAACCCAAATGCTTTGATCACCTCATCAAAACGTTTGTTCCAACTCCGAGATGCTTGCACCAGTCCATAAATGGATCGCTGGAGTTTGCACACCTTGTTAGCATTCTTAGGGTCGACAAATCCTTTGGGTTGTATCATATACAACTCTTCCTTAAGGAAACCGTTAAGGAACGCCGTTTTGACATCCATCTGCCAAATTTCATAATCGAAAAATGCAGCTATTGCTAACATGATTCTGACGGACTTAAGCATCGCTACGGGTGAGAATGTCTCATCGTAGTCAACTCCTTGAACTTGTGAAAAACCCTTTGCCACAAGTCGAGCTTTATAAACGGTCACATTGCCGTCAGCGTCCGTCTTCCTCTTAAAGATCCATTTGTTCTGAATAGCCTTGCGGCCCTCAGGTAGTACTTCCAAAGTCCACACTCTGTTCTCATACATGGATCCTATCTCGGACTTCATGGCTTCTAGCCATTTGTCAGAATCTGGGCCCACCATTGCTTCTTCATAATTTGCAGGTTCATTGTTGTCTAACAACATGATTGATAAGACGGGATTACCGTACCACTCTGGAGCAGTACGTGGTCTCGTCGACTTGCGTGGTTTGATAGAAACTTGAACCGGAGTTTCATGATCATCATCATTAACTTCCTCCTCAACCGGCGTCGCAACGACAGAGGTTTCCCCTTGTCCTGTGCCACCATCCAGAGGGATGAGAGGTTCGACAACCTCGTCAAGTTCTATCTTCCTCCCACTCAATTCTCTCGAGAGAAACTCCTTCTCGAGAAAAGCTCTGTTTTTAGCAAAAAATACTTTGCCCTCGGATTTGAGATAGAAGGTGTACCCAACTGTCTCTTTGGGGTAACCTATGAAGACGCACTTTTCCGCTTTGGGTTCCAGCTTTTCAGGCTGAAGCTTTTTGACATAAGCATCACATCCCCAAACTTTAAGAAACGACAACTTTGGCCTTTTGCCATACCACAGTTCGTATGGTGTCGTCTCAACGGATTTTGATGGTGCCCTATTTAAAGTGAATGCAGCTGTTTCTAATGCATAACCCCAAAATGATAACGGTAAATCGGTAAGAGACATCATAGATCGCACCATCTCTAATAAAGTACGATTACGACGTTCGGACACACCATTACACTGTGGTGTTCCAGGCGGTGTTAACTGTGAAACAATTCCACATTGTCTTAAGTGAGCACCAAACTCGAAACTCAGATATTCACCCCCACGATCAGACCGTAGGAACTTGATCTTCTTGTTACGATGATTTTCCACTTCACTCTGAAATTGCTTGAACTTTTCAAATGTTTCAGACTTGTGCTTCATCAAGTAGACATAACCATATCTACTCAAATCGTCAGTGAAGGTGAGAAAATAACGATATCCGCCGCGCGTCTCTACGCTCATCGGACCACACACATCGGTATGTATGATTTCCAACAAGTCACTTGCACGCTCCATAGTTCCGGAGAACGAAGTCTTAGTCATCTTGCCCATGAGTCATGGTTCGCACGTGTCAAGTGAATCAAAGTCAAGTGACTCCAAAAGTCCATCAGCATGGAGTTTCTTCATGCGCTTTACACCAATATGACCTAATCGGCAGTGCCACAAAAATATGGCGCTATCATTGTTAACTCTAACTCTTTTGGTCTCAATGTTATGTATATGCGTATCGCTATCAAGATTCAATATGAACAATCCTCTCACATTAGGTGCATGACCATAAAAGATGTTACTCATAGAAATAGAACAACCATTATTCTCTAACTTAAAGGAGTAACCATCTCGCAATAAACAAGATCCAGATATAATGTTCATGCTCAACGCAGGCACTAAATAACAATGATTTAAGTTCATCACTAATCCTGATGGTAACTGAAGTGAAACTGTGTCGACGGCGATTGCATCAACCTTGGAACCATTTCCTACGCGCATCGTCACTTCATCTTTCGCCAGCCTTCGTCTATTCCGCAGTTCCTGTTTCGAGTTGCAAATATGAGCAACAGAACCGGTATCGAATACCCAGGCACTACTACGAGAGCCGGTTAAGTACACATCAATAACATGTATATCAAATATACCTGATTTTTCTTTGGCCGCCTTCTTATGTGCCAGATACTTGGGGCAATTGCGCTTCCAGTGACCCATACCCTTGCAATAGTAACACTCCATTTCAGGCTTAGGTCCAGCTTTGGGTTTCTTCGTCGGATTGGCAACAGGCTTACTGCTCTTCTTCGAATTACCCTTCTTGCCTTTGCCGTTTCTCTTGAAACTAGTGGTCTTATTTACCATCAACACTTGATGTTCTTTACGGAGTTCAGACTCTGCGACTTTCAGCATCGCAAACAACTCACCGGATGACTTGTTCATCCCTTGCATGTTGTAGTTCAACACAAAGCCTTTATAGCTTGGCGGCAGCGATTGAAGGATTCTGTCAGTGATAGCCTCTTGCGGGGGTTCAATCCCCAGCTCAGCTAGACGGTTTGAGTACCCAGACATTTTGAGCACATGTTCACTGACAGACGAGTTCTCCTCCATCTTGCAAGCATAGAATTTATCGGAGGTCTCATACCTCTCGATCCGGGCATTCTTCTGAAAGATAAACTTCAACTCCTGGAACATCTCAAATGCTCCATGACGCTCAAAGCGACGTTGAAGTCCCGGTTATAAGCCATACAATACTGCACATTGAACTACTGAGTAGTCCTCCTTACGTGCTAACCAAGCGTTCTTAACATCCTGATCAGCCGTAGCGGGTGGTTCATCTCCTAGCGCAGCATTAAGGACATAATCCTTCTTCCCAGCTTGTAAGATTAGCTTAAGATTACGAGCCCAGTCTACAAAGTTGCTTCCATCATCTTTCAACTTAGCTTTCTCTAGGAACGTATTAAAATTCAGGGTGACTGTCGCGTGAGCCATGATCTACAACACAAATATATATAAAGTGGACTTAGACTATGTTCAAGATAATTAGAGTTTAACTTAATCAAATTATTTGCTAAACTCCCACTCAAAAAGTACAGCTCTCTAGTCATTTGAGTGGTTCATGATCCACTTACACTAGCTCAAGTCCAATCATCACGTGAGTTGAGTATAGTTTCAGTGGTAAGCATCCCTATGCTAATCATATCATCTATATGATTCATGATCGACCTTTCGGTCTCATGTGTTCCGAGGCCATGTCTGCACATGCTAGGCTCGTCAAGCTTAACCCGAGTGTTCCGCGTGCGCAACTGTTTTGCACCCATTGTATGTGAACGTTGAGTCTATCACACCCGATCATCACGTGGTGTCTCGAAACGACGAACTGTAGCAACGGTGCACAGTCGGGGAGAACACAATTTCGTCTTGAAATTTTAGTGAGAGATCACCTCATAATGCTACCGTCGTTCTAAGCAAAATAAGGTGCATAAAAGGATTAACATCACATGCAATTCATAAGTGACATGATATGGCCATCATCACGTGCTTCTTGATCTCCATCACCAAAGCACCGGCACGATCTTCTTGTCACCGGCGCCACACCATGATCTCCATCAACGTGTTGCCATCGGGGTTGTCGTGCTACTCATGCTATTACTACTAAAGCTACATCCTAGCAAAATAGTAAACGCATCTGCAAGCACAAACGTTAGTATAAAGACAACCCTATGGCTCCTGCCAGTTGTCGTACCATCGACGTGCAAGTCGATATTTTCTATTACAACATGATCATCTCATACATCCAATATATCACATCACATCGTTGGCCATATCACATCACAAGCATACCCTGCAAAAACAAGTTAGACGTCCTCTAATTTTGTTGTTGCATGTTTTACGTGGTGACCATGGGTATCTAGTAGGATCGCATCTTACTTACGCAAACACCACAACGCAGATATATGAGTTGCTATTTAACCTCATCCAAGGACCTCCTCGGTCAAATCCGATTCAACTAAAGTTGGAGAAACCGACACTTGCCAGTCATCTTTGAGCAACGGGGTTACTCGTAGCGATGAAACCAGTCTCTCGTAAGCGTACGAGTAATGTCGGTCCAAGCCGCTTCAATCCAACAATACCGCGGAATCAAGAAAAGACTAAGGAGGGCAGCAAAACGCACATCACCGCCCACAAAAACTTTTGTGTTCTACTCGAGAAGACATCTACGCATGAACCTAGCTCATGATGCCACTGTTGGGGAACGTCGCATGGGAAACAAAACTTTTCCTACGCGCACGAAGACCTATCATGGTGATGTCCATCTACGAGAGGGGATGAGTGATCTACGTACCCTTGTAGACCGTACAGAAGAAGAGTTAGTGAACGCGGTTGATGTAGTGGAACGTCCTCACGTCCCTCGATCCGCCCCGCGAACAATCCCGCGATCAGTCCCACGATCTAGTACCGAACGGACGGCACCTCCGCGTTCAGCACACGTACAGCTCGACGATGATCTCGGCCTTCTTGATCCAGCAAGAGACGGAGAGGTAGAAGAGTTCTCCGGCAGCGTGACGGCGCTCCGGAGGTTGGTGATGACCTTGTCTCAGCAGGGCTCCGCCCGAGCTCCCCAGAAACGCGATCTAGAGGAAAAACCGTGGAGGTATGTGGTCGGGCTGCCGTGGAAAAGTCGTCTCAAATCAGCCCTAAAACCTCCGTATATATAGGTGGGAGGGAGGGGACCTTGCCTTGGGGCTCAAGGAGCCCCAAGGGGGTCGGCCGAGTCCAAGGGGGAAGGCTCCCCCCCCAAACCGAGTTGGACTTGGTTTGGTGGGTGGGAGTCCTTCCTTCCCTTCCCACCTCCTCTTATTTTTTTCTTTTCTCTTTGATTTTCTTTCCTAGGCGCATAGGGCCCTTTTGGGCTGTCCCACCAGCCCACTAAGGGCTGGTGTGCCACCCTCAAGGCCTATGGGCTTCCCCGGGGTGGGTTGCCCCTCCCGGTGAACTCCCGGAACCCATTCGTCATTCCCGGTACATTCCCGGTAACTCCAAAAACCTTCCGGTAATCAAATGAGGTCATCCTATATATTAATCTTTGTTTCCGGACCATTCCGGAAACCCTCGTGACGTCTGTGATCTCATCCAGGACTCCGAACAACATTCGGTAACCAACCATATAACTCAAATACGCATAAAACAACGTCGAACCTTAAGTGTGCAGACCCTGCGGGCTCGAGAACTATGTAGACATGACCCGAGAAACTCCTCGGTCAATATCCAATAGCGGGACCTGGATGCCCATATTGGATCCTACATATTCTACGAAGACTTTATCGTTTGAACCTCAGTGCCAAGGATTCATATAATCCCGTATGTCATTCCCTTTGTCCTTCGGTATGTTACTTGCCCGAGATTCGATCGTCAGTATCCGTATACCTATTTCAATCTCGTTTACCGGCAAGTCTCTTTACTCGTTCCGTAATACAAGATCCCGCAACTTACACTAAGTTACATTGCTTGCAAGGCTTGTGTGTGATGTTGTATTACCAAGTGGACCCCGAGATACCTCTCCGTCACACGGAGTGACAAATCCCAGTCTTGATCCATACTAACTCAACTAACACCTTCGGAGATACCTGTAGAGCATCTTTATAGTCACCCAGTTATGTTGCGACGTTTGATACACACAAAGCATTCCTCCGGTGTCAGTGAGTTATATGATCTCATGGTCATAGGAATAAATACTTGACACGCAGAAAACAGTAGCAACAAAATGACACGATCAACATGCTACGTCTACTAGTTTGGGTCTAGTCCATGACGTGATTCTCCTAATGACGTGATCCAGTTATCAAGCAACAACACTTTGTTCATAATCAGAAGACACTGACTATCTTTGATCAACTGGCTAGCCAACTAGAGGCTTGCTAGGGACGGTGTTTTGTCTATGTATCCACACATGTAAATGAGTCTTCATTCAATACAATTATAGCATGGATAATAAACGATTATCTTGATACAGGAATTATAATAATAACTATATTTATTATTGCCTCTAGGGCATAATTCCAACACATCTTGGGCGTGACAGACTGGTTCCTCCACCAACATGGGTGTGAGGCATAGAGTTCGTCGAAGAACCTTTGCGGTGTGGGAATATTTCGATGAAGAAATATTCATGGTGGTCGGTGTCCGAAAGGTGACGGCAAGGTGCAAAAGGTGCCAGAAGGAGCTAACCGAAGAAGCCAAGGGAGGAACTGGCCACCTAAAGAGGCATTTGGATGCCCACAGCAAGGCCAATGCAACGAGCGCATCGAGCTCGGCCGCTGTGCAAACTTAGCTCATGTTCAACACTGACGGTACGACAAGCAATTTTGTCTACGATCCTCGTGTTCAGCGAGAAGGTCTATGCCGTCTTATTGCTTCTAATGATTTACCACTAGGCTCTGGTGAATCTAATAGTTTCGTAGAATATATTCAAACTTGTCATAATCCTAATTATAGACCAGTTTCCAGACAAACTACAAGTAGGGATCTTAAAAAGCTTTACCAGATTGGTAAATGTAAAATAAAAGATGAATTTTCTATGTGCACTTTTTTAGTGTCGTTAACATCTGATATATGGACTGGTCGGGCAAATCAAGACTACATTAGTGTGGTAGCTCATTATGTTAGCGAACATTGGCATATACAAAAAAGAGTCATAGGATTTGAATTAATAAATGTATCACATAGTGGTCTAAACATTGTTGAAGCTGTACTCAAAGTTGTGAATGATTTTGATCTTGCTGACAAAGTTTTCAAAATAACTTTGGATAATGCTTCAGCAAACACCAGTGCAATGAACACCGTGACTCATATATTTTCCATATGTGCTGCATTCTTTTTAATGCATTAACGTTGTGCTTGCCATATCATTAATCTTATTGCTAAAGGTGCTTTCCATTTATGTGAACCACATGTACACACTACAATATCTTATCTTTCGCATTCAACTCAACGAATTTCAAACTATAAGAGATATTGTGTTGCTATAGGTGCAACTCCTTATAAGTTTAATTCAGACATATGCCTGTTAGATGAAACTCTACATATTTGATGCTTAAGGTAGTTATTCGAGACAAAGTTCTGTTCAATTGTTTTATTAATATAAATTATGGAGATGATCCTCTAATTACCAATGGAACCTGGCATGTACAACATTGACTGCATTTCTTGCGTTGTTCTATGATGCAATAATTACTTTGTCTGGGGTTTATTACCCCGCATCTCCTTTGAAAGAATACGAAGGTGATGGTTTATTACTTAATGTTGTTGCTGTCATGAAAACCAAGTATTTAAAATATTGGAAATATATTCCACTGTTATATGCATTTGCATTTATCTTGGATCCCATAGCTTTCTACAAAGTGTAAACAATGCGGTAAGAAGTTGCTCGTGAAACAAAATGCGGGAACCAGTCACCTGATGAGGCACAAGACGACACACGTGAGGGAGGCAATGGAGGCGGCGGATATAGCTGCGGCTGCAGGGCAAGGTTGAAGGATTTCTAGAGCATGGCTTGTAGTATTTGTAATTTATTTTATTTCTCTATCTTTTATTCTTTTAGTATTTCTCGAGGATGGCTTGTGCTCTTTTATTTCTATGAGATGAAAGGTTTTAAAGAGGCACGCATTAATAAAACTCTAGATTTATCCTATATAATACTTTGTCCATTTTTTCGTTTTATATATTTTTTGACTTTTTCCATTATTTTTGGTCGTTTTACGAAAAAAAACAGTCTAATTGGACCACTGTGCCAAACCGGGCCGACACGTTTAACCCGCGTGCCGTGCCTAGGCCGACACCCCGGGCACATGGGGCCCGATTAACAATTGTGCCGGGGCGCGCCGTGCTGTGCCAGACCCGTTTACAGAAAAGAAATGACCCAGACCCCAATCACCCATCGAAGCGAAGCCCAGCCCAACCATCTACAGAAAAGAAATGAAAAAAGGAAAATAAACCACACCGAAGCGAGATGCCCCAGACCTCCTCTCCCGCGACTCGTCTCTCTCCCTATGCGACTGCTCGCAGCATCCACATACGGGATTTTTTGTCTAAAAAGACCACTAGCCGAGTGCTATTGTCAAAAAAGACCACATATGATATGAAATGTCAGAAAAGACCCCCATATTTTATGGCGGCAGGCGTGCCAGGTGACGCGTGGCACCTGCCGCCACGGGTCGAGGCGGTTGGGCCCTGCCGCCATCAGCGAGGCGGCCACCAGCGTCTGCCTGCGCCCGAGCTGCAAGAACATGAGACCGACGTGGAGCTCGCACATGCTGCATGCACACACACGGAATGAGGCCGGATGGGCCCTGGACACAATGGGGGAGCTGCATGCCAGAACGACCGCTAGCTCTGCAGCCTGCCGCCTCGAGCGTTGGCGGCAGGTTCCACCTACGCGGCCGGCCTCCTCGCGTGGTGGCGGCGAGGCCCAGCCGCCTCGACCCATGGCGGTAGGTCTCACGTGTCACCTGGCGCGCCTGTCGTCATAAGATATGGGGGTCTTTTCTAGCATTCCATACCACATGTGGTCTTTTTTGACAATAACACTCGGCCAGTGGTCTTTTGAGATAAAAATTCCCACATACGGCGCCCGATTACGGTGACTCCCGGCGACGTGCAACAAACCCACGACCTCGCCTTGGTCCGCCGCTTCCTCCCATTCGTTCATATCCGCGGCGCACGGCTTCTCGCGCTCGCTCGCGACCCTAAGGCCAACTTCACCGCACGACCCCGTTCTGTGCGGCCCCGTCCGCTTGGGGTAAAAGGGACAAACAGGTCGGCCCAGCGCGAGATGGTCCGGACCCATCCTGTCCGTTTTGTGTCCGGCACGACCTATTTCGAGCACAAACTTGAGCGGGATTTGGGTCGCGGCGGACATCAAACGGACGCGCGCTCGTCCGCGTCGGGGACGCATGGCAGGCGACCACCAACCTCCCACCCACCCACATCAATGCGCACGAGCGGCCGGGCCCGCCTCTCATCCACCCAGGGAACGGTCGCGATCCTTCTTAAATGAGGAAGCCGTGGACCGGCCGTCGCCTTCCCGTCTCCGTCACCACCTCCACCTCCTCGCATGACGGAGGAGGAGGAGGCCGGTCATGCAGCGCATCATGGAGGACTCCATGACAACGCATGATGAGTGTCAATGGCCGGGCCTGGACCGCGCCATGGCCCTCTCTGCGGCCGACGACGTCGCCATCCCCGAGCCGATGGAGGAGGAGGAGGAGGTGACCGCGTTCCCTCCCGAACTGGTGGGCGCGTCGTGGGGCTGGTCGTGCACCGCGCCGGAGATGGCGCAGGCAGTGGGGGCGTGAACTGGTGTCCCACGCCGCCGCGGTCACCGGAGCGGGAGGCCTCGCCACGGGAGGAGTTGCTGCAGGCCAGCTTCCAGCCCGCCCCCGCGCACCAGGGACTGCCGGTCCACCTCTGGACGCCGCCGCCCTACGTCGACCTCGCCAGCGACGGCGACGACACCGGCGATCAGTGAAGACGGCGACGGCGACGACAACGACATATTTTTTATGATAATTATTTCAAACTGGGTCGTTTTGTGGTCGTGAAAACTGGGCCTTTTTTAATGTTAATCTTATTATGTTTTAAGTTTTTTAAACTGCGTTTATTTATTTTTAATTGAGTTTTCCTATTTTCTTTAATCAAGTCCATCACGGACATGATTTGGATGCGGCCGCGCGGCGGGCGCACGCACAACCCAACGACAGAGGCGGACATAGATGAACCCATTACCGACCGTTTGGGATTGTGGGGTGGAGTTGGCCTAAGCCGTGTTTCGGGCGGGGCGTCGCCTTCGTCGCCGGCGCGGCACCGGCGGACTCTCTCCGTCTCCTCTCTTGCCCCCACTCGCGGCTCCTCTTCCTCGAACGTGCTCCTGCGGCCACTGGCCATGGGGTGCAAGGGCGCATCGGGCTGGGCCTCCTCTGCTTCCGGTGAGTTCAGCCCCTCCCCCCCTCCTCCTCCTCTCTGATCTGCTCTAGCTCTCAGTCTCTCCTCTTCTTCCTTCTCTCTCATATTTCGTGCAGCAGCCGCGGGTCTCCATGGACGAGGACGACGACCGGGATCCCAAATCCCAACGAGGACACCGTCGACCTTGACCTAGTCTACTCCCCACACAACACAAGGTCGTGCCTCTGCCCCTCTCTACTGCCGCTGCTCTAGCCTAGTTTTGATTTATCTTGTTAGTTGTAAAACCAAACGCCACGCCCAGGTTCATGTTTGTGTAGCACAACTCCTGTAATTTTGCCTCGGGTCGCACACGCTGCTGTTGTGGATAATGTCTAGTTCAACTAGCACATGGTGCTCTCTCGAGATTTCAGACTCTTAATTATCTTGTTGTGCGCTCACAGGAAATTTAGTACTAGTACTAGACTTTGTGATGCCAACTGGATGGATGGACTGATATACTAGTTTGGTTCAGTGGTTCACACATGGTGATATGGATTGAAACGGATGCATTTTTTGTGTTTCAGTTTGGACAGTGTAAACTGCTGCAGCTGCTGATCAGGAATGAACAGGCCGGCACTTTGGTGGTTCAGTGGATATCCATCCATTTCTCCATGGCTGACTGAAACTAGCTACATCCAATGCTCTACTCTTCCAACTTGTTTTGGTCAATTTCAAGGACCACATTTGTAAATTGGCTTGATTCAGTCAGTTATGATGAGTAACCAATCGACTTATACAGTGCAACAGATCGTAGTTATAATTGTACAGTCCAATTATGTCCTAACTCTAGCACTAGCAAACGCTTTGCTTCCATCTGGTGAAGACGACGACCTCGCTCGACAGCGAGCTCGAGTCTACCATGATTCCCCACACAAGGAGGTCTCTCCCTCTCACTCTCACTCTCACTCTGTTTATTTTTGACAAGTAGGATTTGGTACACAACACTTCAGTTACATCCATGTTGTTGCACCTACTTCCTTCACATTATGTGGCAATTAAAATGGAACCATGTTCCCCTGTTATATACTTTGCATCTGTTTATTTTTGACAAGTAGGATTTGGTACACAACACTTCAGTTACATCCATGTTGTTGCACCTACTTCCTTCACATTATGTGGCAATTAAAATGGAACCATGTTCCCCTGTTATATACTTTGCATCGTAGGTTCCTATGCTTGCTTGCTTGTTGAATCAATGCTTAGTGTTCGCCATGTCTGCATTTCAGCGCCCTTCTTTATCTCATACACTATTGGAAAACAGTTTTTGCCATCTGCCTAGTCTTTGCCGTCTGCTAGCTGATGGCAAAGAGTGTGCAAAACAGACGACAAAGCATAGGCTGATGGCATATAGTCTTTTTGCCATCAGTCACATCTTTGCCGTCCGCTAGAGGACGGCAAAGAGTCCGGAGGCAGACGACAAAGATGTAGATGGGCCCACCTGACCGCGGGGTGGTTAGGTCAAACTGGAGTCCCTTCTTTGCCGTCTGCTAGCGGACGACAAAGAGTCCGGAGGCAGATGGCAACGGGCTAACTCCGTTAACGTCTCCTTCCCCCCCCACCCCGCCCCTCTCTCTCTCTGTAACGGTCACCCCGCGCGCCCCTCTCTCTCTCGCAATACACGACGCGCACCAGCCGCCGCCACCACCGTCGAGCCGCCGCCCCTGTCGCCGCCCCTGTCGCCCCCACCGGCGCCCCTGTTGCCCCCGCCGCCACCGTCGCGCCACCACCACCGTTCCGCCGTTGCCCCACCTCGCCCCCGCTGCCGATGCCCCACCACCTTCGCGCCGCCGCCCCGCCACCCCCGCCACCCTGGCCCCTCCACAGCCGCCCCTCCCGGTGAGCCCCCACACCCCCACCCCCACCCCCCCACCCGCATTATTTTTTAGTAGTTTTATTATTTTTTAGCAGTTTTAGTAGTTTTAGTAGTTGTTATTGTTAGTAGTTTTAGTGATAGATTTAGTTAGGTTAGTAGTTTTAGTGGTAGATTTAGTTAGGTTAGTAGTTTTAGTTAGGTTAGTTAGTTAGCTTGGTTAGTTAGGTGGAGGAGGAGAAGAGGAGAAGAGGAGGAGGAGGAGGACGAGAAGAGGAGAAGAAGAAGAGGAGTAGGAGGAGGAGGAGGAGAAGAAAAAGAAGAAGATGAAGAAGAAGAGGAGAAGAAAAAAATAAGAAGGAGAAGAAGAAGAAGAAGAAGAAGAAGAAGAAGAAGAAGAAGAGAAGAAAAAAATAAGAAGGAGAAGAAGTAAAGAAGAGAATAAGAGAATAAGAAAAAATAAGAAGGAGAAGAAGAGAAAAAGAAGAAGAAGTTGATTTTCTATTGTTTGGTATTTAGTGGTAGCTAGATTATTTTTTAGTTACTTAGTGGTAGATTCTGTTTTTGTTATAGTGGTAGATTCTGTTTTTGTTATTTTTTTGCCGTTTAGTGCTATCTAGGTTTAGCGATAGGTTTAGTTAGCTTGGTTAGTTAGGTCAGTCAGTTAGTTAGCTTAATAGAAAGAATAGGAAGAAGAAGAGGAGGAGGAGGAGGAGAAGAGGAGAAGAGGAGGAGGAGGAGGAGTAGAAGAAGAAGAAGAAGAGGAGGAGGAGAAGACAGAAATAAGAAGGAGAAGAAGAAAAGAAGAAGAAAAGAAGAAGAGAAGAAGAAGAGAAGAAGAGAAGAAGAATACCTTATCCTCCTCCTTCTCCTCCTTCTTCTCCTCCTCCTCCTTCTCCTTCTTCTTGATTTCTTCTTCTTCTCCTCCTCCTCTTTCTTCTCCTCTATCTTATTCTCCTTACCTTATTTTCCCCCAACAATGAGATAATTGGCCCATTTAGCTACAAAATGGCATAAAAACCTTGGTTAGCTCATGAATATTATATTCTTAACTTGTTTTCCTCTAAAATGACATAATTAGAATATTTGTGTTGATCGGGTGGATTTACATGTGATAGTTGTCTCGTCGCTGTGAGGTCTGCTGTGCAAAGACCTGCCCGTGCGTTGTACGAGCTCCGCCCCTGCATTCGTGGGTCAGTACAAATTTCATCTTCTCCCCGCACCTTCATTTACTGTGGCTCGGTTTCCGGATGAAACTTTCTAGATTTAGGTAATTAAATTAATTTATCAGTATGCGTGACCAGTATGCGTCTCCCATTCGAAAGGCGACATCTATAATTATGCATGTCTTTGCATATTTATAACCGTCATCCTTTCGAATTGTCCAACATTATCCATGGACAACCCGAGTATGTGTAGATTGGGTTCGTTTTCCCGTATGCTGTGCTCTGGATCCGATGCGGAATTTCATCAGTGCCTCCCTGTTGTTCTTCGGATGCACATCCTCTCTGTTTATTGCGGAGACGTGTATCAGGAGAACAGCGGGGAGGTGCTGCCGAAATTTTGCGTCGGATCCGGAGCAGAGCATGGGAAAACGAACCCAATCTACACATACTCGGGTGGGATTAGGACCTATCTTTACCTATTAGCGTGCAGGTTGCCTGGATGTAATAAAAATGGCGAACCTGATTAACCGATGAATATAAATGCTAAATTATATATAAATATATTTCTTCTGTCTTTAGTAGCTAGGCAAGATGAGTGATCGTGCATGAATGTATACGGGTCACCCTAGTCAGAAAGAGATGACGAAAGAATGGTTTGTAAAAACAAAGGAATTTGTGAAAGCCGCATTCACAAATGGCCAGGAAAAAAACTATTGCCCCTGTCCTAGATGCGACAACTATAAAAAGAAAACAGAAGCTGTAATGATTAAACACCTACGGAGGAGGGGTTTTAAGCCTAATTATACGGTGTAGACATTTCATGGTGAGTCTATACAACGCACAAGAGCTGAGGTGGTCCGTCGTCGCACGGACGAGCATGGTACCGGGATCGAAGACATGGTGCAAGACTTTGATGATGCTCGGGATTCGGAAGATGAGATGGAGGAAATCTGCAAAGGCCTTTTATGAAATGTTGGAGTCTTCAAAACGTCCTCTCCATGAGCACACTGACCTCTGTCAGCTGGATGCAATTGCACAAGTAAGGGCTCTGAAGGCTCAGTTCAACTTGGGAAGAGAATGCTACGACGCGATGATGACACGATTTGGACGCTTCCTACCCAAAGGCCATGTCATGCCTGCAAACCTGTACCAGTCGGACAAAATACTTCGTGTACTTAAGATGCACTATGAGAAGATAGATGCATGTGAGAAAGGATGTGTCTTATTTAGGAAGGAGTATGCACACTTGGACTATTGTCCCAATTGCGAGTCTTGCAGGTATCTTGTGTTAGACAACGGTATGGGTGAGAAGAGGCAGACGAAAATCGCAGTTAGTGTTCTTCGGTATATGCCAATCGTACCAAGACTTCAACGTCTTTTCATGGTTGAAGAGACAACCAGACAGATGACATGGCACAAATTGGGCAAAAGAACAGAACTAGATGCGGATGGGAATAAGATGATGGTACACACATCGGATGGGGAAGCGTGGAAACATTTCTGTGGATTGCATCAGGATAAAGCGGCAGATCCAAGGAATCCTCGAGTCTGCGCCGCCACGGATGGTTTTAATCCCTTAAGCATGACGGCAACCCAATACAGTTGTTGGCCTGTATTTGTCATTCCACTCAATCTCCCCCCCCCTCCCGGGCAGATTATGCAAAGAAAGAACATATTTCCGACGTTGATAATTCCAGGGCCCAATTATCCGGGGAAGAATATGAATGTGTACCTGCAACCGCTTAAGGATGAATTGGAAGAAGCTTAGGATAATGGGGTCAAGACATACGATGCCGCTAGAAAAGAAAACTTCAAAATGCATGTGTGGTACATGTACTCTATGCATGACTTGCCAGCGTATGCGCTATTCTCTAGATGGTGTGTGCATGGAAGGTTCCCGTGCCACCAATGCAAGGCAGCTCTTCAGTTTCATTGGTTGCAGGAGGGTCGGAAGTATTCTTGCTTTGACTTGCATAGACAGTTCGTGGATCCTGACCATCAGTTCAGAAAGGACAAGCAGAACTTTGCCAAAGGTAAAGTTGTCAAAAACTTGGCACCACCTGCGTTCACAGGCCAACAAATCCTGGATCAGTTAAACGCCCTCGAGCCTGATCCAGAGCGTCCAGGGTATTTCAAGGGGTATAATTCAAAACATGCCTGGACTCACAAGCCATGCTTCTGGGATCTCCCTTACTTCAAAGACCTCCTTCTTCCACACAATATCGACATGATGCACACTGAAAAGAATATCGGAGAGGCTATTTTTGGTACATTGTTCGACATAGATGGGAAGACAAAGGATAATACTAAGGCTAGAGTCGATCAAGATACACTATGTCATAGACTGTTACAAAACATGCGAGAAGGCAAAGGAAAGCAGAAGTGGTCGAAGCCAAAGGCCTGGTTCAATCTTGGAAGGCCAGCTATGAGGGAAATTATCTTGTGGGTATGCAGCGAATCTAAAGAGGGGAGCGAGTCTTGAAAAATTAAAAATCTTTGGTCTCAAGAGTCATGATTGGCACATATGGCTAGAGCGGGTAATGCCGGTGATGTTACGTGGCTTTATTCCTGAGGATGAATGGCTAGTACTAGCGGAGCTGAGCTATTTCTTACATGTTCTTTGTGCGAAAGAATTGTCGCCTGGCGTGGTAGAAGACATGGAGGAGTTTGCACCGGAGTTGTTGTGCAAGTTAGAGAAGATCTTTCCACCGGGCTTCTTTAATCCAATGCAGCATTTGATTTTACATCTACCGACCGAGGCAAGATTGGGTGAGCCCGTGCAAGATCGTTGGTGCTATGCAACTGAGAGGATGCAGAAGACCCTTCGAGCTAAATGTAAAAATAAGCGTATAATTGAAGCATCGATGGCTGAGTCATTCATTACTGAGGAGGTGGCAAACTTTGTGACAACACACTACGAAGCCAAAAATCATCATTTGCATAATCCGAAGCCTCGGCACAATGATGCAGACCCTAAAAAAGGTGGGTCCAACCTCAGCCTATTCAAAGGGAAGCTCGCACCAGCCGGTGCTTCGAAACCAATAACGTTGGATGTCGAAGAATGGCGGAACATTTCGTTGTATATCTTCAACAACCTAACAGAAGTGTGGTTGTACATCGAGTGAGTTCTCGGCACATTTTCCCGTAACTTCTAATTCATTTGAACTGCTCTTATTCCCGGATATTTCAAACAGCCGTTACGTAGCCAAATTCTCGGATGGAGTGGTGATCGAAAATGATTCCGTCGAAGAGTATGAGCTTCTGTCAAAGACAGGAGGCGGCTATCCCGGTTTCATCTCTTGGTTCAAACAAACGGTAATTATCAATAATGGACCATTTCATTTCTTGGTCTAACTTGCGGCTAATGTAACAATCATTTTGTATTAAACTTGTAGGCTAATTCAGAGTCTATGGATGTCGAACTGAGACAACTCGCTAATGGTTTTGACTATAAGGTCCGTTCATTTGAGAAATACAACATCAACGGGTATCTCTTTCGTACCTTTGGCAAAGAGCTATCTATGCCCAACTGGAAATCTACAAATTGTGGTGTCTCTGCTATCGGCGAAGGTGTTATCGAGTATTATGGAAGAGTTGAAGCAATTTATGAACTTCAATTCTATGGTGAAAACCCACCGAACGTCGTAGTCTTCAAATGTTATTGGTTCCAGCCGAAGGAGACTAGAAGGACTCATGAACATATAGGACTAGTCGAAATCAATCCAAACACCCATTTAGATGTTCCCGATGTCTATATTACGGCTCAACAGGCGACCCAAGTTTTCTATCTACCGTGGGCATGCCAAACGGATAAGAATCTGGAAGGTTGGTATGTTGTTTATGAAGTGCCGCCACATGTCAGACCACCTCTCCCAAATGAACAGGATTATGAACCTCACATTAACCCAGACACATATGATGGAGAATTCCTCTAAGAAACACGTCTTTCCAATAAACGTTTCAAGAACCGCCGTGCTTCACCCAAGAACATGGAAGTAGACACCGACAATGAATCCGACTCTAGCCCTGAGCCGGAACCAGAAGACCTGGAACTCGTAGAGGTTACTGATGCGGATGACCTGTCAATTCTTCAACGATTAAAGAAAGGCCTTTAACAACTTCACGCCGTTGAACCCGACGAGCACGTCATTCATGAAGACATGCGTGATAGTGATGATGATGATGCATTTATTGATGATGATTATTAGTTTGTAAGATTCACAACTTAAATTATATATATTTTAATCTTTATTATTCATGTACATATTATTATTCATGTCAGTTATTCATTTTTTTATGTTGTACTAATTTCTTTTAATCTTTATCATGGCAGGTCACTAGGTGTTGAAAGATGGTGGGCGCTGGTCCAGATCGCTGGACGGGTTCTTCCCAGGCGCCCCGTACGAGGGGTGGTACTTTCCTTTCACCCCTATCTCTCCGGAGAGCCTTGGCAGACAGTCTGTCGACACCACCCATGGGTTCTTCTTCTTCGGCGACATTGCCCACTGGGAGAGGTGCTGGTCGGGTAGGGAAGAAGGGGAAGGGTACAGGGAGAGGTGGTGGCCGCGGAAGATCCAAGAGGACTGTTGAGCCGTCCTCGCCACCACCACCAGCTCATTCACCCGAGCATAGGACTACTATGGTCGACCCCTTTGCGGAGGAGGCTACGAGGACTCCGTTCCAGGAGCCTGGTGTTGATGGGCATTCGTCCCATGAGACTCCGGTCGAGGAGCAGCCTCGGGTCGAGGTGCATTCGGCCCACGAGACTACGGTTCCGGAGGCTTCACCCGACGTGGAGAGGCCCGGATGGGAGACCTGGCCGGATCGGACCGAGTTGCCGGATTGGACCGAGGGTCCGGGTGGCTCAGGGGGCGGGGATGAGCTTACGGATAGTGAGGGCGATGTACAGGTGGACGAGGCCACCGTGTACAAGCGTGGTAGTACACGTCTCCCGGTTGTGCCGGCTACCTGCGAGCAAAGGCCGGTCATTAAACCTGAAGAAGATAGGTAAGTACATTTACTTTTTTTAGCTTTTTTCTTCAATTTTGTTCAAATATCTAATGCGTTGACCTTATCATACTGCAGGGGATGGGTTCACCCTCTTGGAGTCCGCAGGCCGAACTCCATCCTTGGTGTGCTTTGCCGGACAAATTTCCCGGGGTTTGTCACGTTGCCTGGTGAGGGTCAGGTTCCTACACTAGGATTTTCTTGGACCACTACCAGGCTGCACAGGCCCCGTCGGAGGAGATTATAGATGGTGTCTTGTGCCACACGAGGGCCGAGATGGTGATCAAGAGCTTTTGGGTAAATTATCCTTTTACAGAATCTAAAATTAACAATATAGCTAATTATTATACTAATCGGTGTTTTCACGTTTGATTGCAGACCTTCTATAGGTGTGAGGATGGATATGAGGAGGAGGCGGCCAGGGTTCTCGAGGCCGAGTGTAGGCGGTTACTACAGAACTTACGCCAACGAGGCTCGGCCGCAGGCTATTCGAGACTACTACGCCACGCGTGGTATTAAGAAGCAGAAGAAGGATTGCCGCGGCAAGTTTTTGAAGAAGGAGCAATACATGAAGGTAATTGCCTATTCTTAAGTCCTTCTACGTAGTTTTCTTGATTTCATTCATAGGCGTAACGCTCAAAATTCTTTCTAATAACTTACAGGTGCCCCCGAGATGGTGTGCGAATAAGATGGATTGTTGGGAGGCGTTGGTTGATGAGTGGTGCACAGGCAGCTGGCGAGCCGTCCACGAGAATGCGAAGGATCGGCGTAGCCAAATGGTTGGTGTGCCACACCATCAAGGCAGCGCCAACTTACTTCAGTTCAGACGAAACTAGGTATGTGATTTGCTTCATGATTCATGCAATTCATTCTTCATGCTAATATTTTGTTCTTCTCTTTTAGGCGCATCACAATAAGACGGAGATGCCACACTTGTACGACCTTTATGGCATGGCCCATACTGCCTCGTACAAGAAGGCGAAGGCATTCTCTGAGTCTGACCTGGATGATCCCAATAACTTCACCAACATATCATCCCACCAGAAGCTCGTGGCATACAGGGACGAGGGGAAGGTTACGAAAGGGGATGACTTTAACCCTAGCCAGGAACCTTTGGATCCAGAGCTGGTGATGATATCTGGTGGCGGGAGGCCCCATGGCTCGATAGCCATTGGAGATAGGATAATACGTTGTCCACTCACTCTCCTGGGGATCAAGGCGCTACTCGAGCAGCTGTCCTGAGATAATGCGTCGTCCACGGCCATTCGATCTTGCCATCGAGGTTAGTTGTACGGACTAAGAACACTTTCATCCTTTTCATTATGTGTGTCACCATAGATCATTACTGTGGTAACGAGGAATGATGTTTCAGACTGCTCTTTAGAAAGAGAGATTGGCAAACCAGGTTGCTCTTTAGAAAGAGAGATTGGCAAGCCAGGCTGCTCTTGAGAAAGAGAGATTGACAAGTCAGGCTGCTCTTGATGAGAGGGACCAGACCACGACACGATTGATTGAGGAGGAGAGGTCCCGGAATGAGACGGATCAACATGCCCTGTACGAGCTTTTTGTGGTAAGTTTTTTTCACATTAGCCAAATCATGTGTGTAATGTCTGTTTCATTACTAACTAATACAACCCACTATTCAGGGTCTGTGCGAGAAGAGCGGTCAAGTCCCTCCGTCGATGCCCGTCTTCTCTTCGATTGGCACGGTGAGTTTCATTATAAACTAATATTAATAATTGAGTGTCATCATGCTAACTGAGACATTGCAAAATATCTATTCTGCAGAATAACTCCCGAGCGGCATCGCACGATCCTTCTCCACGTGTTTCTCCTCCTTGATGACCACTACGGTAAGTTTCTCTTCTCCTCTTTCATATTCTCCTTGCTTTAATTTCCCCAACAATGACATAATTAGCCCATTTAGCTCCAAAACGCCATAATAAGCTCAAAATGGCATAAGAACCTTGGTTCGCTCATTAATATTATATACTTAGCTTGTTTTCCTCTAAAATGAGATAATTAGCCCATTTAGCTCCAAAAAGACATAGTTAGCTAATTTAGCTCCAAGAAGAGGAGAAGAGCAGAAGAAATAGGAAAAATGAAAAGAAAGAAGAAGAAGAAGAAGAAGAAGAAGAAGAGAAGAAGGAGGAGGAGGAGGAGGAGGAGGAGGAGGAGAAGGAGGAGAAGGCCAAGGACCTTCTAGTCCTTCTCCTCCTTCTTCTTTATTTCTTCTTCTTCTCCTCCTCCTCCTCTTTCTTCTCCTATTTCATATTCTCCTTGCCTTAATTTCCCCAACAATGACATAATTAGCCCATTTAGCTCCAAAATGCCATAATAACCTCAAAATGGCATAAGAACCTTGGTTAGCTCATTAATATTATATACTTAGCTTGTTTTCCTTTAAAATGGGATAATTAGCCCATTTAGCTCCAAAAAGACATAGTTAGCTAATTTAGCTCCAAGATGAGGAGAAATGAAAAGGAAGAATAAAAAGAAGAAGAGAAAGAGAAGAGAAGGAGAAGGAGAAGAAGGAGGAGGAGAAGGAGGAGGAGGAGTCCTCCTTCTCCTCCTCCTTCTCCTCCTTCTTCTTTATTTCTTCTTGTTCTCCTCCTCCTCCTCTTTCTTCTCCTCTTTCATATTCTCCTTGCCTTAATTTACCCAACAATGACATAATTAGCCCATTTAGCTCCAAAATGCCATAAGAACCTCAAAATGGCATAAGAACCTTGCTTAGCTCATTAATATTATATACTTAGCTTGTTTTCATCTAAAATAGTATAATTAGCCCATTTAGCTCCAAAAAGACATAGTTAGCTAATTTAGCTCCAAGAAGAGGAGAAGAGAAGAAGAAATAGGAAAAATGAAAAGAAAGAAGAAGAAGAAGAAGAGAAGAAGGAGGAGGAGGAGGAGGAGGAAGAGAAGGAGGAGAAGGCCAAGGACCTTCTAGTCATTCTCCTCCTCCTCCTCCTTCTCCTCCTTCTTCTTTATTTCTTCTTCTTCTCCTCCTCTTCTTCTTTATTTTCCTCTTTCATATTCTCCTTGCCTTAATTTCCTCAACAATGACATAATTAGCCAATTTAGCTCCTAAAAGACATTATAAGCTCAAAATGGCATAAGAACCTTGGTTAGCTCATTAATATTATATACTTAGCTTGTTTTCCTCTATAATGACATAATTAGCCTATTTAGCTCCAAAAAGACATAGTTAGCTAATTTAGCTCCAAGAAGAGGAGAAGAGGAGAAATGAAAAGAAGGAAGAAGAAGAAGAAGAAGAGAAGAAGAAGAGAAGGAGAAGGAGAAGGAGAAGAAGAAGCAGCCTCCTCCTTCTCCTCCTCCTTCTCCTTCTTCTTCTCTTCTTATTTTTTCTTCTTCTCCTCCTCCTTCTCCTTCTCCTTCCCCTTACCCTTCCCCTCCTCCTCCTCCTCCTCCTTCTTGTTTTTCTTCTCCTTGTTCTCTTCTTGCTTCTTTTCTTTCTTATTCAATTTAGCTTATTTGTCATATATATGTTGTTGTTCTTCTTCTTCTGACTTTCTTATTCCCATTTTGCAGATTGGATGTACTACATGCATGGAAGCTGGTATTGGAGTGCTTTAGTTTCCGTTTTTATTTGAGTTGATGAACAATGTGGAACTATATGTATATGTATATATGGATGAACAATATATGTGCAACTATATGTATGTATATATGGATGAAACTTTGTATGTGTTGGTTCTTTTGATATACGGGATGTACATTGATGAGCTTTATATGTATATCATATATGTGTTGTGACCTATTTATCATATATGTGCTATGAAATATATGTATACGTGCTTTGAAATAGAAATAATAAACAAAAATGTGACAATATAGGCTCTTTGCCGTCTGCCAGCTGATGGCAAAGGCCTTTGCCATCAGCTGACCGACGGCAAAGGTGCCACGTGGCGCCCAGCTGTGCAACCTGGGCATCAGCAGCTGGCCATATAGTATCTTTGACGTCTACTTCCAGGGAGGCAGACGGCAAAGAAGAGGGCACAGAGGGGGGAGGAGGGGTAGGCAGACGGCAAAGAGTGGAGGGGGGGAGGAGGTGGAGGTAGACGACAAAGAAGAGGGGGGAGGCAGACGACAAAGAAGAGGGGGGAGGCAGACGACAAGGCCTCCTTCAGCCCCTAACGGAGGCAACGCCTGTCGGCTGCCGTCTCGACCACTTTGCCGATAGCTCCTATGAGAAGCTGACAGTAAAGAGCTTTCCCGTCCGCTTTGGGGAGACAGACGGCAAAGAAGCTACAATGCCGTCGTAGGCTGACGCAGAAATTTTGCCGGCCGTGAGATTCTTTGCCGTCTGTGATATTTTGTTTGCCGTCCGGGATTTACTCTTTTCCGTCTGTGATGGCAGACGGCAAAGAAGCCAATTCCTGTAGTGATAATGGGTTGTAATTATCCTCGAGTCTATGAGGTGGTGGCCAGTGGGTTATGCTTGTGAGAACAACAAAAAACCCTCTATGTGATTTGAGCATTTTCGTCGAAGCTTGTTTGTGTTTTGTTTCTCTGGATGCTCTGGTTCCTTAAGTAGAACAAGTTTACTTACGATTTGCAAGTGCTTGATAAGATTATTTGTTTCTGTGAGTCAGTTTTGTGCCTACTAAGAATACTTGCAGATTTATTTTTTTATTTTGGAAGTTTTTATTTGGGTTTCTGATTTCTCAAGCTGTAGATGACAAGCGGGTGTCTTATTCTGTGTGAAGTTATTGACAGGTTTATTTGTTTGAAAAAAATTGCCTTTAGTATGATGAATGATGCTCTCGAGTCTGAATCTATTTGATACAATGAATCTCTAAGTGTCAGCCTCTTTCTTTTTTGGTTAATTGCTACGGGCGGGCGCTGCCCATGGACGAAATAGACGAGGAGGATGAGCAGGACACGACCCCACTGCACCAATGCTCCCCTTCATTTCATGCCATTAAAAATATAGAAATATAATCATATGACTTATATGTATTAATCATCAATTACAATCCAATTATATATTTGTGCTTGCGTAGACACGAAGAGAAAGGGAGCCGAATTGATTCATACAATTTCCAAACCAATTGGTTCAAGCTCTCACCATCAGAACATGATGCTGTTGTGCAATCTAGCAAAGTGAACCAACCTAATCCTAAGTAAGGCTAAATACTTCTATTGATGCTATGAGGTAACCAAAAATTATTTAATTTTCAAACACTTAGAATTTCTTGATACATAATATCTGCTATAGAAAATCTCTTGTGCCATTGTCTTCGCCCCCTATGGTAGAATCCTGGCTCCGTCCCTGGTTGTGCACTAGATTTCGCCTAAGTTAAAAACATTTCGAGTGCGGAAGATATCCGCATTCGGTGGGCTTAGCTGGGAACCAGATTTCGCCAAAGTTTAAAGCATTTCGATTGCGGAAGATTTCCGCCCTCGGGGGCTTAGCTGGGAAGCAGATTTCGCCTAAGTTAAAAACATTCCTAGTGCGAAAGATTTCCGCATTCCGGGGCTTAGCTGCGAACCAAATTTCACCTAAGTTAAAAACACTCCGAGTGTGGACAACTTGCACACTCGGGGCTTAGTTCTGAACCAGATTTCGCCTAAGTTAAAAACATTCTGAGTGCGGAAGATTTCCACCCTTGAGGGCTTAACTGCGAACCAGATTTCGCCTAAGTTAAAAACACTCAGAGTGTGGACAACTTTCACACTCGGGGGCTTAGCTGCGAACCAGATTTCACCTAAGTTCAAAACATTTCCAGTGCGGAAGATTTCCACACTCGGGGGCTTAGCTGCGAACCAGATTTTGCCTAAGTTAAAAACATTTTACGTGTGGAAGATTTCTGCACTCTGGGGCTTAGCTGTGAACCAGATTTCGCCTAAGTTAAAAACACTTAGAGCGAGAAAACTTCCACACTTGGGGGCTTAGCTGTGAACCAGATTTTGCGTAAGTTCACAACATTCCGAGTGCGGAGGATTTCCACACTCGAGGACTTAGCTGCGAATCAGATTTCGCCTAAGTTAAAAACATTTCGAGTGCGAAAGATTTCCACACTCGGAGGCTTAACTTCGAACAGATTTCACCCAAGTTAAAAACACTCCGAGTATGGACAACTTCCACACTCGGGGACTTAGTTGTAAATCAGATTTCGCCTAAGTTCAAAAACATTTCGAGTGCAAAAGATTTCCATAGTCAGGAGCTGCGAACCGGATTTTGCCTAAGTTAAAAACATTCCGAGTGCAGAACATTTTCACCCCCAGGGACTTAGCTGCGAACCATATTTCGCCTAAGAGAAAAACATTCTGAGTGCGGAAGATTTCCACACTCGGGAGGTTAGCTGCGAACCAGATTTCACCTAAGTTCAGAAACATTTCGAATGCGGATGATTTTCACACTCAACGACTTAGCTGCGAAATGGATTTCGCCTAAGTTCAAAACATTCCGAGTGCGAAAGATTTTCACACTCGGGGACTTACCTGCTAACCAGATTTCGCCTAAGTTAAAAATATTCCGAGTGCGGAAGATTTTCACACTCGTGTTAGGAAATATGCAACTTGTATTTCCAGGAAACCACTTACACAATGGGGTAAATATAAAAGGTTATATAGCAAATGGGGCACGTGGCGCAATTTCGGGGGGGGGGGGGGGAATTCGAGGCATCATGCCCCACTTTTTCCCACTACCGCGGCATAACCGCTTTCGCGTGTGTTTCCCACGATTCAAATCGTGAAATTCTCGCCACAAATTAACCCGATTGATTTCCCATGCCTCTCTTTCCTAAAAGGGCACACTTCGGTCTGCCGAGTACCCACCGTGGGTCCCCGTACACTCACATGACACAGATCCGACTAAAGCCAGCTTCAAGATTGTGATGGGACGAGCTCGACATCACCCCGTGGGTTAACTTGTGCTTTCATCTGGGCTCCAAGGCGCGAGCTTCGTGTATTTGGACTCGGGACTGACGCACGCTAACGCCCTCAAGTGGTTATGAGACTTCTCTCTCAAGGGTAAACATTCGAGTTTCATGACACGTCCACATTCGGATCACCAGCCTAACTCTCCTGAGAGACATTTGGGTGTTACCCAATTTTACCCGACAATCAACTCGATCCGTTTACTCGGAAAACTTAAAGTCCAGAATCTGTCGTGGTTTTGCCGAGGTCCAAATGGGTAAACATTCGGATATGAATCTTAAAGTGCCTCTGGAGCACTTGGATCAATCGAAAGGTTCGCCTCATTCATCCTACAAAACCTCAACTAATTCGGGGGCTAATGATTTGGTCACCTACTAGTGGTAGGGTCATGGACCTGACAACTATGCCCACCTAGGGGCCCACATCTACATTAAAAGTCCCAGGACCACAGGCGCATTCGGATGCGTATATCATGGAATCCACTCGGATGTATTAGGTCACTCGGATGTCTCCCCTCTGGCACTCGGACAAAGATGGAGTTATGGTGACGTAGCAGCTTCAACGACCGAGGGACTTAACACCACACATGAAGTGCAGTCATAGCTACCATTACATGTAACTGTTGTAGTTAGGGCTGCCGTTTCTGGTAACTCTCGTAGTTATGTTCATTAAATGCCCTTGAAACGGCTCACTAATGAGGCATGGCGCACTTTATATAAGCCTTCCTTGAGCTCCGTGGCAAGGGTTCAACACCCTGTTGTAATCATACCCCCAAGAGAAAATACAAAGCCTCCGAACATGAGACGTATGGTTTCTACTCTCCAAGAGGGCTCCGAACTCGCTAAATCGGAGTGATACACTTACGCCGTAGCTAGGCTTCGCTCCTTGTTCGTACCCCTATTACTCATTGTAAGGATTGTTACCTCCACATGATCCACTGCTCAATTTCATAGAGTAAAGAACTGAATAATCTCACTGATCCGCACTATTTCTTTCTGTGTTTTGCCTTTCACTGCTGATCCACACTATTGTTTCTGCATTTCTCTATTTCTTCCTCAATTGAAATTAATTTCACAGGAGTATCAGCAGAGGCAACACAACGCTGTCCTATACACCGTTTCTTCAACGTGTGCCACCACATGTGCGCACAGAGGAGAGATGGGGGCCGGCGCCGTCAAAGGAGATGGAGACCGGTGGTGGGGACTTCGGCGAGGCCGCAGCGGCCGTACGCGTGATGCAGGGATGCAGCGGTGGCGCGCGCGGGCGGAGGCGGCGCACGTCCTGCAAACTGGGCCTGGAAGAGCGCGGGGAAGGTTGAGGCACGCCGGTGGCTGCACTTGGGGAAGCTGCCAACGGTGATGACAGGGAAGGAGGAAGGTGGAGATGGGGTGATTACTGATTAGTACGAGAATTAGAAATACTAGTCGTCAACCCGTGCATTTGCACGGGCTAGTTTAGTAATACACAATGGGATGAAGTGTTGATGCTAAATTTCATATACAGGGAGTAAGAAAATTGAGAATTCCCAAATATCTATTGTAACGGTTCCTTATTGTGCAATGACCATATATATTTAATATTCAAATCTTATTATTGTTAAAATTTAATACTTCAAATAATATAATATTAATTGATGCATATACTCAAATGTTATTTATCTACATAAAATAATAATAAAAACTAATCATCTCTAACCTTGGTATATAATGTCTTCAACACATTGTAAATATTTTTTCCTAGTTGTTCATTCACTTGACATCTACCCTGACCAGCCTTTAGAGTAAGTAAGAAATTTAGCTTAGATATAAGATGAAAGAGCCTTACAGAATCAACAGCGAAAAAATAGTTAGACCTTTTAAAAGAGAAAAGGAATATATGCACACATGAATGACCATTGTTATTACTTTTGATCTTGTTCCAAAACTGTTCATAAAAAGGTAAAAGGCTACTCACCAACTCATATAATAAAATCATGCATCGATAAAATAGTCATGTGGTTGAGCTTTTGTACATGTTTCAACTATTGCACTTTTGTGCATCTTCTTTGCTTCCGTGATACCACAATGTCATTATGTAAAAATGTTCCCTTTCATTATAATAGTGGCGTCCTAAAAGTTAAATACTAATGTATTAACATATAGACAAAAGTAAATGGTTTTGGTCTCTATTTTGAATTCACATGAACTTTGACTAACATGGTAAATACAAAATCCTTCCTGATATAATTTGGTATACAGTGAAACCAAAACAAATTATAAA
Source organism: Hordeum vulgare subsp. vulgare (assembly GCF_904849725.1). Taxonomy (NCBI): domain Eukaryota; kingdom Viridiplantae; phylum Streptophyta; class Magnoliopsida; order Poales; family Poaceae; genus Hordeum; species Hordeum vulgare. The sequence goes on along the minus strand of NC_058524.1, from coordinate 552,692,348 downwards.
TAAATATTGTATTTACCGAAATAATTGTACAACGTTTCCCTAAAATTGGGTTTATCAAACCAAACAAACCGACACACGTGTTTCATGTCCTTTATCTGCCACCCTATATATGTGTTTCTTACGAATCAACGTGCATATTATTATGAACGTGGTATTTTACCGAGTACTGATTTCTTGAAACACGACAATGGAAATTTAAATGTTTATCAAGTGCTTGATGATAAGAACACTCAAAATTAATTATTGTTGATGCCCGTCCAGCCGAGTGTTGTTTGTCGAGAGTAGCATTCGGGAAATACAATGCCAAGTTGTTTCTAGGCTTTGCCGAGTATGCTGGAAACTCGGTTCCAATAGTAATAAGACATTAAAAAATATTATCATGTTCACGTTCCAAAAAACGAACACTACAAAAATAATTAAATATCTTTCTTGATTGTAGATTACTATTACGTACATTTATAGTTTTATTGCTTGGATGTAAGATTGACCTTTATAGCTTGGTACCTTGGAATTCGGTTGCATCCAATTGAGGTACCCGAGGTGTATTAGATTTGACTACCATGGGGTTCTTTTCATATTAGGTTACTGGGCAAATAATCTTATTATGCTGCAAAATATGTGTATCATATCTGTGTACTCTCTAAACCATGCATACATTCAACATATTTTAACCGTAGATTAACTTACAAAAGTTAAAAGTTCATGGACAGTTGTCACGTCCAATTGTTACTTATTATCAATGCAAATGTTAACACCCTAGCAATTAGACAAACAACTCGAGATAGGACAGACAAATCTAACCCCCAATGTATTAAGTAATTTAAAGTTGGGCAACACGGTAACCTAATGAGATATATGATTCATGCATGGGCCTATTTTGCATGGAGTGGTCGTCAAAAATTCTATTCTAATTCAGTCTCGGGCATTAAAAGAGGTTAATTAAAATCTCATCAATTTCGTGATCTGGTTGCTTTTGTGCATAAGGTCAATAATTTCTGCTTAACTACAAAGTATATTGCATGGAACATGTAGATTGTCTGTCTATCAGATAATAATATGTACCAAATGATGATGCTAGCCTGGGAAACAATTGACTGGTCGTCCTTCATAGAAATTATACAGGACAAAAAGAACATACCTGATTAAAATTTGAATCTCTCGAGAAAACAAAATCAATTGCGTATTATGTTTGGAACCTGAAAAAAGAAGACGAATCGGTTGTCATTCTTATGTAACCCATTAAATCAGGCCCAATATAGAACGTGTGAAACAAAATGCACATATAAGATAGACATCAGAAGCATAGTCCAAGTATAAAACATCACCAAAAGAAACTGGTTTGAACGATAACATTTTCTTTACTCGTACCATGGGCATCAGTTGTTCCTCGATGGAGAAAATCATGGGCTGGATTGAATAATTTTGGATTTAGATGTCTGTACGATCAAGGGAGACGCTGGTAATATCAATCGAATTTGCTAAGTGTCAGATATGAGGAATAGGGGAAAGGATCAATGGAGACACTGATAATACCAAAAAAAGTGTCATAATAAGGTATAAAATTTGAAAAACAAAGAGAAAAGGGGGAGCTGAAATCTGCGATAAAAATATGAAACTTGTTTCCTTGAGCGAATCTCCATCCTCCATATAATAATAATCACATAGTTTGTGTGGTTTGACATGGTATAATGTTCGGCACACAATAAATAATGAGTAGTTCAACATATAACAATAGACTTAAGAAATGAAGCATCATGGTATACGTTTCCTCCAACAAATACTCATAGCTCACAATGCTACTTTTATGCATACCAGAAGCCTCAGTTACCTGCTGCAAGTAGCATTGAAATTTTTGAGAGGAACAAATGTATCGTTTAGCAGACCAACATATTCATAGAACTGACACTGAAAAATGAGAACATATGATAGACTAAACTGTGTGGGTTCTATTGTATTATCGACGACAGACTAATTGCAACACCACACATGTGGAAAGAGATTAAGCTAAAATCATATGAAGACTCCTAGTTACTTCTGTCAATGTTATTGGTTTCATGCATTGCAAAGTTGCAACAAAAGGCATGAGTAGTCAGGAAAGAGGATGCCACTGTATACCTGAAAACATTGGTGCAACTAAATCACGAATAAAATTTGCTTTAGAAGAATTTTGTGTGTTCAAACGGCATGACACTATCTAGAAGATTTATATATTCAACTGGCACTTATGTTCTATATCATTTAGAATGTCATGTGAAATCTCAATCACTCGCTTGACCTATATTGATCTATAAGAAAGAGAATGGGGCAACTTGTTCAAACCAATCATATGGAATTAGACTACTGGAATTTCCTACGGCTGTAGCACAACAAAACAAATCAAATGGAATTCAACCATTGGAATTTCCTACCGGCAATCATATAAAAACCAGCAAAGATGCTCACACGAAAACTTTCGCAAAGGCATGTTTCGTGCTCCGCTCTTTTTTCTTTATTTCTTCTCTATTCCCACCGCCACGAAAGCCAGGACCTGCTGCACATATACATGCAGAAACCTAGTCCAGCGAATATCCTACCAAACTCAACCTACACATGTTCGTAAAGAACTCTAATCCATCCCGGGAAGGACAGTAGCAAGCTAGAGGAGCAGTACTCTAAAGCATCAAAACAATCATGATGCAGAATTTCTACTTACATTGATCTGCAACATGCACGTGTCGTAGCATGTACTCCCTCCGTCGAGAATTACTTATCACACAAATGAATAAAAATGAATGTATCTAAAATTAAAATACATCTAGATACATCCATTCCTATGGCAAGTATTTCCGGACGGAGGGAGTATTCAAGTAATCAATGGCATCATCTTGTAATAATTTATCCATATCCATATTTCTATCTAACTGAACTACAATATGAAAGACAACACAAAACAGATCTGTAAGAAAGCAGGAAACCTAGAAACCAAACAATACTCTAAACTTCAGGTTTTCCCACCGAGATCATATCATGGGAGATAGGGCAGGAAGCAAGACGTAGCCGTAATCAAATTACCAGGATTAACTTACTTCTGCAGGTATGAAAGAACATGATATTTGTGGTCCTTCAGCCATGTCTATTGCTTGTGTCCTTGGACGATAGTACAACGTTGGCGTGCCGAGGATGACACCCAAAGGAAGAGGTCAGGTCTATCCGCCATGACCTGGTGCAATTAGATTTTTTTACTGGATCTAACACAGCTGCTTATGAAAAGATATACAGGAGAAAGGAGATGGCTGCAGGGAGGAGAACACACATGGTTTTATCCCATGGGTAGAACAAAACACATGGACTCTGCATTGTACCGTAATTATTTATATATAGGCTTGGTCAGCTACGTGTGACTGCTCTGGTGGACCTCCTTTTACGTAAATAATTCGTGTGAGAGATAGTTAGTTGTTGTTTAGATGTTCACCATCGGCTTTAGGATCTGGTAATGACATTAGTTTTTTTTCTTTTGCTTTTACAACTTTTTCTGGCTGAGGATTTATTATCAGATCTATACTGTAATAACTTGGGCCCATCAGATCAACGGCTCGTAAAATCTAATTAACGTGGTAATTTTTTGGGAGTCTCTAATTAGTATAGGTATAGATATATATATACACATATACATACACACACACACACACACACATATATATATATATATATGCAAAAACAAAATTGTACTACAGCCTGACACCCTTTTCGCGATGGAGGGAGTAGTTGTTACCAGAACATCATAATGCTGCTGATTGATTGTTTGTTTGCTTACTTGGGGATTATTTATTAATTGTACCAACATGGTTCTGCCTGATATGATACGGCTAGTTGATTGCTTACTTGCTTGTTGAATGAACCTGATAATGATAAGAAAAGCATTACAGGTAGCTTCTTGTTTCTCCTCCTTGCTGCTCCAGCTCCAAGTTGAACAAGTTTAACGTTTGCAAGTGCTTGACAAAAATAATGCCTTTGGTATGATGAATGATGCTCTCGAGTCTGAATCTATTTGATATGATGTATCTCTAAATCTGAACCTCTTTCTTGTTTGGTTGACTGCAGTGGACACGTGAAGTAGGGATGGAGCAGCAGCGATGATTCATCGCACGGATCTACAGGCAACCTGATGTTGTGTTTTCATCCCCTCAACATAGTGAGTAGTTGTGCTTGGTTTCCTTTCCAGTACCATAGTTGGAGTTTAGCATGTGTCTGTACTCTGTACAGGCTGATGATCGCAAGGCTAGCTCCTGGAGTAGTACGTGACTCGGCTAGATGTGATACTTTGTGATGGTTTAGTCTACACTTGTGATACTTTGTGATGGTTTAGTTTACTTCGTGATCTCATATGCAACACTTTGTGATACCATATGATATATATATTTTGTATTTGAATTGCTAGTAGAACTGATGGCACCAATATGGTTGTTCCTGCTGGCAGCTCAATCAACATTGATCTTTACTACACCGATCGGTGGAGGAATCCACTTCCTGGACTGAGGGGATGGTCTGGCAACACGAAGTTGAGCAATTTGTGGCATCACTCATGTGATTTGGTATTTTACTATATGGATACTTGTTTTACCCAGGCGAGTTAATGATTGGGAACTTATAGTGCCAAACTGGCCTGCATATTCTGTCATCCATTTCGTTGCTAAATTTAGGCTCAGCATGTAAGCTTAATTTGTCACCTGATGTTGTTTACTTGTGTGCTAGTAATTCATTTGTAATTTCCAAGCCTTGGAATATCTGTAGTAGTGTACCTTTTTTTCCACATCAGCGGGGTCTTAGATATCTTTTTTAGAATGCTAAACTTAGGAATGGAAGTACTGAACAAATCAATACAGAGGTCGGTAAAAAGGGTTTGAGAGGAAAATTGTCTGCAGTCTGCACTAACAAAATCTCGTGGCCCTTCGTTTTGAACTGATCCAAGGTAAGGCCTACCAAGGTTATCTTCCAGCCTGAAGTAACTGAATTATGTCTTCTGTATTCCTAGCCGCCATACTGATGGGAGGTAGACGATGGTGGAGAGGCGACATTCGCTCTATTTCTGTCATGCATGTATGCACTTTCGTCATCAATCTCTGTATCATTCATTAATTTTGCATGTATATGCAACAAATACGGAATGATAAATTTCCACTTTATGGTAACGGAACCTTTGTGCATACGACACTCATGTGTCCGATTTCTGTCCAACAATTGATCCAGTCGGTGCTGTCATTATTTTAACTTGTTGCGCCATTATTTCTGGATCATTAGTTAGCTTGCATCATGGTAAGTATTTGGGCGATGCTTATTCTGCTGCTCCACTACTACTCACCTAGACCATTTTCATTTTCAGCTTCTTAACTATGAGTCTAAGACTAACTGTACTATCTCACAGTTGTCAAATTCCATTGCGGTTACTACCTAATTGGTCCTTTATAGCAATGAGTTCTGTTACTTGTGTACGTTATTAATGGTCAAAATACCATCGGTTAAATCTGTTTTCACTAAATTATTAGATTTGTTTGTATCATTTTGCACAGCAGAATATTTAGAGTAATATGCATGCCTGGACATACGTGTACTCAACCAAGAACTATGTACTAGAAGCTCTCAAAGAAAATCATGTGAGCAAACTTATGTAGTAACCTTATATTTATATGCATATGGTGATCTCCTTTTCTCCCCCTCCTCCTCCCGCGCCTAGCCGCCGTCGGCGGGGCCCCCTCCCTCTCCTCCCCCCCCCCTCGTCGCTGCTAGAGGGCTCGCCTGGCCGGTGTCGGCGGTGTCGGCGAGATCTCGCCCTCTCGCTCAGCGGGCTCGAAGCGGGCCGATGCGGCTGGGCCGGGGTGTCGTGCTAGACGATGGGCGCGGCAGCGCGGTGGAGCGTCGAGATGTGCGCGACGGCGATGTGGCGGGCGGCGTGCTGTAGGTGTGCGCTTGGGGGTCGGATGCGGTTGCGGCTCCGCCGGATCTGGCCGTCCGAGCGGCGTGGGCCGGGGGCGGCAGGAGATGCGGGGTGGCGTGGCGGAGGCGTGCTCGATGGGCGTCACTCCTCTGGAGGTGGTGCGGGGAGCAGCGCGGTGGAGGTTGGCCGGCGGTGGCGGCGGATGCGTGCCTGGTGTCCTGGATCTGGCGTCGAGATCCGAGTGGGTGGCGCGGGTTGGGCAACAACTTGGCGTGGGTGGCGGTGCGGGGAGGTTTGACGCATGGGCGGTGGCCTCTCGGTGGCTCGGCGTTACACGGTGGCCCCGTGGCTCTACCCGCGGCGACAGCTGGCTTCCTCTGGCATCGGCTCATCTTCGGTTGGACCGTGTCAACCTTCGTTTCATCTTCTCGTCGTTCGGGCACTACTCTTGTCGAAGGGCTGGCCCGCTCCCAGCTACGGTCCATCGCCCGTCTCGCACCCGGTGCGGCAGGACCGAGCTCGTTTCGCGCACGGTGTGCATGACCGAGCTTGTCTCGCGCATGGTGCAGCAGGACCGACCTCGTCTTGCACATGTTGCCGCATGACCGAGCTCGTCTCGTGCCAGGTGTTGCAGGGCGTGTGGATGGAGGCCAGGTTTGGAAGGCCTTTGGTTCTTGGCGCTGGGGCTGCCCAGCAGCCTAGGGGTGGAAAAGATGGGTCCTTTTCGCTCGTCGGTGAGGTGGTGTCAAGGTCTTGAAGCCGTGGCAGTGACCCTGGAGGTGGTTGCGCGGTGCTCGTGGGCAGAGCCCGTGGCTTGGTGCTGTCTGGTGGCCATGGACATGGACGTGTGGGCAGCATGGCAGCCAGGGTGTGGCGATTGGTGGTGATGAGTGTCGGCCGGGGTGAAAACCTGCTCTATCTTTGGACAGACTGGCGACGGCGAAGCTCGTTCCCTTTTTGAAAGGTGTCGTCGCGGCTCTCGTCGTCCGTCATGTTGCTCCATGGGAAACTCTAATCCTCGGATCGGGCGGTGGCGACGCTCCAGTGTCGTATCCTTCCTAAAGGCATCGTCCTGGAGCCCACGGTTCGCCGTATGCGGCTTTGTATTGCTGCGATCAGCGTCTACGTATCTTGCCTTGGGTGTGTGCGTGTGTTGTGTTGGCATGCGTTTGTATCGGAATGTTGTTGATCATTGCTTTATATATAAAGCGGGGGCGAAAGCCTTTTTAGTATTTGTATGCATATTACGAACAAATTTATAATTTTTATCTTGAAGTTGTAAATGATTTTAGCATCCAATTTCAGTATGGTCACACGTTGATGACACTGAATTGACACTGAATTCTTCCGTTATTGGCTCATTCATTGCAGGTTCGACTTGACTCTCCACTTCTGTAGGCTCCTTGAGATTTGCTACATGGATGGTCAAATCATGGCACAGATTTGCGATGGCCTAACTTTTACTATGTCCGTTCTTAAATATAAGTTTTTTTAGAGTTTGCATTAGAAAGCTATACATGAATGTATATAGACATCATTTAGAGTATAGATTCACTCGTTTTACTTCATATCTAGTTTTTTTTTGTGTACTACTTTGTATGTATTTTCTTAGTAAAAATTCTAAAAGACTTATATTTAGAAACGAAGGAAGTATAATTGCAATTTCTTGTGATGGCTATAACATTGGATAACTCTCAGCATTTGCGATGGCCTAACTTTTATATTGCAATTTCGTGTGATGACTACAACATTGGATAACTCTCAGCATATGTGATACGTATGTTACGAGTAGTATATCATTTATAAGTTTCCATAAGTGTGAACTATGTTCTACTTTTGGTATTTTCATTTTTCTTCTTCTTCTATCAAGTTAAGTGTAAACTCTTTGATTCTTGATAACTAACTACCCTATTGGATTTAATGTGATAATCCATATATGTTTGTTACAATATCTTTCCTCCACTATCCTTGTTTGCTTGCTTCGCACGATTCAAATGCCATGCTGCTAGCATTGTATGATACCTTCCTTGGTTGAATCTTATTATCACAGTGGGAGATACTTACCGAAATATATGTCGTTGGAGTAGCTGAACTTAGCTACTCCAGCGACATATATTTCCGTACAGAGGGAGTATTTGGTAACTTAAAATCTGTCAATTGCTAGAGCAGATTCTCAAGTAAGACCCTACTTATAAAAGATCCTTAAGTTGAAACGTGACTCGGATTCCGTATGAGTTGGAGAAGACAACATTGTAGCATCAGAGGTACGTCATGGAGCATGACAACCTTGAAGCAGGCATTTGTGCAGAAAGAGAGCGAGGGTAGAGGAGTAAAACATGCACGTTTGTCACATTTTGTCATTCACAGCTTTTTTACCGTGGCACTCAACTAGTACAAATAAAAGTGAGGTTTAAAAAGGAAACGAAGGCCCATAACCTTCTACTTCCTTCATCCCATAATGCAAAATGTTTTTGCAATCTTACATTATGGGACAGTGGGAGTACATTTTTTCCAAGTGGCCATAAGCCTCTACTTTTTTTGAGGAAAGCATGACCTTTATAACTTAATTGTGCTGGCCAACATTAGCCAAAGCATACACGTACAGCCACGGCGGCTGAAACATCAGACTCCCACTACATGATGCGAGAACCACATCTTAAGCTGATACTTAGTATCCTCAATGACCGTTGCATACACCGAATAGTCTGATTTGCACAGATCAAAAGCCTCCAGGAAAAGTTGTGAGTCGGTTTTCCACGATCACTCTCATGATACCCAGGCTGGCTGCGAATGAAACTGCATGGGATAGGGCATAAGTTTCCGCAGCAAATGCATCGCAAATATGCTCCTGCCTTCCCGCCCGGGCTCCCACAATACTGCCATCTGCAGTTCTCACAACCACACCCCATCCAGCAAAAGCTTCGCCAGGCACGAAGGACCGACCAAGATTAATCTTGATCATGTCTCCATCCGGTGGCCTCCATCTCTCTGGTGTAGTCTTCTTGGGCGGGGTCATTGATGATCTCTTGATACTCAAAGATAGAACATCTTGCTTTCCACGCCACATCTGCTGCTTCAAGAGGTAACTCGCCCTCCATTAACTTATTCCTGTCACACCACCATAGCCACCAGAATGTCAACACCAGGAGCCTCTTCTTCTCGTCCAGCCCCCATAGGTAATCAAACATTGCATGCACAGACGTGATGCCTTCCAAGTCCATCCTCTCCTTTTCCAGAGCCAGCTCTCTCCATCCTTGCTTGATCAGCTTGCACTTTTAAGAGGTGTGCACCGTCCTCATCCACCCGTCCACAGAACAAACACTTAGTGTCAACAATATGGAACCCTCTGTGCTCGATGTTAGTCCGTAGAGCGAGAGACTCATGCTTCATTCTCCAGGCAAACATCTGAATGTTTTTCGAACATGGCAGTTTCCAAATTCTTTTCCATGCGTCGTCGACAGTGCTATCCAGATTGCCAACCTGCACTGTGCTCTAACCCATACCCCCATGCTGTTGGCGACTTGCAACTTTGCAAGTTGCACGTGAAGTTTTTATGCACTTCTGACAGTATGCAGACCCTTTTTATCATACTGCCATGCTATGAAATCCTGGACTCCTTCTCTTAGAGGAATTGCGAGGATGTGTCGTGCATCATCAGTCCAAAAAGTTTCTCTAATCAGCCTCTCATCCCAAATCCATGTCGTTGGGTCTATCAAGTCACTGACTCACTCCAGGAGGTGAGCCCCTTTTAGCGTGATAACACGACGAGACCAAAGGCACGGGATCCACGGATCAGCCCAGATATTGACATCCACCCCATCCCCTGTCCGCCATATATAGCCCTCCTTGAATAGTCGAGCCCATGCAGCAGGCTTCGGCAAGCATAAGAAATACCATCCCTTGGAACTACTTCAAGGATGTGTGTGTCTGGGAAATATTTCGCCTTCAGCAGCTTAGAACAAAGCGTGTCTGGGTTCTGGAAATTCCTCCAAATTTGTCGCGAGAGCATTGCTACATTAAAGCCATACATATCTGGAAACCCAAGTCCGCCCCTCGCTTTTGGTTCTGTGAGTTTCTGCCAACTGATCCAGTGCATTGTATGCTCTTTTTCTTGCTGACTCCACCAATAAGTACCAATGAGCGAGTTGAGTTCCTTACAAAAGGATTTGGTCAGGTAGAAACATGACATAGTGAGGGTTGGGATCGCTTGGGCCACAGTTGTGACAAGAGTTTCCTTTCCTGATTTCGCAATCAGCTTGTCCTTCCATCCATAGATCTGGCCAGCCATCCCACCCTTCACAAAGGAGAAAGCCCTCTTCCTGGACCTACCAACATGCACAGTTAATCCAAGGTATTTCTCATTCCAAGTCTCACTTCTAATTGCAAAGCTTCTTTGACTTCCTCTTTCACTTCTGCTGGAGTATTCGGACTGAACATGATGGCTGATTTCTCGATATTAATACATTGGCCCGAGCAGTCCTCATACAGGTCTAGAATTTCCTTCAGAGCCGCCCCTGTTCCTGGTTTGCTTTCAGCAACAACACTGAATCATCGGCAAAGAGAAGATGGGAGACCACCGTGCCTGCCCTGCATACTTTGACACCACTGATAGTCCCGGTCCTTTGTGCATCATGGAGTAGAGCTGATAATCCTTCAACACGAATGACGAATAGGTATGGGGATACTAGCAGGGCCGGCCCTGAGGGGGGCAGAGGGGCGGCCACCCCGGGCCCCCAAGATGCAGGGGCCCCCACCAGGGATACGTACGCAACTACGCTCGAAGAGAAAAGAAAAAAAGGTACATGCTTAGGTACATACTTATGCTGAGGTTAGCGCGCACACACACGCAGCTTTAGGCCATGGGCATGATGGGCTGGATATCCATACGACACACGCAGGCAATGACTAGCCCACACACACGCAACCGCTTGTTTCTCGTCCACTATAGCTGGTAGACCTAGCCCTCAAAAAAAAAAAACTCATAGACCTAGCCCTCAAAAAATAAAAACTCATAGACCTAGTCTTCAATGGCGTGTGTTCAGTTTCCTAGATTCCGTTTTGAGACGGCCAGATTAGATCGCAAGTTCACATCTTCAGGAGGATCGCTATCCTATCATGACCATGGGCTCTGATCGCAAGTTATCTTCTCATTGGCGAACCCTCGCCAGCCTTCACTTTAGATGTCATGGGGCGTCATCCCGCGTACACGTACATCATGTTATCAGTCCACATCGGATCATCGTTGAGCCCCCATGCGAGGTATAGATATTACTATTCTCTATTTATTAAGTTATTTACCTTTGCATATACGATGCAAAGCTTTTGCATCAACTATTTCATATGAATATTAGTTTAGGATGCATTTAAATGTTGAAATATATATACATATACTACCAAAGTGTACGTGTACATAAACTTGGACAAAAATAACCCTATTTTTGTGTAATGCCCCGAGTGTAACTTGCCTTATTTGGAACCTTCTGTATGTGGGTCCATCATGTCAGTGCCATGAGAGTTATATACCATGTGTCATTTCATGTGATGTCACCTTGTCTTGTTTTCCCTTTGCATTCATGCATACATTCATCCATGCCTATTTGTGTTTGTTTCCTTGTGATCATGTGTATGAGGTGTATGTTATGTGATGGTATGTGATGTGGTGTAATGAGTGGTGCAATTAATAGTGGGGTGCAACTTGCAAGACTTCAACTAGGTTTTAAAACTTCTTCCTCTCTATTTATCTCAAGCTCCGGATTCACTTGTTCCTTCCCTGTTTCAAAAATGCCCATGTTTTAGTATGAATTGTGGGGGATGTGATGCTATGTATTTGTTGTTTTGAAACTATGATAGTGGTGCAAATATTCACAAAACAGATCAATTAAATCCTGTTTTGTAAATATTTATACGCTCCAAATATTCCTTTTCCATTTTATTCAAATAGGTCATAATTCCTTATGACCAGGGGCATTTTTGTTTTGATTTTAGCTTCAACAGATTTGTCCATGCATTTGTTTTGCCTCTGTTTGATTTGTAATTAGAAAACCCTCTCTTTTCTCTATCTGGCGCCACCTAGTGGGCTTCCTCCCACAAGCTGGCCCAACTTCCTTCCTCTCGCGCGGAAGCCCACCTTCTTTCTTTCCCTATAGACGGCATCCCCTTCCTCTGTCGCTTTCCGTCAGACTCCTTCAGAGACCGCGCGCCAGCAAGCAACGCCGTCTCACAGACATCGAGGTCGCGCATCCCTCGCCTCCTCCTCCTCCTATAAAGAGCCTTGGCGTCCGTGCAGAGCCTAGGGTTCCTCCCTAGTGCCACCACCTATTTCCCCATCTCCTCCTCCCTCTCCTTCGTCGACAGCAGGTAGGTAAGCCAGCTCCCCGCCATGGCCGCGACTTGAGGAGGTCCTCGCCGTCGCTGCCGTGGCTCTGCGTCCTCTCCAACCCCTCGGTGAGCACGCGGGACCTCCAGGGAACCCTCTCCCGTAGCTAGGAGGAGCGGATCTGCACTGCTTCCCCTACATCGACGGCAGGCTTCTTCCTCTCCGTCGATCCCCTCCGCCGCGTCTTCTTCCACTCCTTCCTCTACCTCCTCTCCGGCAGGCGCAACTACCTCGATCGTCTAGTGGGTGAGCACGAGCTTCTTTCCCTTCCCTGTAGCTAGATCTTGCGCTTAGGAGCCCGTAGCCGTGTCGTGCTCTTCTCTCTGTCGCCGGCGCCGCCGCGCGTCGTGGAGCCGTAGTTGTAGGCCTCCTCGAGGAGGGCTAGCTTAGGAAATGGAACCGTTGGAGCGCCTACTCCCTTCCATCGACGGGCCGTAGGCCAATTTGATGTAGCACGCCGGCGAGGTGCTTCCCCTGTTCCGGCCACCGTCGGGCAGAGGAAGGACTAGAGGGAATGCTCAATAGAGTTACCTCCCCTACTCAGTAAAGATCCGTAGAAGCGGCGTAGTGGTAGGGGGTATTTTGGTGCGGCGACAGGTCGTGGGTGGGAAACCCCTCGGTGCACCCCTTTTGTATTTTTGTTTTGGGCACAGTAGCTTCAGCAGAGAGCATATCCTGCTTACCCTATCTCTACTGTCGAGCCAGAGTGTGTAGTGGAGTGGTGTTAGCTGCGGTTGGTGACCAGGGGGTCTTGGGTTTGATTCCCCCCAAGCCCTTTTATATTTTTGCCTATTTCCTTGCTGTTTTTCCTTTTGCTGGCTAGATTGATGATGCAGCTTGCTAGGTACCTTGTGTAGTATTTTTACCTCACACCAGCATGTTGTCTCTAGTATTTTGCTAGCATGGTAGAAATGCATGTGTAGGTATTTGTGTGCTAGTGTAGGTGGAGCAACATACCATGTATGTGTGTGTGTTTAGCATGTGCGTATTGCACTATGTTGGGGAACGTCGCATGGGAAACAAAAATTTTCCTACGCGCACGAAGACCTATCATGGTGATGTCCATCTACGAGAGGGGATATTCGATCTACGTACCCTTGTAGATCGCACAGCGGAAGCGTTAGTGAACGCAGTTGATGTAAAACTGAACGTCCTCACGTCCCTCGATCCGCCCCGCGAACCGTCCCGCGATCCGTCCCACAATCTAGTGCCGAACGGACGGCACCTCCGCATTCACCACACGTACAGCTCGACGATGATCTCAGCGTTCTTGATCCAGCAAGAGAGACGGAGAGGTAGATGAGTTTTCCGGCAGCGTGACGGCGCTCCGGAGGTTGGTGGTGATCTAATCTCAGCAGGGCTCCGCCCGAGCTCCACAGAAACGCGATCTAGAGGTAAAACTGTGGAGATATGTGGTCGGGCTGCCATGGCAAAATTGTCTCAAATCAGCCCTAAAACCTCCGTATATATAGGGGGAAGAGGGGGGCCTTGCCTTGGGGCTCAAGGAGCCCCAAGGGGGTCGGCCGAGCCAAGGGGGGGAGTCCTCCCCTTCCAAACCGAATCCAACAAGGTTTGGAAGGAGGAGTCCTTCCCCCTTTTCCCACCTCCTTTTTTTTTCTTTTTCTCTTTGATTTTCTTCCTATGGCGCATAGGGCCTTCTTGGGCTGTCACACCAGCCCACTAAGGGCTGGTGCGCCACCCCAAGGCCTATGGGCTTCCCCGGGGTGGGTTGCCCCCCAGTGAACACCCGGAACCCATTCGTCATTCCCGGTAACTCCGAAAACCTTCCGGTAATCAAATGAGGTCATCCTATATATCAATCTTCGTTTCCGGACCATTCCGGAAACCCTCGTGACGTCCGTGATCTCATCGGGGACTCTGAACAACATTCGGTAACCAACCATATAACTCAAATACGCATAAAACAACGTCGAACCTTAAGTGTGCAGACCCTGCGGGTTCGAGAACTATGTAGACATGACCCGAGAAACTCCTCGGTCAATATCCAATAGCGGGACCTGGATGCCCATATTGGATCCCACATATTCCACGAAGATCTTATCGTTTCAACCTCAGTGCCAAGGATTCATATAATCCCGTATGTCATTCCCTTTGTCCTTTGGTATGTTACTTGCCCGAGATTCGATCGTCAGTATCCGTATACCTATTTCAATCTCGTTTACTGGCAAGTCTCTTTACTCGTTCCGTAATACAAGGTCCCGCAACTTACACTAAGTCACATTGCTTGCAAGGCTTGTGTGTGATGTTGTATTACTGAGTGGGCCCCGAGATACCTCTCCGTCACACGGAGTGACAAATCTCGTCTCGATCCATACTAACTCAACGAACACCTTCGGAGATACCTGTAGAGCATCTTTATAGTCACCCAGTTACGTTGCAATGTTTGATACACACAAAGCATTCCTCCGGTGTCAGTGAGTTATATGATCTCATGGTCATAGGAACAAATACTTGACATGCAGAAAACAGTAGCAACAAAATGACACGATCAACATGCTGCGTCTATTAGTTTGGGTCTAGTCCATCACATGATTCTCCTAATGATGTGATCCCGTTATCAAGTGACAACACTTGCCTATGGTAAGGAAACCTTGACCATCTTTGATCAACGAGCTAGTCAACTAGAGGCTTACTAGGGACAGTGTTTTGTCTATGTATCCACACATGCACTGTGTTTCAAATCAATACAATTATAGCATGGATAATAAACGATTATCATGAACAAAGAAATATAATAATAACTAATTTATTATTGCCTCTAGGGCATATTTCCAACAGTCTCCCACTTGCACTAGAGTCAATAATCTAGTTCACATCACCATGTGATTTCAACGAATCCAACACCCATATAGTTCTGGGGTCTGATCACGTCTCGCTCGTGAGAGAGGTTTTAGTCAACGGTTCTGAAACTTTCAGATCCGTGCGTTCTTTACAAATCTTTATGTCATCTTATAGATGCTGCTACTACGTGCTATTCGGAAATGCTCCAAATATCTACTCTACTATACGAATCCGTTTCACTACTCATAGTTATTCGGATTAGTGTCAAAGCTTGCATCGACGTAACCCTTTACGATGAACTCTTTAACCACCTCCTAAGTCCATTTAGTTACTAAGGATAACTTTGACCGCTGATCAGTGATTCAATCCTCAATCACTCTGTGTACCTCTTAACAGACTTGCTGCAAGGCACACATCAGGTGCGGTACTCAGCATGGCATACTTTAGAGTCTACGGCTAAGGCATAGAAGACGACCTTCGTCTATTCTCTTTATTCTGCCGTGGTCGGGTTTTGAGTCTTACTCAAATTCACACCTTACAACGCAACCAAGAACTCCTTCTTTGCTGATCTATTTTGAACTCCTTCAAAAACTTGTCAAGGCATGCATCTTGTTGAAACTTCCATTAAGCGCTTTCGATCTATCTCCATAGATCTTGATGCTCAACGTTCAAGTAGCTCAATCCAGGTATTCCTTTTAAAAACTCCTTTCAAACAACCTTGTATGCTTTACAGAAATTCTACATTACTTCTGATCCACAATATGTCAACGACATATACTTATCAGAAATTCTATAGTGCTCCCACTCACTTCTTTGGAAATACAAGTTTCTCATAAACCTTGTACAAACCCAAAATCTTTGATCATCTCATCAAAGTGTATATTCCAACTCCGAGATGCTTGCACCAGTCCATTGAAGGATCATTGGAGCTTGCATACTTGCTAGTATCTTTAGGATCGACAAAACCTCCTAGTTGTATCTCATACAATGTTTGCTCAAGGAAACCGTCGAGGAAACAATGTTTTGACATCCTACGTGCAATATTTCATAAATAATGCAACAACTACTAACATAATTCTAACAGACTTTTAGCATCACTACGAGTGAGAAAGTCTCATCATAGTCAACTGTTTGATCTTGTCGGAAACATCTTTGCGACAAGTCGAGCTTTTCTTAATAGTGACTTATCACCATCATTGTCTGTCTTCCTTCTAAAGACCCATCTTTTCTCAATAGTCCTATGACCATCAAGTAGTTCTTCCAAAGTATACACTTTGTTTTTATACATGGATCCTCTCTCGGATTTCATGGTTTCCAGCCATTTGTTGGAATCCGGGCCCACCATTGCTTTCTCCATAACTCGTAGGTTCACTGTTTCTCAACAACATGACCTCCAAGATAGGGTTACCGTACCACTCTTGCAGTAGTACGCGACCTTGTCAACCTACGAGGCTTGTAGTAACTTGATCCGATGCTCGATGATCACCATCATCAGCTTTCACTTCAATTGGTGTAGGCGCCACGGGAACAACTTCCTGCGCCCTGCTACACACTGGTCGAAGTGATGGTTCAGTAACCTCATCAAGTTCTACCACCCTCCCACTCAATTCTTTTGAGAGAAACCTTTCCTCGAGAAAGGATCCGTTTCTAGAAACAAACACTTTGCTTTCGGATCTGAGATAGGAGATGTACCCAACTGTTTTGGATATCCTATGAAGATGCATTTATCCGCTTTGGGGTCGAGCTTATCACACTGAAAGTTTTTCACATAAGTGTCGAAGCCCCAAACTTTCAAGAAACGACAGTTTAGATTTCTCTAAACCTCAGTCTATACTATGTCATCTCAACGGAAATACACGGTGCCCTATTTAAAGTGAATGTGGTTGTCTCTAATGCATAACCCATAAACGATAGTGGTAATTCGATAAGAGACATCATAGCATGCACCATACCAAAAAATGCATGGCTATAACATTCAGACACATCATCACACTATGATGTTCCAGGTGGCTTGAACTGCGAAACAATTTCCACATTGTCTTAACTGCGTACCAAAACTTGTAACTCAGATATTCATTTCTATGATCATATCGTAGACAGTTTATCCTCTTGTTACGACGAACTTCACTCTGAAACAGAATTGAACTTTTCAATATTTCAGACTTGTGATTCATTAAGTAAATACTCCTGTATCTACTCAAATCGTCAGTGAAGTAAGGACATAATGATATCCACTGCGTGCCTTAGCACTTATTGGACTGCATACATCAAAATGTATCACTTCCAGCAAGTTACTATCTTGTTTCATCTCAATGAAAACAAGGCCTTGCTCATGTGGTATGATTTGCATGTCACTAGTGATTCAAAATCAAGTGAGTATAAAGATCCATCAACATGGATCCTCTTCATGCAATTTATACCAACATGACTCAAGCGGTAGTGCCACAAGTAAGTGGTACTATCATCATTACCTCGTGTCTTTTGGCACCAATATCATGAACATGTGTAACACTACGATCGAGATTCAATAAACCATTGAAGGTGATTATTCAAGCAATTAGAGTAACCATTATTCTCTTTAAATGAATAATCGTATTGCAATAAACACGATCCAATCATGTTCATGCTTAACGCAAGCACCAAATAACAATTATTTAGGTTTAACACCAATCCCGATGGTAGAGGGAGCGTGCGACGTTTTGATCATATCAATCTTGGAAACACTTCCAACACGTATCGTCACCTCGCCTTTAGCTAGTCTCCGTTTATGCCGTAGCTATCATTTCGTGTTACTAATCACTTAGCAACTGAACCGGTATCCAATACCCTCATGCTACTAGGAATACTAGTAAAGTACACATCATGTGTATCAAATATACTTCTTTCGACTTTTGCCAGCCTACTTATCTACCAAGTATCTAGAGTTGCTCCGCCTCAGTGACTGTTCCCCTCATTACAGAAGCACTTAGTCTCAGGTTTGGGTTTAATCTTGGGTCTCTTCATTAGTGCAGCAACTGTTTTGCCGTTTCACGAAGTATCCCTTCTAGCCCTTGCCTTTCTCGAAACTTAGTGGTTTTACTAACCATCAACTACTGATGCTCCTTCTTGATTTCTACTTTCGCAGTGTCAAACATCGCGAATCACTCAAAGATCATTGTATCTATCCTTGATATGTTATAGTTCATCACGAAGCTCTCGCAGCTTGGTGGCAGTGACTTTGGAGAACTATCACTATCTCATCTGGAAGATTAACTCCCACTTAATTCAAGCGATTGTCGTACTCAGACAATCTGAGCACACGCTCAACGATTGAGCTTTTCTCCTTTACTTTGTGGACAAAGAATCTTGTCGGAGGTCTCATACCTCTTAACAAGGGCACGAGCATGAAATCACAATTTCATCTCTTTAGAACATCACTTATGTTCCGTGACGTTTCAAAACATCTTCGGCGCCTTGCTTCTAAGCCATTAAGTATTTTGCATTGAACTATCGTGTAGTCATCAGAAACGTGTATGTCGGATGTTCACAGCATCCACAGACGACGCTCGAGGTGCATCACACCGAGTGGTGCATTAAGGACATAAGCCTTCTGCGCAGCAACGAGGACAATCCTCTTCAAAGTTTGCTACTATCAACTTTCAACTAAATTTTCTCTAGGAACATAAAAAACAGTAGAGCTATAGTGCAAGCTACATCGTAATTCGTAAAGACCATTAGACTATGTTCATGAAAATTAGTTCAATTAATCATATTACTTAAGAACTCCCACTCAAAAAGTACATCTCTCTAGTCATTTGAGTGGTACATGATCCAAATCCACTATCTCAAGTCCGATCATCACGTGAGTCGAGAATAGTTTCAGTGGTAAGCATCTCTTATGCTAATCATATCAACTATACGATTCATGCTCGACCTTTCGGTCTCATGTGTTCCGAGGCCATGTCTACACATGCTAGGCTCGTCAAGCTTAACCCGAGTGTTCCGCGTGTGCAACTGTTTTGCACCCGTTGTATGTGAACGTTGAGTCTATCACACCCGATCATCACGTGGTGTCTCGAAACGAAGAACTGTCGCTACGGTGCACAGTCGGGGAGAACACAATTTCGTCTTGAAATTTTAGTGAGAGATCACCTCATAATGCTACCGTCATTCTAAGCAAGATAAGGTGCAAAAGAGGATTAACATCACATGCAATTCATAAGTGACATGATATGGCCATCATCACGTGCTTCTTGATCTCCATCACCAAAGCACCGGCACGATCTTCTTGTCACCGGCGTCACACCATGATCTCCATCATCATGATCTCCATCAATGTGTCGCCATCGGGGTTGTCGTGCTACTCATGCTATTACTACTAAAGCTACGTCCTAGCAATATAGTAAACACATCTGCAAGCACAAACGTTAGTTTAAAGACAACCCTATGGCTCCTGCCGGTTGCCGTACCATCGACGTGCAAGTCGATATTAACTATTACAACATGATCATCTCATACATCCAATATATCACATCAC
Organism: Hordeum vulgare subsp. vulgare; assembly: GCF_904849725.1. Lineage (NCBI taxonomy): Eukaryota > Viridiplantae > Streptophyta > Magnoliopsida > Poales > Poaceae > Hordeum > Hordeum vulgare. Next base: position 552,672,743 of record NC_058524.1, on the reverse strand, counting down.
ATCGTTGGCCATATCACATCACAAGCATAGCCTGCAAAAACAAGTTAGACGTCCTCTAATTGTTGTTGCATGTTTTACGTGGTGACCATGGGTATCTAGTAGGATCGCATCTTACTTACGCAAACACCACAACGGAGATATATGAATTGCTATTTAACCTTATCCAAGGAACTCCTCGGTCAAATCCGATTCAACTAAAGTTGGAGAAACCGACACTTGCCAGTCATCTTTGAGCAACGGGGTTACTCGTAGCGATGAAACCAGTCTCTCGTAAGCGTACGAGTAATGTTGGTCCAAGCCGCTTCAATCCAGCAAGAGAGACGGAGAGGTAGATGAGTTCTAGTGCCGAACGGACGGCACCTCCGCGTTCAGCACACGTACAGCTCGACGATGATCTCGGCCTTCTTGATCCAGCAAGAGAGACGGAGAGGTAGATGAGTTCTCCGGCAGCGTGACGGCGCTCCGGAGGTTGGTGGTGATCTAATCTCAGCAGGGCTTCGCCCGAGCTCCGCAGAAACGCGATCTAGAGGTAAAACCGTGGAGATATGTGGTCGGGCTGCCGTGGCAAAGTTGTCTCAAATCAGCCCTAAAACCTCCGTATATATAGGGGGAAGAGGGGGGGCCTTGCCTTGGGGCTCAAGGAGCCCCAAGGGGGTCGGCCGAGCCAAGGGGGGGAGTCCTCCCCTTCCAAACCGAATCCAACAAGGTTTGGAAGGAGGAGTCCTTCCCCTTTTTCCCACCTCCTTTTTTTTTCTTTTTCTCTTTGATTTTCTTCCTATGGGCTTCCCCCCCCGGTGAACACCCGGAACCCATTCGTCATTCCCGGTAACTCCGAAAACCTTCCGGTAATCAAATGAGGTCATCCTATATATCAATCTTCGTTTCCGGACCATTCCGGAAACCCTCGTGACGTCCGTGATCTCATCCGGGACTCCGAAAAACATTCGGTAACCAACCATATAACTCAAATACGCATAAAACAACGTCGAACCTTAATTGTGCAGACCCTGCGGGTTCGAGAACTATGTAGACATGACCCGAGAAACTCCTCGGTCAATATCCAATAGCGGGACCTGGATGCCCATATTGGATCCCACATATTCTACGAAGATCTTATATTTTGAACCTCAGTGCCAAGGATTCATATAATCCCGTATGTCCTTCCCTTTGTCCTTCGGTATGTTACTTGCCCGAGATTCGATCGTCAGTATCCGTATACCTATTTCAATCTCGTTTACCGGCAAGTCTGTTTACTCGTTCCGTAATACAAGATCCCGCAACTTACTCTAAGTCACATTGCTTGCAAGGCTTGTGTGTGATGTTGTATTACCGAGTGGGCCCCGAGATACCTCTCCGTCACACGGAGTGACAAATCCTAGTCTCGATCCATACTAACTCAACAACACCTTCGGAGATACCTGTAGAGCATCTTTATAGTCACCCAGGTACGTTGCGACGTTTGATACACACAAAGCATTCCTCCGGTGTCAGTGAGTTATATGATCTCATGGTCATAGGAACAAATACTTGACATGTAGAAAACAGTAGCAACAAAATGACACGATCAACATGCTACGTCTATTAGTTTGGGTCTAGTCCATCACATGATTCTCCTAATGATGTGATCCGTTATCAAGTGACAACACTTGCCTATGATCAAGAAACCTTGACCATCTTTGATCAACGAGCTAGTCAACTAGAGGCTTACTAGAGACATTGTTTTGTCTATGTATCCACACATGCACTGTGTTTCCAATCAATACAATTATAGCATGGATAATAAACGATTATCACGAACAAAGAAATATAATAATAAGTAATTTATTATTGCCTCTAGGGCATATTTCCAACACACTAGTCTAGTGATGCATATGTGTGTGTGTTACTTATGGGCTTGAGTGATGAACTAAGCACTAGTTAGTGCAAGTGTGTGTATGTGTGCGTGTGTGGGTCCCCCCCCCCACATACTTTGTGGTGTGTGCATAGATGATCATGTGATGTTTGTGTGTGCATATGTGTAATGACACCCACATGCCAAGGCATGGCATAACCTTAGTGAGCACACGTGCAAGCTTATATGTGTAGGTGTAGGAATGCATGATGTGAGTGTAAGTAGAGTGTGAGTTCCAACTAGCATGTGTAGGTGCTTGATTTATGTTGTGCTTGATGTATGTGTGTGTGTGGTGGTGTGCTAAGGCACGTGAACATGAGGTCTACCCCTCATGTGCACCAATGGAGAGATGTTAATGTGCAAGTGCATGTGGAGGTGATGATCTAGTGAGAAGCATGTGATATAGCACTATTCACCCCTTGTGATTCCATGTAGATTTTCCTTTCAATTTTGTGCCCATATGTTCTATGCAAGTACCTAGGTATTATATATGTTTTTTGGGTAGAATCATCCCAGGAATCCATTGGTGGAATCAGATTCCACTTTGGAACACTTTCTGTGAGTGTCATATTTCTGTTTTGTTCAATGTTTAGAGCTTGGCTCCATGAGATGTGATGAGCCCAAGAGGTTGATTCCTTGTTGTGGTAGTAGAGGGTGAACCCCTCTATAGCATGTTTTTTTCATGCTTAGGAGTTCATATGTGCAAGTTGTGCCTAGTCAAAGTAGGCATGTGGCTGAAAATTCCAGTTTAGTGAAAATCTGTGATTTTCACTAAGTTTGAGAAACTGCTGTTATTCTCTTCCCTTGTAGTTATGCTTGCAAAAGTTCATGTGTTGGGAATCAGCCCCTGCTATCAACTGAGACGTTATAGCTTTTGTGTTTGTCTAGCTCTCTGTCAATTTTCATTCCATTTGGCTTCCTGTAGATATTTTTTTGGGCGCTGCCAAAATGCTTCACAGCATAAACAACTAGTGAGAATCTTAGATTTTCACCAAGTCCCTAAAAACTAATATTTTGACCAAGTTAGCACCTGTAGAACTTTCTGTGTGGAACTCCTTTGTATTATATTTTTGCTCATGCTTGTAGAGCTTTTGAATAGCTTCTGCCACACATCCTATTTGGCACATTTGGGTGGCTGTAGGTGCTTTGCATGTAGCTCTCAAACTACTATGATGCTATTTAGGACAGAATGTATAGTTTTGATGTTTTGATGCTTGTGAGTGCATAATTGATGGTGTGGTGAGATTCCTTGCACCACCCCATCCATACTTGTTTGTTTTGTGTTTTGGCAACCTGGAAATACCAGAAGTATGCCATTGGAGTGTGTTGTGATGGATTTGATCCATAGGACTCCATTTCTTGTTTCGTAGTTTCCGGTTGATCCGTAGCTCCGTTCGTAACATTCTTTATATGTTTTTGCATCGTTTTCACGTGACGCATCTGTTCATGTCATCATCATGCATGTCAAGATAGCTTAGACTATAGTTCTGTCCAGAAGTTAGTAGTTTCTTCTCATGCTTGTGCTAGTGACTAGAATAGAGATGCATGTTCATTCTCATCTCATGCATCATGTGCTTGTTGCATCTTGTTGTGTTGTTGTTCATTAGATTCTATTTCTATGTTGGGTAGCACTCGGATCAGAGAGCGAGTACGTGTATCCGGGAGAGTATGTGCAGGACGAACAAGAGCAGTTCCAAGATGAAGACATCACCGGCAAGATGATATGACCTTGATTCCATCTCTAGACTTGTTATGCTAGATTCACGTTTCCTTCGTCTTATGCTCGCTGCCTACCACTGAAATAATTGCCTCCTGATATTGCCATGAAACCCAAACACTTTTCCCCCTCCTAGCAATATTGAATGGCTAAGTAGGCTTTGCTCAGCTTATAATGTTAGCGTTGCTAGTTGCAGGTGCATTGTCTCATGTGATAACATGAGTTTGATATCATTATGTTAAATCTGTTATTTAATTAATGCACCTATATACTTGGTGCATGACGGGAGGCCTAGCATTTTGCCGGGTGTTTTGTTCCGTTATTGCCGCCATAGTTTCCGGCTACCGGTGTTTGATTCCATAACTGATCGCTCCTAACACGTTCGGGGTTGTTATGGGGACCCCCTTGATAAACCGTGTAGTGTTAAGACTTGTCCGGCAGGACCCAACATTGGTGTTAATTTTCTAATAATTTAATAATAATCTACATAGGGAATAGCTACCCCCAGGAATTAATCAACAACCCGGGCCAGAGCTCCTCATGAGTGTTGGTCCAACCCAGAGCAGCTTATTACGCTCCCCGGGGCAACTCGGTGTTTTGGCGTGGTAACCATCGCTCATCCATCGTGTCCTGAGGTTGAGATACGCGACTCTTATCGGGGTTGTCGACACGACGGGAGGTCCTGCTAGTCTTGTCTTACCTTAGCGATATATCTTGCGTATAGGAATCCCGGTGAAGCTTTGGTTCTCCCTAGAGTTGAGGTTTTCCTCTAAGGAATCCGACGAGATCACGAGATTCGTGATAGAGGATTACTTTGCGGCCCGTGACCATTTGTGATGGACTAGTTGGAGCATCCCTGCAGGGTTTAATCTTTCGGAAAGCCGTGCCCGCGGTTATGTGGCAACTTGGAATATTTGTTAACATATGGTTATAGATAACTTGAACTTAATCTAATAAAATTGCCTACTGTGTGCGTAACCTTGAATGTCCCCGTAGAAGACCTCTCTTCGATTGGGAACACGGTGGGGTTATGTTTGACGTAAGTAGGTGTTCAGGATCACTTATTGATCAGCTAGTATTCGCCCGCTAGTATAGACCACCATCAATAACTTGTTCTACGTAAGTTAGCCACCGTAAATGCTTAGGATGCTGCAACCTATACACTGAACCTTCCTTACCTAATAACTTGACTAGTTCTGGCACCGAGGTCATAGATTGCTGAGTCCCTGTGGCTCACAGATTACTTCACCACCCCAACAGGTACAGGTACGCCCGAAACAGGTGATCCCGATGGCACGCAGTTTGCGTGGCAGTATGATGAGGAGAACGACCGTTTGTACGTGAACTATCCAGAAGACTGAGGCGTGGTCGTGATCGTGGGCAAGCATGCATGGTAGCATAGCCTTTTCTCATGTTATGTAGTCCGTAGCGGAACTACCTTGTTTGAATAAATGTGTGATGTAAACTCTGATATTATTTATGAGATGGCAGGTGAATCCCTATTTGCAATTCTATTATTATGTATGTGCTATGTTATCGTGCTTGCGAAACGCTTAGATGCGCTTCTTTCCATTTTGGGGCCTCGTTCCCTAAATCGGAAAGGACCGCATCTTAGTCGTTACAAGTTGGTAATCAGAGCCTTACGACCATAGGAGCCTTTGTGTGATCGTACTTGGCCGAGTCGAGTCTAGTAAAATGTTTTGAGTCTTAGTTATATCGGAGAGTAGGATTCTTTTTTCTCCTCTTCCATGCTCTGGTGAGGTTCCCATATTAGGAAATCTTAATTCTACTCCTCTTCTTGCTCAATTTTTTTAGGATCACGCGGGTATTTTTGAAATCTATATGATATCGATGTGACGGAGTTCTGTCTTGGTGTCTCCTGTCTGCCTTGATTTCTTCCGGGGAGTTTAGCTCGAGGGGATTCTTGCGCACATCGCCATCATTCAGATTTCTGAGTATCTCAGAACGAAGGATGTTCGTAATTGCTTCAATACTAGCAGTGGCGAGATAACCACGATGTCCCCAGTAATGGTGCAGATTGTTCGGGAGTACCGCCATACTTTGTATCATGGTGATCACGAGGGTCTGTTGTAGATGAAGGTCTGAGATTCTGGTTATGTGTTGACGGATGTGATACAGTGGACGGGTTAGTATAGGAGTTGTGTGAATATTACTCCTTGTATCCGTGTACCAGATTGCATGACCAGATATTTCGGAAATTCATAGGTGGGATATCAAGTAGTGACTTATAGGACAATCTTTCTACAGATGCATGATGTGAGTTGGGATTCGACATTCAGTGGGTATGTTTGTTCACGGTCGTCTTACAACGGTTCTTGTTTTGTCTTAAAGAGTCCTTGTAGCTTGCTACGACTCGGGGATACTTCGTAAGTCGTGTGCACTACCTTGCACAGGATGGCTACTGTAAATTCGAACCCGTGCGATTTTATCCACGAAGATATCGGACGAAATCTCGATCATATGTTTGTTCCGAGCAGTTCTAGCTCATACTTGTTTGCAAGTGGTCTTAATCAGAATTTTGTCGACAGTCACTTTGAGGAAGCATTCTTACTATTTTGTTCGAGTGCAATTGCTATATTCCTGTTCAGATATTCCTGCCTTTTTGATTCAGCTATACCGTCAATTTATTCTGTGGGCTAATGTGTTGTCCGTCTTCAGGATGGCTCCACCAACTCGTTAGAATCCACGTCATGAGGATGTGCCGCCACCAGCTCCTCCTCCAGAGAATCCTCCTCCGCCGCCTCCTCCTCCTGCAAAGGCTTGGCAAGCGGTGATGGCTGCTACTAATGCTAACACTCAGATGCTGATACAATTGTTGCAAGAGAGGACTAATCAGCAGCAAGGCAACTTCAATCATGGGGGCAATCAGTTTGCTAATCTGAGTCAATTCCTGTCAAATCAGCCGAAGACTTTCACTTCCTCTGACCAGCCGTTTGATGCTGAGAATTGGATCCGCGACATGAACAAGCACTTTGAATGCAGCAACGTTCGTCCTGAGGATTTCGTCAAGTTCGCAACATTCCAGCTGAAGGGGCAAGCATCTGTCTGGTGGCAACAGTTGAAGGATTCCAGGGGTGCTAGAGCGATCACTTGGGATGAGTTCTGCCGTGACTTCAGATCCCACTACATTCCGTCTAGTTTTGTGGAGGAAATGTGTGAGAAGTTCATGCGCTTGAAGCAAGGTGGTAACTCCGTGTACAAGTACAATGTCGAGTTCCACGAGCTAGCCCGATACGCCTTGCAGGATATCCCTGATCAGAAGAGCAAGATATATCAGTTCAGAGGTGGCTTGAAAGAAGATTTGCAGTTAGCTCTCGCTTTGCATGATCCTGAGGAGTTCGATAAGTTCTACAACTTAGCTCTTAGGGCTGAGGCAGCTTTGCTTAGGGTGGAGAATTCTAAGAAGCACTTCAGAGATTCCAGCTCGTCTTCCTCAACTCACGTGGTTCAGAAGCAACAGAAGTTTTGGGTGTCTCCTCCTCCTCCTCGGCACACGCAACAGTTCAAGCATTCTGGTGGCCGTGGTTCTTCCCATCCACCCAACCCAGCTTTCAAGCAGAGATTCTAGCAGCAGAAGGAAGGGCCTCCTCAGACACAGTAACGTCAGCCAACACATGTTACTTGTCACAAGTGTGGGCAGAAGGGTCACTATGCCAACAAGTGCACTTCTCAGCTCCGTCTTCCGCCTCCTCCTCCACGCAAACCTCCAAGCAATGCTATTGTGAAGTTCAACCCCAGGTCTGCTCGAGTCAACATGGTGAATGCGGCTGAGGAAGAAAACTCGTCACATGTGATCATGGGTAACCTCCTCGCCAATGATATTCCTGCTAAAGTGTTATTTGATTCTGGTGCATCGCATTGCTTCATCTCCAAGGCTTTCATTGCTAAGCATGATATTCCCGCAATTCACTTGGATAGTCCCTTCCATGTGGTTTCTCCGGGCATGCGTATGAGTTCTCACATGTTGGTTCCGGATGTTTCTGTCAAGATGGGTAGTTATTTTTTTCTGGCATCTCCTATTGTCTTGGGCAATTCCGACATTGATTTGATCCTTGGTATGGACTGGCTGGCCATGAACAAGTCATCGATAGATTGTGAAGCTAAATAAGTGAAGCTTACTCACTCTTCGGAGGACGTGATTATATTCGCGGCGCGCGCTTACACAATCCGTCTGTTCTCTTTGAATGAAAAGGCTGAGATTAATCCTATTTCGCAAGTCCCAGTGGTCTGCGAATATGAAGATGTGTTTCCAGAAGAGCTGCCAGGAATGGCTCCGCACCGAGAAGTTGAATTTGTCATTGAGCTTGAACCAGGTACTGAGCCTGTGTGCAAACGGCCGTACAAATTGGGTCCAGAAGAGCTGAAGGAACTTAAGAGGCAACTCGATGAGCAGGAGCATTTGGGTGTGATCAGACCGAGTTCGTCTCCTTGGGGCTGTGGAGTTCTGTTTGTCAAGAAGAAGGATGGCACGGACCGATTGTGTGTCGATTACCGTCCATTGAACAAGAAGGCAATCAGGAACAAGTATCCACTTCTGAACATAAATGAGTTGTTCGAACAGTTTAAAGGGGCTAAGATCTTCTCCAAGCTCGATCTCAGAATGGGCTATCATCAAATTCGCATTCGTGAAGAGGATATTCCGAAGACTGCTTTCAGGACTAGTTTTGGCTCGTATGAGTATACGGTCATGTCTTTTGGTCTGGCAAATGCTCCTCCGACATTTTGTCGAATGATGAACTACATATTCTCTCCGTTCAAGAATGAGTTCGTCTTGCTATATCTCGACGATATTCTAGTCTTTTTAGAGACTGAGGAAGAATATGAAGAACATCTGAGGCTGGCGCTTGATAAGCTGAGAGAGCACAAATTCTATGCCAAGTTTTCCAAGTGTGAGTTCTGGTTGAAAGAAGTTGTCTATCTTGGGCACATCATCTCTGCCGAGGGCATCAAAGTTGATCCGTCGAAGGTGCAGGCCATTGTTGAGTGGGAGCCTCCGTAGAATGTGAAGCAGCTTCAAAGCTTTCTCGGGTTTGCAAGCTATTGTAGAAGGTTGGTTGAGAACCTCTCCAAGATTGCTAAGCCTCTCTCAAGTCTTCTTCAGAAGGGTGTGAAGTATGTCTGGTCTCCAGAGTGTCAGTTGGCCTTCAACACACTCAAAGAGAAGCTCACCTCTACTCCAGTCTTGGTTCCTCCTGATGATTGCAAACCTTACCAAGTGTTCTGCGACGCCTCTCTTAAAGGTCCTGGTGCAGTTCTGAAGCAAGAGAAGAAAGTGGTTGCTTATACCTCCAGGCAGTTGAAGCCAGCGGAGAAGAATTATCCTGTGCATGATCTTGAGCTGGCAGCAGTGGTATATGCTCTAATGACTTGGAGACACCTCTTGTTGGAACGAAAGGTTGAAGTGTTCACCGATCACAAGACTCTCAAGTACATCTTCACCTAGCCTAACCTGACTCTCCGGCAAAATCGTTGGGTGGAAATGCTTCAAGATTTTAATCCCAGCGTTGAGTACACGCCAGGCAAAGCTAATGTCATGGCAGATGCTTTGAGCAGGAAGGCTTACTACAACAGTCTCATTATGAAGCTTCTCCAGCCTGACCTTTGTGAGTCTTTCAGAAAGCTCAACCTTTAGTTAGTATCTCGGGGATTTCTTGCAAATCTTCAGATCTCTTCTACCTTGGAAGATCAGGTCCGAGCAGCACAGCTTCTTGATGCAATGGTGAAGAAAGTCAAGATTGGCTTGGCAAAGGGAGTTCCCAAATATAAGTGCTTTAGTGTTGATGCCAGAGAAACGTTGTTCTTTGAGGATCATCTTGTCGTTCCGAAAGGTGATCTCAGAAAGGTAACCATGGAAGAAGCTCATAACTCTCTGCTCTCTATACATCCTAGAAGCTCCAAGATGTATCAGGACTTGAAACAGACCTTCTGGTGGACTCGCATGAAGCGTGAGATTGCTCAAAGATGTATGTCGAAGGGTGAAAGCAGAGCATCAGCGTCCAACAGGTCTTTTGCATCCATTGCCCATTCCTGAGTGGAAGTCCGACCATATTGAGATGGATTTCGCCACCGGGTTTCTGAAGTCCAAGAAGGGTAATGATGCCATCTTCGTCGTCATCGACAAGTTGAGTAAAGTGGCTCATTTTCTCCCAGTCAAGGAATCCATCTCCGCAGCTGAGCTTGAAGAGCTGTACACTTCCAGGATAGTGTCTTTGCACGACGTGCCAATGATGATTTCTTTGGGTCGCGGAAGTATCTTCACTTCCAAGTTCTGGGACTCTTTTCAGTCTGCGATTGGCACGAAGATACGCTTCAACACAACTTTTCATCCTCAGACTAGTGGTCAAGTGGAGAGAGTCAATCAGGTCCTTGAGGATATGCTGAGAGCCTGTGTTATCTCTTTTGGCAGGAAGTGGGAAGACTGCCTGCCTTTCGCCGAGTTCTCATATAACAACAGTTATCAAGCTAGTTCAGGCAAAGCTCCGTTTGAGATTCTCTATGGCAGGAAGCGCCGTACCCCGCTCAACTAGTCCGAAACCGGTGAGCGTCAGATTCTTGGGAATGACTTGATAGAAGAAGCTGAAGATATGTGTTGGGTCATTCAGGATAATCTCAGAGCAGCGGAGTCCCGTCACAAGAGCTATTATGATAGCAAGCATCATGACATGTCTTATGAGCTTGATGACTTCGTCTATCTCAAGGTGTCCCCTATGAAGGGTACACAACGCTTTGGCATCAAAGGCAAGCTTGTGCCTCATTTCGTTGGTCCTTTCAGAGTTGTTGGCAAGAGAGGCGACCTTGCGTACCAGCTCGAGCTCCCTTCAAACTTTGCAAATGTGCACGACGTGTTCCATGTCTCTCAGCTCCGGAGATGCTTCAAGACTCCCGAGCGCACTGTTCATCTTCAAGACTTCGACCTTCAACCAGACCTATCCTATCGTGAGCATCCAGTTGCGGTTCTCGAGGCGACTGAGCGCAAGACCCGCAACAAGACTGTCAAATTTCTCAAGGTGCAATGGTCACACCATTCCGATAAAGAGGCCACTTGGGAATGCGAGGATCACCTCCGTTCTGAATTCCGAGAGTTCTTTTAGTCCTAGATCTCGGGACGAGATCTTTTTGTAGTGTGGGAGAGTTTGTAATGCCCCAAGAGTGTAACTTGCCTTATTTGGAACCTTCTGTGTGTGGGTCCATCATGCCAGTGCCATGAGAGTTATATACCATGTGTCATTTCATGTGATGTCACTTGTCTTGTTTTCCCTTTGCATTCATGCATACATTCATCCATGCCTATTTGTGTTTGTTGCCTTGTGATGATGTGTATGAGGTGTGATGTTATGTGATGGTATGTGATGTGGTGTAATGAGTGGTGCAATTATTAGTGGGGTGTAACTTGTAAGACTTCAACTAGGTTTTAAAACTTCTTCCTCTCTATTTATCTCAAGCTCAAGATTCACTTGTTCCTTCCCTGTTTCAAAAATGCCCATGTTTTAGTATGAATTGTGGGGGATGTGATGCTATGTATTTGTTGTTTTGAAACTATGATAGTGGTGCAAATATTCACAAAACAGATCAATTAAATCCTGTTTGGTAAATATTTATATGCTCCAAATATTCATTTTCCATTTTATTCAAATAGGTCATAATTCCTTATGACCAGGGGTATTTTTGTTTTGATTTTAGCTTCAACAGATTTGCCCATGCATTTGTTTTGCCTCTGTTTGATTTGTAATTAGAAAACCCACTAATGGAATCCAGTTCTTTGCCGTCTGCTGGCTGATGGCAAAGAACCTCTTTGCCATCAGTTGACACAAGGCAGACGACAAAGTGCTGATTGATGGCAAAAATACTATTTGCCATGTGTCGGCCCTTTGCCGTCTGCCAGTGGACGACAAAGAGCCCTAGGGCAGACGACAAAGAGGACGGGTGGGTCCCATACCTGTCGTGTCCGACGGAAGGCTAACTTTGCCATGTGTCGGCCTTTGTCGTCTGCCGTGGGGCCATTTGCCGTCGGGGGGCGGACGGAAAAGGGGCCGACCCTATAACAGCCGTCTACTCCCACTCGCACTCACTGTTTCTCTCTCCCCCCCACACTGTCTCTCTCTCCCCCTCACCTCACTCGCCCCCGCCGCCGCCCCGCCTCGCTCCCACCGGCGACCGCCTCCTCGCGGCCACCTGATATGTCTCCGTCGTATCTACTTTTCCGAACTCTTTTGCCCTTGTTTTGGACTCTAACTTGCATGATTTGAATGGAACTAACCCGGACTGACGCTGTTTTCAACAGAATTGCCATGGTGTTGTTTTTGTGCAGAAATGAAAGTTCTCGGAACGTCCTGAAAATTAACGCAGATTTTTTCTGGAATAAAATAAAAATACATGCGCAAAGATCCACCGGAGGGGGCGTGCCAGTGGGCCACAAGCCCACACGCCGCGGCCACCCCCCTAGGCCGCGCCGTGCAGGTTTGTGGGGCCAACGTGGCACCACTGCCCCCAATCTCAGCTCTATATCTTCCGTTTCGCTTGGAAAAAATCAGAGAGAAGGTTTCATCGCGTTTTGCGATACGGAGGCGCCGCCACATCCTGTTCTTCATCTGGAGGGCAGATCTGGAGTCCGTTTCGGGCTCCGGAGAGGGGAAATCGTCGCCATCGTCATCATCAACCTTTCTCCATCGACAATTCCATGATGCTCTTCATCGTTCGTGAGTAATCTCATCGTAGGCTTGCTGGACGGTGATGAGTTGGATGAGATCTATCATGTAATCGAGTTAGTTCTTGACGGGGATTGATCCCTAGTATCCACTATGTTCTAGATTGATGTTGCTACTACTTGGCTATGTTTAATGCTTGTCACTAGGGCCCGAGTGCCATGATTTCAGATCTGAACCTATTATGTTGTCGCCAATATATGTGTGTTTTAGATCCTATCTTGCAAGTTGTAGTCACCTACTATGTGTTATGACCCGGGAACCCCGGAGTGACAATTGCCGGAACCAGTTCCGGAGATCACCATAGTATGAGGAGTTCATGTATTCACCGCGTGTTAATGCGTTGGTCCGGTTATTTATTAAAAGGAGAACCTTAATATCCCGTAGTTTCCATTAGGTCCCCGCTGCCACGGGAGGGATGGACAATAGATGTCATGCAAGTTCTTTTCCCTAAGCACGCATGACTACATACGGAATACATGCCTACATTAGATCGACGTACGGGAGCTAGTTACATATCTCTCAGTGTTATAGATGTTACATGTTGAATCATATCCGTCATACTCATCCATCATCGATCCACTGCCTACGAGTCTTTTACTACTGGTCCTCTCTATGTTACTTTGCCTAGACTTGTCCCTTGCTACAAGAGGGATTGGGCCACCTTATTGCTGCTATCACTACTGCTGTTACTTGTCACTTTGCTGCTGATGTCACTACTGCTGTTACTTATTACTTTGCTGCTGCTGCTACTACTGTTCCTTACTACTCCGGTGTTACTTGTTGCAAGACTTTGTTGGCACTAACATCCCGTCAACAAGGGTTTTTCTGGCACCGTTGCTATCATACCATCTTGCTACTGATACTTTGCTTGCAGACACTAATCTTTCAGGTGTGGTTGAATCTGACGCATTCAGCTGCTAATACTTGAGAATATTCTTTCGCTTCCCGTCGTGCGAACCAACAAATTTGGGTTGAATACTCTACCCTCGAAAAGTGATGCGATCCCATACGCTTGTGGGACGTCACCACCCCTTCCCCGCGGCCACCCCGCCCCTTCCCGCGGCGACCCCCTCCCCGCGGCCACCCCGGCCCCTCCCCGCGGCCACCCCTCCCCACGGCCACCCCCTCCCCGCGGCCCTCCTCCCCCAGCACCACACCTCCTCCCTGGTGAGTTCATTTTCTTTCATTTATTTCTTTTCTTCATTTCATTGCATCTGTTAGTTTAGGTTACTGTTAGTGTTAATTAGGTTAATTTTAGTTTAGGTTAATTACGTTACTACTAGTTTAGTGTTAATTAGGTTATTGTTAGTTTAGGTTAATTAGGTTACTGTTAGTTTAGTGTTAATTCGGTTACTGTTAGAAGAGAGGAGGAGGAGGAGAAAAAAGAATAATAATAATAGTAATAAGATGATAAAGAAGAAGAAGAAGAAGAAGAAGAAAAAGAGGAGAGAGGAGAAGAAGAAAGAAGAGGACCCCGACCCCCCGCCCACGACCCCCGACGCCCGCCGCCACCAACCCCCGACCCTTGACCCCTGACCCTCGATGCCACTGACACCCGACTCCCGACCCCCTACGCCCGACACCACGGACCCCCGACACCCGACACCCGACCCCCGACGCCCGACGCCACCAACCCCCGACCCTCGACCCCCGACCCCTGACGCCACTGACACCCGACTCCCGACTCCCGACGCCCGACACCACTGACCCCCGACCCCCGACTCCCGACGCCCGACACCACTGACCCCCGACCCCCGACCCCCGACCCCCGACGCCACTGACCCTCGAACCCCGACCCCCTACCCCTACCCCCGACCCCGACGCCACTAACCCCCAACCCCGGGCCCCCGACACCTCTTCGGCCTCTTGTTGATCGAAAAGACCCCAACCCCCGACGCTAGTGACCCTCGACCCCCGACGACACTGACCCCGACGGTCGACGCATTTAACCCGACTCCCGACCACCGACACCCGACACCACCGACCCTCGACGCCACTAAGCCCCGACCCCCGACACCTCTTCTACTTACTGTTGAACGAGAAGGTGCTATTCGGCCTTCTAGAGGCCCACGGGGTCATAGTTTTGTAAATTATGAGTTAGGTCACATATTTTTCGATTGTGTTAATTATAAAAACATCATATTTGTGTTGATCGTGTGAGTTTCAATGTGCAGTTGTTCAACGACCTCCACGTGCGTTGGACGAGCTCCGCCCCTGAGTTTGTTGTGATCACAAATGACTTCTCCTCTACCCCCTTAATTTGCTCTGTCTCGGTCTTCGTCCGATGAAACTTGCTAGCTATATGTTTCTTCAATCATGAGTATGCGTGACCAGTATGCGTCTCCTGTTCGAAAGGGCGACATCTCTAAATATGCATTTCTTTGCATATTTATAACCGCCATCCTTTTGAATTGTCCAACATTATCCATGGACAGCTAGAGTATGTGTAGATTGGGTTTGTTTTCCCGTATGTTGTGCTCTGGATCCGATGCAGAATTTTGTCAGTGCCTCCCTATTGTTCTCCGGGTACACATCTTCTCTGCTTATTGCCGAGACATGTATCAGGAGAACAACGGGGAGGTGCTGCCGAAATTCAGCGTCGCATCTGGAGCAGAGCATGGGAAAACAAACCCAATCTACACATACTCGGGTGGGATTAGGACCTATCTTTACCTATTAGCGTGTAGGTTGCATGGACGTAATAAAACTGACAAACTTGATTAGCGTATGAATATAGATGATGAATTATATATTTATTTCTTGTGCGCCCATAGGTAGCTAGGCAACATGAGTGACCGTGCTTGGATGTACACTGGTCACCCTAGTCAGAAAGACATGACCCATGAATGGTTAACAAAAACCAGGGGGTTTGTGAGAGCCGCATTTGCAAATGGCCAGCAAAAAACATGGTGCCCCTGTCCCAACTGCGACAACTGGAAAAAGCAGACAGAGTTTGAAATGGGTAAACACCTGCAGAAGTGGACTTCTCATGGTGAGTCTGACCAACGTGCCAGAGCTGAGGTGATTCGTCGTCGCACCGACGAGCATGGTACGGGGATTGAAGACATGGTGCAAGACTTTGATGATGCTCGGGATTCGGACGATGAGATGGAGGAATCTGCAAAGGCCTTCTCTGAAATGTTGGAGTCTTCAAAACGTCCTCTCCACGAGCAGACTGAGCTTTGTCAGCTGGATGCTAGCGCGCAAATAATGGCTCTGAAGGCTCAATTCAACCTAGTCAGAGAATGCTACGACGCGATGATGACGATATTTGGACGCTTTCTACCCAAAGGCCATATTCTGCCTGCAAACCTGTACTAGTCAGAGAAAATCCTCCGTGTACTTAAGATGCCCTATGAGAAGATACATGCCTGTGAGAATGGATGTGCCTTATTTAGGCTTGAGTATGCGGCCTTGAACTATTGCCCCATTTGCAATTCTTCCACGTATATTTTGCTAGACAACGGTATGGATGAGAAGAATCAGACCAAAATCCCCATTAGTGTTCTTCGGTATCTGCCAATCGTACCAAGACTTCAACGTATTTTCATGGTCGAAGATACAACCAGACAGATGACATGGCACAAATTGGGCAAAAGAACCGAACTAGATGCGGATGGGAACAAGATGCTGGTACACACTTCAGATGGTTTTGCGTGGAGGCACTTCGATGCATTACATAAGGATAAATCGGAAGATCCAAGGCAACCTAGAGTTGCCATCAGCATGGATGGGTTCAATGTGTATGGTATGACGGCAGCACAATACAGTTGTTGGCCTGTATTTGCAATTCCACTAAATTTGCCACCCGGAGAGATTATGAAAAGAAAGAACATATATTTTCCTGACGTTGTTAATTCCAGGGCCCAACTATACGGGGAAGAATATGAATGTGTACATGCAGCCGCCTAAGGATGAGTTGCAAGAAGCTTGGGATAATGGGATCAAGACCAATTTAGCTAAAAAATGAAATAATAAGCTCAAAATGGCATAAGAACCTTGGTTTGCTCATGAATATTATATACTTAGCTTGGCTTCCACCTAAATGATATAATTAGCCAATTTAGCTCCAATATGGCTTAATAAGCATAGTTAGCTCCAAAATGACATATTTAAGCCAAGTGAGCTCCGAAACGACCTATAGTTAGCTAGGCTTCCACCTAAATGACATAATTAGCTTAGTTAGCTCCAAAATTACCTATTTAATAAAAAATGACCTATAGTTAGCTAAGTTCTCTCCTAAATGACATAATAAGGCTTACGTAGCTCCAAGATGACCTATTTCCCCTAACTTAGGTATTAAATGGCCTATAATTAGCTTAGCTAGATCCAAAATGGTTCAATAAGCATAGTTTGCTCCGGAATGACCTATTTTACCCAAGTAGCTCCGAAATGACCTATAGTTAGCTAGGCTTCCACCTAAATGACATAATTAGCTTACTTAGCTCCAAAGTGGTCTATTTAATAAAACATGACCTATACTTACCTAATTATCCTCGAAATGACATAATTAGCTCTAAAAAGGCATAGTTAGCTAATTTATCCCGAAGAAGGGGACAAGAGGAGAAGAAAGAGGAAAAATGAAAAGAAGGAAGAAGAATAAGAAGAGAAGAAGAAGAAGAGAAGAAGAAGGACAAGAAGAAGGAGAAGAGGAGAAGAAGGAGAAGGAGCTCCTTTCTTCTCCTTCTTCTTCCTCCTTCTCCTTCTTCTTTTCTTCTTCTTCTTCTCCTCTTCCTTCTCCTTCTCCTCCTCCTCCTCTTTCTTCTTCTTTTACTTCTTCTTCTCTTGTTGCTTCTTCTCTTTCTCTTCTTCTATGTAGCTTAGACTCATCCAACAAAGACTAAATTGGCTAATTATCCTACAAAATGACATAATTAACTTAGTTAAGCGAAAACATCATAAGAACCTTGGTTAGCTCATTAAAATGACCAATTTAGCTAAAAAGAAATAATAAGCTCAAAATGGTATAAGAACCTTGGTTAGCTCATGAATATTATATACTTAGCTTGGCTTCCACCAAAATGATATAGTTAGCCAATTTAGCTTCAATATGGCTTAATAAGCATAGTTAGCTCCAAATTGACATATTTAACCCGAGTGAGCTCCGAAACGACCTATAGTTAGCTAGGCTTCCACCTAAATGACATAATTAGCTTAGTTAGCTCCAAAATGACCTATTTAATAAAAAATGACCTATAGTTAGCTAAGTTCTCTCCTAAATGACATAATAAGGCTTGTGTAGCTCCAAGATGACCTATTCCCCCTAACTTAGGTATTAAATGGCCTATAATTAGCTTAGCTAGATCCAAAATGGCTTAATAAGCATAGTTTGCTCTAGAATGACCTATTTTACCCAAGTAGCTCCGAAATGACCTATAGTTAGCTAGGTTTCCACCTAAATGGCATAATTAGCTTACTTAGTTCCAAAATGGTCTATTTAATAAAACATGACCTATACTTACCTAATTATCCTCAAAATGACATAATTAGCTTCAAAGAGGCATAGTTAGCTAATTTAGCCCGAAGAAGGGGACAAGAGGAGAAGAAAGAGGAAAAATAAAAAGAAGGAAGAAGAAGAAGAAGAGAAGAAGAAGGAGAAGGAGGAAGAAGAAGGAGAAGGAGAACTTAGTTAGGCTTCCACCTAAATGACATAATTAGCTTAGTTAGCTCCAAAATGACCTATTTAATAAAAAATGACCTATACTTAGCTAAGTTCTCTCCTAAATGATATAATAAGGCTATGTAGCTCCAAGATGACCTATTCCACCTAACTTAGCTATGAAATGGCATATACTTAGCTAAGTTCTCTCTGAAATAACCTATATATATACTTCTTCATCTAGTATTATTCTTCTGACTTTCTTATTTGTCATTTTGCAGATTACATTCACTTCACGGGAAGCTTGGATTATATTGATGGAATGCTTGAAGATGATTTCTTGTACCATGGCTTCACGGAAGCTTGTATTGAAACTATTGTAGTATATGGATATATATGAAACTTTAATTGTATGCATGTGGATGAAACTGCTGTAATATATGGTTTGGTATGGATGCAACTTGCATAATATGTATGTACTATGGATGAAAGTTATTTTAATATGCTTATGAGTACGGAAATAGATTTATTTTTGTCAAATATATATATATATATATATCCTGATTATTGTGAAAATTGCTGGTTTATAATAAGAAATAAAATAAAAAGGGGTTGGTTCCCCCCTTTGACGTCTGCCCCCACATGGCAAAGGGGGCAGGGCAGACGGCAAAGAGGGGAGAGAGAGGGGCTGGTTCCCCCCTTTGCCGCCAACCCCCTCATGGAAAAGGGGGAGGGCGGACGACAAAGAGGGGAGAGAGAGGGGCTTGGTTCCCCCTTTGCCGTCAGCCCCCTCATGGCAAAGGCGGGAGGGCACACGGCAAAGATGGGAGAGAGAGGGGCTTAGTTCCCCCCTTTGCCGTCAGCCCCCTCATGGCAAAGGGGGGAGGGCAGACGGCAAAGAGAGTAGGCCTGCCGTTAACACTTAACGGGACAATTGGTGTATCTGCTGTCCCATTTAATTTGCCGTCTGCCCCCTCATGGCAATGATTCTTTGCCATTCGCTTTACAAAAGCAGACGACAAAGAACCTCTTCACCGGATTTTTTTGCCGTCTACTTTGCCGTCTGCTAACCGACGGCAAAGCCTTTGCCGTCCGTGGTTCCCCCCTTTGCTATCAGCCATGGTAGATGGAAAAATTATAAATTCCACTAGTGACCCTCTCTTTTCTCTATCTGGCGCCACCTAGTGGGCTTCCTCCCACAAGCTGGCCCAACTCCCTTCCTCTCACGCGGTAGCCCACCTTCTTTCTTTCCGTATAGACGGCGTCCCCTTCCTCTCTCGCTTTCCGTCAGACTCTTTCAGAGACAGCGCGCCAGCGAGCAATGCTGTCTCACGGACGTCGAGGCCGCGCGTCCCTCGCCTCCTCCTCCTCCTATAAAGAGCCTTGGTGTCCGTGCAGAGCCTAGGGTTCCTCCCTAGCGTCGCCACCTCTTTCCCCATCTCCTCCTCCCTCTCCCTCGTCTGCAGTAGGTAGGTAAGCAAGCTCCCTGCCATGGCCACGACTTGAGGAGGTCCTCGCCGTCGCTGCCGTGGCTCTGCGTCCTCTCCAACCCCTCGGCGAGCACGCGGGACCTCCAGGGAACCCATTCCCGCAGCTAGGAGGAGAAGATTTGCACTGCTTCCCCTACATCGACGGCGGGCTTCTTCCTCTCTGTCGATCCCCTCCGCCGCGTCTTCTTCCACTCCTTCCTCTACCTCCTTTCCGGCAGGCGTGACGACCTCGTCTAGTGGGTGAGCACGAGCTTCTTTCCCTTCCCTGTAGCTAGATCTTGCGCTTAGGAGCCCGTAGTCCTACCGTGCTCTTCTCTCTATCACCGGCGCCGCCGCGCGTCGTGGAGCCGTAGCTGTAGGCCTCCTCGAGGAGGGCTAGCTTAGGAAATGGAACCGTGGGAGCTCCTACTCTCTTCCATCGATGGGCCGTAGGCCAATTTGATGTAGCACGCCGGTGAGGTGCTTCCCCTGTTCCGTCCACCGTCGGGCAGAGGAAGGACTGGAGGGAATGTTCAATAGAGTTGCCTCTGCTACTTTCTTAAGATCCCTAGCAGCAGCGTAGTGGTAGGGGGTCTTTTGGTGCAGCGACAGGTCGTGGGTTCGAAACCCCTCGGCGCACCCCTTTTGTATTTTTGTTTCGGGCACAGTAGCTTCAGTAGAGAGCATATCCTGCTTACCCTATCTCTACTGTCGAGCTAGAGTGTGTAGTGGAGTGGTGTTAGCTGCGGTTGGTGACCAGGGGGTCTTGGGTTCGATTCCCCCCAGGTCCTTTTATATTTTTGCCTATTTCCTTGCTGTTTTTTCCTTTTGCTGGCTAGATTGATTCTGCAACTTGCTAGGTACCTTGTGTAGTATTTTTACCTCACACCAGCCTGTTGTCTCTAGTATTTTGCTAGCATGGTAGAAATGCATGTGTAGGTATTTGTGTGCTAGTGTAGGTGGAGCAAGATACCATCTATGTGTGTGTGTTTAGCATGTGTGTATTGCACTAGGCTAGGGTGACAGCCCGAGACCGACGTTCCAGAAGATTCCCCCTTCTTTTCCGTTTTCGTCGTGTGATTAGAATTATTCGTTGCATCGTCATTTAGTTTGCATCATCGCATCATGCATGACATCATGTCATTGGTGTTTTGTCGGTGTTGCTTGTTGCTCCGTGTTGTTAGGCGTTAGTGCTTCGTGAGTGGCGTTGTTTTGTTGGAGTGATGAGAGAGGGAGCGTGAGAGCCACCGCTAAACCCCGTTGCACCGCCGACCTAAACCTTCTCCCCTTCTCTCCTCTCTCATTTCGTTTTTGTGGTTTTGCCAAGTCTTCGTTTAAAACCCCTATTTAAAAGGGTGCGTCTTCTTATTTTCTATAAAAGTCCTTTTATTAAATGCGGGGGCAACCCTTAGGTTTTAATTTATTTCTCCGTTTGTGTTATTTAAAAAAAACCCTCTCATTTTATTTTCTCTTTTAAAAGGCTTTTATTCACCCTTTAAATAAAGAGTTTTATTTTAATTCTTTAAAAAAGGGTTTTGATTTTTTAATTCTTTAAAAAGGGTCTTATTTTAATTTTTAAAAGGGTTTCTTTTTATTTGTTTAAAAATGCCCAAGCTATTTTAGAGTTGGAGTATAATTTTCAAAGGAGTGAAACATTTTTTTTATTTTGTTAAAAGCCTTTCCTTATTTTAAAATTTCAGTTTGAAAAAAAAGGATAAAAAAAACCCAAATAGGGGGAGGGAAGCCGGCCCAAGGCCAGCAACCCCCCAACCCTAGGCAGCCCATCCCGCAGCGTCTCCCAGCGTCGTCCTCCCCGTGCGTTCCTCTCCCCTCCTCTGCCCGATCCAGGGCTCCCTCCCTGTGCCCACCGCCGCGCCCTCAGCCCCGCACGCCGCCTTCGCTCGCTGATCCTCCCTCGGCTCGCAGGTGCGCCGCGCCGCGCCCGCCTCGCCTCCTCTTCCCCGCGCGCTAGTAGCCGCTAGCCGCGCCTCGCCGCCCCAGCGCCCCTGCACCCGAGCCCTCCTAGTCGCGTCGCCGCGCTGCTCCGCCGTTGCCCGTGCCGCCGCCTGCAGGTCTCCGGTGGAAGCCTCCCCGCGTGCCCCGCCGTCGTCTCCTCCTCGCCATGGTGCCCGAGCTGCCACGAGTCCCATGCCCGCGCCGGCTTGCTGGTCCCTGCCGCCGCGCCCTCTCATCGGCGCCGCTGCGCCAGGGCCCCCTCCTCTCGCCGGCCTCGCCCCTCGCTCGCTCGCCCTGTCAGAGCCGGGCGCGTTCCCCGCACCGCCTCCCCGAGATGCGTTGTGTTGCTGTCGTTGGCTTGCTGTTGCTGTCGTGTGATGTAGCCTGCTGCCACTGTTGCTCCGTGTTGCCGAGATGTTGCTGTTGCTGTGCTTAGCTGCTGCTCCTACTGCCGATGGGTGTCGCCGAGTGCTACTGCTGTTGTTGTTGCCCGCTGGTAGTTGCGGCCTTGCCTTGCTTGCGTGTTGCTTGTGCTGCTTGCCGTTTGCTGCTGCTGGCAGTTGTTTGGAGATGCTCTTGCTGCTGCCTAGTGCTTGCTGTTTGGTTGACGTTGCCTAGTGCTGTTGCCGGCTGTTGCTAGGTTGCTAGCTGCGGCATGCTAGCTTGCTTTGCTTGCTTGGTTTGCTTGCGTGTTGCTGTAGTTAGTTGCTGCTGCTAAGCTAGGTTGCCGTGCTTGCTGCTTGCCGAGGTTGCTGCTAGTCTAGTCGTTGCTAGTGCTAGTGCCGCTTTGCTGATGTAGTTGCTGTTGTGCCGTGTGCCATCGCCGCGTGCACGATCACCGCCTTCGTGGGTCCTTGACGAGCTCGCCGAGTACCACGATGCCCCGACGACCCCTGGACATCCACTGATTCGTGAATGACTACCGACGCCGAAGACCTGAGAACCACGACGCCGAGTGAACGACTACCGTCGACGAGACCGTGTACCACTACTTCAACTACCGGCGCGTGTACGACTACTTCCACGACGACCACGACGTCCGCTTCGACCGAACCCCCTCCGATTCGCACGCGTCGAAGGTAGACCGATGGGACATGTCGTGTACCGTGTGCTAGTGATGTACGAATGTATGAGTTGTTCGAGTTGAATGCATGTATGCACCGTATGTATGCACCGTTGTTTGCCTGTGCACGTTGTCTTCCTTTTCATCGTGCCCTCGACACGTGGGAACCCGAGATACGGGATCACCCCATTCTTTAATTACCGTTCCCGCACGCGTTCGTATACGTTGGCACCGGTTTCTCCTCGAGTATCGGGATAAGTACCTTGCCGTGGCATCGTTTCCGTTTTGCCGCCATGGTTTCCTCTCGCTCGCCGTGGCGACACCTGTTTATTTCATTTCTTGCCCGTGATGTTTGAACTCGCATGCATAATGCATTCATGGCATAGCATGTTGTGTTGCATGTCTTTGTGCCGTAGATCCGTTCTATGCTCCGCGTGATAGCCGACTAGGACTTGTAGGATTATCGCTTCACCCTTGCCATGATAACCACAATGTAATATTGCCGTGATAATTAACGGGAGTTAATTAAATATTTAAACGTGGAGTTTCGTCGATATGCAACCCGTTGCATATCGAGCTTCATTTAATGTGTAGTGTTTGTGTGAGGTGTTTTGCCGTGCCATCCCGTGCATCGATGACCTTTTCATGCATCATATTAGGGTTGCATCATGTCTTGCTTTGTGGTGGTGAATACTTGTGTTGATGTTTGTTTCCGGTTTGCCCGTCTCGATAGAGTTCCGCAAGCGTGTCGGAATGTGAGGACCCGTTCGACTACGTTGGTTTGCTGACTTCACCGAGTTGTTCTTCTTCCAAGCGGGATCTCAGGCAAGATGATCGTTTCCCCAGATACCATTACTATCATTGCCATGCTAGCTATTTCGTTGCTACCGTTTATGTCTCGTTGCCTACCACTTGTTAAATGTCAGCCTCTCAACAATGCCATGATTACCTTCAACCTGTTCGACCTAGCAAACCACGGATTGGCTATGTTACTGCTTGCTTAACCCTGTTGTTAGCGTTGCTAGTTGCAGGTGCAGTTGCTTCCATGTGAAAGCATGGGTTCTTTGTTATATCACCATATACAATGCTAATTATTTTAATGCACCTATATACTCGGTAAAAGGTGGAAGGCTCGGCCTTTCTAGCCTGGTGTTTTGTTCCACCTTTGCCCCCTTAGTTTTCGGCTACCGGTGTTATGTTCCATAAATGAGCGCTCCTAACACGATCGGGATTGTTATGGGGACCCCCTTGATAATTCGTTTTAGATTAAAGCTGGTCTGGCAAGGCCCAACTTTGGTACTACATTTGCCTAATAACTAATGAACTGCATAGGGAGTAATTAACCCGAGGAAATTTAATCAACCCCCGAGCCAGTGCTCCTCATGAGTGTTGGTCCAAATTGGCAGACTACGGGGCCACCGCGGGGCAACCCGAGGTTTGGTATCTCCTAGTGTGACCCATCCGTCGTGTCCTGAGAACGAGGTACGCGACTCCTATCGGGATCGTCGACACGTCGGGCGGCCTTGCTGGATTAGTTTTACCTTTGACGAAATATCTTGTGCATCGGGATTCCGGTGATGCTTTGGGTAATCTCAGAATTGAGGTTTTCCACTAGGGAATCCGACGAGATCGCGAGCTTCGTGATTGAGGATTTCTATGCGGCTTGTGGTAATTTGTGATGGACTAGTTGGAGCACCCCTGCAGGGTTAAATCTTTTCAAAAAGTCGTGCCCGCGGTTATGTGGCAACGTGGATACTTTGTTTAACACTCGTTCTAGATAACTTGAAGTTAACTTAATTAAAATATGCCAACTGTGTGCGTAACCGTGACTGTCTCTTTCGTGAGTTCCTTCTCCGATCGAGGACACGGTGGGGTTATGTCTGACGTAGGTAGGTGTTCAGGATCATTCTTGATCATCAGTAGTTCACGTCCGTTATGCGTAGATCTTCCCCCTCTTATTTCTTGTACTCGTAAGTTTAGCCACCAAATATATGCTTAGTCGCTGCTGCAACCTCACCACTTAACCATACCTCACCCATTAAGCTTTGCTAGTCTTGATACCTTTGGAAATGAGATTGTTGAGTCCCCTGTGGCTCACAGATTACTACAAAACCAGTTGCAGGTACAGGTAAAGGTTACTTGACGCGAGCGCATTGATTGTTCATTTGGAGTTGCTTCTTCTTCTTCTTCATCATCGATCTAGGATGCGTTCCAGGGCGGCAGCCTGGGATAGCAAGGATGGACGTCGTTCTTCTTTTGTCGTTTGTTTTCATCCGTAGTCGGACCCTGCTCTTACTCTTGATGTTTATTTAATGTACTGATGTGACTCTGATGTAGCTTGTGGCGAGTGTAAGCCAACTCTTTATATATCTCATCTTTTCAGTACATGTACTTGTAACGATATCCATTCTTGCGACACGACGAGATGCGCTTCTATCCCTGACGAGGCCCTCGTGCCAAATTGAGGATAGGGTCGCATCTTGGGCGTGACAAGTTGGTATCAGAGCAGTACCGACCTAGGAGCCCCCTTGATTGATCGAACTTGGCCGAGTCGAGTCTAGTGAAAAACTACTTTGAGTCTAGTTATATATCGGAGAGTAGGATTCTTTTTTCTCCTCTTCTATGCTCTGGTGAGGAATCTTGACGTAATAATTTATTCTACTCCTCTTCTCACTCAATTTTTTTTGGGATCACGCGGATATTCTTGGGATCTATATGATGCCGATGTGACGAAGTTCTGTCTTGGTGCCTCCTGTCTGACTTGATCTTCTTCCGAGGAGTTGAGCTCCAGGGGATTCTTGAGCACATCGTTATCATTCAGATTTCTTAGTATCTCAGAACGAAGGATGTTCGTAATTGCTTCAATACTAGTAGTGGCGAGATAACCCCGATGTCCCCAGTACTGGTGTAGAATGTTTGGGAGTACTGCCATACTTTGTATCGTTGTGATCACGAGGGTCTGTTGTAGATGAAGGTCCGAGATTCTGGTCGTGTGTTGACGGGTGTGATACAAGTGACGGGTTAGTATAGGAGTTGTGTGATATTACTCCTTGTATCCGTGTACCAGATTGCATGACCAGACATTTCGGGAATTCATAGGTGGGAACTCAAGTAGTTGCTTATAGGACAATCTTCCAACAAATGCATGATGTTAGGTTGGGTTCGACATCTAGTGGATTCGTTTGTTCACGGTCGACTTACAGCGGTACGCGTTGTGTCTTAAAGAGTCCTTGTAGGTTTGTACGACTCGGGGACGCTTCGTATGTCGGGTGCACTGCCTTGCACTTGATGGCTACTGTAAAATCGAGCCCGTGCGATCCCGTCCACGAAAATATCGGACGAAATCTTTCTCATGAGTTTGTTCTGGCTTGTTTCATAAGCCTCATCCTTTGTTTTGTTGAATATGGTAATTCAAGTTGCTTCGATGTCAAGGGGTGATTTCAATCTTTTCTAAGCAGTGTTCTCATATTTTTATGTGAGAATGCAAATTCTTTTGTTCATTCAAATCATCTTATCAATTCTTGTCAACCGGAGTCATCGTATTAATTCTTTTCCAACCGGTGTGTTTCTCTTCAAGTGAATTCCATCCTCTCCTATTTTGCAAGATCATTCTCTGAATTATTTACGGAGTTGTCTCATCTGTCTCAAGTTGTCTTTGTTTTTCCCCGCCCTCCCGCCCTTTTGCTTCAGTGATTGGATTTCATCCAAGAGCATTTCATTCCAGTGATGCTTCCACTGTCTCTTCTTCCTTTTTGTAGCCGGTGATTCATTGTGAACATTCGCACGAGTCGAGTTCATCATTTCTTCATTTTGTTCCTTCCCGGTGAACTTAATTCTGTCGTCTGTGTTCATCATATCCTAATTATCCTTGTAATTCTTTTTCATGTTGGAGATTCTTTAAGCCTATTTTGGTTATTCATTCCTTTTTTTCATCCGGGGTGTTGAAGATATCTCGGAAGTTTCGTGTTTCCAATTCTTTTAATTATTTCGGGGTGCTAACCTCATCTAGTATTCTTATTCCGGTGCAATATCTCTCGTTTTAGCAATTGTTTCGATGGTGATTTTCTTTGAGTGGGCCCATAACCCACAGGTTTTTCCCAGGATCTTATATAGCTCTTGTAATCCTCCAGAGATCTTTAATTCTTTTCAACTATGACGTAAGTATGATTTGCATCAGTCATATTCCGTCTCAAGATCAATTTGAATTAATTCTCATATTGGCTCAACCTTTCATTCTTCTTTATTCCGGAGTGTCTCGGTAATTCTTGGTGGTGTTCTTCTCACCATTCTCTTCTTTCAAGACAGAAGGAGTGTTTCTCTCAATCTTGGTCCATTCTCTTGAAGATATCATCTCAGCTTCGTGTTATCCTTTCAATTGTTCCAATCATGAGTATCCCTTTCTTGCTATCCGGTGCATTTTCGAGTTGTTTTTATTTTCGATCCTCCGAAGGCCATCATTTCAAAAGATTCTTCGTTCTCAGCTTTCAGCTTTAATCCTCAAATCTTCTCAATTGTTGTCTCTTCGTTCGTCTCTCAATTATTCTAGTGTCTTGTTTAAATTTCTCTCTCAGGTGGATCATGATCTCTTCATTCTCATGTGTATCCATTCTTTCTTGGTATTCCCATTCAATTGGGATTCTTACCCGTGCTTCTTTCATTTATGCTTCAAGTGGTGCTTATCTCTGTGCCTCTTCAAGATTCATTTTTAGAGGAATAAGTTGTATGCTAGATTCGTTGCTTGTCATCAATTATACTTGATGAAGGATGAGCATAACATAATTCTTATTCTTGTTCTTCCTTCTTCAAAGAGATTTCAATTCTTCTTCTGGAGTGGCTCACAATATCAATTCCTTTTCTCTACTGTTCTTATCTTTCTTTTCCGGAGTTCCAAGTTTTCTCAAGTATCTCTTCGTGTTGCTTCATTTAAATCTTGGCAAGGCCATAATCTTATCCTTTCTACCTTGATATCTTTGCATCATTCATTCGTATACGGAGGTCCTTCTTGGTGGTTCGTCAAGGTTTCAATTCGTTCTCAAGTGTTCTTCAAGATTCGTGTTGGAGAACCTCAAGTATCCGTTCTCTTCCATTCCCAAGTGCATTTGTTCTTCCTTTATTCTTTGAGGTGGTATTATAGCATTCTTGTTAGTGTAGGAGCCTTGAAGAGTTTTTCCTTTCAAGAATGAGATAATTAAATCCATCAATTCCTTGATCATGAGATATCTGCAACCCATGATCTCTTCATTGAGCTATCTTGGTTTGGATTTCACCCAAAGCCTTTCCTATGGATTGTTCCTATCATGGTGCTTGTCATTAATCCAAGTTCTCGATGTATCCTCTTGGTGTAAGATTTGTTATATCTTGTTTCTCCCAATCAATCCTTGTTTCTTTAGTGGTTGATTGTCACCTCATATTTGTTGAGATGATTTTCATAAGCCCACTTCTATCTTGTTCTTTTCATTGTTGGTTTCCAACTGCTCCGTCAATTCTTCTATCCGGAGGCTCTTCAATTCTATTGTGATGATAGTTGTCATTCCGTTCTTCATTCTCTTCTTCCGCTTGAGCTAGTTCCTATTCTATTATTCCGGAGGCTTTGTGTTATTTCTCTTTTGGGTCAATCTTGTTGTTCTACCAAGATCATGGTGTTACCTTGCTTTATTTAGTTGTTTGTTATGAATATTGTCTAATTCTCCTACCTTTTCGATTTTTTTGTCCCATTTTCCTACCGAAGTGCTGCCGAAATTTTCTGTGAATTCTTGCTTCTTTCTCATATCATTCCTCATCTCTTTGCTACCTTCAAGGATGGTTGGTTTCACTCATTTGTCAAAGAAGCGACTAAATTTTTTTTACCTCTTGTTCTTTCTCATCCTCTCCCCCCCTTTTTCATTCTTGGATCTCGGGGCGAGATCTTCTTGTAGTGTGGGAGAGTTGTGACAGCCCGAGACCGACGTTCCAGAAGATTCCCCCTTCTTTTCCGTTTTCGTCGTGTGATTAGAATTATTCGTTGCATCGTCATTTATTTTGCATCATCGCATCATGCATGACATCATGTCATCGGTGTTTTGTAGGTGTTGCTTGTTGCTCCGTGTTGTTAGGCGTTAGTGCTTCGTGAGTGGTGTTGTTTTGTTGGAGTGATGAGAGAGGGAGCGTGAGAGCCACCGCTAAACCCCGTTCCACCGTCGACCTAAACCTTCTCCCCTTCTCTCCTCTCTCATTTCGTTTTTTTGGTTTTGCCAAGTCTTCGTTTAAAACCCCTATTTAAAAGGGTGCGTCTTCTTATTTTCAATAAAAGTCCTTTTATTAAATGCGGGGGCAACCCTTAGGTTCTAATTTATTTCTCCGTTTGTGTTATTTAAAAAAAACCCTCTCATTTTATTTTCTCTTTTAAAAGGCTTTTATTCACCCTTTAAATAAATAGTTTTATTTTAATTCTTTAAAAAAGGGTTTTGAATTTTTAATTCTTTAAAAAGGGTCTTATTTTAATTTTTTAAAAGGGTTTCTTTTTATTTGTTTAAAAATGCCCAAGCTATTTTAGAGTTGGAGTATAATTTTCAAAGGAGTGAAATTTTTTTTTTATTTTGTTAAAAGCCTTTCCTTATTTTAAAATTTCAGTTTGAAAAAAAAGGATAAAAAAAACCCAAATATGGGGAGGGAAGCCGGCCCAAGGCCAGCAACCCCCCAACCCTAGCCAGCCCATCCCGCAGCGTTTCCCAACGTCGTCCTCCCCGTGCGTTCCTCTCCCCTCCTCTGCCCGATCCAGGGCTCCCTCCCTGTGCCCACCACCGCGCCCTCAGCCCCGCACGCCGCCTTCGCTCGCTGCTCCTCCCTCGGCTCGCAGGTGCGCCGCGCCGCACCCGCCTCGCCGCCCCAGCGCCCCTACACCCGAGCCCTCCTAGTCGCGTCGCCGCGCTGCTCCGCCGTTGCCCGTGCCGCCGCCTGCGGGTCTCCGGTAGACGCCTCCCCACGCGCCCCGCCGTCGTCTCCTCCTCGCCATGGTGCCCGAGCTGCCACGAGCCCATGCCCGCGCCGTCTTGCTGGTCCCTGTCGCCGCGCCCTCTCGTCGGCGCCGCTCCGCCAGGGCCGCCTCCTCTCGCCGGCCTCGCCCCTCGCTCGCTCACCCTGTCAGAGCCGGGTACGTTCCCCGCGCCGCCTCCCGGAGATGCGTTGCATTGCTGTCGTTGGATTGCTGTTGCTGTCGTGTGATGTAGCCTGCTGCCGCTGTTGCTCCGTGTTGCCGAGATGTTGCTGTTGATGTGCTTAGCTGCTGCTCCTGCTGCCGATGGGTGTCGCCGAGTGCTGCTGCTGTTGTTGTTGCCCGCTGGTAGTTGCGGCCTTGCCTTGCTTGCGTGTTGCTTGTGCTGCTTGCGCTAGCCATGTCGTGCCGTGCTTGCTGTTTGCCTGCATGCCGCTGATGCCGTTTGCTGCTGCTGGCAGTTGTTTGGAGATGCTCTTGTTGTTGCCTAGTGCTTGCTGTTTGGTTGACGTTGCCTAGTGCTGTTGCCGGTTGTTGCTAGGTTGCTAGCTGCGACATGCTAGCTTGCTTGGTTTGCTTGCGTGTTGCTGTAGTTAGTTGCTGCTGCTAGGCTAGGTTGCCGTGCTTGCTGCTTGCCGAGGTTGCTGCTAGTCTAGTCGTTGCTAGTGCTAGTGCCGCTTTGCTGATGTAGTTGTTGTTGTGTCGCGTGCCGTCGCCGCATGCACGATCACCGCTTTCGTGGGTCCTCGACGAACTCGCCGAGTACCACGATGCCCCGACGACCCCTGGACATCCACGGATTCGTGAACGACTACCGACGCCGAAGACCAGAGAACCACGACGCCGAGTGAACGACTACCGTCGACGAGACCGTGTACCACTACTTCAACTACCGGCGCGTGTACGACTACTTCCACGACGACCACGACGTCCGCTTCGACCGAACCCCCTCTGATTCACACGCGTCGAAGGTATACCGATGGGACATGTCGTGTACCGTGTGCTAGTGATGTACGAATGTATGACTTGTTCGAATTGAATGCATGTATGCACCGTATGTATGCACCGTTGTTTGCCTGTGCACGTTGTCTTCCTTTTCATCGTGCCCTCGACACGTGGGAACCCGAGATACGTGATCACCCCATTCTTTAATTACCGTTCCCGCACGCGTTCGTATACGTTGGCACCGGTTTCTCCTCGAGTATCGGGATAAGTACGTTGCCTTTGCCGCCATGGTTTCCTCTCGCTCGCCGTGGCGACACCTGTTTATTTCTTTTCTTGCCAGTGATGTTTGAACTCGCATGCATAATGCATTCATGGCATAACATGTTGTGTTGCATGTCTTTTGTGCCGTAGATCCGTTGTATGCTCCCCGTGATAACCGACTAGGACTTGTAGGATCATCGCTTCACCCTTGCCATGATAACCACAATGTAATATTGCCGTGATAATTAACGGGAGTTAATTAAATATTTAAACGTGGAGTTTCGTCGATATGCAACTCGTTGCATATCGAGCTTCATTTAATGTGTAGTGTTTGTGTGAGGTGTTTTGCCGTGCCATCCCGTGCATCGATGACCTGTTCATGCATCATATTAGGGTTGCATCATGTCTTGCTTTGTGGTGGTGAATACTTGTGTTGATGTTTGTTTCCGGTTTGCCCGTCTCAATAGAGTTTCGCAAGCGTGTCGGAATGTGAGGACCCGTTCGACTACGTTGGTTCGCTGACTTCACCGAGTTGTTCTTCTTCCAAGCGGGATCTCAGGCAAGATGATCGTTTCCCCAGATACCATTACTATCATTGCCATGCTAGTTATTTCGTTGCTACCGTTTATGTCTCGTTGCCTACCACTTGTTAAATGTCAGCCTCTCAACAATGCCATGATTACCTTCAACCTGTTCGACCTAGCAAAACACTAATTGGCTATGTTACTGCTTGCTTAACCCTGTTGTTAGCGTTGCTAGTTGCAGGTGCAGTTGCTTCCATGTGAAAGCATGGGTTCTTTGTTATATCACCATATACAATGCTAATTATTTTAATGCACCTATATACCTGGTAAAAGGTGGAAGGCTCGGCCTTTCCAGCCTGGTGTTTTGTTCCACCTTTGCCCCCTTAGTTTTCGGCTACCGGTGTTATGTTCCATAAATGAGCGCTCCTAACACGATCGGGGTTGTTATGGGGACCCCCTTGATAATTCGTTTTAGATTAAAGCTGGTCTGGCAAGGCCCAACTTTGGTACTACATTTGCCTAATAACTAATGAACTGCATAGGGAGTAATTAACCCGAGGAAATTTAATCAACCCCCGGGCGAGTGCTCCTCATGAGTGTTGGTCCAAATTGGCAGACTACGGGGCCACCGCGGGGCAACCCGAGGTTTGGTATCTCCTAGTGTGACCCATCCGTCATGTCCTGAGAACGAGGTACGTGACTCCTATCGGGATCGTCGACACGTCGGGCGGCCTTGCTGGATTAGTTTTACCGTTGACGAAATATCTTGTGCATCGGGATTCCGGTGATGCTTTGGGTAATCTCAGAGCTGAGGTTTTCCACTAGGGAATCCGACGAGATCGCGAGCTTCGTGATTGAGGATTTTATGCGGCTTGTAGTAATTTGTGATGGACTAGTTGGAGCACCCCTGCAGGGTTAAATCTTTTCGGAAAGCCGTGCCCGCGGTTATGTGGCAACGTGGATACTTTGTTTAACACTCGTTCTAGATAACTTGAAGTTAACTTAATTAAAATATGCCAACTGTGTGCGTAACCGTGACTGTCTCTTTCGTGAGTTCCTTCTCCGATCGAGGACCCGGTGGAGTTATGTCTGACGTAGGTAGGTGTTCAGGATCATTCATTTGATCATCAGTAGTTCACGTCCGTTATGCGTAGATCTTCCCCCTCTTATTTCTTGTACTCGTAAGTTTAGCCACCAAATATATGCTTAGTCGCTGCTGCAACCTCACCACTTAACCATACCTCACCCATTAAGCTTTGCTAGTCTTGATACCTTTGGAAATGAGATTGCTGAGTCCCCTGTGGCTCACAGATTACTACAACACCAGTTGCAGGTACAGGTAAAGGTTACTTGACGCGAGCGCATTGATTGTTCATTTGGAGTTGCTTCTTCTTCTTCTTCTTCTTCATCGATCTAGGATGGGTTCCAGGCCGGCAGCCTGGGATAGCAAGGATGGACGTCGTTCTTCTTTTGTCGTTTATTTTCGTCCGTAGTCGGACCCTACTCTTACTCTTGATGTTTATGTGATGTACTGATGTGACTCTGATGTAGCTTGTGGCAAGTGTAATCCAACTCTTTATATATCTCATCTTTTCAGTACATGTACTTGTAAGGATATCCATTCTTGCGACACGACGAGATGCGCTTCTATCCCTGACGAGGCCCTCGTGCCAAATTGAGGATAGGGTCGCATCTTGGGCGTGACAGCTAGTGATGCATATGTGTGTGTGTCACTTATGTGCTTGAGTGATGAACTAAGCACTAGTTAGTGCAAGTGTGTGTATGTGTGTGTGCGTGGGTCCCCCCCCCCACATACTTTGTGGTGTGTGCATAGATGATCATGTGATGTTTGTGTGTGCATGTGTGTGATGACACCCACATGCCAAGGCATGGCATAGCCTTAGTGAGCACATGTGCAAGCTTGTATGTGTAGGTGTAGGAATGCATGATGTGAGTGTAAGTAGCTAGAGTGTGTGTTCCAACTAGCATGTGTAGGTGCTTGTTTTATGTTGTGCCTCATGTATGTGTGTGTGTGGTGGTGTGCTAAGTCATATGAACATTAGGTCTACCCCTCATGTGCACCAAT
The DNA here is from genome assembly GCF_904849725.1 of Hordeum vulgare subsp. vulgare. Taxonomy (NCBI): domain Eukaryota; kingdom Viridiplantae; phylum Streptophyta; class Magnoliopsida; order Poales; family Poaceae; genus Hordeum; species Hordeum vulgare. The sequence continues at coordinate 552,639,536 of NC_058524.1, read as the reverse complement.
GAAGAGATGTTAGTATGCAAGCGCATGTGGAGGTGATGATCTAGTGAGAAGCATGTGATATAGCACTATTCACCCCCTTGTGATTCCATGTAGATTTTCCTTTCAAGTTTGTGCCCATATGTTCTATGCAAGTACCTAGGTATTATATATGGTTTTGGGGTAGAATCATCCCAGGAATCCATTGGTGGAATAAGATTCCACTTTGGAACACTTTCTGTGAGTCTCATGTTTCTGTTTTGTTCAATGTTTAGAGCTTGGTTCCATGAGATGTGATGAGCCCAAGAGGTTGATTCCTTGTTGTGGCAATAGAGGGTGAACCTCTCTATAGCATGTTTGTTTTGGTTCATGCTTAGGAGTTAATATGTGCAAGTTGTGCCTAGTCAAAGTAGGAATGTGGCTGAAAATTCCAGTTTAGTGAAAATCTGTGATTTTCACCAAGTCTGAGAAACTGCTGTTATTTTCTTACCTTGTAGTTATGCTTGCAAAAGTTCATGTGTTGGGAATCAGCCCCTGCTATCAACTGATAAGTTGTAGCTTTTGTGTTTGTCTAGCTCTTTGTCAATTTTCATTCCATTTGGCTTCCTGTAGATATTGTTTTGGATGCTGTCAAAGTGCTTCAGAGCATAAACAGCTAGTGAGAATCTGAGATTTTCACTAAGTCCGTGAAAACTGATATTTTGACCAAGTTAGCAGCGGTAGAACTTTCTGTGTGGAACTTCTTTGTATTATCTTTTTGCTCATGCTTGTAGAGCTTTTGAATAGCTTCTGCCACATATCCTATTTGGCACATTTGGGTGGTTGTAGGTGCTTTGCATGTAGCTCTCAAACTGCTATGATGCTGTTTAGGACGGAATGTATAGTTTTGATGTTTTGATGCTTGTGAGTGCATAGTTGATGGTGTGGTGAGATTCCTTGCACCACCCCATCCATACTTGTTTGTTTTGTGTTTTGGCAACCTAGGAATACCAGAAGTATGCCATTGGAGTGTGTTGTGATGGATTTGATCCGTAGGACTCCATTTCTTGTTTCGTAGTTTCCGGTTGATCCGTAGCTCCGTTCGTAACGTTCTTTATATGTTTTTGCGTCATTTTCGTGTGACGCATCTGTTCATGTCATCCTCATGCTTGTCAAGATAGCCTAGAGTGCAGTTCTGTCCAGAAGTTTGTAGTTTCTTGTCATGCTTGTGCTAGTGACTAGAATAGAGATGCATGTTCATTCTCATCTCATGCATCATGTGTTTGTTGCATCTTGTTGTGTTGTTGTTCATTGGATGCTATTTTTATGTTGGGTAGCACCGAGATCGAAGAGCGAGTACGTGGATCCGAGAGAGTACGTGCAGGACGAACAAGAGCAGTTCCAAGCTGAAGACATCACACGCCAGATGATATGACCTTGATTCCATCTCTAGACTTGTTATGCTAGATCCACGTTTCCTTCATCTTATGCTCGCTGCCTACCACTGAAATAATTGCCTCCTGATATTTCCATGAAACCAAAACACTTTTCCCCCTCCTAGCAATATTGAATGGCTAAGTAGGCTTTGCTCAGCTTCTAATGTTAGCGTTGCTAGTTGCAGGTGCATTGTCTCATGTGATAACATGAGTTTGATATCATTATGTTAAATCTGTTATTTAATTAATGCACCTATATACTTGCTGCATGATGGGAGGCCTAGCCTTTTGCCGAGTGTTTTGTTCCGTTATTGCCGCCATAGTTTCCGGCTACCGGTGTTTGATTCCATAACTAATCGCTCCTAACACGTTCGGGGGTGTTATGGGGACCCCCTTGATAAATCGTGTATTGTTAAGACTTGTCCGGTAGGACCCAACATTGGTGTTAATTTGCTAATCACTTAATAATAATCTGCATAGGGAATAGCTACCCCGAGGAATTAATCAACAAGCTCCTCATGGGTGTTGGTCCAACCCAGAGCAGCTTATTACGCTTCCCGGGGCAACTCGGTGTTTTGGCGTGGTAACCATCGCTCAGTCTTCGTGTCCTGAGACTGAGATACGCGGCTCTTATCGGGGTCATCGACACGACGGGAGGTCCTGCTAGTCTTGTCTTACCTTAGCGATATATCTTGGGTATAGGAATCCCGGTGAAGCTTTGGTTCTCCCCAGAGTTGAGGTTTTCCTCTAAGGAATCTGACGAGATCACAAGATTCGTGATAGAGGATTACTTTGCGGCCCGTGACCGTTTGTGATGGACTAGTTGGAGCATCCTTGCAGGGTTTAATCTTTCGGAAAGCCGTGCCCGCGGTTATGTGGCAACTTGGAATATTTGTTAACATCCGGTTATAGATAACTTGAACTTAATCTAATAAAATTGCCAACTGTGTGCGTAACCGTGACTGTCCCCTTCGAAGATCTCTCTTCGATCGGGAACACGGTGGTGTTTTGTTTGACGTAAGTAGGTGTTCAGGATCACTTATTGGTTAGCTAGTATTCGCCCGCTAGTATAGACCACCATCAATAACTTGTTCTACGTAATTTAGCCACCATAAATGCTTAGGATGCTGCAACCTATACACTGAACCTTCCTTACCTAATAACTTGACTAGTTCTGGCACCGAGGTCATAGATTGCTGAGTCCCTGTGGCTCACAGATTACTTCACCACCTCAACAGGTACATGTACGCCCGACACAGATGATCCCGATGGCACGCAGTTGGCGTGGCAGTATGATGAGGAGAACGACCGCTTGTATGTGAACTATCCAGAAGGCTGATGCGTGGTCGTGATCGTGGGCAAGCATGCATGGTAGCATAGCCCTTTCTCATGTTATGTAGTCCGTAGCGAAACTACCTTGTTTGAATAAATGTGTGATGTAAACTCTGATATTATTTATGAGATGGCAGGTGAATCCCTATTTGTCATTCTATTATTATGTATGTGATATGTTATCGTGCTTGCGAAACGCTTAGATGCGCTTCTTTCCATTTTGGGGCCTCGTTTCCTAAATCGAAAAGGACCACATCTTAGTCGTTACATTTTGGTATATAATTTCAACTAAAAACATGTTAGGTTTCACGTAAAGTATATTTCTCTTATTTGTTTGGATGATGTGGGGATGGGTTGTGGCTGGTTTGGAGGGAATAAGTATTTTGTACAAATGCGGAAGAGAGTAGCAAGAGTCTTTTTGCAATACCACAACCTACCTCGCAATTGTTAGATGTAGACCACATAATCAAAAATGGCAGACACACCGTAATAATAAACGAAAACTTTTATGCGAGTAGAGATATTGATTATATTTGCCATGATGATATATTATGAGGGCCCGAGTTCTGGTTTTGTCCCGGGCCCCCAAAATCTAAGGATACTGGGTCACCCTGTCGGAGGCCTCGCGAAGGGCATAACTGGTGTGTAAGCTCTCCATTGACCTTGATCTGATAGCGAACCGAGGTGATACATTTCATGATCAGTTGAACCCAGGTATTGCTGAATCCCTGCTTAGTAAGCATGGCTTGTACAAAGTTTCATTCGACTCGATCATAAGCTTTACTCATATTAGCTTTCACCGCCACCCCCTGCTGTCCATTCTTTTTGTTTAGCAGATAGTGTGATAGCTCATAAGCCGCGAGGACATTGTCCGTGATTAATCTGATTAATCTATCAGGAACAAAGACACTTTGGTTCTCCAAAATGATAGCGGGTAGGATAATTTTGAGCCGGTTAGCAATGACCTTGGATATAAGCCTTTACTTGAGTTACGTAAAAGATGGAAAAAAGGTCTCTCCATCAAACCTGAACGAACAAACGGTTTCTAGAGAAAACATGTACAGTAGTAGTACAATACTTTACAGTACTAAAAAAGAAAGTAGTACACCACGTCAGCACACAGGACATCCAATGTATGGGACATAACTAAAAATCTTCTACTCCATAAGGAAAATACCGATAATATTGGTTATTTCCACAGTGCACCGAACACAAACAGATGATCTACAGTTTAACATCACATGACATCTACCCCGGGAGTGTGCGCAACATGAACTCGATCTTTGCCTGGAGCCGCTTGCAGTTGTGCCGCTCAGCCAAGGCCAATGTTGTTTTCGCTGTCTCTGCCGTGATGCAACTAAATAGCTTGTTCTCGCAAATCAGCTTCAACCTATCCATTGCGTACTTGTCACCGGCTACCAGAAGATCTTGCGCCATTGTGATTGCTGCGTGGTCCAGCCAGTCAAGTTCAGGCACCGTATCTGTATATATAAAGTGCATCATGGCCCTGAATGGTGCAGCCTCCATATCCTCGATCAAGACAAACCGGGAGTTTTTCTCCCTCATATGCCCAAAGAACGCGGCCATGAACACCGGAGATCTTGCTGCTATTATGTACTTGTGAGCAAGGAAGGACTCGCCCGCCACAACAAACTCAACATCGGCCCCCGTCCCACTCCGCAGGAGGTCGGCGAGGTGCTGGCATAAGGAAGCCGGCACTGTTGCTGATGGGTGATCTCGGACTGTTGGTTCGGCCACGTTCAGGACTGATATGGTGCATTGTACCATGATGGAGTCATTCTTAAGATAGGAAGAGGTCTCCAGTTGTTGTGATGACATAAGAAAGAATGCGGAGCAATCACCAGCAGCGCGAGGAGGGCCATTTGGGTCACAATTGAACGTACCCGAGATACTCTTCTCTTCCGACGGCTCAGCGATGCCCGTCGGATCAACCAGACGGCAGCTCAGTGTGGCTTCCACGTTGGCGGTACTGCATCGTTGGCTGAGAAATACGAGCTTGCATACCACATACGTTGACAGGTTGATTTTTACTCCCCACTCAAAACCACCAACCTTCCACCTCGATTCGATCCAGCTGTTGCCAAAGAAATGCAGGTCTTGGATGGTGCGGTAACCATCGATCTTCAGGAGATGAACTTGCCTGTATGTTTCGTCGACCACCTTAGCAACCGCTTCCTGCTGATTGACCTTCTCGGCCCCTTCTTCTGGTTCAAAGTTTCCAGAGCAAAGTATCCCGTCGGAGCCTTGGTCCAGGAGCTTTTCGATTGACGCGGAAGCGCTGCGCCGGGACTCAGCTGCGTGCGGAGTGAGAACAACGCGGGACGCGGCCGCGGCCGCAGCTAGGGTGGCTCCTGGTTTGGGTCTGGGGCGGACACCCCGGAAGGACGAGGAGAGCGGCATCGACGAGGAGGTAGCGATGTTCGAGTTCGAGAATGTTCTCGAGAAGGAGGACACCGTCACCGACGACAATGGGGACGCCGAAGGCGATGGAACAGGAGACGGGTAAGGTTTAGGGGGTGGCGGTGTGCTGCTGGGTGTACCGGTTGCCTCGTTGTCGGAGTCGGACGACAAGAGGAGGAGCAGGCCGTCGACCGCGCGGCGGTGATCGGCGTCGGAGTCGGACCGGAGGAGGAGCAGGCCGTCGACAGCGCGGCGGCGATCGTCGTCGGAGTCGGACGAGGAGAGGATGGGCAGGTCGTCCACCGCGCGGTGGCGGTCGGCGTCGGAGTCGGACCGGAGGAGGAGCAGGTCGTCGACCGCGTGGCGGCGGTCGGCGTCGGAGTCGGACGAGTAGAGGAGGAGGAGGTTGTCCACCGCGCGGCGGTGGTCGGCGTCGGAGTCGGACCGGAGGAGGAGCAGGTCGTCGACCGCGTGGCGGCGGTCGGCGTCGGAGTCGGACGAGTAGAGGAGGAGGAGGTTGTCCACCGCGCGGCGGTGGTCGGCGTCGGAGTCGGACCGGAGGAGGAGGAGGTCGTCGACCGCGTGGCGGCGGTCGGCGTCGGAGTCGGACGAGTAGAGGAGGAGGAGGTTGTCCACCGCGCGGCGGTGGTCGGCGTCGGAGTCGGACGAGTAGAGGAGGAGGAGGTCGTCCACCGCGCGGCGGCGGTCGGCGTCGGAGTCGGACGAGTAGAGGAGGAGGAGGTCGTCCACCGCGCGGCGGCGGTCGGCGTCGGAGTCGGACGAGCAGAGGAGGAGGAGGTCGTCCACCGCGCGGCGGCGGTCGGCGTCGGAGTCGGACGAGTAGAGGAGGAGGAGGTCGTCCACCGCGCGGCGGCGGTCGGCGTCGGAGCCGGACCGGAGGAGGAGCAGGTCGTCGACCGCGCGGCGGCGATCGTCGTCGGAGTCGGACGAGGAGAGGAAGAGCAGGTCGTCCACCGCGCGGCGGCGGTCGGCGTCGGAGCCGGACCGTAGGAGGAGCAGGCCGCCGACTGCGCGGCGGCCATCGGTGTCGGCCCCGGAGGCAGACGAGGAGGCGGGAGACGACGGGAGGAAGGCCTCCGGAGTGGGTGGAGGTGGTGGCTGGGACACCATCGCCGGCGAAGAGGGCGGCGCGAGGGAGACGGTTGCCCTCTTGCCGTGGACGGCACCGGCGTTGGAGGTGGGCGATGACTGGAGGAAGCCCTCGAGTTCTTGGGGTGGGGGTAGTGGCTGGGACGCCATCGCTGGCGACGACAACTGCAGGGGGGGGGGGGGGACGGTTGCGTTGTCGCCGAGGGCGGTTGTGCGGAGGTACGGTAGATTATAGAGGCATGTCTAGCATACCCATTGCATATATACAGGTGTTGGTGTTTTTATTTTTTTCCGGGCGTCGGGCATACAAGTGCTCGTGTTAAAAGAACGACTATACACTATCCCATTGAAGCGACGGTTGCGAAAATCGTAGGAGCAGTTATACAATCTATCGAACTAGAAGTACTTATACGGATTTTGTAATATCTTTCGTAAGAATAGGATTTCCCTAATATCCGAGTAAACTTGCAATCAAGCCAGCTCCGCGTCCGTGGATGAGTACTGGTAGATCAAGTCGATCAGGTGTGCTACATTGTGAGTGTTTCGCCGGATAAATGAACAGGGAGTGTACATTGCATCGACCCATACCTGGCCAAACGGGCCCGGTCAATCGGGCCGGCCCGCAGGTACGCCAGGCTGGCACGAGACGGGCCCGGCCCGGCACGCGGCACGCCTCGGTTCATGCCTGGGTCTTGAGGTTGGACACGCGGGTCAGCATGGCACGTACCTTTTTTTTAATATATATGTATACAATGTATAACTTAATAGGCTTAAAAATAAGCTAATGAAGCTAAACATGTGCGGCTCATCGTGCTAAACGGGTCAACAGACCGACACGTTTAGTAATCGGGCCGTGTCTGGACCTAGAGGCGCAGCTCATGGGTTGGCACGACACGACCCGATTACTAAACGTGCTCGGCAGGCCGTGTCGGGCCAGACACGTTTAGCACGGGCCGTGCTCGTGCCGTGTCGGCCGCCCGTTTGGCCAGGTATGCATCCACCTGCAGGTATGTTGATTGGAAGCAGATAGAACAGTCAACGCCGCATCATGGTCGTAGTTCCTCGCCCGTCGTCGCATGTCATTGGGAAGTACTCGGCAGCGTGTACTCACTACTAGAATTTCATTCTACGTCGAGGGCCAAATCATGAACACTCACAAACAGACACTCCCTTCGTCCTAAAATAAGTATCTCAAGTTTAGTATTTTAATTTTGTACTAAAGTTGCTACAAATTTGAGACATTTATTTTGAAACGGAGCAATTATATCGCTAAGAACAGTACTCGGTAAAGACAAGAATACAACAACAAGATATTTTTTAAGTGAACAAGATGTTGTCGAGTAGAAAACACAGCGAAGAGGCCACACTCGACAAACACCATGGATGTCGAGAGCACCACACGGCAAAGAGATGTCATGTGGCATGTCTATTTGCTTTGACGGCTTCGTAACTTGGGGTTGTCTTTGCCGAGAGCTAAACCAGGGCACCCGGCAACCCATCTATCATTGAAACATTTTGACCTGACAGATGGACGCATTGGACCCAATCATTGGAACATTTCAAATTATTTGATAATTTTTTAAATAAATAATATGAATCCAGAAACGTTTTCTTTGCTGAGAGCTATACCGCCCGACATCCCACTATTAACTGAAACATTTTGACCGGACACATGTGCCCATGTGATTGACCTGTCACTGGAATGTTGTGTAGTGCACCTAGCTGTCAGGGCGTATGCCTCACAAAAGAATGGCACTATTGGAGTGCTTTCTTTGACGAGAGGGGCTCTCGGAAAAGTTGGAGCTATCGCTCCGTGACCCCTCTTCCAAGTATGTGCTCTCGGGAAAGGTGGTATCTCCGAGCATTGTTCATGAAAATATGTCCCATTGCTTCTGTTGTCAAATTGTTTCTTCTTTAATCCCTGAAACTGAAAACAAATATATACATTTTCTACCTATAACGTCAATGGAGAAAATGACATATCATAACAAATGAATGTGGGAACTCTTAAAGCATCTACAACTAGACTTGACAAATTCGACCTCTCAAACATATCAAATGAATGTGGGTACTCTTAAAGCATCTACAACTAGACCTGGCAAATTCGACCCCTCAAACGACATTGACCAGTCACGTCTTTAATAATGCATTTTACGTCTAGATACTTTAAATTAGAAACCTCAAATCCATATTATTTCATGCAACGTAAAACGACATTTAAGTGGAGATCTTCCGGCTCCGCCGTGCCCATGTTCGGTGGCTGGCTGCGCCCCTCACTGGGTCGGTCCGGTCGCCGGCGAGGTAGCGTAGGACATGGAACACTAGCCGGCTCACGGGAGTCGAGTTCCCGCCGTCTTCCAGGCCCTACTTTTCCTCGTCGAAGCCCGTAACCCGGAGGGTGCCGGTGGACATGAGGTCGATGAAGGATCCTTCCTGGGAGGAGCCGAGGTCCAACATGACGTGGTTGCGGCGCCCACACCCGTGCAACATAGGGGCGCCGGAGTGTGTGACTCTGCCTTTTCCAACGTCCACTGTCACGAGGGCCTTCGCCGCCTCCCACGCCGATGCCTTGCACGGTGGGCACGTGCGTCATGTTAGCGTCCGCGAATGGGAATGGAGTGGAGTGGAGTGAAAAGGCTAGGGTTTGGTCCGGTGAACGGATGGGGACACATTTATGTGGGGTTGACGCGAGCCAGCACGGGCCATGCCGACGTGGCGGGCGTGCCCAGACGCCCCCATATCCGCCCCATATTTAGACTAGATATGAGGTGTGCCTGTCAGCCCGGAAGTCTGAGTCCCGTTTAAGGTGCCCGGTTGGGTCAAAATTGCGTGACCGGTCAGTGCCCGGACGACCTGCCCAAACATTTGAGATGTATATGAGAGGTCCGATTGTAGATGCTCTTAGCTCTTAGAAATTCCTCAAGTACATCACACACATATGCATAATTCATACAAGTACACATAGGCTAATAATTCATACAAGTTCATAGAGCAAAAAACATTGCTCGGCATACACACATACAAGTTCACATATTCATACATAGGCCACTAATAAGAAAACACTTATAGGAATAGTTATTTAGAGGCGCTCCCCATTTATCAAATGCGACTGCTATTTCCATAGATGTGGGGACCCCGACTTACGAGTCATGATTATAGAATGAACGTGCTCAGTGATCCTAGAGATCAATGCTCAATAAATACACAGAAACTGACAAGAGTCTTACGTCCATACATACCGTTTTATACAAATAATGACAATTTCGGTCAAGTCTTACATATATAGGGCCTTGAAGGCCAACACACCAAACTTGACCAATAGCGGAAATATTGGTCGAAAGCGTGAACCCATGACATCAACCTTAACCTACAAGCATTCTGACTGTGAAGCGTCCTAGCTCGCAGGAACATCACCAGGGTACTCTTCACCATCTCCTGATCTCTCTTACCTGGTCAATGAAATAATCAGTGGCAAGCCAATGAGTATTTTGAATGTATTCGCAAGCAACCAATGATATGGAACAAGGTAATAAAGGAATATGAACTAGCATAAGTATGCAGCCTTTGCGGAAAGCGGGTTTTATTAATGTAGAAACATGGTCAAATGCTTGTACGAATATGCATCATAAGGTAAGCCGTAACTGACGTCAGCTGTGCTTCCCTGGCAATGGCTCCAGAAAAGGGCTGATCCTGCAATCTCTGGCGTTAGCTAGACGAATGCTTATAACAACAAACCTTCTCCTTCAACAGCACCAGAAGAATGCTGATAGCACTCCCCGACAATGAAACTAGAAGAATGTTGTTGATGGCCCACCAGCGCGTGGTTTCGCAGCAGTTTTCGAGGGTAGAGTATTCGACCCAAATTTGTAGATCGCCTGAAGGAGGTGAGAGAATACTCTCGAGTATTAGCAGCTGAATTTGTCGGATTCAACCACACCTGAAAGATTAGTATCTGCAAGCACAGTAGTAACAGCAAAGTAATATGATAACAACGGTGTCAGAAACGATCCGTTGACAACAGACTATTCCTAACAATTGTATCAATGGCGCCTTCGTTGCTGCGTCGACGGAAGTTGTCAATTCCCGTCAACGACCGGTGAACCAACAGTGAAGCAGGTAGCAGCAGTGTAACGAGCAATAGTAGTGGCAAGGAATAGCAGTAGTGACAGCAGTAGCAAGTAGCAACAGTAGCAAGCGACAGTAGTAGCAACAGTAGCAGCAGCAGCAGAGCAAGACAAGTAACCACAGTAGCAATAGTAGGAGCAGCAGCAGAGCAAGACAAGTAACAGCAGTAACAACAGTAGGACAAACTCGTAGGCAATGGGTCGGTGATTTGTTTGGATGATATTCATCACGCAACAGCTATAACACGGAGAGATATGTGGCTAGCTCCCGTTCGTCAATGTGATGTAGGCATGCATTCCGTGTGTCGTCATACGTGCTTAGGGACAAGAACTTGCATGACATCTATTGTCCATCCCTCCCGTGGCAGCGGGGTACAAAAGGAAACTACGGGATATTAAGGTTCTCCTTTTAATAAAGAACCAGACCAACACATTAGCACTTGGTGAACACATGAACTCCTCAAACTATGATCATCACCGGGAGTGGTTCCGGTTATTGTCACTCCGGGGTTGCCGGATCATAACACATAGTAGGTAACTACAACTTGCAAGATCGGATCTAAAACACACATATATTGGTGGCAACATAATAATTTCAGATCTGAAATCATGGCACTCGAGCCCTAGTGAGAAGCATTAAGCATGGCAAAGTAGTAGCAACATCAATCTCAGAACATAGTGGATACTAGGGATCAATCCCCATCAAAACTAACTCGATTACATGATAGATCTCATCCTACGCATCACCGCCCACCGAGCCTACGAATAGATTACTCACGAACGACGAAGAGCTTCATGGAATTGGAGAGGTTAGAAGGTTAATGATGACGATGGCGACGATTTCCCCTCTCCGGAGCCCAAGACAGACTCCAGATCTGCCCTCGAGATGAAGAACAGGAGGTGGCGGCGCCTCCGTATCGAAAACGCGACGAAAACTTCTCTTTTTATTTTTTCTGGGATGAAAGACAACTGATAGAGCTGGAGTTGGGGGCGGCAGGTGCCTGTGGGCCCCATTAGCCTGCCCGTTGCCACCAGGGGGTGGTGGCGGAGCAGGGGCTTGTGGCCCACTGGCCCACCCCCTGAGGTGGAACTTGGCGCAGATATTTTTGATATTTTCCAAAACTGCTCCCCGTAAATTTTCAGGACGTTTGGAGAACTTTGATTTCTGCACAAAAATAACACCAAGGCAATTCTGCTGAAAACAGCGTCAGTCCAGGTTAGTTCCATTCAAATCATGCAAATTATAGTCCAAAACAAGGGCAAAAGAGTTTGGAAAAGTAGATACGTTGGAGACGTATCAACTCCCCCAAGCTTAAAATCTTGCTTGTCCTCAAGCAACTGAGTTGACAAACTAAGAGAGAAAGAAAAAACTTTGACAAACTCTGTTTGATCTTGTTGTTGCAACTATGTCTAACTCATAACCAGAATTTCAGCAAGATCACAGGTTAACCACAAAAGCAAATGACACAAAGGTCTCACGTTAAACTAATATCAATGGCATAATCAGCTAACGAGCAAATAATAATGAGTTTCAAATACCAACACTTCAATCAAAACAAGCATGAAGCAATATGAATAGGTGGTATCTCGCTAGTTCTTTCTGAGACCGCAAAATATAAATGCAGAGCACTTTCAAAGATCAAGGGCTGACTAAACATTGTAATTCATAGCAACGAAGACCAGTCACCGTCATACTCAATATCAATCAAAAGCAAAGCATAAAAATGACAGAGGTGCTCTCTAATTGGTGCTTATATAAGAGGAGGATGACTCGACAGGAAAATAAATAGACAGGCCCTTCGCAGAGGGAAGCATTGATTTGCACAGGTGCCATAGCTCAAGCTTTGAAAACAGAGATAATAATTTTGGGTGGCATGCTTTCATTGTCAATGTAATGACCAAGAGTTCTCAATATCTTCCATGCTACTCATGCTATAGGTGGTTCCCGAACAGAAAATTAAAGTTTTAACTCCCCCACCACCAATCAATCACACTCCACGGCTAGCCGAATCCTCGGGTACCGTCCATACTAACATCAATCCGGGGGGAGTCTTGTTTTACAGTTATGTTTTTGATTTAAGCATGGAACTGGGCATCCCAAATACCGACCCCTTTCTCGTGAAGGACTGTGAATAAACACATGTCGAGGATAACACTCCTAGCATGGAAAATACTAATAGCCCTCTGTCACCACATGAGCGGTTCGGGCATGCAAAACAGATTGATTTCTTAAAGGTTTAGAGAGTGGCACATGCAAATTTACTTGGAACGGCAGGTAGATACCCCAAATAGGTAGGTATGATGGACTCTCATGGAAAAACTTTTGGGTTCATGGAAGTGGATGTACAAGCAGCATTCCCGCTTAGTACAAGTGAAGGCTAGCAAAAGACTGGGAAGCGACCAAGTAGAGAGCGACGACAGTCATCAAGATGCAATGAGTTTGACTAACATTAAATGCAAACATGAACAGGATATAAATCACCATGAACACGACATCATAGAGGCTATGTTGATTTTGTTTCAACTACATGCATGAACATGCGCCAAGTCAAGCCACTTGAAACATTCAAAGGAGAATACCATCCTATCATACTACATCATACTCATCTCAAAATCTATGTTGGCAATCAAGACAAACCATTATAAGCTCTCAGCTGAATAAGCATGGCATCAGAAACTATGATCTCTAAGTTGTCATTGCAAACATGGTTCTCTCACAACAAAGCTAAATCTGGGTCGACAAGCTAGTCATATTTACAAAAACAAAATAGATAGAGTTCATACCAACTTTTCAGTCTAAGTCACTTCATCATATATCATCATTGTTGCCTTTCATTTGCATGATCGAACGATGAAAACGATAATAAGCGCATTGGACTAAGCTGAATCTGTAGGCAAACACAAAGGAGAAGACAAAATAATATGGCTCTTTGAAAGCTAAACAGGTAAGCATGTAAGAACCACTAAACATTGTAACCAATATCTTCTACCTTGACACAAAGAAAAAGAAAACTATTTACACGGGAAAGCTCCCAACAAGCAAAAGAAGGAAGAAAAATCTTTTTGGGTTTTCTCAAAAGGACACAAAACAAGAAAGCAAGAAAACGAAAAGAAACTAGCATGGATAATACAGTGGCAAAGTGTAAACACCTGCTAAAAAAGTGAAATCATAAGCATGAATGTAAAGTCGGTGAGAACACGTACTCCCCCAAGCTTAGGCTTTTGGCCTAGCTTGGTCTACTCCCAAGGATGATCCTGGCAAAACCCAAAGTCATAATGGGTGTTATACGGGAGTGTTGCAGCCACTGCCTAAATAGCTGCTTCACGAAGTCGAGCAGCCGTCGCCTCCCTCTCATACTCCTCTGCCTCTCCTATGGTTATGTAGTATCTTCGTTTAACCTGAAAGTCAAAGAAAGCAGGAGCAGGAAGGGTAATATGGAAAACACGCTGCCGGTTAAATATCAAGCGGTATAGGAGGGATCCATGATCTCTCTCAAGGAACTGGTAGCGTGTTAGAGCGACACGATCAAGGTAGGTTGTACGGAGAGGAGGGTCTTCTGGACGGATGGATACCCCAAGAAAATTTGCTAAGCGTGTAGCATAAACTCCACCAAAGAAATCCCCCTCGCTGGCATTTTTATTCAGCCTCCTTGCTATAATGGCTCCCATATGGAAGCTCCTGTCACCTGTTACTGCACTCTTAAGGAAACTAAGGTCGGAAGCGCATAGGTGACAATGTGCGCCCTTTCCGTTAATGCACCTACCTATGAAGAGGGCAAGGTAGTGCAAGGTAGGGAAATGGATGCTTCCTATGGTGGCTTGCGTGATATCTCTGGTTTCTTCCACAGTTATATTGAAGACAAAGTCTCTGACCGAAGACTTAGGAGGATTAATAACACTACCTCCATCGGGTATCTTGCAAATCCTATTGAAATCCTCCAGACCCACGGTATAGGATTTATCGTACAGATCAAACAGTATGGATGATTCATGCCCAGCTAAAAATTTAAATCTACACACGAAAGAGGCAGTGAGGATAGCATACTGTTCACATTTATCTGAGAGGAATTGTTCTAACCCGGCATTGCGGAAAAGTGCATCGAACTCATCCTTGAAGCCTGCTTCGATCATGAACTCATCGGAAGGCCATTCACATGGTTGAACCGGTGCGTCCCTTAGTTGAAAAGGTTCGGGCTCCCGAAAGGAGAGACGAGGACCCTTCTTACTTGAGGAACCACCATGAAACTTCCTCCTGAACATAATTTCCTTTGCTGAAATTTTTGAAGTTCAAGAGAAAAGTGAATAAGGACCCACCACACCTTGTAGCAACTACTCCTACTAGTGCCTAGAGACCGTATCACGCGCTAAAACTACTTGGGACCAACTAAAATCAACTTTTCTAGCTCAAGAACAGGGTCACCAAGGTAGCAAGAATTCGCGAAGGATAAAGCACTAGAGCAAAAACTAATTGGACCAATGGAGGAGTCACTTACCAAGGAGTAATTTCCCCAAAACGGTTCGGAGAATGGTGCTTTGAGCAATGAGATCGAAAATCACAGCCAAATGAGCAAGAACACGGGTTTTAGCTGCCAAACAATTTTTTTCTGGAGGTGGAAGAAGAGGCTGAGAGCTGGAGTGAGTGGAGGGGGTGCCTGTGGGCCCCACAAGCTTGCACCCTGCCACTAGGGGGTAGGTGGCGGTGGGGGGCTTGTGGCCCACTGGTCAGGCCCCCTGACCAGCTCTCAGGCCCAGAAATATTCAAAAATTCCAGAAAAAATCATACTAAATTTTCAGGACCATCGGAGAACTTTTATTTTCGAGGTATTTTTCTCCGGGGCGCTAAAACAGAAAACAGGAAAAGCTAAACTAATTCCATCATTTTTCTTCTAAGCAACAGAAAATGAAGACGCAAATCAGAGGTATGTGACTCTCTGATTCATCCGTTTCATGGTCATCGGGAGAAATCCGTCAATGGGGTTGATCAAATCCTTATGACAAAACCTTCTTGAATCGCAAGAGAGAACGAAGAATTTTCGAATAGCCACTAATTCACCTCAATGGGGATATGTATCTCCCCAACAAGCAAATCATACTTCATCTTGACACGAGGAATAGGGCATTCAAAGCTCCCAATGAGAATCGATGAAGTCTTTTCGATAGCATTGATGCAATGTATTGGATATCGTTTCTTCGGGAAGTGCACGGTGTGCTCGTTACCGTTGACATGGAAAGTGACATTGCCTTTGTTGCAATCTATAACAGCCCCTGCGGTGGTTAAAAAGGGTCTTCCGAGGATGATAGCCATGGCGTCATCCTCGGGAATATCCAAGATAACAAAGTCTGTTAAGATAGTGGTGTTAGCAACCACAAGAGGCACATCCTCGCAAACGTCGATAGGAAAAGCAGTTGATTTGTCGGCCATTTGCACAGAAATTTCAGTGGGTGTCAACTTATCCAACTCAAGTCTATGATAAAGAGAGAGTGGCATAACACTAACACCGGCTCTAAGGTCACATAAGGCAGTTCTTACGTAGTTTCCTCTAATGGAGCAAGGTATAGTGGGCACTCCGGGATCACCAAGTTTCTTAGGAGTTCCACCTTTGAAAGTGTAATTGGCAAGCATGGTGGAGATCTCAAGATCTGGTATCTTCCGTTTATTAGTCACGATATCTTTCATGTACTTGGCATACGGAGACATCTTGAGCATATCAGTTAACCGCACCTGCAGAAAGACGGGTCTTATCATCTCAACGAAGCGCTCAAAATCCTCATCACCCTTTTTATTGGACGGCTTAGGAGGAAAGGGCATAGGTCTCTGAACCCATGGCTCTCTTTCTTTACCATGCTTCCTAGAAGTAAAGTCATTCTTGTCGTATCTCTTAGGTTGTGGATTATCAGGATTAACTATAGGTTCAATCTCCACATCCTCATCATGGCTAGGTTGAGCATTATTATGAACATCATTGTCCACATTGTCACTAGGTTCATGTTCATCACCTGATTGTGTTTCTGCATCAGACGCATAAATATCATCAGGTTCTTCAGGTGTGATAGTATTTGGTGAACTGGCGTGCAGGTTTCTATCATCCTTCTTCTTCTCCTTAGGATGACTAGGTGTATCAGCATTGATTCCTTGAGAATCTTGATCAATTCTCTTAGGATGACCTTCAGGATACAAAGGTTCCTGAGTCATTTTGCCTCCTCTAGTAATGACTCTGACAGAGTTGTCATTTAATTCATTGAGCAGGTCATTCTGAGCTTTAAGTACTTGTTCTACCTCAGTAGTAATCATATGAAACAACCAAGATGCGGTCCTTTCCGATCTGGGGATCGAGGCCCCGAATTGGAAAGGAGCGCATCTAAGTGTCTCGCAAACAGGTAAACACAGCACATACACAATAATAAAGATAGACAATCAGGGGTTCAATTGCCTTCTCATAAATATATCAGAGTACATCACGCATACAACCAAAGTAGTTCCGCTACGGACTACAAAACAAGAGAAAAGGCTATGCTACCCTGCCTGCTGGCCCACGATCACGACCACGCCTCAATCTTCTGGATAGTTCACGTACAGGCGGTCGGTCTCCTCGTCGTACTGCCACGTCTGTTGCGTGCCATCGGGATCATCTGTCTCTGGGGTACCTGAACCTGTTGGTGTTGTGAAGGAATCTGTGAGCCACGGGGACTCAGCAATCTAAGACCTTGGTGCCAGAACTAGTCAAGTTATTAGGTTGGATAGGGTAGAGTGTTTGAGGTTGCAGCATCCTAAGCTTATGTGGTGGCTAACTTACGTAGAACATTTATGAAGGTGGACTATACTAATGGTCGAGAATACTTGATCAATAAGTGATCCTGAACTGCTACCTACATCAATCATAACCCCACCATGTTCCCGATCGAAGAGAGATCTTCGAGGGGACAATCACGGTTACGCACACAGTTGGCAATTTTATTAGCTTATGTTTAAGTTATCTAATATCGGATGTTAACAAAAATATTCCAAGTTGCCACATAACCGTGGGCACGGCTTCTCGAAAGATTAAACCCTACAGGGGTGCTCCAACTAGTCCATCACAAACGTACACAGGCCGCAAAGTAATCCTCTATCACGAATCTCGTGATCTCGTCGGATTCCTTAGAGGAAAACCTCAACTCTAGGGAGAACCAAAGCTTCACTGGGATTCCTATACGCAAGATATATCGGTAAGGTAAGAAAAGATTAGCAGGACCTCCTGACGTGTCGACGACCCTGATAAGAGCCGTGTATCTCAGTCTCAGGACACGACCGATGAGTCACACTACAGGTATACCAATCCTCAGGTTGCCCTGTGGTGGCCCCATAGTCTGCCCAGTTTGGACCAACACTCATGAGGAGCACTGGCCCGGGTTGTTGATTAAAATACTCAGGGTAGCTATTCCCTATGCAGATTATTATTAAGTGATTAGCAAATTAACACCAATGTGGGGTCCTGCCGGACAAGTCTTAACACTACGCGATTTATCAAGGGGGTCCCCATAACAACCCCGAACGTGTTAGGAGCGATCAATATGGAATCAAACACCGGTAGCCGGTAACTATGGCGGCAATAACGGAACAAAGCACCCGGCAAAAGGCTAGGACTTCCGTTATTTACCAAGTATATAGGTGCATTAATTTAATAACAGAATTTAAGATAATGATATCAAGCTCATGTTATCACATGAGTCAAAGCACCTGCATCTAGCAACGCTAACATTAGTAGCTGAGAAAAGCCTACTTAGCCATTCAAGTTTGCTAGGAAGGGATCAGTGTTTGGGTTCATAGAATATCAAGAGGCAAATATTTCAATGGTACGCAGCGAGCATATGATAAAGGAAACGTAATCTAGCCTAACAAGTCTAGAGATGGAATCAAGGTCATATCATCTTGCCTGTGATATCCTCAGCTAGTAATGGTTCTTGATCATCCTGCACGTACTCTCCTGACTCCACGTATTCGTTCTCCGATCCCGGTGCTACCCAACATTAGAATAACATCCAATGAACAACATCACCTCAAGATGCAACAAGCACATGATGCATGAGATGAATATGAGCATGCATCACTATTTCTATCACTAGCACAAGCTTAAGGAGTTAAAACAAGTTCCTGGACAGAACTGCAGGCTAACCTATTTTGACATGCATGAGAATGACATGATCAGATGTGTCTCGTGAAAACGATGCAAAACCATATAAAGAACATTACAATCAGAGCTACGGATCAACGGGAATCAACGAAACAAGATATGAAGCCCTACGTAGCAAAATCATCACCACACACTCAAATGGCACAAATCTGGTATTCCCAGGTTGCCAAGACATAAAACAAACCATCATGGATGGGGTGGAGAAAAGAAGAACACCACAACATCAACTAAGAACTCACAAACTTCGAAAAGACAAAACTACACAATCTGCCATAACTGCATCATAGCACTTTGTGAGCTACATGCAAAGCACCTACAGCCACCCAACTATGACAAATAATATATGTGGCTGTAGCTAGCCAAGAATACTACAAGCACAAGCAATAATAACACAAAAAGGAATTAAACACAGAAAGTTACAAGGCTGCAAACTTGCCCACAACCATCAGTTTTCAGGGATTTAGTGAAAATTCCAGATTCTCACTTTCTGTCTATGCTCTGAAGCATTTTGACAGCAGCCAAAACAATACCTACAGGACTCCAAATGGGATGAAATTTACAAGGAGCTATACAAACATATCAGGTCCAACTTTCTAGTTGAAAGCTCAAGCTAGATCACAATGCATTGACTAGCACAACCTCATCAACAGGAGAAGAAAATATAAACAGATTCTCAGACACTAATCTGGAATTTCAGCCACATGCCTACTTTGAGTGGGCATAACTTGCACATATGGAACTCTAATAATGAGATTAACCCAACATGAGGTAGAGGGGTTCACCCTCTACTACCACAACCAAGAAAAAATCACAAAGGCTCACCACAATTCATGGAACCAAGCTCCAAACATAGAAGAAAATGAAAATATGTCGTCTCCAAAAAATGTTCCAATGGAAAAGCTGAGTTCACCAATGGATTCCTTGGGATATTATACCCCAAAAACATATAAAATATGCATACACTTGCTTGGAGCAAGTGGCCACAAACTATGAAGGAAAAACTACATAGATTCCTACAAATTGAATAGTGCAACATTTCATGTGCACACACTATATCAACTACGACATAGCTATGTTCATGTGCACAAATACAATATGGACATGAGGGTTTTGACCCCATGTATGTGCCATAGCACATCAACCCACAAGCACATCTACCAAGTAGATCACACACACAATAGTCACTATGCCCTCTCACATATGGAAATGTGAAGGTGCAAGAATGATTTGCAAAGGTGGGGCTGATCCTCAGAAACACATCAACTCCACAACACCCACTACACATGCTCTTGAAAAACACACAAAACTGCAAGGCATCTAGTAAGCCACACATCATTGACGCACCAACACCTACACATACATATGAACAACTATATGGTGCCACATGAGCTAAGCCCATGTATGAGTGGAGATCACATATACACACCACAATCTACAAGCCCAACCACATGTATATTACCTCACATATGCACACACTAGTGCACCTACAATCATGCACTAAGCTAGCACCACCACCACACATACACTTCACCAAGTGGTCACATACACACACAACCAACACACGAGAGCACACACACACTAGTTCATCTACAGGAAGGAACAAAAATAAATGCTCTTTTCTTTATGCCTATTGTTTAGGCACAAGAAGTAGAAAAATCATAGCAAGGAAAACAAATAGGAAAGAAAGCAAAAATAAAAGAGGCAGGCCTGGGATTCGAACCCAGGGCCTCCTGGAGTCACCACAGAGCCAGTTCCACCCTGCTACTGTCTTGGATTCGTCAGAACAGAGGGGTTCTAGCAATACAAGCAACTCCTGCATCTACTGCATCTACTTTGCAAAACAGAGCAAATAAAAGGGAGTTCAAGGGGAGTCGAACCCTGTATCTCCAACATACATCACACCTACTCGAACCACTGTGCTATGATACGAACGACTGACAGAGAGGGATGCACATGCCAGGTAAACGACTACGAGACCCTGCTCTACCTACAGAACAGCACCGGCGACAGGGAGGTTGTCGGCCTGTTCTCGCCGGGGTTGCTGCTGCTGCTGCGCTACCGGAGGGCCGAAGCAATACGAGGAGAAGGAAGCCCCTGCTACACCTACGCACAGCCACGGGGCTACCTCGTGAAAACCACGACTACATTGCCACGAACAGTGGAAGGCTACCCTGTGTCTGTACCAACGAGCAGTGCAACAACTACACAGCTTGCCGGTGCAACTCCGGCAAGCCTCGAGCAGGAGGCCCGGTGCAACTACCGAAGAGGAAATCGAGGAGGGGGCACGGTCTCCCTCACCTAGCGTCGGGAGGAGAGGCGCTCGTAGTGGTGGCGGAGCTGCCGACGATGAGGTGCAGCAGAGACAGCCACCGTAGAGGAGGAAGAGGAGGACGACGAGGCCGACGAAGTGGTCGCTCCCGCTACTCGTTCTTGACGGGAATGGGTTCCCCTTGACCACCGCACCCTCTTGAACCGGTTGGGGCAGAAGGAGGGGCAACGATCCGCCGGCGTCGAGCTCACCTGGAGCCGACCATGGCGTGGCTCTGCTCGGGCTCCTTCCCGACGACGCTAGAGATGAGAGGAGGGGAAAACGGCATCCTAGGGTTGCGGGGAGGAGGGCCGGCTGCTTAAGTAGCCCTGGGAGGCGCACTTGGATCCACCAGATCGAGGGTAAGGAAGATCGGTGGTGGAGCGTTGGTCGTACAATGTGACGTCGCCAGGAGGAAGACGAGGGACGGCGTGTGGGCTCCTGGCGCGAAGAGGCTTTGGGCCAGGGAGGAAATGGGCCACAACGCGAGAGAGAGAAGAGGGAAGCCTGGCCCTTGCTAAAATTTAAACACTACCACAGCAAATAAATCCCCAAGAAAATCTAAGGCCTAAGAAAAATAGAAACAAAATACTCCTGGGCACAAGGGAATTATGCCCCAAATTACTAAAATACCAAAATAATTTTTTGGTGCAAGTAATTATTTTGCAAAACAGATTTATAGGGTTTTGTTTGCACTTGTTTGCACCCTTTTAAACACCCAACAAAACCAGCAATTCATACAACTCATCCACCACAATTCTTAGCTAAAACATGGGCATTTTTAAAAGGGGAAAGGAAGAGGTGAAATTTGACATAGGGGAAAATATAGAGAGAGGGGGTGTGAAGATGGTTTTTAAACCTAGCACTTACTATCACATGCTCCACTCCACACAAGCCACACATAACATGAAATCACAAGTCTCCACACTAAGACATGGCAAGGTATAGATGCAAGCACAACAAGGCATGGTAAGAATGGTATGGCATGGATGCATGTATGCAAAAGAAGAATACAAGGTGAGACATGAAATCATACATGCATAGATAGATCTCATGACAATGCCAAGGTGGTCCCACATGGAAGGCTACAAAAAAAGGGAAGGATTTACACTTGGGGCACTAAAAACTCTCCCACGCTGCAAAGAAGATATCGTCCTCGAGATCTAAGACTGAAAGAAATCCGGAAATTCAGAACGGAGGTGATCCTCGCGTTCCCAAGTAGCCTCTTTATCGGAATGGTGTGACCACTGCACTTTGAGAAATTTGACAGTCTTGTTACGAGTCTTGCACTCAGTCGCTTTGAGAACCGCAACTGGACGCTCACGATAAGAAAGGTCAGGCTGAAGGTCAATGTCTTGAAGATGAACAGTGTGCTCGGGGGTCTTGAAACACCTCCGAAGCTGAGAAACATGGAACACATCATGGAGATTTGCAAAGGTTGACGGAAGCTCGAGCTGGTACGGAAGGTCGCCTCTCTTGCAAACCACTCTGAACGGACCAACGAAACGAGGTGCAAGCTTGCCTTTGATGCCAAAGCGCTGCATACCTTCATAGGCGACACCTTGAGATAGACAAAGTCATCAACCTCATAAGACATGTCACGGTGCTTGCTATCATAATAGCTCTTCTGACGGGACTGAGCTGCTCTGAGGTTGTCCCAAGGATCTGACGCTCACCGGTCTCGGACCAGTTGAGCGGGGTACGACACTTCCTGCCATAGAGAATTTCAAACGGAGCCTTTCCAGAACTAGCTTCATAACTGTTGTTATACGAGAACTCCGCGAAAGGCAGACAATCTTCCCACGTCATGCCAAAATAGATAACACAGGCTCTCAGCATGTCACGCCCAAGATGCGACCCTATCCCCAATTTGGCACGAGGGCCTCGTCAGGGATAGAAGCGCATCTCGTCGTGTCGCAAGAATGGATATCGTTACAAGTACATGTACTGAAAATAAGAGATATATAAAGAGTTGGCTTACACTCGCCACAAGCTACATCAGAGTCACATCAGTACATTACATAATCATCAAGAGTAAGAGCAGGGTCAGACTATGGACGAAAACAAACGACAAAAGAAGAACGACGTCCATCCTTGCTATCCCGGGCTACCGGCCTGGAACCCGTCCTAGATCGATGATGAAGAAGAAGAAGAAGCAACTCCAAATGTACAATCAACACGCTCGCGTCAAGTAACCTTTACATGTACGTGCAACTGGTGTTGTAGTAATCTGTGAGCCACACGGGCTCAGCAATCTCATTTCCAAAGGTATCAAGACTAGCAAAGCTTAATGGGTGAGGTATGGTTAAGTGGTGAGGTTGCAGCAGCGGCTAAGCATATATTTTTGGGTGGCTAAACTTACGAGTACAAGAAATAAGAGGGGGAAGATCTACGCATAACGGACGTGGACTACTGTTGATCAAATGAATGATCCTGAACACCTGCCTACTTCAGACATAACCCCACCGTGTCCTCGATCGGAGTAAGAACTCACGAAAGAGACAGTCATGGTTACGCACACAGTTGGCATATTTTAATTAAGTTAACTTCAAGTTGTCTAGAACCAGTGTTAAACAAAGTTTCCACGTTGTCACATAACCGCGGGCACGGCTTACCAAAAAGATTTAACCCTGCAGGGGTGCTCCAACTAGTCCATCACAAATTACCACAAGCCGCATAGAAATCCTCAATCACGAAGCTCGCGATCTCGTCGGATTCCCTAGTGGAAAACCTCAACTCTGAGATTACCCAAAGCATCACCGGAATCCCGATGCACAAGATATCTCGTCAAAGGTAAAACTAATCCATCAAGGCCGCCCGACGTGTCGACGATCCCGATAGGAGTCGCGTACCTCGTTCTCAGGACACGACGGATGAGCGATGGTTACCACGCCAAACGCCGAGTTGCCCCGGGTAGCGTTAATAAGTTGCTCTGTTTTGGACCAACACTCATGAGGAGCACTGCCCCGGGGGTTGATTAAATTATCCTCGGGGTCCGGAAAGTCCCTATGCAATTTTATTAGGTGATTAGGCAAATGTAGTACCAATGTTGGGCCTTGCCAAACCAGCTTAATTTAATCTAAAACGAATTATCAAGGGGGTCCCCATAACAACCCCAATCGTGTTAGGAGCGCTCAATTATGGAACATAACACCGGTAGCCGGAAACTAAGGGGGCAAAGGTGGAACAAAACACCAGGCTAGAAAGGCCGAGCCTTCCACCTTTTACCAAGTATATAGGTGCATTAAATTAAATAGCATTTAATATGGTGATATAACAAGGAACCCATGCTTTCACATGGAAGCAAAGCACCTGCAACTAGCAACGCTAACACAGGGTTAAGCAAGTAGTAACATAGCCAATCAGTGGTTTGCTAGGTTGAGCAGGTTGAAGGTTTCATCGCATTGTTGAGAGGCTGATATTTAACATGTGGTAGGCAACGAGACATAATGACAGAATCGATAAAACTAGCATGGCAGTGATAGTAATGGTATCTGGGGAAATGGTCATCTTGCCTGAGATCCCGCTTGGAAGAAGAATGCCTCCGTGAAGTAGACGAACCGACGTAGTCGAACGCGTCCTCACAATCCGGCACGCTGCGGAACTCTATCGAGACGAAGCAAACCGAAAACACAAATCAACACACGGAATTCACCACACGATGCACAACACAAATGATGCATGAGCAACTGAAAACATGCAAGTCACGGCATGACAATCTACACAATCAAACACTACACATTAAGTGAAGTTCAATATGCAACGAGTCGCATATTGACGAAACTCCACGTTAATTATTTAGTTCTATCCCGAGTAGATACACGGCAATATTAAATGTGATTAAACATGGCAAGAGGTGAAGCGCAATTAATCTACCTATCTAGGCATTTTAAATGAGGTCGGGAATGACATATAGCACCTCCGAAACGACCTCACATGTTAATTTACAATTCTGTCCAGATCTGAACTAATGCATTTAATTAGTTGTTAAACAGCAAAACAAATAGGTTCATGTGATTCTACGCGACATTTCAAGCAACCTACACATAAAGAACATCTCCAACGGAGCTACGGATCAAAAGATACAAGCACCGCAAGATATGATGGCATGAATGCAATATGTGTGCAACGACGGTCACAAGCACTTCAAAACATACAACCAGCAAGATAAAATGAAACTACACGTGATTCTAAGAAAGTTTCATGTAGGACACGATCAAATCGGAGCTACGGTTCAAAAACTACGAGCAAAACAAGAAATGACTACAATATGCCAAAATCAGCCACATAGCATTTTCTACGCCCCACAACTACGTGGTACACAACTCCAATATGCTCAAGCAAGGCATGGCACAAAAGAGGGCAAGAAGAAATACTGCAAACAACTAACAACAACTAGCATGACATCATGGATCACTAGGGAAAGGAGACACAAAATGGCATCTCACACACTATTTGAGACTTAGTGAAAATTACACCTTATGGAAGTGCAGTTTTCGATCTGAAGCTATATTGGCAGCAAAAAAACCAATATCTACAGGTTCCAAACGGCATGAAAATTTACAGCTTGCTAGAGAATCACAAGGGCTACAACTTACTCCATTGGACCAACCTCAAAAGAGCTACATATCAAAAGTTAGAAGCAAGACAAGACAGCAACAAAATATAACAGATTCCAGACTTAGAAATATTTCAGCACATCCAAAACAGCACTATTTCTAGCAACTTGAGAGCAAGCAAATCACACCTAAGCATGCATTTCTATTGCAACCAAAAATACCAGGGGCTAGTATAAACACCCAAGAACAACTCCCTAGTTGATAACTCCTTCAAACGAAGCACGGAATAAATCCTACGAATTAAACAAAAGGGCATCACGGCAAAATATTGCGCGAACTAATTTACTCAAAAGCTAAAAGTAATTGCACAGAAAAATCCATGGGATTTTTCTACCCCGGAAACATATAAAATATGTGGGGTTGCAACACAAAATAATGCCACAGATATATGCGAGAAAATAACCTATACACGGGAAAATAAACTAGTGGCAATTCCCTACACACAAAAATACAAATGACCTCTCTAAAATGCATGGAAAAATGGTTCCTAAAACATGGGCATTTCTAATATGGCATTCGAGTAATTCGAACACACGCGGAAAATTAAATACGCGACTAAACCTATTGGGACAGCATGCCAAACGATGCATTCGGCATGCTAAATGGCCTCAAACAAATATGCAAGTTGTGAAATCGTGTTCTACTCGCGAAGCTACCCCAAAACCATATAAAATACGCCTCGTTCCGACTTACGGATTAAAAACTACGGGCGTTTGAAATATAGCCTAAATTCTGAAATTAACTAAACGGAAAATAAATCCTATAAAAGCTACTGGGCCAAAACTGAGGCTAACAGTCCTAATAGAGCTAGAGCGCGGTCAGCTATGCTACGCACGGGCGGGGAATAGGGGCAGCCTCTTACCTCGGGCCTGGCCCGGTCTGGAGGAGAGGCAGGCCAGCTCGGCCAAAGGGATCTGGAGGAGGCGGCTTGATGCGGCGAAGGGCGAGCTGGGCCGGGAGGCGAGGCCGGCCCACGCGGAGGAGCAGGCCCACGCGACGAGCAGGGACGCTGCCGCTTGCTCCTGAGCTCGGCCATGGCGGCGACGAGGGCTTGGCGTCGCGCATCCCTGCAGGTCCTCCGGCGAGGTGAGGAAGGTGACCGGCGGCGGCGCACTCGTGCTTGAGTCGGCAGCCGACGGATCCGGCGTGGGGACGCACGGGGCACGAGGAGCAACAACAAGGCAACCGGCGACGAGGCAGGGCGGTTCCGGCGAGGCAAGCGGCTGCGGCATGGGGCGATCCGACGACGGGGGGCTCCGGTGAGGCCTAGCGAGGAGGCGGCGACGAGGAGGCGGCGGAGCACCTCGGCAGGGATAAGCTCGCGGCCGGCGGCGGCGCTCGAGGGCCGGCGTGGGGCACTGCTGTTGGGGAACGTCGCATGGGAAACAAAAAATTTCCTACGCGCACGAAGACCTATCATGGTGATGTCCATCTACGAGAGGGGATTTTCGATCTACGTACCCTTGTAGATCGCACAGCAGAAGCGTTAGTGAACGCGGTTGATGTAGTGGAACGTCCTCACGTCCCTCGATCCGCCCCGCGAACCATCCCACGAACCGTCCCGTGATCCGTCCCACAATCTAGTGTCGAACGGACGGCACCTCCGCATTCAGCACACGTACAGCTCGACGATGATCTCGGCCTTCTTGATCCAGCAAGCGAGACGGAGAGCTAGATGAGTTCTCCGGCAGCATGATGGCGCTTCGGAGGTTGGTGGTGATCTAATCTCGGCAAGGCTCCGGCCGAGCTCCGCAGAAACGCAATCTAGAGGTAAAATCATGGAGGTATGTGGTCGGGCTGCCTTGAAAAAGTTGTCTCAAATCAGCCCTAATTGCTCCATATATATAGGAGGAGGGAGGGGAGGCTTGCCTTGAGGCTCAAGGAGCCCAAAGGGCTGCGCACCAAGGGGAGGAGGAGTCCTCCTCGAATCCTAGTCCAAGTAGGATTAGAAAGTGGAGTCCTTCTCTCCTTTCCCACCTCCTTTTTTTCTCTTTGATTTTCTATCCATGGCGCATAGGGCCTTCTTGGGCTGTCCCACCAGCCCACTAAGGGCTGGTGCGCCACCCCCAAGGCCTATGGGCTTCCCCGGGGTGGGTTGCCCCCCCCCCCCCGGTGAACACCCGGAACCCATTCGTCATTCCCGGTACATTCTCGGTAACTCCGAAAACCTTACGGTAATCAAATGAGGTCATCCTATATATCAATCTTTGTTTCCGGACCATTCTGGAAACCCTCGTGACGTCCGTGATCTCATCCGAGACTCCGAACAACATTCGGTAACCAACCATATAACTCAAATACGCATAAAACAACGTCGAACCTTAAGTGTGCAGACCCTGCGGGTTCGAGAACTATGTAGACATGACCCGAGTGACTCCTTGGTCAATATCCAATAGCGGGACCTGGATGCCCATATTGGATCCCACATATTCTATGAAGATCTTATCGTTTGAACCTCAGTGCCAAGGATTCATATAATCCCGTATGTCATTCCCTTTGTCCTTCGGTATGTTACTTGCCCGAGATTCGATCGTCAGTATCCGCGTACCTATTTCAATCTCGTTTACCGGCAAGTCTCTTTACTTGTTCCGTAATACAAGATCCCGCAACTTACACTAAGTCACATTGCTTGCAAGGCTTGTGTGTGATGTTGTATTACCGAGTGGGCCCCGAGATACCTCTCCGTCACACGGAGTGACAAATCCCAGTCTCGATTCATACTAACTCAACGAACACCTTCGGAAATACCTGTAGAGCATCTTTATAGTCACCCAGTTACGATGCGACGTTTCATACACACAAAGCATTCCTCCGGTGTCAGTGAGTTATATGATCTCAGGGTCATAGGAACAAATACTTGACACGCAGAAAACAGTAGCAACAAAATGACACGATCAACATGCTACGTCTATTAGTTTGGGTCTAGTCCATCACGTGATTCTCCTAATGACGTGATCTAGTTATCAAGCAACAACACCTTGTATATAATCAGAAGACCCTGACTATCTTTGATCAACTGGCTAGCCAACTAGAGGCTTGCTAGGGACAGTGTTTTGTCTATGTATCCACACATGTATGCAAGTCTTCATTCAATACAATTATAGCATGGATAATAAACGATTATCTTGACACAGGAATTATAATAATAACTATATTTATTATTGCCACTAGGGCATAATTCCAACAGTCTCCCACTTGCACTAGAGTCAATAATCTAGCCCTCACATCATCATGCGTATTGCATTGTAATAAATCTAACACCCATACAGTTCTGGTGTTGATCATGCTTTGCCCGTGGAAGAGGTTTAGTCAGCGGGTCTGCTACATTCAGATCCATGTGCACTTTGCATATATTTACGTCCTCCCCTTCGACGTAGTAGCGGATGAGGTTGAAGCGTCGTTTGATGTGTCTGGTCTTCTTGTGAAACCATGGTTCCTTTGCTAAGGCAATGGCACCCGTGTTTTCACAGAACAAGGTTATTGGATTCAGTGCGCTTGGCACCACTCCAAGATCCGTCATGAACTGCTTCATCCAGACACCCTCCTTAGCCGCCTCCGAGGCAGCCATGTACTCCACTTCACATGTAGAATCAGCTACGACGCTTTGCTTGGAACTGCACCAGCTTACTGCACCCCCATTAAGAATAAATACGTATCCGGTCTGCGACTTAGAGTCGTCTGGATCTGTGTCAAAGCTTGCATCGACGTAACCCTTTATGGCGAGCTCTTCGTCACCTCCATGCACGAGAAACATCTCCTTAGTCCTTTTCAGGTACTTCAGGATATTCTTGACCGGCGTCCAGTGATCCACTCCTGGATTACTCTGGAACCTGCCTGCCATACTTATGGCAAGGCTAACGTCCGGTCTAGTGCACAACATTGCATACATGATAGATCCTATGGCTGAAGCATAGGGGACGGTGCTCATATGCTCTCTATCTTTATCAGTTGGTGGGCACTGAGTCTTACTCAATCTCGTACCTTGTAAAACTGGCAAGAACCCTTTCTTGGACTGTTCCATTTTGAACCTCTTCAAAACTTTATCAAGGTATGTGCTTTGTTAAAGTCCTATCAGGCGTTTCGATCTATCCCTGTAGATGTTAATGCCTAGAATGTAAGTAGCTTCTCCTAGGTCCTTCATAGAGAAACTTTTATTCAAGTAATCCTTTATGCTCTCCAAAAACTCTACGTTGTTTCCAATCAGCAATATGTCATCCACATATAATATTAGAAACGCCACAGAGCTCCCACTCACTTTCTTGTAAATACAATATTCTCCAACCACTTGTATAAACCCAAATGCTTTGATCACCTCATCAAAGCGTTTATTCCAACTCCGAGATGCTTGCACCAGTCCATAAATGGATCGCTGGAGCTTGCATACCTTGTTAGCATTTTTAGGATCGACAAAACCTTCGGGTTGCATCATATACAACAATTCCTTAAGGAAACCGTTAAGGAACGCCGTTTTGACATCCATCTGCCAGATTTCATAATCGAAAAATGCAGCTATTGCTAACATGATTCTGACGGACTTAAGCATCGCTACGGGTGAGAATGTCTCATCGTAGTCAACTCCTTGAACTTGTGAAAACCCTTTGCCACAAGTCAAGCTTTATAAACGGTCACACTGCCGTCAGCGTCCGTCTTCTTCTTAAAGATCCATTTGTTTTGAATAGCCTTGCGGCCCTCAGGTAGTACTTCCAAAGTCCACACTTTGTTTTCATAGATGGATCCTATCTCGGACTTCATGGCCTCCAGCCATTTGTTGGAATCTGGTCCCACCATTGCTTCTTCATAATTTGCAGGTTCATTGTTCTCTAACAACATGATTGACAAAACGGGATTACCGTACCACTCTGGAGCAGCACGTGGTCTCGTCGACCTGCGTGGTTCGATAGGAACTTGAACCGGAGTTTCATGATCATTATCATTAAATTCCCCCTCAACCGGCGTCGCAACGACAGGGGTTTCCCCTTGCCCTACGCCACCATCCAGAGGGATGAGAGGTTCAACAACCTCATCAAGTTCTATCTTCCTCCCACTCAATTCTCTCGAGAGAAACTCCTTCTCGAGAAAAGCTCCATTTTTAGCAACAAACACTTTGCCCTCGGATTTGAGATAGAAGGTGTACCCAACTGTCTCTTTTGGGTAACCTATGAAGATGCACTTTTCGGCTTTGGGTTCCAGCTTTTCAGGCTGAAGCTTTTTGACATAAGCATCACATCCCCAAACTTTAAAAAACGACAACTTTGGCCTTTTGCCATACCACAGTTCGTATGGTGTCGTCTCAACGGATTTTGATAGTGCCCTATTTAAAGTGAATGCAGCTGTGTCTAATGCATAACCCCAAAATGATAACGGCAAATCGGTAAGAGATATCATAGATCGCACCATCTCTAATAAAGTACGATTACGACGTTCGGACACACCATTATGCTGTGGTGTTCCAGGCGGTGTCAACTGTGAAACAATTCCACATTGTCTTAAGTGAGCACCAAACTCGAAACATAGATATTCACCCCCACGATCAGACCGTAGGAACTTGATCTTCTTGTTACGATGATTTTCAACTTCACTCTGAAATTGCTTGAACTTTTCAAATGTTTCAGACTTGTGCTTCATTAAGTAGACATAACAATATCTACTCAAATCGTCGGTGAAGGTGAGAAAATAACGATATCCGCCGCGTGCCTCCACGCTCATCGGACCGCACACATCGGTATGTATGATTTCCAACAAGTCACTGGCACGCTCCATTGTTTTGGAGAACGGAGTTTTAGTCATCTTGCCCATGAGGCATGGTTCGCACGTGTCAAGTGAATCAAAGTCAAGTGACTCCAAAAGTCCATCGGTATGGAGTTTCTTCATGCACTTTACACCAATATGTCCTAAGCGGTAGTGCCACAAAAACATGGCGCTATCATTGTTAACTCTAACTCTTTTGGTCTCAATGTTATGTATATGTGTATCATCACTATAAAGATTCAATATGAACAATCCTCTCACATTGGGTGCATGACCATAAAATATGTTACTCATAGAAATAGAACAACCATTATTCTCTGACTTAAAAGAATAACCGTCTCGCAATAAACAAGATCCAGATATAATGTTCATGCTCAACGCAGGCACTAAATAACAATTATTCAAGTTCATAACTAATCCTGATGGTAACTGAAGTGAAACTGTGCCGACGGCGATTGCATCAACCTTGGAACCATTTCCTACGCGCATCGTCACTTCATCTTTCGCCAACCTTCGCCTATTCCGCAATTCCTGTTTCGAGTTGCAAATATGAGCAACAAAACCGATATCGAATACCCAGGCACTACTATGACAGCTGGTTAAGTACACATCAATAACATGTATATCAAATATACCTGATTTTTCTTTGGCCGCCTTCTTATCAGCCACATACTTGGGGCAGTTGCGCTTCCGGTGACCCATACCCTTGCAATAGTAGCACTCTGTTTCAGGCTTAGGTCCAGCTTTGGGTTTCTTCGTCGGATTGGCAACAGGCTTGCCGCTCTTCTTTGAATTACGCTTCTTGCCTTTGCCGTTTCTCTTGAAACTAGTGGTCTTATTCACCATCAACACTTGATGCTCTTTACCGAGTTCAGACTCTGCGACTTTCAGCATCGCAAACAACTCGCCGGGTGACTTGTTCATCCCTTGCATGTTGTAGTTCAACACAAAGCCCTTATAGCTTGGCGGCAGTGATTGAAGAATTCTGTTAGTGATAGCCTCTTGCGGGAGTTCAATCCCCAGCTCATCTAGACGGTTTGAGTACCCAGACATTTTGAGCACATGTTCACTGATAGACGAATTCTCCTCCATCTTGCAAGCATAGAATTTATCGGAGGTCTCATACCTCTCGATCCGGGCGTTCTTCTGAAAGATAAACTTCAACTCCTGGAACATCTCATATGCTCCATGACGCTCAAAGCGATGTTGAAGTCCCAGTTCTAAGCCATACAAGACTGCACGTTGAACTACTGAGTAGTCCTCCTTACGTGTTAACCAAGCGTTCTTAACATCTTGGTCAACCGTAGCGCGTGGTTCATCTCCTAGCGGGTGGTTCCGAGGCCATGTCTGCACATGCTAGGCTCGTCAAGCCTAACCCGAGTGTTCCGCGTGTGCAACTGTTTTGCACCCGTTGTATGTGAACGTTGAGTCTATCACACCCGATCATCACGTGGTGTCTCAAAACGACGAACTGTAGCAACGGTGCACAGTCGGGGAGAACACAATTTCGTCTTGAAATTTTAGTGAGAGATCACCTCATAATGCTACCGTCGTTCTAAGCAAAATAAGGTCCATAAAAGGATTAACATCACATGCAATTCATAAGTGACATGACATGGCCATCATCACGTGCTCCTTGATCTCCATGACCAAAGCACCGGCACAATCTTCTTGTCACCGGCGCCACACCATGATCTCCATCAACGTGTCTCCATCGGGGTTGTCGTGCTACTCATGCTATTACTACTAAAGCTACATCCTAGCAAAATAGTAAACGCATCTGCAAGCACAAACGTTAGTTTAAAGACAACCCTATGGCTCCTGCCGGTTGCCGTACCATCGACATGCAAGTTGATATTATCTATTACAACATGATCATCTCATACATCCAATATATCACATCACATCATTGGCCATATCACATCACAAGCATACCCTGCAAAAACAAGTTAGACGTCCTCTAATTTTATTGTTGGATGTTTTACGTGGTGGCCATGGGTATCTAGTAGGATCGCATCTTACTTACGCAAACACCACAACGGATATATATGAATTGCTATTTAACCTTATCCAAGGACCTCCTCGGTCAAATCTGATTCAACTAAAGTTGGAGAAACCGACACTTGCCAGTCATCTTTGAGCAACGGAGTTACTCGTAGCGATGAAACCAGTCTCTCGTAAGCGTACGAGTAATGTCGGTCCAAGCCGCTTCAATCCAACAATACCGCGGAATCAAGAAAAGACTAAGGAGGGTAGCAAGACGCACATCACCGCCCACAAAAAATTTTGTGTTCTACTCGAGATTACATCTACGCATGAACCTAGCTCATGATGCCACTATCAGGGAACGTCGCATGGGAAACAAAAAATTTCCTACGCGTACGAAGACCTATCATGGTGATGTCCATCTACGAGAGGGGATTTCTGATCTACGTACCCTTGTAGATCGCACAGCAGAAGCGTTAGTGAACGCGGTTGATGTAGTGGAACGTCCTCACGTCCCTCGATCCGCCCCGCGAACCGTCCCACGAACCGTCCCGCGATCCGTCCCACGATCTAGTGCCGAACGGACGGCACCTCCGCGTTCAGCACACGTACAGCTCGACGATGATCTCGGCCTTCTTGATCCAGCAAGAGAGACGGAGAGCTAGATGAGTTCTCCGGCAGCGTGACGATGCTTCGGAGGTTGGTGGTGATCTATTCTCGGCAGGGCTCCGCCCGAGCTCCGCAGAAACGCGATCTAGAGGTAAAACCGTGGAGGTATGTGGTCGGGCTGCCTTGAAAAGGTTGTCTCAAATCAGCCCTAATTGCTCCATATATATAGGAGGAGGGAGGGGAGGCTTGCCTTGAGGGTCAAGGAGCCCCAAGGGCTGCGCACCAAGGGGAGGAGGAGTCCTCCTCCAATCCTAGTCCAACCAGGATTGGAAAGTGGAGTCCTTCTCTCCTTTCCCACCTCCTTTTTTTTCTCTTTGATTTTCTATCCATGGCGCATAGGGCCTTCTTGGGCTGTCCCACCAGCCCACTAAGGGCTGTTGCGCCACCCCCAAGGCCTATGGGCTTCCCCGTGGTGGGTTGCCCCCCCGGTGAACACCCAAAACCCATTCGTCATTCCTGGTACATTCCCGGTAACTCCGAAAACCTTCCGGTAATCAAATGAGGTCATCCTATATATCAATCTTCGTTTACGGACCATTCCGGAAACCCTCATGACGTCCGTGATCTCATCCGGGACTCCGAACAACATTCGGTAACCAACCATATAACTCAAATACGCATAAAACAACGTCGAACCTTAAGTGTGCAGACCCTGCGGGTTCGAGAACTATGTAGACATGACCCGAGTGACTCCTCGGTCAATATCCAATAGCGGGACCTAGATGCCCATATTGTATCCCACATATTCTACGAAGATCTTATCGTTTGAACCTTAGTGCCAAGGATTCATATAATCCCGTATGTTATTCCCTTTGTCCTTCGGTATGTTACTTGCCCGAGATTCGATTGTCAGTATCCGCATACCTATTTCAATCTCGTTTACCGGCAAGTCTCTTTACTCGTTCCGTAATACAAGATCCCGCAACTTACACTAAGGCACATTGCTTGCAAGGCTTGTGTGTGATGTTGTATTACCGAGTGGGCCCCGAGACACCTCTCCGTCACACGGAGTGACAAATCCCAGTCTCAATCCATACTAACTCAACGAACACCTTCGGAAATACCTGTAGAGCATCTTTATAGTCACGCAGTTACATTGCGAGGTTTGATACACATAAAGCATTCCTCCGGTGTCAGTGAGTTATATGATCTCATGGTCATAGGAACAAATACTTGACACGCAGAAAACAGTAGCAACAAAATGACACGATCAACATGCTACGTCTATTGGTTTGGGTCTAGTCCATCACGTGATTCTCCTAATGACGTGATCCAGTTATCAAGCAACAACACCTTGTATATAATCAGAAGACCCTGACTATCTTTGATCAACTGGCTAGCCAACTAGAGGCTTGCTAGGGACAATGTTTTGTCTATGTATCCACACATGTATATAAGTCTTCATTCAATACAATTATAGCATGGATAATAAACGATTATCTTGTTACAGGAATTATAATAATAACTATATTTATTATTGCCTCTAGGGCATAATTCCAACAGCTGCGACCCGAGAGGAGGAGGCAGGGGCGGCTCGTGCGAGCGACGGCATGACCGGGCCCGGGGAGGGCCGCGGATGGGCTTCGGCGGGCGGAAAGGAGAGGAGAGAGAGGGCGCTGGGGTGGCGGCTAGGGTTAGGTGGGCGGCGCGGAAATCGAGGTGGAGGGGGGGTTTGTGTGAAAATAAGCACGGGGGGGGGGGTCTATATATAGGCAAAGGGGGGGCTAGGTTAACCGGAAGCGTGCTCCGGATCCAACCGCAGGGGCGGATTCGAACGATTCCGCACGCGGGAACGGGTACGCGGCTGTGTAGAGGGGATATCCGCAAACGAGAGGGAGAACGGGCGGCACGGCAACGATTTTTAAAACACCGACAGACGTCCGACGGTAGACCGAATACGGTGCCGCTACGGTCGACCGTTCGGGTACCAGATGAACTCCGATCGCGATGAAATTCGATAGGCGGCCTAACTAAAATAAATTAAGACCACATGCCAAGTTTCACCCCGATCAGGGAAAGTTTTACGCACACTTTTAAAACAGGGTTTCGACGGTGCCGCAGGCGCGTGCGAGTGCGGTCGGACTCAGAACGGACAACGACGAGAACCGGCAACTACTAACGAATGCAAGTTTTGAAAACTGGCAGCAACGAGATGCCGGTGCAATGCAGATGATGCGCATGATGCGATGATGATGCGACAAAAGAAAATAGACACACGACGAAAACGGAATAGAAGGGGAATCTTCTGGAACGTCGGCATCGGGCTGTCACACAGCATATCCTCAAGAACTTGATTCACTCTCTCCACTTGACCACTAGTCTGAGGATGGAACGTTGTGCTGAAGCGGATCTTCGTGCCCATAGTAGACTGAAAGGAGTCCCAGAACTTGGAAGTGAAGATACTTCCTCGATCCGAAGAGATCATCATAGGCACGCCATGCAAGGAGACAATCCTGGAGGTATACAACTCTGCCAGCTGAGCTGCTGAAATGGACTCCTTGACTGGAAGAAAATGAGCCACTTTACTCAACATGTCGACGACGACAAAGATGGCATCATTACCCTTCTTGGACTTCGGAAACCCGGTGACGAAATCCATTTCAATGTGATCGAACTTCCACTCGGGAATCGGCAACGGCTGCAAGAGGCCTCCTGGGAATTTATGTTCTGCTTTCACCCTTCGACATACATCACATTCATTTACGAATTGAGCAATCTCACACTTCATACGAGTCCACCAGAAGGTCTGCTTCAAGTCATGGTACATTTTGGAGCTTCCAGGATGAATAGAGAGCAGAGAGTTATGAGCTTCCTCCATGATTACCTTCCTGAGATCACCTTTCGGGACGACAAGGCGATCCTCAAAGAACAACATGTCTTTGGCATCAATAGTGAAGCACTTATACTTAGGGAGACTCTTTCCCATGCCAATCTTGACCTTCTTCACCATAGCGTCAAGAAGTTGTGCTGCTCGGACCTGATCTTCCAATGTAGGAGAGATCTGAAGGTTTGCAAGAAATCCCTGAGGTACTAGCTGAAGGTTAAGCTTCCTGAAAGACTCACAAAGACCAGGCTGGAGAGGTTGCAGAATCAGACTGTTGCAATATGCCTTCCTGCTCAAAGTATCTACCACGACATTAGCTTTGCGTGGCGTGTACTCAACACTTGGATTAAAATCCTGGAGCATTTCCACCCAACGTGTTTGCCGAAGAGTCTAGTTAGGCTGAGTGAAGATGTATTTGAGACTCTTGTGATTGGTGAAAACTTCAACCTTACGCTCCAACAAGAGGTGTCTCCAAGTCATCAGAGCGTGTACCACAGCTGCTAGCTCAAGATCATGCACATGATAGTTCTTCTCCGCTGGCTTCAATTACCTGGAGGTATAAGCAACCACCTTCTTATCTTGCATCAGGACTGCACCAAGACCCTGGAGAGAAGCGTCGCAGAAGACCTCGTACGGCTTGGAATCATCCGGAGGGACCAAGACTGGAGTGGAGGTAAGCTTCTCTTTGAGTGTATCGAAGGCCAGTTGACACTCTGGAGACCAAGCATACTTAACACCCTTCTGAAGAAGACTTGAGAGCGGCTTGGCGATCTTGGAGAAGTTCTCAACGAACCTTCTGCAATATCCAGCAAGCCCGAGAAAGCTTCGAAGCTGCTTCACATTCTGCGGAGGCTCCCATTCAACAATGGCCTGAACCTTGGATGGGTCAACTTTAATGCCTTCGGCAGAGATAATGTGCCCAAGATAAACCACTTCTTTCATCCAGAACTCGCACTTGGAAAACTTGGCATACAGCTTGTACTCTCTCAGCTTATCAAGCACCAACCTGAGATGTTCTTCATGTTCTTCCTTAGTTTTAAAAAAACCAGAATGTCGTCGAGATAGAGCAAGACAAAGTCATTCTTGAACGGAGAGAATATGTAGTTCATCAATCGACAGAATGTCGGAGGAGCAGTTGCCAGACCAAAAGACATGACCGTATACTCATACGAGCCAAAACTAGTCCTGAAGGCAGTCTTCGAACAGCTCAGTTATGTTCGGAAGTGGATATTTGTTCCTGATTGTCTTCCTATTCAGTGGACGGTAATCGACACATAGCCGGTCCGTGCCATCCTTCTTCTTGACAAACAGAACACCACAGCCCCACGGAGACGAGCTCGGTCTGATCAAACCCAAACGCTCCTGCTAACCGAGTTGCCTCTTAAGTTCCTTCTGGACCCAGCTTGTACGGCCGTTTGCACACTGGCTCTGTGCCTGGCTCTAGCTCGATCACAAACTCAACTTCTCTGTGCGGAGGCATGCCTAGCAGCTCTTCAGGAAACACATCTTCACACTCGCAGACCACTGGGACTTGCGAGATAGGATTGATCTCACCCTTTTCATTCAAAGAGAACAGACGGATTGTATCATCGCGCGCCGCGAATATAATCACGTCTTCCGAAGAGTGGGGTAAGCTTCACTTCTTTTTCTTCACAATCAATTGACGCCTTGTTCATGGCCAGCCAGTCCATACCAAGAATCAAGTCGATGTCGGAATTGCCCAAGACATACGGAGAGGCCAGCAAAGAATAACTTCCTATCTTGACAGACGCATCCGGAACAACCCAACGAGAACTCATAAGCATACCCGGAGAAACAATGTCCAAAGACTTAGCCAACTCTTGAAGATGGAAATCATGCTTTGCCGCAAAAGGATATGACAAGAAAGAATGCGATGCACCAGAATCAAATAGCACTTTAGCAGGAATAACATTGATGAGGAGGTTACCGATAATCACATCTGACGAGTTTTCTGCCTCAGCTGCATTCACCATGTTGACTCGAGCTGATCTGGGGTTGAACTTGACAAGAGCGTTGCTTGGAGGTCTGCCTGGAGGAGGAGGCAGCAGTCGGAGCTAAGAAGTACACTTGTTGGCATAGTGACCCTTCTGCCCACAATTGTGACAAGTGACATCTGTTGGCTGCCGGTACTGAGTTTGAGGAGGCCCTTGCTTTTGATGCTGGTATCTCTGCTGGAAGACAGGGTTGGGTGGGTGGGAAGAACCATGACCACCTGAGTGCTTAAGCTGCTGCGAGTGCCGAGGAGGAGGAGGAGAAACCCAAAACTTATGTTGCTTCTGAACCACCTGAGTCGAGGAAGAGCTGGAATCTCTGAAGCGCTTCTTAGAATTCTCCACCCTGAGCAAGGCTGCCTCTGCTCTCAGAGCTAGGTTGTAGAACTTGTCGAACTCCTCGGGATCGTGCAAAGCAAGAGCTAACTGCAAATCTTCTTTCAAGCCACCCCTGAACTGATAGATCTTGCTCTTCTGATCCGGGATATCCTGTAGCGCGTAACGGGCCAGCTCGTGGAACTCAACGTTGTACTTGTACACGGAATTTCCACCCTGCTTCAAACGCCTGAACTTCTCACGCATCTCCTCCACAAAGCTGGAAGGGATGTAGTGGGACTTGAAGTCACGACGGAACTCATCCCAAGAAATCACCCTGGCGCCTCTGGAGTCCTTCAGCTGCTACCACCATATAGAAGCATTTCCCTTTCAACTGGAACGTTGCAAACTTGACATAATCCTCCGGACGCACATTGCTACACTCGAAATGTTTGTTCATATCACGGATCCAATCTTCTGCATCAAATGGCTGGTCGCATGAAGTGAACATCGTTGGCTGGTTTGACCCGAACTGACTCAGACTCGCAAACTGATTGTCACCATGCTGGAAATTGCCTGGCTGTTGATTGGCTCTCTCTTGATGCAACTGTAGCAGCATCTGGGTGTTTGCATTAGTAGCAGCCATCGCCGCTTGCCAGGCCTCTGCAGGAGGAGGCGGCGGCGGCGGAGGGTTCTCCAGAGGAGGAGGTGGAGGCGGCATATCCTCATGCCCTGGGTTCTGACGCGTCGGTGGAGCCATCCTGAAGACGGACAACATATTAGCCCACAGAATAATTGAAGATATTGCTGAATCAAAAGACAGGAATATCTATAGGAATAAAGCAATTGCACTCGAACAAAAATAGTAAGAATGCTTCCTCAAAGTGACGGAGGACAAAATTCCGATTAAGACCACTACAAACAAGTATGAGCTAGAACTGCTCGGAACAAACATATGATCGAGATTTCCCCAACCTCAATCTTGCATCTGTAGGAAGATAGTCCTATAAGATACTACTTGATATCCCACCTATGAATTCCCGAAATAACTGGTCATGCAATCTGGTACACGCATACAAGGAGTATATCACACAACTCCTAAACTAACCCGTCACCTGTATCACATCAATAAACACACAACCAGCATCTCGGACCTTCATCTACAACAGACCCTCGTGATCACAATGATACTAAGTATGGCAGTACCCCCGAACAATCTGCACCAGTACTGGGGACATCGGGGTTATCTCGCCACTACCAGTATTGAAGCAATAACGAACATCCTTCGTTCTTAGATACTCAGAAATCTGAATGATGGCGATGTGCGCAAGAATCCCCTGGAGCTCAACTCCCCGGAAGAAACTCAAAGCAGACAGGAGGCACCAAGACAGGACTCCGTCACATCGAAATCATATAGACTTCACAAATACCTGTGTGATCCTAAAAAAAAATTGAGCGAGAAAAGGAGTAGAATTAAGTATTTCCTAAGTTGGGAACCTTACCAGAGCATGGAAGAGGAGAGAAAAGAATCCTACTCTCCGATATAACTAAGACTCAAAACATTTTTTTAGACTCGACTGGGCCAAGTACGATCACACGAAGGCTCCTATGTTCGTAAGGCTCTGATTACCAACTTGAAACGACCAAGATGTGGTCCTCTCCGATCTGGGGATCGAGGCCCCGAATTGGAAAGGAGCGCATCTAAGCGTCTCGCAAACAGGTAAACACAGCACATACACAATAATAAAGATAGACAATCAGGGGTTCAATTGCCTTCTCATCAATATATCAGAGTACATCACGCATACAACCAAAGTAGTTCCGCTACGGACTACAAAACAAGAGAAAAGGCTATGCTACCCTACCTGCTGGCCCACGATCACGACCACGCCTCAATCTTCTGGATAGTTCACGTAGAGGCGGTCGGTCTCCTCGTCGTACTGCCACGCCAATTGTGTGCCGTCGGGATCATCTGTCTCTGGGGTACCTGAACCTTTTGGTGTTGTGAAGGAATCTATGAGCCACGTGGACTCAGCAATCTAAGACCTTCGTGCCAGAACTAGTCAAGTTATTAGGTTGGATAGGGTAGAGTGTTTGAGGTTGCAGCATCCTAAGCTTGATGTGGTGGCTAACTTACGTAGAACATTTATGAAGGTGGACTATACTAACGGTCGAGAATACTTGATCACTAAGTGATCCTGAACTCCTACCTACGTCAATCATAACCCCACCGTGTTCCCGATCGAAGAGAGATCTTCGAGGGGACAGTCACGGTTACGCACACAGTTGGCAATTTTATTAGCTTATGTTTAAGTTATCTAATACCGGATGTTAACAAAATATTCCAAGTTGCCACATAACCGTGGGAACGGCTTCTCGAAAGATTAAACCCTGCAGGGGTGCTCCAACTAGTCCATCACAAACGTACACAGGCTGCAAAGTAATCCTCTATCACGAATCTCGTGATCTCGTCGGATTCCTTAGAGGAAAACCTCAACTCTGGGGAGAACCAAAGCTTCACTGGGATTCCTATATGCAAGATATATCGCTAAGGTAAGACAAGACTAGCAGGACCTCCCGACGTGTCGACGACCCTGATAAGAGCCGCGTATCACAGTCTCAAGACACGCCGGATCAGTCACACTACAGGTATACCAAACCTCAGGTTGCCCTGTGGTGGCCCCATAGTCTGCCCAGTTTGGACCAACACTCATGAGGAGCACTGGCCCGGGTTGTTGATTAAAATCCTTGGGGTAGCTATTCCCTATGTAGATTATTATTAAGTGATTAGAAAATTAACACCAATGTTGGGTCCTGCCTGACAAGTCTTAACACTACGCGATTTATCAAGGGGGTCCCCATAACAACCCCGAACGTGTTAGGAGCGATCAATATGGAATCAAACACCGGTAGCCGGTAACTATGGCGGCAATAACGGAACAAAGCACCCGGCAAAAGGCTAGGCCTTCCATTATTTACCAAGTATATAGGTGCATTAATTTAATAACAGAATTTAAGATAATGATATCAAGCTCATGTTATCACATGAGTCAAAGCACCTGCATCTAGCAACGCTAACATTAGTAGCTGAGCAAAGCCTACTTAGCCATTCAAGTTTGCTAGGAAGGGATCAGTGTTTGGGTTCATGGCATATCAAGAGGCAAATATTTCAGTGGTAGGCAGCGAGCATATGACAAAGGAAACGTCATCTAGCATAACAATCTAGAGATGGAATCAAGGTCATATCATCTTGCGTGTGATATCCTCAGCTTGGAATGGTTCTTGATCGTCCTGCACGTACTCTCCTGACTCCATGTATTCGTTCTCCGATCCCGGTGCTACCCAACATAAGAATAACATCCAATGAACAACAACACCTCAAGATGCAACAGCACATGATGCATGAGATGAATATGAGCATGCATCACTATTTCTATCACTAGCACAACCTTAAGGAGTTAAAACAAGATCCTGAACAGAACTGCAGGCTAACCTATTTTGACATGCATGATAATTACATGATCAGATGCGTCTCGTGAAAACGATGCAAAACCATATAAAGAACATTACAATCGGAGCTACGGATCAACTGGAATCAACGAAACAAGATATGAAGCCCTACATAGCAAAATCATCACCTCACACTCAAATGGCACAAATCTGGTATTCCCACGTTGCCAAGACATAAAACAAACCATCATGGATGGGGTGGAGCAAAGAGGAACACCACAACATCAACTAAGCACAAACAAACTTCAAAAAGACAAAACTACACAATCTGCCATAACTGCATCATAGCACTTTATGAGCTACATGCAAAGCACCTACAGCCACCCAACTATGACAAATAATATATGTGGATGTAGCTAGCCAAGAATACTACAAGCACAAGAAAGAATCACACAAAAAGGAATTCAACACAGAAAGTTACAAGGCTGCAAACTTGCCCAAAACCATCAGTTTTCAGGGACTTAGTGAAAATTCCAGATTCTCACTTTTTGTCTATGCTCTGAAGCATTTTGACAGCAGCCACAACAATACCTGCAGGACTCCAAATGAGATGAAATTTTACAGGGAGCTATAAAAACATATCAGGTCCAACTTTCTAGTTGAAAGCTAAGGCTAGATCACAATGCATTGACTAGCACAGCCTCATCAACATGAGAAGAAAATATAAACAGATTCTCAGACTTTGTGAAAATCTCAGATTTTCACTAATCTGGAATTTCAGCCAATGCCTACTTTGAGTGGGCATAACTTGCACATATGGAATCCTAATCATTAGATGAAACCAACATGAGGTAGAGGGGGTCACCCTCTACTACCACAACCAAGAAACAATCACAAAGGCTCACCACAACTCATGGAACCAAGCTCCAAACATAGAAGAAAATGAAAATATGTCGTCTCCAGAAAATGTTCCAATGGCAAAGCTGAGTTCACCAATGGATTCCTTGGGATATTCTACCCCAAAAACATATAAAATATGCATA
The DNA here is from genome assembly GCF_904849725.1 of Hordeum vulgare subsp. vulgare. NCBI lineage: Eukaryota > Viridiplantae > Streptophyta > Magnoliopsida > Poales > Poaceae > Hordeum > Hordeum vulgare. The sequence continues at coordinate 552,596,013 of NC_058524.1, read as the reverse complement.
CACTTGTTTGGAGCAAGTGGCCACAAACTAGGAAGGAAAAACTACATAGATTCCTACAAATTGAAAAGTGCAACATTTCATGTGCACACACTATATCAACTACCACATAGCTATGTTCATGTGAAAAAAGACAATATGGACATGAGGGTTTTGACCCCATGTATGTGTCATAGCACATCAACCCACAAGCACATCTACCAAGTAGATCACACACACAATAGTCACTATGCCCTCTCACATATGGAAATGTGGAAGGTGCAAGAATGATTTGCAAAGGTGGGGCTGATCCTCACAAACACATCAACTCCACAACACCCACTGCACATGCTCTTGAAAAACACACAAAACTTCAAGGCATCTAGTAAGCCACACATCATTGACGCACCAACACCTACACATACATATGAACAACTATATGGTGCCACATGAGCCAAACCCATGTAAGAGTGGAGATCACATATACACACCACAATCTACAAGCAAAACCACATGTATATTACCTCACATATGCACACACTAGTGCACCTACAATCATGCACTAAGCTAGCACCACCACCACACATACACTTCACCAAGTGGTCACATACACACATAACCAACACACAAGAGCACACACACACTAGTTCATCTGCAGGAAGGAACAAAAATAAATGCTCTTTTTCCTTTATGCCTATTGTTTAGGCACAAGAAGTAGCAAAATTATAGCATGGAAAACAAATAGGAAAGAAAGCAAAAATAAAAGAGGCAGGCCTGGGATTCGAATCCAGGGCCTGCTGGAGTCACCACACAGCCAGTTCCACCCTGCTACTATCTTGGATTCGTCAGAACAGAGGGGTTCTAGCAATACAAGCAACTCCTGCATCTACTGCATCTACTCTGCAAAACAAAGCAAATAAAAGGGAGTTCGAGGGGAGTCGAACCCTGTATCTACAACATACATCACACCTACTCGAACCACTGCGCTATGATACGAACGACTGATAGAGAGGGATGCACATGCCAGGTAAACGACTACGAGGCCCTGCTCTGCCTACAGAACAGCACCGGCGACAAGGAGGTCGTCGGGCTATTCTTGTCGGGGTTGCTGCTGCTGCTGCGCTACCGGAGGGGCTGAAGCAATACGAGGAGAAGGAAGCCCCTGCTACACCTACGCATAGCCACGGGGCTACCTCGTCAAAACCACGACTACATCGCCACGAACAGTGGAAGGCTACCCTGTGTCTGTACCAACGAGCAGTGCAACAACTACACAGCTTGCCGGTGCAACTCCGGCAAGCCTCGAGCAGGAGGCCCCGCGCAACTACCGAAGAGGAAAACGAGGAGGGGGCATAGTCTCGCTCACCTAGCGTCGGGAGGAGAATCGCTCGTCGTGGTGGCGGAGATGCCGACGATGAGGTGCAGTAGAGACGCCCACCGTAGAGGAGGAAGAAGAGGACGACGAGGCCAACGAAGTGGTCGCTCCCGCTACTCGTTCTTGACGGGAATGGGTTCCCCTTGACCACCGCACCCTCTTGAACCGGTTGGGGAAGAAGGAGGGGCAACGATCCGCCGGCGTCGAGCTCACCTGGAGCCGACCATGGCGTGGCTCTGCTCGGGCTCCTTCCCGACGGTGCCAGAGATGAGAGGAGGGGAAAACGGCGTCCTAGGGTTGCGGGGAGGAGGGCCGGCTGCTTAAGTAGCCCCCGGAGGCGCGCTTGGAGCCACCAGATCGAGGGTAAGGAAGATTGGTGGTGGAGCGTTGGTCGTACAACGTGACATCGCCAGGAGGAAGACGAGGGACGACATGTGGGCTCCTGGCGCGAAGAGGCTTTGGGCCAGGGAGGAAATGGGCCACAACGCCATAGAGAGAAGAGGGAAGCCTGGCCCTTGCTAAATTTTAAACACTACAACAGCAAATAAATCCCCAAGAAAATCTAAGGCCTAAGAAAAATAGAAACAAAATACTCCTCGGCACAAGGGAATTATGCCCCAAATTACTAAAATACCAAACTGATTTTTTGGTGCAAGTAATTATTTTGCAAAACAGATTTATAGGGTTTTTTTGCATTTGTTTGCACCCTTTTAAACACCCAACAAAACCAGCAATTCATACAACTCATCCACCACAATTCTTAGCTAAAACATGGGCATTCTTAAAAGGGGAAAGGGAGAGGTGAAATTTGACATAGGGGAAAATATATAGAGAGGGGGGGTGAAGATGGTTTTTAAACCTAGCACTTACTATCACATGCTCTACTCCACACAAGCCACACATAACATGAAATCACAAGTCTCCACACACAGACATGGCAAGGTATAGATGCAAGCACAACAAGGCATGGTAAGAATGGTATGGCATGGATGCATGTATGCAAAAGAAGAATACAAGGTGACACATGAAATCATACATGCATAGATAGATCTCATGACAATGCCAAGGTGGTCCCACATGGAAGGTTACAAAAAAAGGGAAGGCTTTACACTTGGGGCACTACATCATAGAGGCATGTTTACTCACAAGTTTCAGAGCATTGACATTTCTGTCTACACAAGCACTTAAATGGCTAAGCATACGAGTACTTTGTTCCAAATGTCTGCTAACATAATCATTGAAACACTGTTGTTTGCCAACAAAGTGGTCAAATTCATCAAAGCATAGGCTAGCAGGTTTATCAAAAGGAATATCACTCTCATCAAACCTACGCAGAGAATTCACTTCCACTACCTGTATCGGGTTATCGAGACCATGGATCTCTTCGATAGGTGGTAGATTCTTGACATCTTCAGATCTAATGCCTTTCTCTTGCATATCTTCGGGACTGAGGAATAGAATACCTCTTTTCTTAGGAGTTGGCTTAGGAGGTGGTTCGGGAATAGTCCAAGCATTATCGTTGATGAAGAGGTTATTCAGTAGAGTCTCAGCTTGTTCTACAGTTCGTTCCCTAAAAACACAACCGGCACAACTATCTAGGTGGTCTCTAGAGGCATCGGTAAGTCCGTTATAGAGGATATCGAGTATCTCGTTCTTCTTAAGAGGGTGATCAGGCAAAGCATTTTGTAGCTGGACGAGCCTCCCCCAAGCTTGTGGAAGACTCTCTTCTTGGAGTTGAGCAAAGTTGTATATTTCCTGCAAGGCAGCTTGCTTCTTATGGGCAGGGAAATATTTCTCACAGAAGTAATAGACCATCTCCTGGGGACTACGCACACATCCATGAGCAAGAGAGGTGAACCAGGCTTTAGCATCATCCTTTAGAGAGAAAGGAAACTGCTTAAGGATATAGTAGTGGCGGATCTTCTCCTCATTAGTGAAAAGGTTGGCTTTTTCGGATAGTTTGGCAAGATAGGCTATGACCGTCTCAGACTCATAACCGTGAAAAGGATCAGATTCGACTAGAGAGATTATCTCACGGTCGACAGAGAATTCATAATCCTTATCGGTGACAAAGATAGGCGAAGTGGCAAACTTCGGGTCATTTTTAATCCTGACTTCACGAGATTTTTCCTTCCACTTGAGAATTATTTTCTCAGCGTCATAGGCATCCTTACACGCAAGAAAATCCTCAGCTATCTCTCCCTCCATAACATAACCCTCAGGTATATCAGGAAATTCATATCTAGGAGAGCTAGATCTAGCAGGAGCAAAAGCAGGTTCTATCTCAATAGTATCAGTAGTTTTAGAAGCATCACGAGCATTGGCAGTAACTCTAGCAATATGAGCATCAAGGAACACTCCTAGTGGAACAGGCAAAGGAGCATCTCTAGCAGTATCAAGCAGAGCATCATCACGCAAAGCATCATCTCTAGCATCATCATGCAAAGCAGTATCAAGCATAGCATCTCTAGCAGTATCAAGCATAGTATCTAGCATAGCATCTCTAGCAGTATCAAGCATAGTATCTCTAGCAGTATCAAGCATAGTATCAAGCATAGTATCAATCGTAGTATCATCAGGCATAGTATCAAGCATAGCATCTCTAGCAGTAGTATCACAAGCATCATCAAGCACAGGCGACATATCAAGATTTCTAGCAGGAGGTGAAGTCGCAAACTTACTCATAACTGAAGGTGAATCAAGTGCAGAGCTAGATGGCAATTCCTTACCTCCCCTCGTAGTTGAGGGCAAGACTTTGGTCTTCGGATCCTTTAGATTCTTCATAGTGATCAGCAGATATAAATCCCAAGTAACTCAGAGAATATAGCAATACCTCCCCGGCAACGGCGCCAGAAAAATGTTGACGTCAGCTGTGCTTCCCTGGCAATGGCTCGAGAAAAGGGTTGATCCTGCAATCTCTGGCGTTAGCTAGACGAATGCTTATAACAATAAACCTTCTCCTGCAACGGCACCAGAAGAATGCTGATAGCACTCCCCGGCAATGAAACTGGAAGAATGTTGTTGATGGCCCACCAACGCGTGGGTTCGCAGCAGTTTTCGAGGGTACAGTATTCGACCCAAATTTGTAGATCGGCTGAAGGAGGTGAGAGAATACTCTCGAGTATTAGCAGCTGAATTTGTCGGATTCAACCACACTTGAAAGATTAGTATCTGCAAGCATAGTAGTAACAACAAAGTAATATGATAACAACGGTGTCAGAAACGATCTGTTGACAACAGACTATTCCTAACAATTGTATCAATGGTGCCTTCGTTGGCGCGTCGACGGAAGTTGTCAATTCCCGTCAACGTCCGGTGAACCAACAGTGAAGCAGGTAGAAGCAGTGTAACGAGAAATAGTAGTGGCAAGGAACAACAGTAGTGATAGCAGGAGCAAGTAGCAACAGTAGCAAGCGATAGTAGTAGCAACAGTAGAAGCAGCAACAGAGCAAGACAAGTAATAGCAGTAGCAACAGTAGGAGCAGCAGCAGAGCAAGACAAGTAACAGCAGTAACAACAGTAGGACAAACTCGTAGGCAATGGGTCGGTGATTTGTTTGGATGATATTCATCATGCAACAGCTATAACACGGAGAGATATGTGGCTATCTCCCGTTCGTCAATGTGATGTAGGCATGCATTTCGTGTGTCGTCATACGTGCTTAGGGAAAAGAACTTGAATGACATCTATTGTCCATCCCTCCCGTGGCAGCGGGGTTCAAAAGGAAACTACGGGATATTAAGGTTCTCCTTTTAATAAAGAACCGGACCAATGCATTAGCACTTGGTGAACACATGAACTCCTCAAACTATGATCATCATGGGGAGTGGTTCCGGTTATTGTCACTCCGGGGTTGCCGGATCATAACACATAGTAGGTAACTACAACTTGCAAGATCGGATCTAAAACACACATATATTGGTGGCAACATAATAATTTCAGATCTGAAATCATGGCACTCGGGCCCTAGTGACAAGCATTAAGCATGGCAAAGTAGTAGCAACATCAATCTCAGAAAATAGTGGATACTAGGGATCAATCCCCAACAAAACTAACTCGATTACATGATAGATCTCATCCTACTCATCACCGCCCAGCGAGCCTACGAATAGATTACTCACGAACGAAGAAGAGCTTCATGGAATTGGAGAGGGAAGAAGGTTGATGATGACGATGGCGACGATTTCCCCTCTCCGGAGCCCAAGACGGACTCCAGATCTACCCTCCAGATGAAGAACAGGAGGTGGCGGCGCCTCCGTACCGAAAACGCAACGAAAACTTCTCTTTTTATTTTTTCTGGGACGAAAGACAACTTATAGAGCTGGAGTTGGGGGCGGCAGGTGCCTGTGGGCCCCACAAGACTGTCCACCGCCACCAGGGGGGTGGTGGCGGAGTAGGGGCTTGTGGCCCACTGGCCCACCCCCTGAGGTGGAACTTGGCACATATATTTTTGATATTTTCCAAAACTGCTCCCGTAAATTTTCAAGATGTTTGGAGAACTTTGATTTCTGCACAAAAATAACACCAAGGCAATTCTGCTGAAAACAACGTCAGTCCAGGTTAGTTCCATTCAAATCATGCAAATTATAGTCCAAAACAAGGGCAAAAGAGTTTGGAAAAGTAGATACGTTGGAGACGTATCAGTAACCTGGTGAACAGTTTGCAGATATCAACATCATCTCAGGGATGAACATCCCATGTTCACCCATGACGTCAAGTCATCCGACTTGACTCAGTTAACAACTTCCTCTTGTAACACATGATACACACGCACACTCGGTTTATGCGGAAACGACTAGACGTAGTTTAAGCACCATCACCCAACTGTCCTTGACCGTGGACACGACTATTAGAATAGTTTTACACTCTGCAGAGGTTGCGCGCTGTACCCACGAGATCCGGGAAACTTTTGTGTCATCCACGACTCGCGGTATATAACATACCCGAGGTAAGTACCCGAACAATGCCTTTACCCTGATGACACTAGACAAAGAGTCCACTCGATTGGTACCCAACCCACATAATGTACGTCATACGAGCACCGAATCTAGACCATATCATCCATGCAGGGACCAACGGTGTGCCCGGAACACATAAAAATGGCATAGTCGTCCTACCTGTCACGACCCATTCACGAGAGTGACCATATAACTCCCACCACTAGTAATGCGGACTCTTTGCTAGCACGAGCAGAGTAATCAACAAAGCCCCGTCCAAAAAGGGTATCATGATCACACATGTAAGGTTGGGACGGTAGACAAATCTTAAATCTAATACCATTTCCGAAACCATGCACAAAAAACCTTTCCAGTACACCACTTCTTTCTCAAGTGGTCATCCAGCTCAACACCATCACCCTCGGGCATTAGTGGCACACGACGGGGTTTTTGAGAAACCTTTGATATCACCTTTGTCTTACCATCACCATGTGATGACGAGATGATGTATGTACTTATCGCCCCTCGTTGGATACCCCAAGTAGAAGGTGGAGATGTAGTCAGCAACAAATTTCCCTTACACGAAGACTGTAAGGTTTATCGAACCAGGAGGACTCCTAGGCTCAACAAGTAGGTGTCTTCCACCCTGACGCTAGCATAAGATGTTGACCTGCACACACAACAAATAACTTTGCTCCCAATGAGTACAGAGAGGTTGTCAATCTCTCCGGCCTTGTAGTTTGCAAAGGATCAAAACACAAGCGGGAAGGTAATAGTGATTGCAACGGAAAAGTTAATAAAAATCGATAATGATGGAGGTGTAAACGATGACGGTGATATGGACCGGAGTCACATGATGTTCACTAGTGATGTCTCTCTCTCAAAATACGATAAACAACTATGCTAGGGTAAACAAATCACAGTTGGGCAATTGACATAATTATGATCACACCGCAATGCTAATTATGCTCCCTGATAGTTAGAGGTTCAATAGTAATGGGTAGTACGCCAAGACAAGTAGACCGTTTATTCATGAGCATCTACTTACTAATCATCCACCTTGAGATATCTATCCAGAACATCTTTCCGGTATTAAGTTGTGAGCCCCACCCAAAGTGTAAACTCAAAGCAATGGACAACTGCAATAACAAACTATGCGTAAGGTAAACAATCCTTGCAACCGTGGTCACAAGCACCATTGTTTTCTCCCTGGTGGCAACAAGCACATCCCCTAGTCTCATGTTTCTATCACTCAACCTAGACATCGAGGGGCCCGAACCCACAATCATGCATAACGCTCCCTCTTGGAGTTACGATCTACTACTTGGCCAAAGAAATAAAAAGCAACGGAGAACATGCAAGAATCACTAAGGAACATAATATAAAAAGGATAATCAAATATATAACTCATAACAATCTGAACATAATCTCATAATCCATCGGATCCCAACAAACCGAGCATAGAAAAAAAAGAGAATTACATAGATGCCTTGATCATGTAGGGTAACTCACAAGGACTAACCATTGAAGCACAAGATTGGAGAGAAGACATCACATAGCTACTAGTCATGGACTCGTGGTCCAAGGGAAATTACTCATGACACATCTAAGAAGCGTCCATGATGGTGGAGAAGCTCCCGGAGGTCAATCCTTCCTCCGACAGGGTGCCGGGAAGAGGTCTCCTGACGCTCCCGATCTCGGAAGCGCTACGACGGCGGAACAATGAAGAAATTCATGATTCCAGAAAGGCTGCAAGGGTTTCCTCACGGAACACTAAATTTAGGCCAAAGGAGGGAAACGGAGGAGGTGGGGCCCACCCAGGCGGCCTCCTGGCGCGGCCTAGGGACTCGCCGCGCTAGCAGGCCGCCTGGAAGGCCCCTGGCCTCCGTGTGGCCCTCCTTCGGTGATCCCGAAGCATCTGCTTCGCTGATTTTTTTTATATATTTTTCTGGATTTTTTCGGGCTTCGGAAAATTGGGTAAAAGCCCCTGTAAAATAGACATCAGCAGATAGAAACTGACACTGGGTGCACTGAGTTAGTAGCTTAGTCCAAATATGTGTAAAATGATATAAAAGTGTAGCAAAACATATAACAATGTCACCCAAAAGATCATGGAACAAGCAAAAATTATAGATACGTTTGGGACGTATCAACATCCCCAAGCTTAATTTGTGCTCGTCCTCGAGTAGATAAATGATAACACAATAATTTCTGTGGTGACATGCTAACGCACATATAAGAACTTCAAAGTTAAGCAAGTGAGGTATGCAATTAAAGTCAAGACAATAATAAGAAAGAGTTTATATTTAGTATTGAATCTAGCAAAGTAAGAACATAAAGGTGCAAGAGCTCTCGCTGTCCGTGACTCGAATGTCTCCAAATGGTGTTTGGGTGCAAAAAGTGGGAGATGGGTTGAGATCATAAAATATTTTTAATTGAGAAGTCAATCTACTAAACCTCACACTTAGTCTCGTTCGGAATATTATTTTGACTCATCCCCAGACCACATGTCAGGCACAAGTCAAAATGATCCTCTCCCTTTCGATTTTGAGCACTCATGCAATGAATGAGTGTAAGCAAGATATGTTGGGACTTAGGATGGCAAATAGAATAATGATGGGGATGGAAGACAAAAAGGTGTGAAAGGCTCACATCAATGAGGACAACCATAGGCGAGAGAAAGCCAAATGATAGATATGATGTGAGGAGTAGGGATTGCCATGTAACGGATGCACATATGAGCTAAGCTATGCTCTCAAATGGAACTAGTGGGGGTGCATACAACTTGTTTGCTCATGAAGACCTAGAGCTCATTTGAGGAGGCTCATCATTGGAATATGCAAACCAAGTTCTATAGTGTAAGGATGCATGAATGATAATCTCTATGTAGTACCAATATAGTAATGGAGTACGAGTGTGGATGTTTCAAAATGAATAGTAGTGTTGCCCCCTTCTCTTTTTTATTTCTTTTTATTTTCTCTTTATTTTTTATTTTTGTGTGGCCTCTTTGGATCTTTCTTTTTATCTCTCATTTGTCCTCTTTGGGATCTTTTGTTTGTCCTCTTTGGGATTTTTTCCTCTCTTCAGGGCAACACTCTATGTTTTACATGAATAGAAAGAAAAATCATCACACTTTATAAGAAGTACTCAACATAAAGACAAGTGAAAACTATCATGATGTATGCAAATGTATGCTTCTGCAGTGTAGCAGGATACGGAATGATACTAGCGCGTCATGTAGCAGTAATTTGGGCAAGGACCAACAATCATGCGGCTCTATGATCAAGCAAAAGCATGTATGACATGAAGATCAAGTCATGAGATGATGGATGTTATATGACAATGTATCTCATAAAGTCTATGGAAATGCCTTAATAGGTAGGTATGGTGGCTGTTTTGAGGAAAGATATAATGAGGCTTATGTATGACAGAGCATATCATGTCATGGGTTTGGATGCACCGGCGAAGTTTGCACCAACTCTCAATGTGAGTAAGGGCAATGCACGGTACTGAAGAGGCTAGCAAAATATGGATAGTGGAAGTGCCAACAATCGAATACTCACATTAGTCCGAAGAACTCATACACTTATTATCGGTAACTCTCTATCCAGTTAGGAAATTCACAAAGAGACAAGTACCCCGAGGAGGAATGTTTGGGGGTTTGATTATCCTTGCGCATCCTCGACTCATGGTAACGTGAGGGTACTCTATATATTCCAACCCCTCCAGAGGCTAGCGATCAATTTAGTAGCTAGAGTTCTCAACTAATTTTAGTTTTTGAAAAACACACGGATTTCCAAAAATACGACACCTATCACTAATAGGCTCAAGCTCTTGGCACCAATAGTCCAAACATTACTCAAATCAATACCTCAAAACTATTGCAAGTTACTACTATACTTAAATAGCAACCTCAGTTAACTACTCATGCAAGACACACAACTCAATGCAACAATCCAACTCTCTAAACAAGATAAGCATGATAACTCAAGAGAGTTCCAAAATCAACCTAAGTAAAAGTTGTTAAAAAGATAAGCATGAAAGCTAAGAGCTAAGCATTACAGTAGCTACGGAAAGATGAAGAACACACAAAAGCTATGTTGTGTTCTAGAGTAGAATGGAGCGTGTGTGTCTCCCAAACAAGGTAGGCTAGGTTACAAATTGTTAAGAACACCAAGCAAAACTAAAACAAACTAAAAAACAAATAGCGGTACGCTCCAACCATAGCACATATCATATGAAGTGATAAAAATATAGCATGGAGATGGACGAACTGATGATTGTTGATAGAGGAGGGGATGCACGGGGGCATCCCCAAGCTTAGACACTTGAGTCTCCTTGAATGTTTCTTGGGATGCATGGGGGCATCCCCAAGCTGGACGGCTTGACACTCCTTTATCTTCTTTCATCATCTCTCCCATCGCATACTTGAAAACTCCCTTCATATGGAACTCATCATAAGCTGATTAGAGTGGTTAGTTCCCTTAATAAAATAATTCAATACCTGCTGGAAATAAAGATTTTCATGAAAATATACTGCTTCTCATGATTGCCAAAAGGTTTTTGCAAATAAAAAGCAAGCTTAGGATTCGCAAAACAATGAAAACACAAAACATGGCAGAATCTATGAAAAACAGAACAACAAGTAGTAAATAATTTATTCGCGGCACTTCTGCAACTGAAATCAAAAACTCAGAACAGATGCCAGAAACACAATTATATGGAGCATGTCGTAAAAACAATTTAGATCAAAATTATGATGTGGTGATTTGTCGCGAATTGTTCCGTCAAGCAGACATGATCTGTTTCTGGACAACATGTCATAATTCTTGATCTTTCTTGCAATCGGAGGCTATAACTTGGCACAAAACTTAAAAATAAAGATACAATGATGTTTCTACAGTATTAACATACATCAAGACCACTAAAACAGCAAGTAAAAACATATTTGGTTGCCTCCCAACAAGTGCTTTCTTTTATGCCTTTGAGTTAGGCATAATGCAAGAAGATCAAGTGTTATCAACTCCAAAAGAATAGCTTGCCCGTGTAACGGACTCATAAGGTAACTTAATCTTCTTTCTAGGGAAGTGTTCCATTCCCTTTTAAAGAGTAAATTGGAATTTAATAATTCCTTCCTTCATGTCAATGATAGCACCAACGGTGCGGAGAAAACGACGTCCCAAATAATTGGACATGAAGGATCACATTCAATGTCCATAATAAGAAAATCAACGGGCACATAATTATCATTGACAATAATAAGCACATCATCAATTCTCCCTAAGGCCTCGTTTTGTTAAGGGGGATTGGGGAGGTTTTGAGAGGAAAATCCCCGGGGGGCCCAGAAACCCCACAGATCCTCGGGCGTCCATTTGGTAGGAGGGGTTTGCTTAGCCCAATCCCCTCCGTTCCCCTTCAATCCCTTCCTATCCATGTGTTTCAAAACCCTCCTCGGGGGACTAGTGGAAGCAAAGCCCCGGGGATTTTAGAGGATTAGGTGGAACAAAGGGATTCACCCAATCCCCTGAAATCCCTCCCTCTCAAAACCTCCCCAATCCCCCTTAACCAAACGAGGCCTAAAGGTTTCTTTATGGAAGAATCAACAAGACGAACACCAAAAGAACATGGATCATAAGGTTTCCAATCAAGCATATCATACATTCTTTTGGGCATAACAGAGGCACTAGCTCCAACATCACGCAAAACAAAGCAAGAGATATTATTCAATTTAATTTTGACCATAGGATCCCAACCATATTCTAGTTTTCTAGGAATAGAAGTCTCTAGATTGAGCTTCTCCTCCCTAGCTTTGATAAGAGCATTGGTAATATGCTCGGTGAAGGCAATATTGAGTGTACTAGTGTGGGGGTCTTTAGCCATTCTTTGCAAAAAAGTGATGACTTCGGAGAGACTACAATTGTCAAAATCAAGGTTACTACCATTAATTAAAGTGGTAGTAATGTCATCTAAGCTCATTCTTTTGGTAGTATCTAAATTCATAGGACCTTCTTGTCCTATACTTGAGGTATTAGCATCACCATTAATAGGTCCATTGGGACTAGGAGTGCGATGGGTGCTAAAAGTTTTGAGATCCTCAACAACTTGTATATTAGCAATGGTAGTGTGTGTAGGAAGGCTCTTAATTCTCTCTTCCTGTTCCTTTTCTCTAGCCCATCTCTCTTTAAGTTTGGCTAGCATTATTATTTTCTCATTAATTTGGACTTGGATAGCATTCATGGGTGTGGTGTTCCTTTCCTCAAGTGGGGAAGTTATAATTTTAAGCATCTCTACATCATGAGCTATGTTGTCCACCTTCAAAGAGAGACTATCTAATTTCTCTAGTTTCTCTTCTACACTCTTGTTGAAGGCTTTTTGAGAAGTGATAAAATCCTTAAGCATGCTCTCTAATTCAGAAGTGGAGTTTTTGGTGCTAGGATATTGTTGTTGTTCCCATAGTTGTTGGATGGGAACGGTCTAGGATTGCTACCAAAATTACTCCTATAAGCATTTTTGTTGAAGTTGTTCCTAGAAATAAAATTGACATCCACTTGCTCTCTTTCTTGAGCAACCAAAGAATTTAAAGGAACATCATGAGGATCAGTAGAAGCTTGCTTAGGAAGTAGAGTCAAGATCATGTCAACCTTATCATTAAGGGAGGAGATCTCTCCAACAGAGTTGACCTTCCTACGTGTTGGAGCTCTCTCGGTGTGCCATTGAGAATAATTTGTCATCATCTCATCCAATAGCTTTGTGGCAGCACCAAGTGTAGTTGACATAAAGGTTCCTCCCACGGCCGAGTCTAACAGATTCCGCGAGGTAAAGTTCAATCCTGCATAGAAAGTTTCGATAACCATCCAAGTAGTCAAACCATGAGTAGGAAAATTCTTAACAAGAGATTTCATATGTTCCCAAGCTTGAGCAACATGTTCATTATCCAGTTGCCTAAAATTCATAATGTTACGCCTCAACTGGATAATCTTAGCAGGCGGATAATACTTCCCAATAAAAACATCTTTGCACTTATCCCAAGAATCTATGCTATTCCTAGGCAAAGAATGAAGCCACACTTTGGCTCCTCCTCTCAAGGAGAAAGGAAAAAAGCTTAAGTTTAACAATATCACCATCTACTTCTTTATATTTTTGCATATCACAAAGCTCAATAAAAAATTTCAAGTGCAAGGCAGCATCATCTCCAGCACCGGAGAATTGATCTTTCATAACCAGGTTCAGTAAAGCAGGTTTAATCTCATAGGACGTGGCCTCAGTGGCAGGAGCAGCAATAGGAGTGTAGATAAAGTCATTGTTGTTGTGACTAGTGAAGTCACACAACTTGGTGTTCTCAGTGGAACCCATAGCAACGGCAACAAGCAAGAGCAAAGCAACAAAAAAATTTGTGGTTTTTTGTATAGGACTCTAAAGCAAAAACTAAAAAAGCAAACTAACAAGACTAAAAAGCAAAGGTAAAAGATAGTGTGCAACTCCCCTATCTTGAAGAGTGGAGTCCCCGGCAATGGCGCAAGAAATTCGCTTGATGACGAGATGATGTATATACTTCTCGCCCCTCGTTGGATACCCCGAGTAGAAGGTGGAGATGTAGTCAGCAACAAATTTTCCTTACACGGAGACTGTAAGGTTTATCAAACCAGGCGAACTCCTAGGCTCAACAAGTAGGTGTCTTCCAGCCTCATGGTAGTAGAAGACGTGGACCTGCACACACAACAAATAACTTTGCTCCCAACGAGTACAGAGAGGTTGTCAATCTCTCCGGCCTTGTAGTTTGCAAAGGATCAAAATACAAGCGGGAAGGTAATAGTGATTGTAACGGAAAAGTAAATAAAAAGCGGTAAATGATGGCGGTGTAAACGATGATGGTTATATGGACCGGAGTCACATGATGTTCACTAATGATGTCTCTCTCCCAAAATACGATAAACAACTATGCTAGGGTAAACAAATCATAGTTGGGCAATTGACAGAATTATGATCGCACCGCAATGCTAATTATGCTCCTTGATGGTTAGAGGTTCAATAGTAATGGGTAGTACGCCAAGACAAGTAGACAGTTTATTCATCAGCATCTACTTACTAATCATCCACCTTGAGATATCTATCCAGAACATGTCTCCGGTATTAAGTTGCGAGCCCCACCCAAAGTGTAAACTCAAAGCAATGGACAACTGCATTACTGAACTATGTGTAAGGTAAACAATCCTTGCAACCGTGGTCACAATCACCGTTGTTTTCTCCCTGGTAGCAACAAGCACATCCCCTAGTCTCATGTTTCTGTCACTCAAGCTAGACATCGAGGGGGGCGAATCCACAATCATGCATAACGCTCCCTCTTGGAGTTACGATCTACTACTTTGTCAAAGCAATAAAAAGCAACGGAGAACATGCAAGAATCACTAAGGAACATAATATAAAAGGTAATCAAATATATAACTCATAACATTCTAAACATAATCTCATAATCCATCGGATCCCAACAAACCGAGCATAGCAAAAGCAAGACAATTACATAGATGCCTTGATCATGCAGGGTAGCTCACAAGGACTGATCATTGAAGCACAAGATTGGAGATAAGACATCACATAGCTACTGATCATGGACTCATGGTCCAAGGGAAACTACTCACGGCACATGCGGGAAGCGTCCATGGTGGTGGAGAAGCTCCCGGAGGTCAATGCTCCCTCTGGCAGGGTGCCGGGAATAGGTCTCCTGACGCTCCGATCTCGGAAGCGCTGCGGCGGCGGAACGTTGGAGAAATTCGCGATTCCAGGAAGTCTGCGAGGGTTTCCTCATGGAACACTAAATATAGGCCAAAGGAGGGCACTGGAGGAGGTGGGACCCACCCAGGCGGCCTCCTGGCACGACCTAGGGCCTGGCCGCGCTAGCAGGCCGCCTGGGAGGCCCCTGGCCCCCCTCTAGCCCTCCTTCGGTGATCCCGAAGCTCCTGTTTCGCTAATTTTTTTATATATTTTTCTCGATTTTTTCGGGCTTCGGAAAATTGCGTAAAAAAGCCCGTGCAAAATAGACATAAGCACACAGAAACTGGCACTGGGTGCACTGAGTTATTACGTTAGTCCAAATATGTGTAAAATGATATAAAAGTATAGTAAAACATATAACAATGTCACCCAAAAGATCATGGAACAAGCAGAAATTATAGGTACGTTTGGGACGTATCACCATGCACATGCTCAGTCTATGCGTAGCACTACTAACTACTTGTCAACTTTTATTAGCGTGACCCTCATAGATGGTAGGGTCATGTTTAAATGCAAGTGCTCTAGAGGAGCCATCGGAAACACCATATCGAGGGGTTACCGATTAAATCATGATAATATGCATCGGGATAAAGTAATCAACATGGCATGCATAAAATTATTTTCTCACACATGGTCAAAGGGCTGCTTGCCTTGCTCACATAAGTCATCGGGGTCTTCGAGGTCTTCCGGTCCAACTCAAAGTACTCCATCTACTCCGTATACTCCGTCAACTATCGTCAGAAACAATCAGAGTAAGCCACACAGCAAGCAGAAACAAAAGTGCTATATAAACAGGAGTTTTATTTTTCTTTGACCTCTCTGGTCATAAGAAAAATACCTGAAGCTTGTTCTAGGAGATTTGGATCATCAGGGATTTTTGAATGGAAGAAGGGAGGAATATGTGATCCTTTAAGAAGTCTATAGAAAACATTCTGCTAAAAATGAGTGGAGGCACTCATTTAATAGAGCATGAATTTAGAAACATTAAAAAAGTTTTTTCACAATGGAGAAAAACTTTCTGCAAAAATGTTCAAAGCACATATCTGGATAGATCTTGATTTTAGGAACCTGTAAAAATTTGAATCATCAGATTTGGAGCTAAAATGAATTTTCTATGTATTTTAAGAAGTCTGTGATAAAAGAAAGGGATAAACACGGGGGGGGGGGGGTTTGTTTATACGTAGTGGCTATACAGCGCACAGGACGCAGAAGAGGCAGTTCGGCCGGCCCAGCCGCGCTGCGCGGGACACCGCGGTGACGTCGAAGGCGTATTCCTGTGGTGCGCTTTCGCCGCGGGGAGACACACAAGAGTGCAAGACGTGTCCACCTATGCGGCTGTGCCCGGTGCCTGGCTGGCTTACAGGCGGGGCAACCTACATTCCAGCTATTTCGGACGCCGTCTCCTGTTAATCCTCCTGATGTAGTGCCAACCACACGGGCTGGTGTGGTTGTGGCAAACAGAGAGCCCGAGCAACATGCGGATGAGTCAACCGAACAGCAACACAATGGCGTAGCAGAGCATCAGCCTGGTCACGCAGAGCAGCAACATGAAGAGCCTGCAAATGAAACAGGTACGTACAAGCACAAAAAACGATTTTTTGCATGTCACTAAAAAATATTTGTAGCACCGAAAAAATTCATAGTGAGTGACATGTGATTTTCGCAGATGTGGAGACGTCTGTGCAAGACAGAGCTGTGAAGATAGAAGTTGGTGGCACTTTGACAGCACCGCAAGGCAATGGTATGTTCGTGTTAATCACCAGGTGACAAAATTTAATCCTGGTTAGCTTGCTTTCTAACAAGTTCCTGTGTGTGTAGTTTCTGTCGTTGCGACCTGTAGAAGGCAGTCAGACACTGAGCGAGGGGTGTACATAGACGAAACAGGCAGGGAGGCGTTACGACGCAGGCCAAGAATCCAAATTGCTGCAAATGATAATGGAAGGGTGTTGGATACAGGTCCGACTCGACGAGTACTTTCCGTCGAGACGATTGATGGATGGATACTCACTTAACAAAGCTAAGCAGCCAAGCTAGTAGCTGAATGGTTTGTTGACGTGAAGCTAGCTAGACGAGACTAGCAATCAGCTGGATGCAAGTCGCCCTAGACAAAAATACGTACACGAGAGAACAAGTTCCGGCGTGTTGGCTAGAGGCCCGTATCGAGCCTTTGATTGTATTGCTTTGATCTGAGTTCACAATACACAGGGGCTACATAGGTATATATATATATTAGCAAACTAGCCTAATACTAAACATATTCGGTGACTCTTTCCAGTCCGAGCCGGACATGGAATCATGCATCATGGATTATGCCAACAGTCACCCCCCTAAACATGATGTCCTCACTCTACAGCTTGGACGCCTATCCTTCTCCGCATCTCCGTAAACTTCTGTCGTCTCAAAGACTTGGTCAGGATATCTGCAAGCTGGTCGTCGGTGCAGACATAGTTGACTTCAATCTTGCCTTCTTCCACGCACTGTCGTATGTAGTGATACCTTATATCGATGTACTTGGTCCTGTCATGATGCACTAGATTCTTACACAGGGCAATCGCAGACTTGTTGTCAACATTGAGCACCACTCTTTCTGGTCCCTTATCCGTGAGGTCACCGAGTAGCCTTTCTAGCCACACACCTTGACCCACCGCGGTTGTAGCTGCTATATACTCTGCTTCACAGGATGATAAAGCGACCACCTTCTTCTTTTGTGATAGCCAAGTTACTATGCTCCTGCCCAAGAAATATGCCAGACCCGAGGTACTTTTACGGTCATCCACATCTCCTGCCAGGTCGCTGTCACTGTAGCCAAGTAGCTCCACCATCTCCTTCCTTTTCTCTCTCAAATAGACATAGCCGAAGTTTGTTGTCCCTTTGATGTACCTGAGTATATGTTTGACAGCTGCCCAATGTTCAGTCGTGGGCGCTTCCATGAAGCGACTCACTATGTCAACGGAATAGGCCAAGTCCGGTCGTGTATTCACAAGATACCTTAGGCTTCCGACCACACTTCTATAATCCGTTGCATCAACCGCAGGGGCTTCACTCCTTTTGATAAGTTTAAGCCGAGGCTCCATTGGAACATAAGTTGCTTTGCAATCCTCCATGCTACAACTTTCAAGTATCTTCTTTGCATATGCCTGTTGACATAGTGTGATCCCGTTCGGCTTTTGTTGTACCTCGATCCCGAGGTAGTATCTCAAGAGCCCTAGATCACTCATCTTGAATAGCTCCTTCATTTGTAGCTTGAATCTTGGAATCTCCTCTTCGTCTGCTCCAGTTATCAAGAGATCATCAACATAGATGCCCACTAAGAGACGATCCTTGCCTTTACCTCGCTTGTACATAGCATGTTCGAGTGGACTTTTCTCAAAACCAAGAGAAATCAATGTACGGTCAAGCTTGATGTTCCATGCCCGAGGAGCTTGATGTAGCCCGTACAATGCCTTGTGTAGCTTCAACACCTTGTGTTCTTCTCCTTCTTTGATGTACCCCGGTGGTTGCTTCACGTATACTTCTTCCAACTCCCCGTTCAAAAACGCGGATTTTACATCCATGTGATGTAGCCTCCAAGATTCTTGAGCCGTCAGAGCTATAACTAGCCTCACCAAATCCATCCTTGTGACTGGAATGAACACTTCCTCGAAGTCCGCACCTTGCTCTTGCATGAATCCTTTAGCTACGAGCCGAGCTTTATGCTTGACCAAGTTTCCTTCGGCATCCTTCTTGACTTTGTACACCCACTTAAGCCCTATGGATTTGTGACCGTTGGGAAGATCAGCGAGCTCCCATACTTTGTTGTCTTGTATTGATCCCAACTCTTCATCCATAGCACGACGCCAACACTCCTCAGTATTTGCTTTTTCAAATTTCGTCGGTTCCTCGAAGCTAAGCAAACATTGTCGTCCTCTTCTTATAACTTTGACAGGGTTAATAGTACGAAGTGCTTCATGCGGATATAAATCCACCACTGGTCGAAGACAGACTGGTGTTGGCGGACGTTTCCTTGTCTCCTGTTATGTCGAAGACGAGGAATTTTCATCTTCCAGAGTTGCTAAACTCCTGTTTTCTAGCGATCTAGATTCTCCTGTACTATGTACAGCTGCATGTTCACTATGTGAATTAGCCAACAGATGGAATCCTTCACGTGCATGCACTTCTTTTGAGCCACCAGCTCCTCGTGTTACGCATGGCTCAATTCTCGTCCCATTAGAAAAACTCTCTGCTGGAGAGCCTCGTGTTGGGCCATCGCTACCTCCAGCGCACTTGGCTGGGCTGCCGGACGTAGTGCTCGTGCTGCGCGCATCACTGCTCTAAACCTATAGCGCCAGTTCTAACGCTTGTTGATGGGACGCCACCCAGTGCAGGTGAACTCCCTGATGTGTCTCCTCTGGCGCCGTTGTCCGGAGTATCCCGCAGTGTCGCTGGAGGCTCTGGTTGATTAACTGCATGCTCATATTCGTTGTAAACAACATGAAAAATGTCATCGGATGTCGGGTATACTGGCTCGGTGGAGTTCCAATTCCATGACCTCGCTTCTTTAAAGACCACGTCACGCGTCACAACCACCTTATTGGTAGAGGGGTTGCAAGCACGGTACGCCTCCGTGTCCGCTTCATAGCCAACCAATATCATTGGAGTACTCCGATCCACAACTTACTTGTATGCCTGGCCACCGTCTTCACATGCGCCACGCAACCGAAAGTACGAAGATGATCAACCGTGGGATTATGTCCGTACCATGCTTCGTACGGCGTCATCCCAACCACACTCTTGGTTGGAGCCCGGTTCAGCAAATAAACGGCCGTATTGACCGTCTCACCCCAAAACTTGTCGGGAATCCCTTTGCTCTTCATCATGCTTCGTGCCATCGCCACCACGGTTTGATTCCTCCGTTCCACAACACCGTTTTGCTGTGGTGAATATGGCATCATAAGATATCGCTTGCTCCCATGTGCTTCGCAAAATTCTGTGAATTCACGAGACTTGAACTCACCCCCCCCCCGATCGGTACGGAGGGCCCTCAGCTTGGCTTCGGATTCTACCTCGGCCGCCATCTTTACTTTCCTGAAGGCTTGCAAAGCTTGGTCCTTCGTCTTCAACAACACAATCCACATGTATCTGCTGAAGTCGTCGACGATGAGTAAGAAGTATTTGTTCCCAGCTGGGGTAGCCGGTGTAATGGGTCCGCACAAGTCTCCATGGACCAACTCAAAAGCTTTACTTGCTCTAAAGTTTCCCTCTCTCGGGAACGAGGCCCGCCTTTGTTTCCCAACAAGGCAACCGTCGCACACTTGATCAACATGATCAATGCATGGTATGCCACGTAACATATCCTTTTGTCCAAGTTGCCGAAGAGCCTGGAAATTTAGATGACCGTAGCACGCGTGCCACTTCCATGCCGAGTCGTCCATGCTTGACAAGAGACATACTGGATCCACACGATCCAAGTTGAGGACGTAGAGTCTGTTTGGCGACCTCTTCACCTTCATGATCAGCATCCTCTGACGGTCATACCCTCATTGATAGCCATCTTCGAGCACAACCTTGCAACCACGCTCCTCGAGCTGACCAAGACTTATGATGTTTCTCTTTAGCTTGGGAATATAGTACACATCAGTGAGTACCTTGTGACCGCCATTCTTCAGCTCAAACAGGACAGTACCTCGCCATGTGATGTCAATGGTGCGCCCGTCACCGAATCGAACCGTGCCTCCAACCGAGAGATTTAGCTCAGAAAACTGGTCCTTGTCACCGTCATGTGGTTGCTTGCTCCCGTGTCGAGGTACCACACGTGCCTCGCCGTGTTCACCCTCTTCTTGTCATGAGGGTAAACCTTCTCTTTGTCGAGCATGACAACCTCGGTAGCCGGTGCCTTCGGAGCTGGACCATCCTCGTCCATAAGCTCGCATACTTTGACCATGAGCATCATATCACTATCATCGCCTCCCTTGGCCATGAGAGCTCTTTCCTTCGGTGGATTCTTGCAATCACACTTGAAGTGACCGAGGATTCCACAATTGTGACACCTTACTTTTTTTATGTCAAATTTTCTCCTTGGTTTTCTAGCCTTTTCTTCCTGTCCAGCGAGGTCCTTTTTCACTGGGCTTTGCATATACTTTGCTTTACTGTCGCTCGTGGATCCACCTTGCTTTCCTTTCGACAGGGCCATCCATTGTGCCATTGTAAGCATGAGATGCTCACTCTCCTTCGAATCATCGAAGATAAGACGAATTCTCTCGTTGTGGGCCTTGAACCTTCCGACGAGATCGTCGACCGTGAGAGTGTTCAGGTCAAGACATTGCTCGATCGACGTGACGATTTGGATGTAGCACGCCGGCGCGGCGCGCAAAAATCATCGGACGATTGCAACTTCTTCTAGGGTTGAACCATAGCCGCGTATGCCGTTGACGAGGGTCTTGAGACGGACGGCAAACTGATCAACCGTCTCGCTTTCCTCCATCTTCAGGCACTCTTAGCTTCTCCTCAGGGACTGAAGGTGTGCTTCCTTGACATGGTCATGAACCTGGTGCAGGATCTTGATGGTCTCCCATGCCTCCTTCGCCGTTTTCTTTCCGACGAGGTGTTGCAGCACATCCTTTGGCATGGCGGAGTAGATCGCCGTTAACGCCTGACGATCCGTCCGGTATTTCGCCGCGCCCTTCGCGTACTCGGCGCCGCCGGGATCGACAGCTTCCTAGAACTCCGCTTCCTCCATGTTCATCGCTCATAGTGCGTAATCCTCTCGATCCAGCCGGGGGAATTGCGACCCCCCAACCATCGACATCGGTGCTTTAGCTCCCGCCACAATGATCTCCTTGCCCGGGTTCGACATGATCCTTCAATTGCTTTTCGAAGATCATGTCAATAAACCAAGCTGTAGATACCAATTGTTCTATACAGGTCTGACTCGACGAGTACTTTCCGCCAAGACGATCTTGTACACGACAGCCACAGAGAGCAAGCAAGCACGTAAGCCGCCGGTGGATGGATACTCACGTAATAAAGCTAAGCACCCAAGCTAGTAGCTGGATGGTTTGTTCTCAAAATAGGCTGGGTTGAAGGTTTATGGATGCACAAGTAGTATCTATACTTAGTGCGGAAGTTTTGGCTAATATGAGGTGGAAGGAATCGTCACATGCTAAGGGATCTCTAGTCATATAACTTTGTTCGGAACCAAGCAAACACAATTCATTATGTTGTCTTCCTTGTCCAACATCTACTTCTAAGCATGTAATAGTTTAGTGAGTGTTCACAATCATAGATGGCGTCAAAGAGATATATTTATATGTGAACCTCTCCTTCTTTATCACTTCCTAATAATTGCAACAATGACCAAGGTCTACGTTTGTCCACTGATGTCAGCTGTGCTTCCCGTGCAACGGCGCCAAGAATAGTCATGTCGACGGCACCATGAATCCTTCAGCTGCGGCTACGCCTTAAGGGACTTCCTAGGCAAGTATGCAAAGGATTTCCCCCGTGGCCTTGGAGCCTTGCGTTCGTGTTCCCTCGAAGCGGAAAGGGTGATGTAGCACAGCGGTGGTAAGTATTTCCCTCAGTTTGAGAACCAAGGTATCAATCCGGTGGAGGAGTATCACAAGATCCTGCACAAACACAAAAGCTTGCTCCCAACGCTATGAAGGGGTTGTCAATCCCTTATAGATTGTTTGCCAAGTGAGAACTGAAAGCAACAAAGTAACAAAGCAAAGTAAAAACGGAGGTGTAAACGATGGATGCGAATAGACCCGGGGGCCGTAGTGTTTACTAGTGGCTTCTCTCATGAAAGCAAGTAGACGGTGGGTGAACAAATTACTGTCGAGGAATTGATAGAACCGCGCAAAGTCGTGAAGATATCTATGCAATGATTATATCTATAGGCATCACGTCCAAAACAAGTAGACCGATACTTTCAACATCTACTACTATTACTCCACACGTCGACGGCTATCCAGCATGCATCTAGTGTATTAAGTCCATAAGAATAGAGTAATGCCTTAAGCAAGATGACATGATGTAGAGGGATAATCTCAAACCAATGATAAAAACCCCATCTTTTTACCCTTCATGGCAACTACTTGATGTGTGGCTTTCTGCCCCTACTGTCACTGGGAAAGGTCACCACATGGTAGAACCCAAAACCAAGCACTTCTCCCATTGCAAGAATCATAGATCTAGTTGGCCAAACAAAACCAAGACTCGGAGAGACTTACAAGGATATCAAATCGTGCATATAAGAAATCAGCAAAGACTCAAATATATATCATAGATAATCTAATCACAAATCCACAATTCCTCGGATCTCGACAAACACACCGCCAAAGAAGATTACATTGGATTGATCTCCATGAAGATCATGGAGAACTTTGTATTGAAGATCCAAGAGAGAGAAGAAGCCATCTAGCTACTAACTACAGACCCGTAGGTCCAAAGTGAACTACTCACGAGTCATTGGAGGGGCGATGATGATGATGAAGAAGCCCTCCAACTCCAAAGTCCCCTCCGGTAGGGCACCGGGAAGGGTCTCCAGATGATATCTCGCGGAAATGGAAGTTTGCAGCGGCGGAAAAGTATTTTCGAGGCTCCCCTGATTTTTTGCTGAATATTTGGGAATATATAGGCCAAGGATCTAGGTCAGGGGGCGCCCAGGGAGGCCACAAGACCTGACACCGCCGCCTCCCCCTGGTGGCGGAGTGGGGGCTTGTGGGCTCTCTGGAGCCCACCTGGCTTGGCCCAAAGGCCCACTCATCTTCTTCCGTTCGGGAAAAAATCATTTCAGGGTTTTTATTCCGTTTGGACTCCGTTCCAAAATCAGATCTGAAAAGAGTCAAAAACACAGAAACAACAGGAACTCGCGCTTGGCACTAAATTAATAAGTTAGTCCCAAAAATGATATAAAAGGTACATAAAACATCCAAAGAAGACAAGATAACAGCGTGAAACCATCAAAAACTATAGATACGTTTGAGACGTATCAAGCATCCCCAAGCTTAACTCCTACTCGTCCTCAAGTAGGGAAGTGATAAAGAATGAATTTTTGATGCTTTCATGCTACCTAGCATAGGTGTCCTTTGTAATTCCTCTTATGTGACGTGAATGATCGGATCCATTAGATCCAAAACAATAGTTTGCTATTGACATGGAAACAAAAATAATTCAAGCAAACTAGCAAGGTAATCATGAACTTTCAAAATAACAAGGCCAAAAGAAAGTTATCCCTACAAAAGCATATAGTCTGGCTATGCTCTATCATCATTGCACAACAAATTTAAATCATGCACAACCCCGGTATTGTCCAAGTAATTGTTTCACACCTTTACTTTCTCAAACCTTTTCAACTCTCACGCAATACATGAGCATGAGCCATGGTTATAACACTATAGATGGTGTGGAGTGTGGTGGAGGTTGCAAGACAAAAAGGAGACGATAGTCACATTAACTAGGCATATCAATGAGCCGTGGAGATGCTCATCAATAGATATCAATGTGAATGAGTAGGGATTGCCATCCAAATGATGCACTAGAGCTACAAGTATGTGAAAGCTCTTAAAGAAAACTAGTGGGTGTGCATCCAACTTGCTTGCTCACGAAGACCTAAGGCAATTTTGAGGAAGCCTATCATTGGAATATACAAGCCAAGTTATATAATGAAAATTTCCCACTAGCTATATGATGGTGACAAAACAAGAGACTCTCAATCATGAAGATCATGGTGCTTAATATGCACAAGTGTGGAAAAAGTGGTAGCATTGTCCCTTCTCTCTTTTTCTCTCATTTTTTTAATTTTATTTTTGGTGGGCTCTTTGGGCTATTTTTTTTGGTGGGCTTATTTGGCCTCTTTTATTTCCTCACATGGGACGATGCTCCATTAATGATGACCATCACACTTTCAACTCAAAACTTAGAGCAACTATGCCTCTATATGGAATGCCTTCGGTAGTGTACCGTGGCAATGATCTAGCATGGCATAGACATCAATGGAAACATCATGCTAGCTATCTTACGATCATGCAATGACAATGTAGACATGGTGGCACATGTCATGGTGGTAGTTACATGGCAATATATCTCGGAATGACTTTGAAAAAGCCATAGTAGGTAGGTATGGTGGCTGTTTTGAGGGAGGCTAATGGTTGGTTTTGTGCACCGGCGAAAGTTGCACGGCACTAAGAAGATAGTGATGGTGGAAGGTGAAAGTGCATCTAAACCATGGACTCAACATTAGTCATGAAGAACTCATATACTTGTTGCAAAAGTTTTATTAGTAATCGAAACAAAACATTCAACGCATACTCCTAGGGGAAGGGTTGGTAGGTATAAACCATCGCGCGATCCCGACCGCAACGCAAAGGATGACAATCAATATACTAATCATGCTCAGATTTCATCACATAGAGGTTCACCATACGTGCATGCTACGGGAATCACTAACTTCAACACAAGTATTTCTAGATCCACAACACCTTACTAGCATGACTTCAAAATTACCATAACCACAACTCAAAACTAATTGAGATGAATCAAACTTCTCTAACTATTCAATGCACATGAAGGTGGAAGTTTTTGTATCCCTTTGGATAACTACCCCTTTTGAGACTACTTTCAAAGCATAGATCAACTACCAAACCACGCACTGCTGTGCTCTAAAATATATAAGTGAAGCACATAGAGCAAAAGTATCTAGCTCAAAAGATATAAGTGAGGCACATGTGAGCTGAATTGTCTACCAAAAGATATAAGTGAAGCTCGACAAAATCACGGTGAGTGCATGTCTCTCTCTCTAGGTGTGCAGCAAGGATACACAAAAAAAAGACTCCTACGATACAAGACGCTCCAAGCAAAAAGACATAACATGTGGTGAATAAAAATATAGCCCCAAGTAACGTTGCCGATGGATTGAAGACGAGAGAGGGGATGCCTTCCCGGGGCATCCTCAAGCTTAGGATTTTACGGCATCCTTGAATCTCTTGGGGTGCCTTGGGCATCCCCAAGCTTGAGCTCTTGCCACTCTTTATCTCTTTGTCCATAAGAACTTCACCCAAAACTTGAAAACTTCACAACACGAAACTTAAACAGCAACTCGTGATAACATTACTACAAGAAAGCAAACCACCACTTCCTTAGGTACTATAGCAAACTTAAATTCTACTTCTGCTGATGTTGGGTTACTGTATTTTAAATCTTCCATGGCTAATACCCCCCAATACTATCCATAGTTTCATCAAAATAAGCAACCAACACAACAAAAACAGAATCTGTTAACAGCAGACCAGTCTTTAGCAATCTGTATATTCAGTATACTTCTAGTACTTCAAAAATTCTGAAAAATTACGACAGTCTGAATAATTTGCATAGAAATTGTCAGAAAAAATAATCAACTCAAAATCTCTTACATAAAAAAATAAAAATGCTTTTCGTGAGCAGAAAGTTTCTGTCTTTTCCAGCTTGATCAAACGATCATCCCCAAGACTAATCATAACAGTTTTGCTTGGCACAAATGCAAAAAGAAACACAAAAAACACAATCATAACAGAATTATGAAAGTGTGGAAAACAGAAAACCGAAAGAAAAAAGATAGATTCGTTGGGTTGCCTCCCAACAAGCGCTTTTGTTTAACGCCCTTAGCTAGGCAAAAAGTGATGGAATCACGTATAGTCATCTTTGGTGCTCAAACCATAGGTAGCCCTCATCATAGATTCATAAGGCAATCTTATTTTGTTTCTAGGAAAGTGCTCCATGCCCTTCTTTAGAGGAAATTGAAATCTAATATTCCCTTCCTTCATATCGATGATAGCACCAATAGTCCTTAGGAAAGGTCTACCAAGAATAATGGGACATGAAGGATTGCAATCTATGTCATGTACAATGAAATCCACAGGTACATAGTTCTTATTTCAAACAATAGGAACATCATCGATCCTTCCCATGGGTTTCTTGACAGTAGAATCCGCAAGATGCAAATTAAGAGAACACTCTTCAATGTCATGAAAACCAAGAATATCACATAAAGACTTTGGAATCGCGGAAACACTAGCACCCAAATCACACAAAGCATTGCACTCAAAGTTTTTGATCTTGATTTTGATAGTAGGTTCCCACTCATCATGAAGTTTTCTAGGTATAGAGACTTCTAGTTCGAGCTTCTCTTCAAGAGATTTCATCATAGCATCTACGATATGCGCGGTAAAGGCTTTGCTTTGGATATAAGCATGTGGAGAGTTCGCAATGGATTCCATCAAAGAAATGCATTCAAACAAGGAGCAATTATCATAATGGAATTCCTTGAAATCCAAAGTGGGAGTTTCATTACTACCCAAAATTTTGACTTCTTCTACTCCAGTCTCCACACCTTTATCACCAAGATAGGTGGACTCCGAATCATTGGGGGCATTTTTCAACCAAAGTGGATTCATATCCAGCCCCTCCATAAATAGGTTTGACACGCAAAAAAAAAGATGCAATAGGAGACACACCAAGCACTTTAAGATCTTTGTGATTTGCATCACTAGAACGCACCCTTTTAAACCATTCATGTCTAATGCGAATTTGGGCGGTTTTTTCTTTGCTCTCATTCATGGAGATACGCATAGCTTTCAAAGTTTCATCCAAGTTGACCTTGGGAGGAGCGCATCTAACTTTAAAAGCATCAATATCACAAGACATCCTATCAACGCTCTTAGCCAAATCATCTATTTTAAGTAGTTTTTCCTCTATGGACGCATTGAAAATCTTTTGAGAGTTGATGAACTCTTTGATATTACTCTCTAGATCAGAGGGTAATTTGTTGTGATTTCCATAAGCATTGTTGTAGGAATTTCCATAATTGTTAGAGGAGTTACTAGGAAAAGGCCTAGGAACATGGTTTCCTCTAAAAGTATTGTTGTTGCCAAAATTGTTCCTACCAACAAAATTCACATCCAAACTAGCGTTGCTACTCTCATTCAAAGAAGATAGTGGCATGTCATTAGGATCTACGGTAGCGTTTCAACTAGCAACCAAATTCATCAACTCGTCCATCTTAGCACTAAGCGAGTTAATTTCTTCTATAGCGTGCACCTTTTTGCTAGCACACGACCTTTCAGTGTGCCACTGAGAGTAGTTGGTCATGATATTGTCTAGGAGTTTTCTAGCGTCTCCTAACGTGATTTCCATGAACGTTCCACCTGAGGCGGAGTCCAAGATATTGCGAGAAGCAAAATTCAAGCCAACGTAAAAGATTTGTATAATCATCCACAAACTCAAGCCATGAACGGGACAATTTCTAATCATAAGCTTCATCCTCTCCCAAGATTGTGCAACGTGTTCATGATCAAGTTGCTTGAAATTCATGATATCGTTACGTAAGGAGATGATCTTAGCCGACGGAAAATACTTGGATATGTAAGCATCTTTGCACTTATCCCAAGAATCGATACTATTTTTAGGCAAAGAAGAAAACCAAGTTTTTGCGCGATGTCGCAACGAGAAAGGAAAAAGTTTCAACTTAATCATGTCATTATCCACATCTCTTTTCTTTTGCATATCACAAAGCTCAATGAAGGTATTGAGATGGGATGCGACATCTTCACTAGGAAGGCCAGAGAATTGCTCTTTCATAACAAGATTCAGCAGAGCTGCGTTGATTTCATATCATTCCGCACTAGTGGCGGGAGAAATCGGAGTACTAATAAAATCATTATTATTTGTGCTCCAGAAGTCGCAAAGTTTGGTGTTTTCAGCCATCATGACTTCAATAAAAAAAACAAGCACACAAGCAAGCGAGAAAACCGGCAAAGGGAAACGACAAAGGCAAAAGAAAACGGCGAAGGAGAAAGGCAAATGAAAACGGCAAATGTGAAGTGGGGGAGAGGAAAACGAGAGGCAACTGGCAACAAAAGTAAATGCAAGAGAAGAGTTTGTGAGACCTACTTGGATAGTTCTTGATTTCTCCTCCCCGGCAATGGTGCCAGAAATGCTTCTGATGTCAGCTGTGCTTCCCTTGCAACGGCGCCAAGAATAGTCGTGTCGACGGCAACAGGAATCCTTCAGCTGCGGCTACGCCTTAAGGGACTTCCTAGGCAAGTATGCAAAGGATTTCCCCCGTGGCCTTGGAGCCTTGAGTTGGTGTTCCCTCAAAGCGGAAAGGGTGATGTAGCACAACGGTGGTAAGTATTTCCCTCAGTTTGAGAACCAAGGTATCAATCCGGTGGAGGAGTATCACAAGATCCTGCACAAACACAAAAGCTTGCTCCCAACGCTATGAAGGGGTTGTCAATCCCGTATAGATTGTTTGCCAAGTGAGAACTGAAAGCAACAAAGTAACAAAGCAAAGTAAAAGCGGAGGTGTAAACGATGGATGCGAATACACCAGGGGGCCATAGTGTTTACTAGTGGCTTCTCTCATGAAAGCAAGTAGACGGTGGGTGAACAAATTACTTTCGAGAAATTGATAGAACCGTGCAAAGTCATGACGATATCTTTGCAATGATTATATCTATAGGCAACACGTCCAAAACAAGTAGACCGATACTTTCTGTATCTACTACTATTACTCCACACGTCGACCGCTATCCAGCATGCATCTAGTGTATTAAGTCCATAAGAACAGAGTAACGCCTTAAGCAAGATGACATGATGTAGAGGGATAATCTCAAACCAATGATAAAAACCCCATCCTTTTAGCCTTGATGGCAACTACTTGATGTGTGCCTTGCTGCCCCTACTGTCACTGGAAAAGGTCACCACATGGTAGAACCCAAAACCAAGCATTTCTCCCATTGCAACAATCATAGATCTAGTTGGCCAAACAAAACCCAAGACTCGGAGAGACTTACAAGGATATCAAATCATACATATTAGAAATCAACAAAGACTCAAATATATATCATAGATAATCTGATCACAAATCCACAATTCATCGAATCTAGACAAACACACCACCAAAGAATATTACATCGGATAGATCTCCATGAAGATCATGGAGAACTTTGTATTAAAGATCCAAGAGAGAGAATAAGCCATCTAGCTACTGACTACGGACCCGTAGGTCTGAAGTGAACTACTCACGAATCATTGGAGGGGCGATGATGATGATGAAGAAGCCCTCCAACTCCAAAGCCCCCTCTGGCAGGGCGCCGGGAAGGGTCTCCAGATGAGATATCGCGGAAACGGAAGCTTGCGGCGGCGGAAAAGTATTTTCGAGGCTCCCCTGATTTTTTGCTGAATATTTGGGAATATATAAGCCAATGATCTAGGTCAGGGGGCGGCTAGGGAGGCCACAAGCCCTGACACCGCCGCCTCCCCCCTGGTGGCGGAGTGGGGGCTTGTGGGCTCCCTTGTGCCCAAAGCCCCCCTGATCTTCTTCCGTTCGGGAAAAAATCATTTCGGGGTTTTTATTCCGTTTGGACTCCGTTCCAAAATCAGATCTGAAAAGAGTGAAAAACACAGCAAAAACAGGAACTGGCGCTTGGCACTGAATTAATAAGTTAGTCCCAAAAAAGATATAAAAGGTACATAAAACATCCAAAGAAGACAAGATAACAGCGTGAAACCATCAAAAATTATAGATACGTTTGAGACGTATCATCCACCCTCAACAAGTTTCAATCAACATTCTTTTTATATGTGAAGTCATCACTTCCCATAAGATCATTACATGATCTTTCATGCTTTTGTTCTTTTATCATTCTTTTGATCATGGCATGAGACAAAGCCATTAACTAAGACACTCTTTATTATATGGATCACGAGATCGAATACATCGGGGGTGAAACAAAGCAAAACTCAAGCCTAAAACACTAAGAACTTTATTCTACCAGAGAGATCAAACCAAAAAGGATCGAAGAAGAAAAGGTAAAGGCAAAATATGTGATGGTGATACGATACCGGGGCAACTCCCCCAAGCTTGGCATAAGCCAAGGGGATTGCCCATACCCATGCTTAGTTGTCTTCCTTTGAAGGTGATGTTGGTGGAGTTGTTGCAACATGGGTTTGATCCTCCGTATTCCAAGGCATAGGCGCTCCATGATGGAAAGATGACCGAGTCTCCGGAATCCTCAAATCTGCTACCAACCGTACTGATTTAAATCTATACTCATACTCACAGTTTTGGTTCTGTAGGTCATAGATCTGGGCTTGGAGGTGATCAATTCTGTCATAGAGCCTGGAGAGGTGCTTCCCAATGTCATAGGCATCGATCTTGTGCTTGTTGGTGAACTCCGTGATCATCATGTGGTTGGCGTTGAGTCCACGCTCCACCATCCCTTGGCACTTGAAGACTTGTTGCTCCATTTCTTTGAGCCTCACCTTCATGCTTCCGGTCTTCTTGGGCCCATCAACATCACGGATGTGCAGCATCCCCTCACACATCTCGATAGATTGAGGGTGTTGCAGCACTCCCGCGAGGTAGGGATTGATGACCTCTCGAAGATCTTGTCCTTCGAAGCTTTTGGGGACGCCATCGCGATCTAGATCAGCAGCAGAAATAGGCTCGAAACAAAAACAGAGGAAATTTGCGTGATACGAGGGTCAGACCTTTCAGGAGAATATATAAAGATTTTTTTCGACCAGAAGGAGTACTCCGCAAGAAACGGAGTTCGGGAGGCACACGTGGTGGTCACAAGCCCCCAGGCGCGGCCAAGGGGATGGCCCGCACCTAGCAGGCTTGTCGCCTCCTCGTGCGCTTTCCGGACTGCTTTAAAATTTTCTATTTTTTAAAAAATTCCCAAACGGAGAAAAATTCCTACTGGAAAAGTTTTGGAGTTGGTTTACTTACCGAATCACATACCTCTTCGTTTTCGGAGTCTGAAACAGGCTGATAAATATCCCTTATGTACTCCTCCGAAGTTATGGTATTGATAATATTGCTTTCAACATTTATGGGAGTACCTGAGATATAATGCTTGATTCTTTGCCCATTTACCAATCTCGGAAATTTACCTTTCGTGTTGTTGATCTTGATGGCACCAGAACGATATACTTCCTCAACAATGTAAGGACCTTCCCATTTAGAGAGAAGCTTGCCTGCAAAAAATCTTAAACGAGAATTATATAGCAAGACATAATCACCTACATTGAACTCACGTTTTTGTATCCTTTTATCATGCCACCTCTTAACCTTTTCTTTGAACAACTTAGCATTTTCATATGCCTGAGCTCTCCATTCATCAAGCGAGCTAATATCAAATAACCTCTTCTCACCAGCAATTATGAAATCAAAGTTGAGCTCTTTGATTTCCCAATAAGCCTTATGTTCTAGCTCAAGAGGTAAAGGACATGCTTTGCCGTCAACCATTTTGTACGGAGACATGGCCATGGGATTCTTATAGGCAGTTCTATAAGCCCACAGTGCATCATCAAGCTTCTTAGACCAATTCTTTCTAGACCTATTGACAGTCTTTTGCAGAATTAGTTCAATCTCTCTATTGCTTAGCTCTACTTGACCACTGGACTAAGGATGATAGGGAGATGCAATTCTATGATTGACATCATACTTAGTAAGCGTTTTACGGAAAACACCATGAATGAAATGTGAACCACCATCAGTCATTAGATATCTAGGGACTCCAAATCTAGGGAAAATAACTTCTTTAAGCATCCTGATAGAGGTGTTGTGATCAACACTACTAGTTGGGATAGCTTCTACCCACTTAGTAACGTAATCAACAACAACTAGGATATGAGTATACCCGTTGGATTTTGGAAAAGGTCCCATATAATCAAAGCCCCAAACATCAAACGGTTCAATGACAAGTGAATAGTTCATAGGCATTCCCTGACGTTTACTGATATTACATATTCTTTGACATTCGTCACAAGACAAGACAAACTTACGGGCATCCTTGAAGAGAGTGGGCCAATAAGAAACTTGATTGCAATACCTTGTGTGCAGTTCTATCTCCCGCATGGTGTCCTCCGTAGGCCTCGGAGTGACACTTCTGTAAGATCTGTCCCTGTTCATGTTCAGGTACACAACGTCTAATAACACCATCTACTCCTTCCTTATAAAGGTAAGGATCATCCCAAAAGTAATGTCTCAAATCAAAGAAGAATTTCTTCTTTTGCTGGTATGTGAAACTAGGTGGTATATATTTGGCAACGATATAATTTGCATAATCGGCATACCACGGTGCACTATGTGAAGTGTTGATGACATTTAGTTGCTCATCAAGAAAGCTATCATCAATAGGTTATGGGTCATCAAGAACATTCTCCAACCTAGACAAGTTATCTGCTACGGGGTTCTCAACACCCTTCCTATCAACAACATGCAAATCAAATTCTTGTAGCAAGAGAACCCATCTGATAAGTCTAGGTTTAGCATATTTATTTTCCATGAGGTACTTAATAGCAGCGTGATCAGTGTGAATACTGACTTTGGAATCAACTATGTAAGATCTGAACTTTTCACATGCAAACACGACTGCTAAAAATTCCTTTTTAGTAGTAGCATAGTTTCTTTGGTCACTGTCTAGAGTTTTACTAGCATAGTGAATAACATTCAACTTCTTATCAACTCTTTGTCCTAGGACAGCGCCAACAGCATAATCACTAGCATCACACATAATTTCAAAAGGGAAGTTCCAATCAGGTGGTTGAACAATAGGTGCAGTTATCAAAGCCTTCTTAAGTATTTCGAAGGATTCCTCACAATGATCGTCAAAAACAAAAGGAATATCCTTTTGCAAGAGATTGGTAAGAGGCCTAGAAATATTAGAGAAGTCTTTAATGAACCTTCTATAGAAACTAGCATGACCAAGGAAACTTCTTATACCTTTGATATCTGTGGGGCATGGCATTTTCTCGATTGCATCAACCTTAGCCTTATTGACTTCAATACCTCTTTCAAAAAATTTATGTCCTAAGACGATGCCTTCATTAACCATAAAGTACCACTTCTCCCAATTCAAGACAAGATTGGTATCTTTACATCTCTACAAGACTCGATCAAGGTTCCTGAGGCAATCATCAAAAGAAGACCCGTAAACAGAGAAGTCATCCATGAAAACCTAAACAATCTTTTCACAAAAGTCAGAGAATATAGCCAGCATACATCTTTGAAAGGTGGAAGGTGCATTACATAAGCCAAAAGGCATACGTCTGTAAGCAAAGGTACCGAAAGGGCATGTAAAAGTGGTTTTCTCCTAATCATATTGTGCAACAGGTATTTGGGAGAAACCAGAATAACCATCTAGAAAGCAGAAGTGTGTGTGTTTAGACAGTCTTTCTATCATTCGGTCGATAAAAGGCAAAGGGTAATGATCTTTCCTAGTGGCTTTATTCAATTTCATAAAATCAATCACCATCCTATAGCCAGTAATAATCCTCTGAGGGATCAATTGATCCTTATCATTAGGGACAACGGTAATACCTCCCTTCTTAGGGACGCAATGCACCAGACTTACCCAATCACTATGAGCAACACGATAGATAATACCTGCTTCCAGGAGCTTTAGTATTTCTTTTCTCACTACCTCTTTCATCTTAGGATTTAATATCCGTTGATGATCGGCAACTGGTTTGGAATCAGGATCGGTTTCAATCTTGTGCTGGCATAGAGTGGGACTAATGCCCTTAATAACTTATTTTCTTCATGCTCTGAGAGGCTAGCACTAATAATAACAGGATATATCTCTTTTTCATCAAGATAAGCATACTTAAGAGTATCAGGCAGCTGTTTTAGCTCGAACACAGGATCACCCTTTGGTGGGGTGGATCTCCAAGCAGTTCAACAGGCAAAGTATTCTTAAGGATATGATATTGTTCAAAGACAACTCTATCTATCTCATCCATTTCATCCATATGCATATCATTTTCATGCTCAAGCAAGTATTGATCTAAAGGATTAGTAGGAGGCACAGCAATAGAAGCTAGGGCAATAGTTTCATCCTTACTAGACAACTCCTTTTCATGAGGTTGTCTACCAAACTTGGAGAAATTGAACTCATGTGACACGCCTTCAAAACCAACAGTGACGGTTTGCTTCTCACAGTCAATATGAGCATTGACGGTATTGAGGAAGGGTCTGCCAAATATGATGGGACAAAAGCTATCTTGTGGGGTAGCAAGAACGAGGAAATCAGTAGGATACTTCATTTTACCACACAAGACTTCAACATCCCTAACAATTCCTAACGGGCAGATAATATCTCTATTAGCAAGCTGAATAGTGACATCATTGGCTTTTATCTCGACAGGTGCAATCTCGTCTTTGATTTCATCATATAAGGATCGAGGTATTGCACTAACACTAGAACCCATATCACATAGACCATGATAACAATGATCTCCTATCTTAACAGAAACAACAGGCGTGCCAACAACATGCCTATGTTTGTCTCTAGCATGTGGTTTAGCAATTCTAGCAGCATCTTCACAGAAGTGAATATCATGGCCATCAACATTGTCGGACAGGAGATCTTTGATAATAGCAATGCTAGGTACAACTCTAATTTGCTTAGGGTTTGTAGGTGTTTTAATGTAGCCCCTACGTATCACAGTTGAAGATTTAGAATGATCCTTTATCCTAACAAGGAAAGGTGGTTTCTCAATGTAAGCACTGGGAACAATAGGATCATTATAGGCAATGACTTTCTCTTCAACTGGATTGGGTTTAACTACATTGACTTCTATGGGAGGATGATATTTAAACCACTTCTCTTTGTGGAGATCGATGTGAGCAGCAAATGATTCACACAATGAAGCTACTATCTCAGAGTGAAGTCCATATTTAGCGCTAAAATCACAAAAAGTAATTGTTTCAACAAAGGATTTAACGCAATCCAACTTGAAATTCATACCTGACTCCTTACCTTCATCAAGCTCCCAATCTTCAGAGTTGCGTTTAATTCTTTCCAATAAATTCCATTTGAAGTCAATATCTCTCTTCATAAAAGAACCGGTACAAGAAGTGTCAAGCATGGTGCGATCATCATGAGAAAGCCGAGCATTGAAGTTCTGAATGATAATTTCTCTCGAGAGCTCATGGTTGGGGAATGAATATAACATTGATTTAAGCCTCCCCCAAGCTTGAGTGATGCGTTCTATGTCATGAGGCCAAAAGTTATAAATATAATTCTGATTACGATGTACTAGATGCATAGGATAAAAGTTTTGATGAAATTCCAATTTCAACCGGTTGTATTCCATGATCCAGTATCATCACATGGCCTATACCATGTCAACGCCTTATCCCTCAAAGATAAGGGAAAGACCTTCTTCTTGACCTCATCCTCAGGCAAACCTGCAAGCTTAAATAAACCACAAACCTCATCTACATAGATCAGATGCAAGTCGGGATGTGATGTTCCATCTCGTGTAAAAGGATTAGCCAACAGTTTCTCAAGCATACCCGAAGGAAATTCATAGCAAATATTTTCAGTAGGTGCAGCAGGTTGAGGAGCAACTTCTTATGCTTCCGTTCGAGGTGAAGATACCCCAAACAAGCTCCTCAAAGGATTAGTTTCCATAGAAACAAGTGACAATAAATTTCAGCACACTATATAAATGTTTCCTTACCAATTTCCACTTACCAAAGGTGCTTCACTCCCCGACAACGGCGCCAGAAAACAGTCTTGATGACCCACAAGTATAGGGGATCTATCGTAGTACTTTCGATAAGTAAGAGTGTCGAACCCAACGAGGAGCAGAAGGATCTGACAAGTGGTTTTCAGTAAGGTAATCTCTGCAAGCACTGAAATTATCGGTAACAGATAGTTGTGTGATAAGATGATTCGCAACAAGTAGCAAGTAACAAAAGTAATAACGGTGCAGCAAAGTGGTTCAATCCCTTTTGTAGCAAGGGACAAGCCTGGACAAAGTCTTATAGGAGGTAAAGCGCTCCCAGGGACACATGGCAATTTCTGTCAAGCTAGTTTTCATCATGTTCATATGATTCACATTCGCTACTTTGATAGTATGAGATGTGGGTGGACCGGCGCTTGGGTACTGCCATTACTTGGACAAGCATCCCGCTTATGATTAACCCCTCTCGCAAGCATCCGCAACTACGAAAGAAGAATTAATACAAAGTCTAACCCTAGCATTAAACTAGTGGATCAAAATCAGCCCCTCACGAAGCGACGCATAAACTAGGGTTTAAGCTTCTGTCACTATGGCAACCCATCATCTACTTACTACTTGCCAATGCCTTCCTTTAGGCCCAAATAATGGTGAAGTGTTATGTAGTCGATGTTCACATAACACCACTAGAGGAAAAACAACATACAACACATCAAAATATCAAACGAATACCAAATTCACATGACTACTTATAGCATGACTTATCCCACGTCCTAAGGAACAAAAGTAACTACTCACATAGCATAATCATATTCATGACCAGAGAGGTAATGAGTAGCATCAAGGATCTGAACATATAATCTTCCACCAAGTGATCCAACTAGCATCAACTACAAAGAGTAATTAACACTACTAGCAACCTTACAAGTACCAATCGGAGTCGCGACATGGAGATTGGTTACAAGAGATGAAATAGGGTTTGGAGATTAGATGGTGTTGATGAAGATGAGGATGGCGATGATTTCCCCCTCCGAGAGGGAAGTTTCCCCGGCATGATGACCCTGCCGGAGCTCTAGACTGGTTCTGCTCAAGTTCTGCCTCGTGGCGGCGGCCATTCCTCCCGAAAGCCCCCTCCTGATTTTTTCTGGAACGAAACCCTTCTTGTAGCAAAAGAGGGGAGCCAGAGGGCCACTAGGGTGCTCACAAGCCCCCTAGGCGCGGCCAGGGGGGCCGTGCCTAGCAGGCTTGTGGCCTCCTGCTGGCTCCCCTCTAGTACTTCTTCGTCCCAGTATTTTTTTTAAATTCCAAAATAATTCCTCGTTGATTTTCACGGCTTTTGGAGTTGCGCAGAATAGGTATCTCAAACTTGCTCCTTTTTCAGGCTGGAATTCCAGCTATCGGCATTCTCCCTCTTCATGTAAACCTTGCAAAATAAGAGAGAAAAGGCATAAGTATTGTACCGTGAAGTGTAATAACAACCCATAAAGCGATAAATATCAACATGGAAGCATGATGCAAAATGGACGTATCAAACGCCCCTTCCCGCGCTGCGGTGATACACTGCTGAAGCTTGTTGATGGGTGTTGCAAGTTGCTCGTCCGTCCAACGACACTCCCCTGTTTCAGGGTCCAAAGTTCCCCCAACCCTGAAGAACGAATTCCTTGAACGGTTGGGCTAGTTCCATGTCTGTGGTTAGACCCCTTTAGCAATCAGGTCATTCTCAGCTTTGTCCCACAACGGACGACCTTTGAGGTATCCACCTGACCCCGTGTGATGGTGATAATGCTTCTTTGCAGCATTGTTCTTGTTTCTCCCTGACATTTCCTTACTCTTGTCCGATGTCTTGTAGGCCAAAAATGCAGGCCAGTGATCTCTCATCTTCTCAAATCGGCCGACAAATTCTGGAGTCTTCCCTTTGTCGACATACTTTGATTTCAACTCTTTCTTCCACCTCCTGAATAGTTCTGCCATCTTCTTAAGAGCACACGCCTTGACCAGTTGCTCTATAACTGGCTTATTCGGATCCTCCTCTGGCGGTAGGGTGAAATTTTCCTTCAACGCGGTCCAAAGATCATCTTTCAGCCTATCGGTGACATAATCACCTTCAGGGACGTTGTCGCCCTTAGGCTTATTCCATTGCTTGATGCTAATCGGGATGTTGTCCCTGACAATAGCTCCGCACTGAGTAGAAAATGTGTCCCTGGTCCGCTTGGGTTCAATCGGTAGGCCATCGTTCGAGAGTTTTGTGATCGTGAGCTTTTTATCCTTGCCCAACCTTCTCGTCGGGCCTCGTCTCGTTACCGAAGTTGGCTCGATCTGGACTTTTCAATATCTCCCTCCTCCGTTCGGTCACCAGAGCCGTCATCATGATCTCCTTCCTCCGGGATTTGGTAGTCACCGAAGCGATCATGATAATGTCCTTCCTCCTCCATTGTTCGATCACCGAAACCGTAATCCTCTCCTTCCAAACCATCGATGTCGTTGAGCAAAAGATCGACATTACCGTCGCCGTGGATAATATCCCCCAAAATTTGTTCTTTTTCCATGTCTCTTGGAATATCCATTGTTTGTGCAAATATTACAAAGTGGGGGAAGCCCTTTTTCGGTAAAATACTTTTTATTAAAACTAAAATAAAAATAATGTAAAACTAACTTTTATACAAATTCCCAAATATTAACATAAACACTTAATTTGTACCTTAATCTAATCTAAATATTTTATAATTTTGATAACTCTATTTGCTATTGTAACTTAATCTAATCTAAATATTTTTATAATTTTAATAACTTGTGTCACATTGGGGAGTTCAAAAATGTACCCAACATACCCTAGTACGACTAAAATACACACACATGGATTCACAATTAGACTACGTCTTCTCACGCATGGATTCGCAAATAGGATGATGGAGATCGATGGACATGCTACCGGTGCTCGACGGGCGACGACGGCGGGCTTCGGAATGACGACGGGCAACGGGCGATGACGACATTGGCGATGGGCTCGGGGGCTACGGTGACGATGGGCGGCGACCGGCGATGATGACGATGGCGATGGGCTCGGGGGCGACAGCGACGGCATGAGGGCGACGATGATGGGCTCAGGGACGACGGCGATGCTGATGGGCTCGGGGAGACGACAACAACGACGACAACGACGATGGGCTCGGGGGCGATGGCGACGATGATGGGATCAGGGAAGACAGCGACGTCGATGGGCTCGGGGGCGACGATGATGGCAACAACGACGACGACGGGCTCGGGAGCGATGGCGACGGTGATGGGCTTGGGGCGACGATGGGCTCGTGAGCGACAGCGACGACTGGCTCGTGGAAGAGGCGCGGGCTAGCGGTGACGGGCTCAGGTGCGACAGCAATGAAGAGAGAACGTGTGGCACCCCGATTCAACGAATCGGATGACCAGTGTTTCCAACCCAGAGATCATGTCTACTAGAAACACTCAACAACTTGGAACAGAACAGAACTGACTTTATTGATAGCATAAGGTTACAGATACATATCTTACATTAATAGCGAGGCCAAAGGCACCCTTGGTGCCGTATAATATCTACGTTATTTATGAGACATAGTGGGACCTTGAAACTACTAAGTACTTCTACAGCGTAGCGGAACATAGCGACAACTCCATACACAGGGACACTGTTGTGGACACTTCCTACTACGCATCATCAGGACCTCCATCCTCGGCTTCTCCTACATCTGGCATGATATGCCAGGTGAGTACTTGGAATGTACTCGCAAGCTCATAATAACCAAGCAATGCAGTAAACAATAGCATGGCAACAAATTAGGAATAATACCACTTAGCTTTATAATATCCACTTACTCATGTCCGGGGTTGTCTCACAACCACCGGAATGCTTATCAAGCATCTCCATTCAACTGGAGGGTTCTTCAATCATTACTAACATCCATACGGTTGACCATCTACTGAGGTCTGGTTGGGCTATCCATTACCGTGGACACGGCTATTCGAATATTTTTGACACTCTGCAGAGGTTGCACACATTACCCACACTCTGGAGCACTGACCTTGTGATCCCATTCGGGTGGACCAGCATTGCTCCAATGCAACTTTCCTGACCTCGTGACTCTCTCTTCATATCCCCACAACCACTCCCTTCCGGAGTCCTGCCCTGGGTGACCCTGTGTCTTCATGACACCTGTGTCCTCATGACACCTGCCACCGTCGTGGCCAAACAAAACTGTCCCAACCAAGGACGGGCCCAACTCAACTTAACTGGGCTCACAAGGTTATCATCGCTCACCGGTCCAAGGTGGCATGTGTGCATAACCCTCCCTCTTTGGGGCATATCGGTGAGAGATCACGCAGACAACCCAAGTCACGGCCTTCCCATACCGGCAAGAGGTGGTTGTAAGATTATGCCCGGTCAGGTGACTCATTATCATCCACCATGCCATAGTAACCATAGTGATTTATAACCATAATCATATATCTCTATATGATTGTTTATTAAATGATTATTTCTTAACAAGCTAAACAAGTACAATGCATGAGAATGAGAGTTATGCTATGCAAAACTACATCACATGGGTATGATGGCTTGCCTTGATTAGTGGGGTTGCTCAAACACTCCTGGTCTTCAAAGTTTCCCTCTGAAAATGTGTTTGAAATAGAAAAATAAAAGGAAAATCATTAAATACCTTTTTATTAACCAGAAATTCTATGAGTGTGGGAAAAATACCAAAATTTACCAGATTGTAAAGAACTTCAATACTAACTCAATGCAAAAAGAATCAAGTGATTTGGACTTGTAAATAAAAAGATTTAAATGGTCAAAGTTTCTGTTTAAATCTGGAATTAATAAAAGAAAAGAGAATCTTGGGAGGGGCCACGTCGAAGGCGTAAAG
The DNA here is from genome assembly GCF_904849725.1 of Hordeum vulgare subsp. vulgare. NCBI lineage: Eukaryota > Viridiplantae > Streptophyta > Magnoliopsida > Poales > Poaceae > Hordeum > Hordeum vulgare. The sequence continues at coordinate 552,554,572 of NC_058524.1, read as the reverse complement.
TGGAGGGACACCTCCACTTAACGCTTCCGCCGCGGGCCGCACACACTGGCAAGTGGGACCTGCCCTTTTTAAAACCGAGAGAGACGAGGGGGAACAGAGGAAGGCGGCTCACCGGCGGCACTCACCGGCGATAGAGATGGTGGCGGGGCTAGGAGATGACGGGAATGGATCGGGCTCTCGACGGTGGTCCTCCCTGTACCCGTAGCTCCTTCGGAGGTGGACGGACGGCGTCGCCCTTCTTCTCCGGCGGGTGGAGGCTACGGTGGTCGTCAACGGCGATGGTTCCGGCAGGGGTTCGACTCACCGAAGGCTCGAGGACGGCCTCAGATTTGACTGGGGAAGGGCGGAGGAGGCTGGCGACACAGGCGATTTGGCGGCAGAGCCTGTCGCCGGAGCTGAGGGAGACAAACTCCCGGCTCTTGCTCAGGGTCTCTAGGGCTAATCCAGGGGTGGAGGAGAGGGGAGATGGCGAGTAGGGGTTTGGGCAGCGCCTTATATAGGCCAGCGACGAGCGCTGTCGAACTCTCGCGAAGCAGCGAGGCTCGGGCTTGCCACTGGAGCAAGGACGGCGAGCTGGCTGTCGCGGCATGGATGTGAGGTGATGGAGGAGGTCAGGGGAGCGACGGGACGGGTCCGGAGCCATTAATGGCTTGCGGACGATCACAGTGGCCGAAGCCCACTGTGCTGCCCGTGGCAGAGCTTGGCGAGGAGCGGTGGCGGCCCTCTCCAGTGACCCAGTGGGTTCAGGAGGTGCCACGCGGCTACTAGGGACCTCATCGGGGCTTAGGATAAGGGTGGGGCAGCGATTGACGGCTCGGGGCGGCTCGGCTGACACTGGAGCTGCGCAGAGCGCGCTCTGTGGCATGCCAGCACCGTTGTAGCCACCCCGATGCCACGCATGCCTGGAAACCTTAACTATTGCGTCAACCATCTTCCCTTTAGTCACCATCCACTGCTTGCCCGATCATACAAGCCCTCCTGAGACTAGGAACATCAACAACAGTTTTTGTCTATAGACTTTGGGTGGTTCTAGAGCTCAACTTGGTTGGGGTTAGAGCAAGATAATATGTCTAGGAGGATCAGCATAGAAAAGATTCTAAACTGCTAAAGATTGGCAAGGTTTGAAGATCAAATGAATATAGTTCCTTCGAAAACCATCTTCCTGGTCCAGAACACAAATGAGCTCCGAGCACTCAATTGCAAGCTTTGCTACCAGTGTCATTTGGTGGGGAAGTGTCATTTGGTAGTGCACACATGCCCAAAAATTTGTAGCTCCATTGTGCACTCCTAGCTAGCACTTCCTTCACAAAGGTTCTGTTTTAGCAGAAACTTAACACAGTGTTTTTGCTCAAAATTTGTATTGGACCATGGGATGTTTTTACATATGGGAACCATATATGATCCCTAGTAACTACAGGAATTTATTGGGAATTTTTCAAAACAGGAATCATGGGGTTGCTTCACAAAGGGATAATTCTGGTCAGAAAATAAATAATTATGTTGGCCATAATTCTCCATTGGATAAAGAAATATTTTGAAATCATATGGTACTGAGAAGATGTTGTAAAAGTTTTGGGTCTTAAAGCTCATCCAAGCTATAGGTTGCTTCACAACCCATAGTGTTGGGGATATTACCTGCGGGTAACCCACCCTTAGTGGGTCGGGATCGCCAAACGGGCGACTTACCATTTATCGCACGTCCCGTGGCCCAAAAGCTGGATGGCGGTTCAAGAGGTCATGCGCATGATGGATTACCAAGAAAGCTCCGATCGTGAAGGACACGACGACTTAGAGATAAGGAAAGCCACAAAGAGTAGCATGGTAGGACTTTGTAAACCCTAGGGCCTCGACCTGTATATAAAGGCGAGTCCCAGGGAGAGGTCAAGCGAGTTAGATAAAATCGAGAGCTAGGTCAGGCGAGTTATGCCCTCCTTGTAATCGAAACCACCATTAATCCAAACAAAGCAGGACGTAGGCTTTCACCTCCTCACGAGGGGCCGAACCTGGGTAAATCTGAGTCTCGCTTTCGCTCACCCCCTTTGAGTCACCACCAAGGTGCAATGGCTCCATCTCTAAGTCCTTTCATGAGGACATCTGCTGTGACAAAATCACGACAGTTGGCGCCCACCGTGGGGCCTGCGCACGTTCGAGTTGGGTTCTCGAAGGGAGCCCTACCGGGGTTAGAAAGCTACGCGGTCGGCATCATGACGAAGAGCAGCCGCGGGAGGTTCTACATCGACAACTCGTTGTGGGAGCCGGAAGCCGATTCAGTCGAATCTGGCTACAGAGTCCCCTTCGGCAAAATCAACATGGTCATCGGCATGATTGGGACGCCCGTACCTGAGTCGGACACCTCCACCGACATCGTCGAGCCGTCCAGGTACGTCCTCCCCATCACACGACGAGACAGGAGGCACTACGCCTTCGTCGGTTTTATGCAGGGAAACGACGTACAAGACGAAGTGGCGGTCCAGGAGATCACCCCCGTCAATTCTGATGGTGAGTCATCCATGGGTTGTCGTTGGCAACGGATTCGATCCACCCTCTTTAGGAAGGGCAACTCAGAGGGTTGTCGTTGGCAACGGATCCCGAGGTCTTCGAGAGGCCTCGTCGACAAATCGCCATCTATATGGCGGGGCCGGCGCAACCTCAGCAAAATCCAACCGACAATAATGACACCGGTGGGACGTCCAAACCCCCAACACAGACCATGGCGGAACTAGCGGCGGAGGTCGCCACCCTCATGGCAACCACCGTCATGTCCGAGAATCAGGAGTCTGTCAACACCGAGCTAGCCAAGCTGCGGGAGGCAATGGCCAAGGCGCAGCGGGACATGGAAGCAGAAGCCCCGAGGGTGGAGACGCAGCGGGCCACGATCACAGCAGAGACGGAGCGGTTGAACACCGAAGGCTGGTGATACGTCCATTTTGCATCATGCTTTCATGTTGATATTTATCACTTTATGGACTGTTATTATACTTTGTGGAACCTTACTTATGCCTTTTCTCTCTTATTTTGCAAGGTTTATTTGAACAGGGAGAATACTGGCAGCTAGAATTCTGGACTGGAAAAGGACCAAGTCTGAGTCCTCTATTCTCTACAACTCCAAATGCCCTGAAAATCAACGTGGATTTTTTGGGAATATATAAAAAATACTGGGCGAAAGAAGTGTCACAGGGGAGCAGCCAGGGGCCCACAAGCCTGGTTGCCGCGGCCTACCCCCTGGCCACGGCAACAGGGCTTGTGTGCACCCTGGTGGCCCACTGGCCTCCCTCTTTTGCTATATGAAGGGTTTCGTCCGAGAAAAAATCAGGGTGGATCTTCTTCGTGGATTCGCCGCCGCCACGAGGCGGAACTTGAGCAGATCCAATCTAGAGCTTTGGCAGGACGATCCTGCCGGGGAAACTTCCCACCCGGAGGGGGAAATCGTCGCCATCGTCATCACCAACACTCCTCTCGTCGGAGGGGAGTCATCTCCATCAACATCTTCATCAGCACCATCTCCTCTCCGAACCCTAGTTCATCTCTTGTAACCAATCTCCGTCTCGCGACTCCGATTGGTACTTGTAAGGTTGCTAGTAGTGTTGATTACTCTTTGTAGTTGATGCTAGTTGGATTACTTGGTGGAAGAGTTTATGTTCAGATCCTTGATGCTATTCATTACACCTCTGATCATGATTATGATTATGCTTTGTGAGTAGTTACTTTTGTTCCTGAGGACATGGGATAAGTCATGTTAATAATAGTCATGTGAATTTGGTATTCGTTCGGTATTTTGATATGTTGTATGTTGTTTTTCCTCTAGTGGTGTTATGTGAACGTCGACTACATAACACTTCACCATATTTGGGCCTAGAGGAAGGCATTGGGGAGTAGTAAGTAGATGATTGGTTGCTAGAGTGACAGAAGCTTAAACCCTAGTGTATGCGTTGCTTCGTAAGGGGCTGAATTCGATCCACTAGTTTAATGCTATGGTTAGACGTTGTCTTAATTCTTCTTTTCTAGTTGCGGATGCTTGCGAGAGGGGTTAATCATAAGTGGGATGCTTGTCAAAGTAAGGGCAGTACCCAAGCGTCGGTCCACCCACATATCAAACTATCAAAGTAACGAACGCGAATCATATGAACATGATGAAACTATCATGACAGATATTCCCGTGTCACTACAAGGAATATGCTAATACACGAGGCTATTTTTTCGTCGCTACATCGTCACGGTTTTTAATTTACGACGATCTCACGACGAAAAACCAAGCGTCGAAAACGGAGCGTCACAAATGAACAACAGCGACGTTTTGATCAAAATCGTTGTATCTTTTATGACGATTCCTGGATTGTCATAACCTTTACGACGATCCTAAATCGTCGTTGGGAATCAAACCCAGTCCTACGTGGCAAAATTACGACGAAATCAAAACGTCATGGTTGAAATCTGCCCAACCCATTTCAATTGATGACATGGGCTGATTTTATTTTTTGGGGTTTTCTTATTGGGATTCTTTTTGAGCCTTAGCCTATTTATAACCACTTTTAATTTTATTTTTTTGATTTTTTGTTTGTGGCCTTATACTTTCTATAGATTTTCCTTTTTGGCCATTTTATTTTTGTACTGGTCCAACATGTCATGCTAATCTCAAAATTTTGTCAAATTTTAGGCCTCGAGATTTTTACATTTTGATCTGTAGCATTATGAAGGCACGAATATATCTGATCCAATACAAACAAATATATCTGATCCAATACAGGTGACAGCACAAACTTAGAATCAACCTAAATTTAATACTAATATTTTGTCTTTTTGACCACTTTCAATCCAAGAATGAATTTCAAATAGAACTAAGAACACATAAAATTGACCAAATATAAGACTAAATAAATCTATTACAATCTTTACAACACAGATGTGCTACAATATGCTACTCTAAACTGAGTAAGACTTCACAGCTTCACACTTGGGTTCACACTTCACGGCTTCACACTTCACACTTGAGCTTCTGCAAAAGAGGAACCAACACAATTTTAAGTCTACAATACAACAATTGATACTAATCAAGGATAAAAACAAAACAAGTAATAGACTCAAATGTGAAGGCAACATGAAACTAGTGATACGAAACCATGCAGAAAACACTTCAATGTAATACTGTTGTAACTAGTGATACTAGTGATCATAGGCTTCCGTTCGAACCGACGGTGAAGATGAAATGTTAATGAAATGGTACGAACACATTATATGACACCAAACCAGCAAGCCACACAAACATACCAATGAAACTGCAGCATGTCCAAGGCAGCGACATCCATCCTCTTCCGGGACCAGTTGATGTTCTCCTCAACGTAGCTTCTTGTCATCTTAACTCGTGACGACACCCACTTCGTAAGCCTGCACAGGCAGCTCAGCAGCAGTCAGAGGACACCACCACCAGCAGGAAAATGTGCTACAGACGCGCCTCGGCGGCACCAAATCGCTCGCTCACCCCCTCACTTGTTCCAGCATCTCGGGCGGGCGCCCGCGTCGGACTTTGTTGATGAACATGCCGTATAAATCCTCTGCCGGTCCATCTGCCAAGACTGCAAACATGTACAAGAAACGAATAGCATTTAGTACAATTCAGTAGAATGCTTATCTTTTAAGAACAAAATCTGGCCAACCCATTTTTCAACGAAAAACAGTTGGGAACATAGACAAGTTAACACTGGGAACTAGAGTATTTGAGCTATAGATCTGGAAATCACATTTCAGAATGCTGAATGACCATGCACACTGGTGTTGAACAGACAACAACCCAGAAAAAAAACTGAAGATGTTAGGAGTTTTACCTTGCATATCTCCCCTTTAAAGTGGAGCGTGAAAGTGTGACATGTTGCTTTTGTTCCTCCTCTAAGAAGGCATGCAGCGAATTCCCCTTATACCTTGAACACAGTAAAATGATTTATTCAGCATCACAGTAAAATGAAGCAGAGTCATCAAGAGAGTCTATTGATATCCTGATTTCAGCAACTCTCGGAATCGTAATGATTTGGTCTCACTTTTTCAGATACACTAGATGATGCTCCGCGCGTTGCTGCGGGTACTCAAGCCAATAAAATAATAAGAAAAACAATCGAAATTTTTATATAATCATAATTTCTAGTTACATGAGAAACATAAACATATGCAAGGCCTCTTTGCCAACTCATTACTTGAACATGTGCTAGTTTGCTCCTTTGATGTTTTCCTAGACTGGCTTTGCTTTTATTGTTTTGTACAATGTTGAGTGACATTCTGCTATCTTACCAATGACATAGATACATGTCCTTGCCGACATGACAAAACAAATATCTACACACACAACATGAGATGAAGCGAGTTAATTTTAGTAGACTAATGCAGCCCCAGAATGTTGGTATTGCTGCTAAAAAATAGTAATCAGGTAATAGAATAATCAATGTCAAAAATTAATAATCTAAATGAATTCTAGCGACACAAACCATACAACCAAAACTATATTCAGCTCCCTTAGTGTGTGAGAGCGCTTGCCTAAATTAGGCTACTCCCCTTTAGTTTTTTCAGGTCGCAAAGCAGTACCTCTTTTCCAGGTTGAATGTGCCGAACATCACCTTCTGGTCCTCCACTACAAAAACAATAATGTTATTTATAGATAAAATGTATTCTAGCTTGTGAGGGGAAGGAGCAATAGGAAGTTGTCCAATGTCTGAACACTGGTTTGAACGTGTTGGAATTGTAGATTCAGTAACAACTCCGTCATGTTGTAGAGCACAGAGCAGAAATCTCAATGCCAATGTCAAGAATAGACAATGAAATCTACACTCAACATACATATTAGAATCATTCTGAAGTCTGAACTGTTAAACATATTCGCATAGCAACAAAAATCCAGTTTCAGCATCATCAATAATTAATTAATTTTATCGTGCCAAATAGAGCGGTGCATACCTCACACTCATGATGTCAATGTGAGGTATATATTTCTTCATGTACACTTCTGCCCTTTTTAGACGAAACACTTGGTGTCTTTCACAACTGATGATTGGCCCTTGTAGTAATTAACTAAACATTGTTCTATTTCTCAAACATATTCGACAGGGATTACCTCATCACCAAGCCATGTGCCGAACTTCTGATTACATAATCAGTGGACATCAAGATATCAGAGGCTCGTGCAGAATCTGGATCCACTTCCAGCTTGCTACCTTGGTATAAAAATTCGTAGAGGGCCTGCAAGGAAGCGATTAGGAATTTAGCAAATATATAATCATGTGCCACAAACCTAATATAGCCTATGTTATTGCAAAATCTAGGAACCGTGTCTTATTTAGGATAACTAATTGGAACAATACAACCAGGATTACATGACATTTTTATTGGCAAGGTGAGGAGGACATCGTCGGCTCTGTGGCGTTCCGGCCGGATGCCGATCAGATAGAGTGTGCTCCTTGTGATGAGCGCCTTCTCATCCACCTCCATGGCCGGTGCCTCACTGTAACATATGGGATGGAGATACTACCCATGGAGCTTGGTGCGGTGATATCCGTGAGTTTCCCGCCAATGGGGAAGAAGAAGATGCAGTAGCATCAGCAGATGGGGGCAGAGGCGGATCTCGTATCAGCAAGGCAGCCGACCACATCAATTGGTCCAGAGTGGTAGATGAACTGTGCGTGCTAGATTGTCAGCAACTAATAACCCACGGCAAGGCGCATGGAGGCGGCGCTGCACGAGCAGATCTCGCGAGGCGAAGCGAGGCAAGATCTCGGGGTGGTTGTGAGTCAGGAGGGGCCACCTACGAACGTACCTATCGATGAGGATGTTGCCCTCGGAGTTGGCCAAGAGCACAACGAGAATCATCTTCCCCCTCCCTCTCCGACCGATCACCACCTACCCCAGCGATCCCCTCCGATCTCCCTCCTCACATGCTCGGTGGCGCCATGGCCGATCTGGGCGCGGCTCCTCGTCGCGCCGCCTGACCTGACCTTCTCGGTCGCGGTCATGCTAGACCTCCTTCCTTCCCTCTCTGTGTCGTCTGATGTGGGCAGGGGAGGGGAGGGGAGGGGAGGAGGGAGGAGTGGAGGAGGCCATGCCCGCCGACGAGGTAGGTGTGCGCCGTGGGAGAGGGAGACGGCGGCGAGGTAGGTGTGCGCTATGGGAGAGGGAGGAGGTTGCGGCGGCGAGGAGATGGGGAGGAGGGAGGGGTCTGAGCTAGGGTTTGGGTTCTGGGTGGGGTTTTCTTTTTTTTCTTTTTTTCTATAGATACATGGATGGATGGATGTAAGATGGTGATATAGATGGATGGATGGATGGGCGCCATGTCATCGATCTGTGGGAAGAGATCTAATTGGTTCGAAAAATCAGTGATTTACAATAGTTTTCGAGTACTAAAAATAGAGGTATTTTGTGAAGCATCTATCAAAAATATTTTGCAAAAGGGTAGCACACAAATTTTCACTAGAGTTAGACCACATGTTATGGATGAGGATCAATTTGTATGCATTTCTCATCTTTCTAGCTATTTTTAATTATTTTCCGAGTGGTAAAAATGTGTTTTTTTTGTGAAGAACCTACCAAATATTTGTTGCAAAATTGAACTCCATCAATTTTCTAAAATACTAGTACATATTTAATATACAATTGACCAAATGGTTGGGCGTCAAAAGCTTTTATCCACCTCTCGTGAAAAAGAAAACTATCTACCGATTCAGCTGGAAACAAGTCAAATTTGAACTACAACTCCCTCATAGTGTGCTATTTATTTTTTTCAAAAAACATTTCTAGGTACAAAAGTATCTATTTCTTTATAGATACTCCAAAATATTTTAAAAAATCTAGCCCTAGCTACAAACGGTCATACCCGCCGTTTGGACCGCATTTTGAAATGGGCATGAATTTAGAAAAAAAATCAAAAAGAATATAAAACCTTCGCATTGTGTCATCATATGTGACAAAGTTACCACGTAAAATAATAAACTTGTAATATGGCAATTATTTTTAGAAAATGTTCTTAGAAATGGGCTATCATGTGTGAAGATTCATGGCTTTCAAGCCAAATGATCAATCTTATGCCACATTCATAGCATAGTGTGTTGAAATGATCTCATATTGTGCACAAGGATGCGTATTGGAATGGCAAACAATGTTTCCTAAGAAAGTTTTTATTTTCTTTGGACGGAAAATTCATTTCTCATTTTTTGAGTACCCAACATGAGTTTTTTTGTGAAGAACCTACCATATATTAGTTGCAAAATTTGACCAAATCATTTTTGTAACATACTAGGACATATATAATGTACAATTGACCAAATGGTTGGGTGTTCAAAGATTTATCGACCTGTCGTGAAAAAGACAAATTTTCATTGACTCAGCTCGAAGCGTGTCAAGTTTGAACTGCAGCTACATTATAGTTTGCTCTTTATTTTTCTCAAAAATAATTTCTAGGTATACAAGTATCTATTTAATCAGATAAACATCAAAATATTTCCAAAATTCAACCACTAGGTAGGGACGGTCATACCCGTTGTTTTGACCACATTTTGAAATGGGCATGAAAAAAAAAAATGGAAAACCATTTCATTGTGTCATTATATGTGACAAAGTTACCACGAAAAATAATAAACTTGTAATACAAAAATTATTTTAAAAAGTGTTCTTAGAAATGAGCTATCATGTGTGAAAATTCATGTCTTTCAAGCCAAATGATCAATCTTATGGTCACATTCATGACATAATTTATTGAAATGATATAATATTATGCACAAGGGTGCATATTGGAATGGCAAACAATGTTGATTAAGGAAGTTTTCATTTTCCTTGTATGTAAAAATCATTTTCCATTTTTCAAGTGCCCAAAATGATTTTTTTTGTGAAGGACCTACCATATATTTGTTTCAAAATTGGACCAAATCATTTTTATAAAATAATAGGCCATATTTAATGTACAATTGACAAAATGATTGGGTGCTAAAAGCTTTTATCCACCTCTCGTGAAAAAGACAAATTTATGTCGATTCAGTTGGAAGCGGGTTAAATTTGAACTGCAGCTGCATTATAGTTTGCTCTTTATTTTTCCCAAAAATCATTTATAGGTACATAAGTATCTATTTAATTAGAAATACATGGTGTGGTGGCTTGACGTCGAGGTTTGGATGGTGGTCCAGGGCCCCAACACCAGAGCGCGTGAACTTGCATGCCAGCCGCATGGTCACCGTGTGACCGTTGCGTTGCCAAATGTTTTGGGTGGAATAGGCATGTCTGGTGGGTTGGACAATCCCTCGGTAGGTGTTAGGAAGAAGAATACAATAGAAGAATCTCACGAGGAGACTGAACTAAGCTCAAACATGAATTAGCAGCCAAGTGTTTGATTAGCGGTGCGGGGAATGCACATAGACAATGGGCCTAAATTTTGGCTGGGGATGATCATCTACTAAGGAGACTCCCATGGCAATTTTTAGCTCAAATGGATGAACCTATGTGGCACTTGCTTTGCAAAGTAACACACTGTGGAGAAATATGGATGTTGAAGCTGGGATCAAATGAATGAATGGATTGAGCTGAAATTTGGTGTATGATGTTAATTTGGGAATATGAAGGCATTGTAAATACATTATACCATTTGGACATGCCAAAGTGACACTTCCTTCACAATGTGCCAATTTGGACAGAAAATGGTAATTGAAACTGGGCTCACATAGATGATTGGATTGAGCTGAAATTTTGAGGAGGATGATAATTTGGGCACATTGAGGTACTTTAAAAAATCATAAAATTTGGATAAACAAAAATTGCACTTCCTTCACAATGCTCTCTACTGAACAGAATATTGGGAAAAATATTGAGGCAAACTGGCTGAATTAAATGAGCTAAAATTTGGTGGAGTGAGGTTATATGAACAATGTCATCCCGTGGTAAATTTTCATCAACTATAAAGCAATATAAAATGTAGTTAATTCACAAAATGAAAATATTACCACAAACAAAGATTGGATGATGAGCTCACATGGATTGTTAGATGTGGCTAAAATTTTGTGGAGAGCTATATTTTGGGCACATAGATGATATGGAAAAAATTCAACTCATCAAGATAATCCTATTTAGTACTTCCTTCACAAAGTTGTTAGCTGAACACAAACTTTAGAAATTTGGTGAGAAAGATTTACTAGGAAAATCGTTACGAAAGTTTTAACGAGGGAATGATTTGGATAGGAAAGAGTGCCCAAAAAATATGAGGGTAATCAAAGAAATAGAAATAGCACTTCCTTCACAAAGTGCTATTCTGAACAGAATAGGAAAATGAATATTGCTGAATTATTTTTTAACTATGCAAGGAAGGGTTTTCACATATTTGAGAAATATATGATCCAAAGTATATATGAGAATTTTTCGAGAATTTTAGGAATGACAGAATAATAGGTTGCTTCACAAACTATAATGAGGTGGGATAGAATGGACCCACGAGTGACATGTTAACATACTTAGAACATGTTACGACATTTTTATAATCGTCGTAGAAGTTATGACGATCTCATCTTATGCGGTTACGACGTTTTTGACTCACATCGTCGTAATTTATATGCAGATTTGATCCCCTCAAACGGTTTACGACGATCTCGGATGAAATCGTCATAGATTTATGACGAATTCATCAACGACATCTTAAAAAACGTCATGTATGAGCATATTTCTTGTAGTTGTACTCGGGAGCGTTTTTCCTCTTATAAGACTTTGCTCAGGCTTGTCCCTTTGCTACAAAAGGGATTGGGCCACTTTGCTTCACCGTTGCTACTACTTGTTACTTGCTACGTTTCACCTCACTACACCATCACTTGTTACCGCTACTTTCACTGCTTGCAGTTATTACCTTGCTGAAAACCGTTTATCAGAGCCTTCTTCTCCTCGTTGGGTTCGACACTCTTACTTATCAAAAGGACTACGATTAATCCCCTATACTTGTGGGTCATCAAGACTCTTTTCTGGGGCTGTTGCCGGGGAGGGAAGCACCTTTGGTAAGTGGAATTTGGTAAGGAAACATTTATATACTGTGCTGAAATTTATTGTCACTTGTCACTATGGAAACTGTCCCTTTGAGGAGTTTGTTCGGGGTATCTTCACCACGAATGGAAGCACTAGGAGTTGTTCCTCCACCTAGGTACCTACTGAAAATATCGTTTATGAAATTCCTTCGGGTATGCTTGAGAAACCGCTGGCTAATCCTTTTACAGGAGATGGATCTTCACATCCACACTTGCATCTAATCTATGTAGATGAAGTTTGTGGTTTATTTAAGCTTGCAGGTTTTCCCGAGGATGAGGTAAAGAAGAAAGTCTTTCCTTTATCTTTGAAGGATAAGGCATTGACATGGTATATGCTATGTGATGATACTGGATCATGGGACTACAATCGGTTGAAATTGGAATTTCATCAAAAGATTTATCCTATGCATTTAGTACATCGTGATCGGAATTATATTTATAACTTTTGGCCCTGTGACAGGGAAAGCATAGCTCAAGCTTGGGGGAGGCTTAAATCAATGCTATATTCATGCCCCAATCATGAGATCTCGAGAGAAATTATCACTCAAAACTTTTATGCTCGGCTTTCTCATGAAGATCGTACCATGCTTGACACTTCTTGTACCGGTTCTTTTATGAAGAATGATATTGACCACAAGTGGAATTTATTGGAAAGAATCAAACGTAACTCTGAAGATTGGGAGCTTGAAGAAGGTAAGGAGTCAGGTATGAATTTCCAGTTTGATTGCGTTAAATCTTTTGTTGAAACAAGCACCTTTAGAGATTTTAGCGCTAAGTATGGACTTGACTCTGAGATAGTAACTTCTCTATGTGAATCTTTTGCTGCTCATGTTGATCTTCCCAAAGAGAAGTGGTTTAAGTATCATCCGCCTGTAGAAGTCAACATAGTTAAACCCAATCTAGTTGAAGAGAAAGTCATTGCCTTTAGTGATCCTATTGTTCCTTGTGCCTACACTGAGAAACCACCTTACCGTGCTAGGAAGAAGTTATTAAAAACTTTGAGGAAGCACCACCCTGCTATTGGATATACTCTGGATGATCTTAAGGGTATTAGTCCCACTCTATGTCAGCACAAGATTAAAACCAATCCTGACTCTAAGAAAGTTGCTGATCATCAACGGAGATTAAATCCGAGGATGAAAGAGGTCGTGAGAAAAGAAATATTAAAGCTTCTGGAAGCAGGAATCATTTATCCTGTTGCTCATAGTGATTGGGTAAGTCGGGTACATTGCGTACCTAAGAAAGGAGGTATCACCGTCGTTCCTAATGATAAGAATGAACTAATCCCACACAGGATTATTACTGGCTATAGGATGGTGATAGACTTCCGGAAACTGAACAAGGCAACCAGGAAAGACCATTATCCTTTGCCGTTTATCGACCAGATGCTAGAAAGGCTATCTAAACACACACACTTCTGCTTTCTAGACGGTTATTCAGGTTTCTCGCAAATACCTGTTGCACAATCTGATCAGGAGAAAACCACTTTCACCTGCCCCTTCGGAACCTTTGCTTATAGACGTATGCCTTTTGGCTTGTGCAATGCAGCTGCCACCTTTCAAAGATGTATGATGGCTATATTCTCTGACTTTTGTGAAAAGATTGTTGAGGTTTTCATGGATGATTTCTCCATTTATGGTTCTTCCTTTGATGATTGCTCAACAACCTTGATCAAGTCTTACAGAGATGCAAAGATACCAACCTCGTCTTGAACTGGGAGAAGTGCCACTTCATGGTTAATGAAGGCATCGTCTTAACACACAAAATCTCTGAGAAGGGCATTGAAGTTGATAAGGCTAAGGTTGATGTAATTGAGAAAATGCATTGCCCCACAGATATCAGAGGTATACGAAGTTTCCTAGGTCATGCTGGTTTCTATGGATGGTTCATTAAAGACTTCTCTAAGATTTCTAGGCCTCTTACCAACCTCTTGCATAAGGATGTTCCTTTTGTTTTCGATGAGGATTGTGAGGAAGCTTTCGAAATACTTAAGAAGGCCTTGATAACCGCACCTATTGTTCAACCACCTGATTGGAACTTGCCCTTTGAAATCATGTGCGATGCTAGTGATTATGTTGTTGGTGTTGTTCTAGGACAAAGAGTTGACAAGAAGTTGAATGTCATTCACTACGCTAGTAAAACTCTAGACAGTGCCCAAAGAAACTATGCCACTACGGAGAAGGAGTTTTTAGCAGTCATGTTTGCATGTGAAAAGTTTAGATCTTATATAGTTAACTCAAAAGTCACTATTCACTCTGATCATGCTGCTATTAAGTACCTTATGGAGAAGAAGGACGCTAAGCCTAGGCTAATCAGATGGATTCTCCTACTACAGGAATTTGATTTGCACGTTGTTGACCGGAAGGGTGCCGATAACCCTGTAGCAGATAACTTGTTTAGGCTAGAGAATGTCCTTGATGACCCACGACCTATTGATGACAGCTTTCCTGATGAGCAATTGAATGTCATCCGCACTTCACATAGTGCACCGTGGTATGCTGATTATGCAAACTATATCGTAGCCAAATACATACCACCCAGTTTCACCTACTAGCAAAAGAAAAAATTCGTCTTTGATTTGAGACACTACTTTTGGGATCATCCTCACCTTTATCAGGAAGGATTAGATGGTGTTATTAGACGTTGTGTGCCTGAACATGAACAGGGATATATCCTGCAGAAGTTTCATTCCGAAGCCTACGGAGGACACCATGCTGGAGACAGAACTCCTCATAAGGTATTGCAATCAGGTTTCTACTGGCCCACTCTCTTCAAGGATGCCTGTAAGTTTGTCTTGTCTTGTGACGAATGCCAAAGAATAGGGAATATCAGTAAACGTCAGGAAATGCCTATGAACTATTCACTTGTCATTGAACCATTTGATATCTGGGGCTTTGATTATATGGGACCTTTCCCGAGTTCCAATGGGTATACTCACATCTTAGTTGCTGTGGATTATGTCACTAAGTGGGTAGAAGCTATCCCCACTAGAAATGTTGATCACTACACCTCTATTAAGATGCTTAAAGAAGTCATTTTCCCAAGATTTGGAGTCCCTAGATATCTGATGACTGATGGCGGTTCACACTTCATTCATGGTGTTTTCCGCAAGATGCTCGCTAAGTATGATGTCAACCATAGAGTTGCATCTCCTTATCATCCTCAGTCTAGTGGTCAAGTGGAGTTGAGTAATAGGGAGATCAAATTGATCTTACAAAAGACCGTCAATAGATCTCGAAAGAATTGGTCTAGCAAACTTGACGATGCACTATGGGCTTATAGGACTGCTTATAAGAATCCCATGGGCATGTCCCCATATAAAATGGTTTACGGTAAGGCCTAACATTTACCTCTTGAGGTGGAACACAAAGCTTATTGGGCAATCAAAGAGCTCAACTTCGATTTCAAACTTGCCGGTGAGAAGCGGTTGTTTGATATCAGCTCATTAGATGAATGGAGGGGGCAGGCATATGAGAATGCCAAGTTGTTCAAGGAAAAGGTTAAGAGATGGCGCGATAAAAGAATACAAAAACGAGAGTTCAATGTAGGTGATTAGGTCCTGCTATACAATTCTCGTTCAAGATTCTTCGCAGGCAAGCTTCTCTCTAAATGGGAAGGTCCCTACGTTGTCGAGGAAGTATATCGTTCCGCTGCCATCGAAATCAATA
Organism: Hordeum vulgare subsp. vulgare; assembly: GCF_904849725.1. Classification (NCBI taxonomy): domain Eukaryota; kingdom Viridiplantae; phylum Streptophyta; class Magnoliopsida; order Poales; family Poaceae; genus Hordeum; species Hordeum vulgare. The sequence continues at coordinate 552,538,884 of NC_058524.1, read as the reverse complement.
ACATGGAAGGTAATTTTCCTACAGTGGTAAACGGGCAAAGAATCAAGCATTATATCTCTGGTACTCCCATAAACGTTGAGACCAATATCATCAATATCATAACTCCAGAGGAGTACATAAGGGATGTTTATCAGCCTGTTTAAGACCGTGAAAACGAAGAGGTATGTGCTTCGGTAAGTAATTGGACTCCAAAACTTTTCCAATAGGAAATTTTCTCCCTGTTGGAATTTATGGAAAAATAGAATAATAAAAAGCAGTCTGGAGAGCGCACGAGGCGGCCACAAGCTTGGTTGCTGCGGCCTCCCCCCTGGCCGCGGCAACAGGGCTTGTGGGCACCTTGTGTGCCTCCCGGGCTCCGTTTTCTTGCGGAGCACTCCTTCTGGTCCAGAAAAAATCATTATATATACGCCAGAGGGTTTTGATCTCCGTATCGCGCAATTTTTCTCTGTTTTTGTTTCGAGCTTGTTTCTCTTGCAGATCTAGATCGTCATGACTTCCCCAAAAGTCCTAAGGACAAGATCTTCGAGAAGGTCATCAATCCCTACCTCACGAAAGTATTGCAGCACCCCCAATCTATCTAGATGAACGAGGGGATGTTGCACATCCGTGATGTTGAGGGGCCTAAGAAGTCCGGAAGCATGGAGATGAGGCTCGAAGAAATGGAGCAACAAGTCTTCAAGTGCCAAGGGATGGTGGAGCGTGGACTCAACGCCAACCACATGATGATCACGGAGTTCACCAACAATCACAAGATGGATTCAATTAACATTGGGAAGCACCTCTCCAGGCTCTATGACAGGGTTGATCAACTCCAGGGCCAGATGTATGACCTGCAGAACCAAAACTGTGAGTATGAGTATAGATTAAAATCAATATGGTTGGCTGCAGATTTGAGGATTCAGGCGACTCGTTCATCCTGCCATGATGGAGCACCTATGCCTTGGAAGACGGAGGATCAAACTCATGTTGCAACTTCACCACCATCACCACCAAAGGAAGACAACTAAGCATTGGTATGGGCAACTCCCTTGGCTTATGCCAAGCTTGGGGGAGTTGCCCTGGTATCGTATCACCTTTATATCTTTTGCTTTTACCTTTGTTTTAGTTCTTTCCTTTTCAGTTTTATTTCTTCTCTAACTGGAATAAGTCTTTAGTGTTTAGTTTGAGTCTTTTGCCTTGTGTCTCCCTCAATGTATTCGAGATTGCGAGCTATATAATAAAGAGTATCTTAGTCAAGGGCTTTGTTTTGTGCCGTGATCAAAAGTATGAAAAAAACGATAGCATGAAAGATCATGAAATGATCTTATGGAAAGTGATGCTTCACATATAACAAGTATGATGATTGAAACTTGTTGACAGTAGACCAACATAGACCTCAGTCATTGTTGCAATTAATAAGAAGTAATAAGGAAAGAGAGGTTCACATATAAATATATCATCTTAGACACTTTCTACAATTATGAGCACTCACCAAACTATTACATGCTTAGAAGTAGATGTTGGACAAGGAAGACAACATAATGAATTGTGTTTGCTTGGTTCCAAACAATGTTATATGATTAGAGATCCCTTAGCATGTGACGATTGCTTCCACCTCATATTAGCCAAAACTCCCGCACCAAGTAGAGATACTACTTGTGCATCCATAAACCTTCAACCCAGTTTTGCCATGAGTGTCCACCATACCTACCTATGGATTGAATAAGATCCCTCAAGTAAGTTGTCATCGGTGCAAGCAATAAAAATTGCTCTCTAATATGTATGATCTATTAGTGTGTGGAAAATAAGCTTTGTACGAACCTGTGATGAGGAAGACATAAAAGCGACAGACTCCATAATAGAGTTCTTTATCACAGGAGGCAATATAAAGTGACGTTCCTCCGCACTAAGAGCACATGCATCCAAACCTCAAAAGCACATGACAACCTCTGCTTCCCTCTGCGAAGGGCCTATCTTGTACGTTTACTTTTTGCCTTTGTAAGACTCATGGTGATCTTCACCAATTCCTTATTTAGCCTTTTTCTTGGTGAACGTCATATGCTTGGGAAAGATCTATACTCATATATCAACTTGGAGATGAGTACTTGTGCTTTATTATTGTTGACTTTACCCTTGAGGTAAATGGTTGGGAGGCAAAACTATAAGCCCCTATCTTTCTCTATGTCCAACTAAAACTTCGATACCATGAGTACCACATGAGTTGTAACAATTGTGGAAAACAAAAGAGATGATTGAGTATGTGGATTTGCTTTACAAGCACTTATTTGACTCTTTCTGATGTTATGATAAGTTGCAATTGCTTCAATGACTATGGACTATTTTTGGCTAATTCTCGGTAAGGTTTTTATTTCATACTTTGCTTTGTGAAGGAATTGTTACTTTCCCATAAGAATCTTTATGATGTATTGTTGTTCTATGTGTGATCATGATGCCCTCATGTCCGTATTATGTTTTATCGACACCTTCATCCCTAAACATGTGGACATGTTTTGGGTCTTGGTTTTTGCTTGAGGACAAGCGAGGTCTAAGCTTGGGGGAGTTGATACGTCCATCTTTCATCATGCTTTTATGTTGATATTTATCGCTTTATAGACTGTTATTATACTTTGTGGAACCTTACTTATTCCTTTTCTCTTTTATTTTGCAAGGTTTATTTGAAGAGGGAGAATACCGGCAGCTGGAATTCTGGACTGGAAAAGGAGCAAGTCTGAGTCCTCTATTCTGCGCAACTCCAAATGCCCTGAAAATCAACGTGGGTTTTTTTGGGAATATATAAAAAATACTGGGCGAAAGAAGTGTCACAGGGGAGCACCCAGGGGCCCACAAGCCTGGTTGCTGCGGCCTACCCCCCTGGCCGCGGCAACACGGCTTGTGGGCACCCTGGTGGCCCACTGGCCCCCCTCTTTTGCTATATGAAGGGTTTCGTCCGAGAAAAAATCAGGGTGGATCTTTTTCGTGGATTCGCCGATGCCACGAGGCGGAACTTGAGCAGATCCAAGCTAGAGCTCCGGCAGGACGATCCTGCCGGGGAAACATCCCTCCCGGAGGGGCAAATCGTCGCCATCGTCATCACCAACACTCCTCTCATCGGAGGGGAGTCATCTCCATCAACATCTTCATCAGCACCATCTCCTCTCCGAACCCTAGTTCATCTCTTGTAACCACTCTCCGTCTCGCGACTCCGATTGGTACTTGTAAGGTTGCTAGTGGTGTTGATTACTCTTTGTAGTTGATGCTAGTTGGATTACTTGGTGGACGAGTTTATGTTCAGATCCTTGATGATATTCATTACACCTCTGATCATGATTATGATTATGCTTTGTGAGTAGTTACTTTTGTTCCTGAGGACATGGGATAAGCCATGCTAATAATAGTCATGTGAATTTGGTATTCGTTCGGTATTTTGATATGATGTATGTTGTTTTTCCTCTAGTGGTGTTATGTGAATGTTGACTACATAACACTTCACCATATTTGGGCCTAGAGGAAGGCATTGGGGAGTAGTAAGTAGATGATGGGTTGCTAGAGTGACAAAAGCTTAAACCCCAGTCTATGTGTTGCTTCGTAAGGGGCTGATTTGGATCCACTAGTTTAATGCTATGGTTAGACGTTGTCTTAATTCTTCTTTCGTAGTTGCGGATGCTTGCGAGAGGGGTTAATCATAAGTGGGATGCTTGTCCAATTAAGGGAAGTACCCAAGCGCCGGTCCACCCACATATCAAACTATCAAAGTAACGAACGTGAATCATATGAACATGATGAAACTAGCATGACAGAAATTCCCATGTGTCCTCGGGAGCGCTTTTCCTCTCTAAGACTTTGCTCAGGCTTGTCCTTTTGCTACAGAAGGGATTGGGGACACTTTGCTGCACCATTGCTACTACTTGTTACTTTTTGCTTGCTACGTTTCACCTCACCACACCATCACTTGTTACCGTTACTTTCAGTGCTTCTAGTTATTACCTTGCTGAAAGCCGTTTATCAGAGCCTTCTTCTCCTCGTTGGGTTCGACACTCTTACTTACGAAAGGACTACCGTTGATCCCCTATACTTGTGGGTCATCAGCTGGCAGCTCAAGAGATAGCAGCACGTGTCCGACGTAGTTCATCAAAGGAGCCACCATGGGGGAATCCCGACCGACTTACATCAAACTCGCCTTTTCGACACCCCGCGCACCCCCGTGGCGGGTCCTGATCGGCCTCTGCAAACTGTTCCAAGGGAAGGTTCGGTTCTGCCGTGCAATCCACCACCGCCTCAACTGATGGATGCCCATGCGACTCGGTTCCAGATGCCACGTGGTCACTTCTCGAATCCTGTGGACAATATGCTGGCGGCAACCCGCCACTTGGAGTCCTTGCCGATTTACGGAAACTCCCCGGCCGAGATAGAAGCCAGAAATGCCATTGAGATGCTAAAGACAGCCGTGGTCCAGCACGCGCAATATTCTCATAGCCTCGATCGACTGCACTCCACGCCTCAGGCGAGCCACACCATGAGTCGCCACGAGGACTTACCCGCGGTAACCAGCGGGCCACGGCGACTCCCTCAACCTAACCCGCTCAGGATGCCCGACACACGAGCTCAAGATATCGTGGACGCGGCACGAGCTGCGCGTCAGATAGAGACAGCCGCCGCAGCGGGTCAGGTCTACCCGGCTTACACGTCGTCGCCCCCCGCGCCCCAGACACCGGAGGTAAGCACATCGGTGTGTCGTGTCTTGCACCAGTTCTGTGCAACAAGTGAATGCCGAAGGACTTCAAAGGGCCTCGGAAAGTCCCCAATTATTTGCCGGATCTCGAACTAGGGTCATGGATCGAGAGCTACGAACTCGCGATGGACATGCTCGACGTAAACGAGTCGGTTTGCGCTAAGTACTTCACTATGATGCTCGAAGGGACGGCACGTGCATGGTTGAAAAACTTGCCGCCCAATTCCATCAACACTTGGGCGGAGCTAAAGGAGCGCTTTATTAAGAATTTCAGAGGGACTTGCGAACTGCCGATGACCATCGTCGACTTACAACACTTCCTTCAGCGGCCAGATGAGTCGGCCCATCATTGGACCCGGTGGGTCGCGGAAGTTATTCACTCATCAGAAGGCATTTCGGCGGCTCAGGTGATGCTGATCCTGGAGAAGAATTACCATTACAAACCTCTGGTACTAAAGCTAGGGCGACTTAAGCGAAAAGTACAGGACATGGGCGAGTTAATGGATACCCTTACCAGGTATGCTGAGTCAGACGACACCAAGGATCCTGGGGAGGATGACGACAAAGATAGTACCGCCAGGAAGGCCGAGTTACACAAGGGCCATTCTCGGTTTCATGGCCGGGGAAACCACCACCATGGTGGGCACGGAAAAAAGACACAACAAGAAGGTCCTATGGAATTTGTTGCTAATACTAATAACGGCAACGGAAACCCGCGTCAGAAAAAGCGGGGCTTTAGTGGGAAGAAACCGCGCAATTATCACGAGATACTCAAAGGCCCTTGTCCGCAGCATGCCACGGCGACTCACTCTTGGGAGGATTGCTACGTGATGCAGCATTTCCAGGCCGAGGTGATCAGGAGAGGCCAAGGTGGTGAACAGGACCAGCACTAGGAACAACCTGGCGCATCCGGGTCACGCGAGGTCCCGTTCGGTGGTTTTCCTAACCCGGGACCACAGGGCGGGTCTCAGCCTAACGTTGGGCAGTACCAAGTTCACAATCAGCAGTCTCACCCGCCGGGAGTATTCCAATAACCACCCCCGCAAGGGGATCCCCAGCGACAGGAAGATCGAGGTGGGTTCCAGAATAACCCCAAACAATTCAACAGCGGGTTGTACCACGTGTTCACCACCAGCACCTGTAAGCGGGATCATAAGGTGAAGCATAGAACCTTCAGCATAGCTGAGCTGGCGCTCCCCCGGTACCTTCACTGGTCTGAGCAACCCATAACCTGGGAGCAGGGAAGACCATCCCCCCCAAGTAGACAACCCTGATGACTTGGCTTTGGTCGTGGCTCCCCATGTCGGAGGATACACCCTCTCCAAAGTCCTCATGGACGGAGCCAGCAGCATCAACATCTTATATTTCGACACTTTTTGGCGGATGAACCTCTTGGAGAAACACCTGATGCCATCATCCACGGTCTTCCACGGCATCGTCCCCGGTAAGTCGGCATATCCAATTGGGCGGATTAAGCTTAACATGGCTTTTGGCACAGAGTCAAATTACAGGGGCGAGTCCCTCCTGGTCGAGGTGGTCAAAATCAAGACCCCCTATCATGCGTTGTTTGGAGGGCCGGCGTACGCCAGATTCATGGCCCGCCCATGCTATGTTTATCTCAAACTCAAGATGCCCAGACCTAAGGGTCCTATTACCATCAGCGGCGACAGGAAGATAGCTCAAGAATGTGAAGAAGGAGATGCGGCGTATGCCGAGTCAGCTTGCGCGGCTGAGGAGCTCAAGTTTCACCAATCTAATGTTGACCCGGCGGACATGACGCTGCTGAAGAGGCCGACCATCGATTCTGAGCCGCCACTCAAGTTTAAACCAACGAACAACACCAAGGTTATCGACGTTACGCCCGACGACTCCACCAAGCAGTTCACTATTGGGGACGGTCTCGACCCTAAATAGGAAAGCACGCTCATCGAATTCATCCGTGATAATCGGGAAATCTTTGCATAGAAACCTTCTGACATGCCGGGTGTACCGAGAGAATTCACTGAGCACCATCCTAATATTGACCCTAAAGTTAAGCCAGTTTGACAGTACCTTCGCAGATTTAATGAATAGCGTCATAATGCGATTGGAGAGGAAGTAGCACGGCTCCTTGTCGCCGGGTTCAGCATCGAGGTTTTCCATCCTGAATGACTGGCTAACCTGGTCCTGGTGCTCAAGAAGAATGGTACTTTCCGCATGTGCATCGACTAAACTGACCTCAACAGAGCATGTCCGAAGGATCCCTTCGCCCTTCCCTACATTGATCAAATTATTGACTCGACGGCGGGTTGTGAACTTTTGTGTTTCTTGGACGCTTATTCGGGATACCATCAGATCAAGATGGCGGTGGCGGATCAGGAGAAAACATCCTTCATAACCCCATTCGGAGCTTTCTGTTACGTGTCTGTGTCGTTTGGGCTCAAGCGTGCGGGGGCGACTTACCAACGTTGCATCCAAAATTGCTTGCACAACCAGATAGGCCGTAACGTCCACGCTTATGTGGATGCATCGTGGCCAGGTCTCACTGGAAAGAGTCGCTCTTGGAGGATCTCAAGAAAACCTTTGACAACTTGCGTGTTTACCAGATGAGGCTTAACCCCACCAAGTGCATCTTTGGTATCCCTGCGGGGAAGTTATTGGGTTTCTTGGTGTCGGAGCATTGCATTGAGGCCAACACGGACAAGATTGAGGCAATTACCTCACTAGGGAAACCAGCCAACGTTAACCAGGTCCAGCGTATGGCGGGTCGAATCGCAGCTCTGAGCCGCTTTATAAGTGGCCTTGGGGAGAAGACCATCCCTCTCTACCAGTTGCTCAAGAAAACTGATCTTTTCGTATGGACGGACGAAGCCAATGAAGCTTTTGAAGCCTTGAAGTGGCAATTAGCTAACCAGCCAGTGTTGGCGGGTCCGGCAGACAAGGAACCTATGCTCCTGTACATTGCAGCCAATTCCAAGGAAGTCAGCGTGGCAGTAGTTGTCGAGCGGAAGCAAGAAGGAAAGGAGTATCCGGTCCAGCGACCGGTGTGTTTCATCAGCGAGGTCCTCACCCTCTCCAAGCAACGTTACCCACATTGGCAGAAGCTGGTTTTTGGGGTGTTTATGGCGAGTCGAAAGCTGAAGCACTACTTCCAGGAACACCCGATCACGGTCGTCAGTTCGGCCCCCCTAGGCGACATTATACAGAATTGAGAGGCCACTGGACGAATTGCTAAGTGGGCCATCGAGCTTGGATCCCATCACGTGCGATATACGCCTCAGACGTCCATCAAATCTCAAGCGCTCGTGGAATTCATCAATGATTGGACCGAGTTACAAATCCCGGAGGAGAGACCTGATCTCACTTATTGGACCATCTATTTCGATGGGTCCACGCAATTGGAAGGCTCGGGGGCTGGTGTGCTGATAACTTCGCCTCAAGGCAAAAAGTTTTGCAATGTCCTTCAGCTCATGTTTCCATGTACCAATAATGCAGCGGAGTACGAAGCCTTGCTCCATGGTTTGTGACTCACCAAAAGATGAATCTCAAGCGAGTCTGGTGTCTGGGCGATTCAGATGTGGTGGCACAGCAGGTCTCTGGTACCTAGGATTCACGAGACCCTCTGATGGCGGCTTACAGATGAGCTTTGTCAGATGTAGCGGGTCACTTCAATGGTTATCAAGTGGATCACATCGACCGGCGGCTTAACAAAGCAGCGGACACTCTTTCGCATCTCGATTCACAACGTAAGCCAGTTCCTCCCAATGTCTTTTTGGATGTATTGCATAACCCCTCGGTGAAACTGCCTTCAGAGGAAGATTTAGCGGTACCGGACCCCGAGTCTCAACTCGTGGCGGCTCTCCACTCTACTCCAGACTGGGCAATTCCTTACATGGCATATATCACCAGAGGCGAGTTACCAGCTGATGAGTTATTAGCTCGCCAAATCTTCCGTCGGTGTAAATCCATGGTCATACACCATGGTGAGTTACACAAACGAAGCACCTAGGGGGTATTTCAAAGATGTGTCTCTCCTGAAGAAGGATGTATGATCCTCAATGAGATTCATGCGGGCGACTGTGGTCATCATGTCGGGTCCCGATCCTTGGTCTCTAAGGCCTTCAGACATGGGTTCTATTGGTTGACGGCTCACGCAGACGCAGAGGAGATCGTTCGCCGATGTGATGGCTGCCAAAAATTTGGATGCCAGATGCACGTGCCGGCTCAGGAATTGCGGATGATACCAATAACTTGGCCGTTTGCAGTCTCGGGGCTTGATATGGTAGGCCCTTTCAAGATGTCTTCCACCAAAAAGACTCACTTATTGGTGGCGGTTGACAAATTTACCAAGTGGGTGGAGGCGGAACCTGTTAGCAGCTGTGATGCAGATACTGCTGTCAAATTCTTGAAGAAACTAATTTTCAGGTTTGGATATCCTCATAGTATCATTACTGACAATGGTACCAATCTATCCAAAGGTGCAATGCAAGAGTTTTGTTCACGAGAGCATATCCGACTTGATGTTTCCGCGGTTGCACATCCCTAGTCTAATGGGCAGGCGGAGAGGGCGAATCAGGAAACATTGCGAGGGATTAAGCCTCGGCTCATGGTGCCTTTGGAACGTACTCCAGGATGTTGGGTGGAGGAGTTACTGTTAGTACTATGGAGTATCAGGACAACTCCAAATCGCTCCTCGGGCTTTACTCCCTTCTTTCTGGTCTATGGAGCAGAAGCGGTGTTACCAAGGGACATAAAACACGATTCCCCACGAGTCGTCGCCTACGTGGAATAGGACAACGAGCTGGCGCGACAGGACTCGTTGGACACCTTGGAGGAGGAACGAGACTTAGCCGCATCACGATCGGCGATTTACCAACAAGACTTGCGACGTTACCACAGTCGCCGGGTCAAGAGCCGGACTTTCCAAGAAGGTGACTTGGTGCTCCGTTTGATTCAAGATCATACTGGTATGCACAAGCTATCACCTCCATGGGAAGGACCGTTTGTCATCAGCAAGGCTCTTCGGAACAGCTCGTACTACTTGGTGGATCTTCGCCCAGATCGGCCAACTACAGAGGTTGAGACAACTCGCCCCTAGAACATAGCCCATCTACGGCCGTACTACACTTAGAGCCATGAGCTCCCCCTTTTTTCTTTACCAATTTTCGGAAAATTGTAATCTATGAATTGTGAAAGCAACAAAGCCGGCACCCACGAATTTCGGTGTCCCTTGCCGTTTCAGCTTTTGAAAGCATGAGTCTTTATTGTTCTATAAGTCGCCCAAACATGGACGCTATCAAAGTCAAAGAGCGTAAGTCGCCATGCTGCACTTACTTCAAAACTGGGCTTTGATAAAGCCAATGAGGACCAACGTTTCCACTTTGCATGGTTCAAACATAGGCGCCTTATGTGGTTTTGAGATTTAAGCCCGCTTACTTGGGGGCTACTAGTCCCCAAGTCGTTTCGCAGTAAGAGCGTATACGCTTCCGTGATCCTATGCGTGGTTTCTTCCTGAATCATAGGTCACTTGGGGGCTTCCACTCATTGAGTTCAGCCTGAATACCCTCTTGGCTAGCGAAAAATTACCGCATTACAAATGGTTATACTGGACTATGTGTTGAACAAGTTGCCACATGGACGTATGTACTCAGGGCGAGTCAATCAGTTATTTGGACCCTGAACTCGCCTTGATTAAAACATAAAAGGTACCGGCCAGAGTCACACATGGGAAATAGAGAAACCATTGGTTCATTGAACCTGCTTCACGGAAGCTTGACTCGCGCCTGCTTAACCGGTCTAAAATAACAAGGCTTGTTGCAAAAAGCTTTCTAAGGGTAAGACTCGAGTTTTGCAAACTCGTCTTATCCTATCGTAACTCACTGAGTCGATAAAATTTTCTTTGTTGATGGCAAGACCACAAGGTTCCATAATATATTTGAGTCGGCTTTTGATTATAACTCGCCCCGACTCATTTTTAACCATTTTTTGCCATAACCCGGGAGCTGATCTATTTTTTGACATAACCCGGGGGCTGATCAATTTTTTGGCATAATCCAGGGGGTTGGTCTATTCTTTGCCATGCACTCACTGAGTCGGCTGATGTTTTTCCTTACACATAAGGTGAAAACTTGTTTTTCAACTGATGATATTCCTTGGTTCATCAAACGTTCAGGTGAGTCATGCATATATTCAAGGAATAAAAGTGGTTCCATCAAAAGGTACTACTGACTGATTGTTTTTCCACAAACACTAACAAAACTATTACATGGCTCGCGTGGCCAAAATGGGTATCATCCCCCAGTGAAGAAACGATCCATGGACGAATTTGGCCGCCGCCGAGTCACCTTGCCTTGAGCTCTCCCCGCCTTCGATTCGTAAGTCGCCCAGTTTCCAATTACACTTAGACAGGGCAACGAACTCGTCTTCATCATCAAGGAAGAGAGATAGGTCCATGTCAAGATCAAAAGGATTCTTGTGTCGGCAAGGAACCAAGCTAGCAGTTTCATATGAGGGAGGCGTCACCTTCTTTTTCTTCTCGTCATAGGCGGCTTGGTATTTACTCAAATCCAAGCTGGCTGCCAGTTCAGTCGCCGCATAGCGAGATTCTATGATAACTCAGTGATAGTCCACCTCGGTGAATTCTGACCCGTCATCCTTCAGCTCGGGGTAGCGGGCGGCTATTTCTTCTGGTTTGAGCTCCGGGGCATAGGCTAAGCACCGGCTCAGGGTGTTCAGGACTCCCTTGCGGGCGGCTGACCTTTTCAGTTCCTCTATCTGAGGAGGCAATGTGGACAGAAAGCCGAGCATGTGCTTGATGGTTCTGACTGGCTCCTTGCTGCCCATCACCGTTTTAATTGTCAGCACGCCCCCGGTGTATAGATGCTCACGAAGGTATATATAGCTTTTAACTTCAGCACGCAGTCGTCTGGAAAATTGGCGGCTCGTGCACCTGCAAAGGGCATATCAGTATTTGATAATTTTCGATACCAGATTAATTAGTGAACAGTCCAGGGTTAACGCTTACCAAACATAGCGACAGTCATATTGGAAATATGTTTCTTTAAGCAGGAAATCTCTTGCTGGGCGGCTTCCAATTTTTCCTCAGCCTACTCAGCACGCTTCAGAATGGCAGCTTGGTCAGCTTTGGCTTTCTTCTCAATTTTTTGCTGGTCGGCTTTCATCTTCTCCAACTCAGCCTGAATTAAGCGGTATTTCCTTTCCAACTCGGATTGGGCGTCTTGTTGTTCAGCCAGATTTTTTCTTAAGTCGGCTACAGCCGACTCAGTGTGGGTCACAGACTCCTGCACATCAAATTTGGGGAGACAAGTTTCAGCATTCCTGCAAGCAATACTCCTGATACTTGGGGGCTAATGTATGATTTTCTTCAAAATAATACCATATTCAAGACCCGGCTCATCTTAAAAAAGATGACCCGGCCCTTGGGGGCTACAAGTTGAAGATTTTTCAATACCCGGCTCATCTTTCAAAAGATGACCCGGCCCTTGGGGGCTACATGTTGAAGATTTTTTCAAGACCCGACTCATCTTTCAAAATATGACCCGGCCCTTGGGGGCTACAGGTTGAAGATTTTTATTTATCCAAGACCCGACTCCTCTTTCCAAAGATGACCCGGCCCTTGGGGGCTACAGGTTAAAGATTTTTATTATATTCAAAGACCTGGCTCATCTTGCAAAAGATGAGCCGACCCTTGGAAGGCTAATGGGTGAAGCAAAATACATAAATAGACGTACCTCATGCCTAACCCTCATAAGATGAATCAAGCTCTTGTTCATCTCATAATCCCTCTCCAGATGACTTGCTAAGATAGAAAAAATTTGGTCGAAATCCAGCTGCTCATACTGAGGGAGCTCGAATTTACTTGTGTCTTGATCAGGAGAAGGGCGAGACTCCTTGGAGGTATGCTTGGAAAGTACTGCAACCGGAGGAGTGGAATAGCTAGTACCGGTGACCACGACGTCGTCTGGATCTTCAGTCGCCTTGAGAGGACTTGGCAGGTTAACCTTATCAGCGGTTTCATTCAAAATTACGGGCGAGTCTTATCGGGCATCGGGAATGCCGCCCACAGGAATATCATGAGCCGCCGCTTGCTCTTCATCAATCTCTGGGACAGAGGTGCTCGTGCCTAAGGCGTCAGTTATTTTGGGAGCAGAAGATAGGTCGCCGGTTTTCCTCCTCTTCGCTTATGCTTTGAGATAAAGGCACCAAGATTAAAAGCACATATCGTTGTTTAGAAGAAATTGGGATTAACAAAGAGACTCACCCTTGTACACGAATCATCGATGGAAGAGTTGATATTGCCGAGTCGCCAGATGTAGGGGGAGAAGTGTGATAGAACAAAGGCTTGAAGTTAAAGAAGCGGCGAGTCACATTTTACACAAGAAAGGGTATGATAAAAGAAAAGTGAACCTCGCTGGTGCGTTTCTGACCAGTTGTCTTCTTAGGCAGTCCGGTGATTAAGTCGCCAAAGCGACTACGGGTCTTGCGCTTGGGGGTATATCTTGCTTTCTTCAAAAGGAAATCAGGATCCATATAAGCATATGGGAAAGACATGGGCACTTTTCCACAGATCCACCTGGCTGGTCTAGGAGAAGGAGCAGGTGAGTCGAAAGAAATGGAAATTACCTCGACCGCATCATCTTGGCTCTTATTGTCCTCGCCCTACACATAAAGACGCATGGTATAAACATAAGTCGGAATACATAGATAATGAGTGAGGGGGAAACCTTACCTCTGAATGCTCTTCGTCAGCTTGTGACTCGCCAACAAAAGATGAATCTTTGGTGGCGGCTTTACTTTTGCTTGCCTTCTTCTTCTTTTTTGGTGGCGGCTTGGTGGTCTTTTGGGCGGTCACTTTGGGGCCCCTTCGCCAAAATGGATCAGTTTTCTGATGAATAGAAGCGAATTTCAAACCAAGAGCATTGTTAAGCATAAAAAAGACGAAAGGCGCCTTGGATTCTTACTGGCGGCACCGGGTTGGAGCGGCAGAAGGCCTTGAGCCCAATCTTGGCACATTCTTCCAAGGTCTCACCGGTTTTTTTCTTGATGATTCCAACAATTTCACTCTCCGAGAGTCTTTTGCGATTGAAGCATTGCGGATGGTCTACCGTACCATCATATTCATACATCAGCCCATCTCGGTGACTCGAGGGAAGGATGTTCCACTCTATCCAGCAGCGGAATAGATCAATCCCGATGAGCCCGTTGTTGGTCAAAGACTTCAACTCGGAGAAAATGGGGATAAACTCTGGCTCTTCTTCTTCTGTGAGCTTCTCGGGCAGTTTGAAGTCCATGCGCAGGCGATCTCCTCTGAAGCCCGGAAGAGGGTTTTCGCTAGGTGGAGAGGTATCCCGGCAATAAAACCATGACTCGGCCCAGCCCTTGGGATGGCTGGGCACAAGGATTGTTGCAAATCCACGCTCACGGCATCTTTGAATGTTGACTCCTCCAAGTTCATGGTTGGGACCGTTGGGAAACTCGGTCTGGCAATTCAAATGGAAGAAGTTCCAAAATAAAGGAACTATGGGCTCTCTCTGCAAATATACCTCACAAAAGACCTGGAACTGACACAGGTTGCTGATAGAGTTGGGTCCCAGATCTTGAGGATGAACATTAAGGAAATGCAGGATGTCTCGAAAAAACTTTGACCCGGGCGGTTTAAAACCTCGTTCAAGGTAATCAATAAAGATGACTACTTCTCCTGCAGCGGGGTTGGGAGTCAACTCGCCCGGGGCGGTTCTCCAACCGATGGTTTCCTTATTGTCAAGAAGACCCGCCTTAACAAACTTTTCGAGAGTGGCATCATCGATTTTTGTCGATAACCAGTCACACTTCGTAATGGCCATGACTACAAAAGAGAGGGGAACGAGGCGATTCAGTAACAATTAGAAAGTATTCTAAGTCGCCGGTATGTTCGAAAAGTATTTGGTGACTCGCCAAATGGGTGACATACATCATAACCCGCTATTCGGGCGATTCATGGATGTATCTTCAAAGTATTGTAACTCACCCTTCAAATTGGAAGGGAAGGGGGCATAGCTATGGTGATAAATTTAAGTCGCTATGGAAGCTGGAGCTGAACGGCGACTCCTAAAGGTTCTTTTTCCTTGGGGATATTCTCGGGAGGCGAACAAACATATTTCTAAAAACAGGCAGTAAACTATGGATATACGAGTGGATCAAAATAAAGGGATATTGCTCGAAACAATGGAGGAAAGCTATGACCGTAAGGCAGTGACAGCGTTGGATCTACGGCATGAAGACTTAAGATAGAAAAAAGACGCGATAAAGTGGTCGTAGTTTGCTACTGCCTAAAGTCTATTGCGAAAATATGAAATGGATCTAAGGCAGGTAAGAGCGTTCGTCGCGTCACGGAAGCTATCTCACAGGAAGCAATGGTCATGGTGTTCTCGGCCTAACCCTAATAGGGGAATGTGTGTACGTGGGAAAAGGAGACTGGTGCCGGGGACGAAGGTGCAGTACTTCGTGCTTATTGGCGCCCGAAAGACCACGGCCAATGGAGGAGCTCCAGGAGTCGGTGACGACGCTGGGGCGCTGGTGCTCGAAGAGAAGAGCGCGAGGAAGACGAGGAAGAGATGAAGGTAGGTGACGGGGTTTACTCCCCCCCCCCCATTTCTCCTCTTGTTATTTAAAGGGCAGGAACGGAAATCGAGTCTGTCAAGGCGGAAATCGAGGCGACAAGTCAGAGACTGCGATGATGGCGCCTATATTTTCGGGATAAGTGATTATGAACGAAAGATCCGTTGATGGTGGCAGTGTCAAAAGCCCCAGAACGAAGGGAATGAGGTGATGGCATCCAAGACTACAGGGCGACTCAGATTAAATTACGATGGGTGGCGACTTATCGTTCGTCAAAGGATAGAAATGGTAAGAGTCATCCCAAATTGGTGGAGGTTTATTGACATGAATGAATTTAGGACAATCTGGGGCCTAATGTTGGGGATATTACCTGCGGTAACCCGCGCTTAGTGGGCTGGGTCGCCAAAGGGGTGACTTACCATTTACCGCATGTCCCGTGGCCTAGAAGCTGGATGGCAGTTCAAGAGGCCGTGCAGATGATGGATTACCAAGAAAGCTCCGACCATGGAGGACACGACGACTTAGAGATAAGGAAAGCCACAAAGAGTAGCATGGCAGGACTTTGTAAACCCTAGGGCCTCGACCTGCATATAAAGGCGAGTCCCAGGGAGAGGTTAGACGAGTTAGATAGAATCGAGAGCTAGGTCAGGCGAGTTACGCCGTCCTTGTAATCGAAACCACCATTAATCCACACAAAGCAAGACGTAGGCTTTCACCTCCTCACGAGGGGCAGAACCTAGGTAAATCTGACTCTCGCTTTCGCTCACCCCCTTCGAGTCGCCACCAAGGTGCGATGGCTCCATCTCTAAGTCCTTTCACGAGGACATCTGCCGTGACAAAACCACGACACATAGTGATGGCATAATTCCCAAAATAGAAAAAGAGAATTATTGGATGGAATAAAATATTGCAAATAAATCTTAGTAAGGTTTTAGTAAGAAACAAAAGGTTTTGGGATGTTTGAGACAAGAAATCACAGATTTCATAATCCAACTTGCTTTGAGAATTCGAAAATCAACCAAATTGCAAGTGATCTTCAAAAATATTTTTGGAAAGAAAATGTTTGAAAAATCAGGGTGTTACAAACCTACCCCCTTAGGATGAATCTCGTCCTCGAGATTCGGTTGCTTAGGGAACAAGTATGGATATGCGGATCTCAAGAAATCTTTTCTCTCCCACGTAGCCTCTTCCTCAGTATGGTGTTCCCATAATACCTTATAAAACTTAAGCACCATACTCCTGGTAGTTCTTTCCATCTCATCCAAGATTCTGACGGGTTTCTCCTCATAGGTCAGATCCTTAGCCAATTCAAGCTCACTCATATCTGCCTGCTTAATTGGAGGTGCAACACACTTTATTAGATGTGAGCTATGAAAGACATCGTGCACATCTGACAATTCGGGTGGTAGCTCTAAGTGATAGGCAACTCTGCCTCTTCTTGCGATCACTGGAAAGGGACCGATATACCTCGGTGTGAGCTTTCCCCGTGTGCGAAACCTTCTCACTTCTTTCATGGGGGTTACTCAGAGATAGGCATATTCTCCTGGTTCAAAGGTCACTTCTCGGTGCTTTGGATCATAGTAGCTTTTCTGACGATACTTTGCTGCCTGAAGGTGTTCCTGAATATCATTGACCTGTTTCTCGGCCTCCAGCATAAAGTCGGTTCCAAAGATGCGACTGTCTCCTGTTTGTGACCAATTCAGCGGGGTTCGGCACTTTCTGCCATACAATGCCTGAAAGGGTGACATCTTCAGGCTCGTCTGATAGTTGTTGTTGTAGGACTTTCTGCATAGGGTAGGCTATCTTCCCATTTGGGCCCATGGGTTAGGGCACATCACAGAAGCATGTCCTCTAGTATTTGATTCACCCTTTCTGTTTGTCCATCCGTCTGAGGGTGGTATGCGGTACTGTGTTTTAGCATGGTTCCCAAGGCTTGGTGTAGTCGTAGCCAGAATGCCGAAGTGAATAGAGAGCCTCTATATGAGGTGATTGACTTGGGTACCCCATGTAGGCTTACTATCCGGGACATGTATAACTGTGCCAGTTGGTTGGCGTTGAAAGTAGTCTTTACCAGGATAAAATGGGCTACTTTAGTGAGCATATCCACAATGACCTAGATATCATCATTGCCCCTTGCTGACTTGGGTAGTCCGACAATGAAGTCCATGCATATGTCGTCCCACTTCCATTGGGGAACTGGTAAAGGCTGTAGTAACCCTGCGGGTTTTTGGTGTTCCGCCTTAACCTTGTTGCATATATCACAGCAGGTGACATAATATGCTATATCCTTTCACATCCCTGATGATACGTCTCAAACGTATCTATAATTTTTGATGGTTTCAGGTTGGTATCTTGTCTTCTTTGGATGTTTTATGCACCCTTTATATCTTTTTGGGACTAACTTATTAATTCAGTGCCAAGTGCCAGTTCCTGTTTTTTCTGTGTTTTTGACTCTTTTCAGATCTGATTTTGGAACGGAGTCCAAACGGAATAAAAACCCCGAAACGATTTTTTCCCGAACGGAAGAAGATCAGGGGGCCTCTTGGCCAAGCCAGGTGGGCTCCAGGGAGCCCACAAGCTCCCACTCCGCCACCAGGGGGAGGCGGTGGTGTCAGGGCTTGTGGCCTCCCTGGCCGCCCCCTGACCTAGATCCTTGGCCTATATATTCCCAAATATTCAGGAAAAAATCAGGGGAGCCTCGAAAATACTTCTCCGCCGCCGCAAGCTTCCGTTTCCGCGAGATCTCATCTGGAGACCCTTCCCGGCGCCCTGCCGAAGGGGACCTTGGAGTTGGAGGGCTTCTTCATCATCATCATCACCCCTCCAATGACTCGTGAGTAGTTTACTTCAGACCTACGGGCCCGTAGTTAGTAGCTAGATGGCTTCTTCTCTCTCCTGGATCTTCATTACAAAGTTCTCCATGATCTTCATGGAGATCTATCTGATGTAATCTTCTTTGGTGGTGTGTTTGTCGAGATCCAATGAATTGTGGATTTGTGATCAGATTATCTATGATATGTATTTGAGTCTTTGCTGATTTCTTATATGCATGATTTGATATCCTTGTAAGTCTCTCCGAGTCTTGGGATTTGTTTGGCCAACTAGATCTATGATTCTTGCAATGGGAGAAGTGCTTGGTTTTGGGTTCTACCATGTGGTGACCTTTCCCAGTGACAGTAGGGGCAGCAAGGCACACATCAAGTAGTTGCCATCAAGGGTAAAAAGATGGGGTTTTTATCATTGGTTTGAGATTATCCCTCTACATCATGTCATCTTGCTTAAGGCGTTACTCTGTTCTTATGGACTTAATACACTAGATGCATGTTGGATAGCGGTCGACGTGTGGAGTAATAGTAGTAGATGCAGAAGTATCGGTCTACTTTTTTTGGACGTGATGCCTATAGATATAATCATTGCATAGATATCGTCACGACTTTGCGCGGTTCTATCAATTGCTCGACAGTAATTTGTTCACCCACCGTCTACTTGCTTTCATGAGAGAAGCCACTAGTAAACACTACGCCCCCCCGGTCTATTCACATCCATCGTTTACACCTCCGCTTTTACTTTGCTTTGTTACTTTGTTGCTTTCAGTTCTCACTTGGCAAACAATCTACAAGGGATTGACAACCCCTTCATAGCGTTGGGAGCAATCATTTGTGTTTGTGCAGGATCTTGAGATACTCCTCCACTGGATTGATACCTTGGTTCTCAAACTGAGGGAAATACTTACCACCGCTACGCTACATCACCCTTTCCACTTCGAGGGAACACCAACGCAAGTCTCCAAGGCCACGGGGAAAATCCTTTGCATACTTGCCTAGGAAGTCCCTTAAGGCGTAGCCGTAGCAGAAGGATTCCTGGTGCCATCAACACACCTATTTCTGGCGCCGTTGGAAGGTCTTTTGTTGCAGTAACACCTGACCACCAAAATGTCTTTCTCAAATCTTGGTACATCTTCGTACCTCCTGGATGAATAGAATATATGGAATCATGCGCTTCTCTGAGTATTTGTTGTCTCAGGCTGTTTTGGTTGGGGACGCATATCCGTTTTTCGAACCATAGGATGCCTTGGTCATCTACTCGGAAGGATTTGTCCTTCCCTTTTGGCAGTGAATCTTTGATCTTCTTGATTCCTTCCTGATTCTTGAGCTTTCTTTATTTCGTCCATGAGGGTGGGGGTAATTTCCAGGGTCTCTGGGGTAATTGGACCGCATAGTATCATGTTGAGACTAATGAATTCTTCTTGCAGTCTCGGATGCATACTTTCTAGTAATGCATTTACCATGATTGGCTTTCGACTAAGAGCATCTGCAACCACATTGGCTTTCCCCGGATGATAGTTGATCCCAAGGTCATAGTCCTTGACTAGTTCAAGCCATAGTCGTTGCGTGAGATTTAGGTCGGGCTGGGTGAAAATATACTTAAGACTTCTGTGGTCCGTATATAACTCACACCGTTGTCCAATGAGGTAATGCCTCCAAATTTTCAAGGCATGAACCACGGCTGCTAGCTCCAAGTCATGAGTGGGGTAATTCTCTTCATGCGGTCGTAGCTGTCGGGATGCGTATGCTACAACCTTCCCTTCTTGCATCAGCACACAGCCAATTCCTCGTCGGGAAGCATCACAATAAATGTCAAAACTCTTGTGAATGTCCGGAGGATTAAAACAGGTGCGGTCGTTAGTCTTGTTTTTAATTCTAGGAAACTGCTTTCGCATGCTGTCGTCCATACGAATCTCTGGTTTTTCTTGAGGAATTCCGTCAATGGTTTGGCTATCTTGGAAAAGCCTTCTATGAATCATCGGTAGTAGCCTGCCAATCCCAGGAAGCTATGAACTTCGGTCACCGAGACTGGTGTTTTTCAACTTAGCACTCATGTTACCTTATGGGTTCGACAGCCACACCTTGTTCTGACAGGATGTGTCCCAAAAATCCTACTTCCTTCAGCCAGAACTCGCATTTACTGTACTTAGCATACAGTTGATGGGATCTCAGTCTTTCCAAGACAGCACGGAGGTGACGCTTGTGATCCTCATCGTCTTTAGAATATATCAGTATGTCATCAATGAACACTACCACGAATTTGTCTAGGAAATCCATGAAGACCTTGTTCATCATGCTCATGAAATAGGATGGAGCATTTGTTAGACCAAATGACATGACCGTGAACTCATACAGGCCATATCGGGTAGTGAACGCTGTCTTAGGTATATCTTCCTTTCTGATTTTGAGCTGATGATACCCAGTCCTGAGGTTAATTTTTGAGAACACTCGTGCTCCACTCAACTAGTCGAATAAGTCATCGATGCGTGGTAGTGGGTACTTGTTTTTAATAGTGACCTCATTCAGCTGACGATAGTCTATGCACATTCGCAAACTTCCATCCTTCTTTTTGACGAACAGTATTGGTGATCCCCATGGTGAGATGCTTGGGCGGATGTATCCTTTTTGTAGTAATTCATCCAACTGTTTCTTTAGCTCTACCAATTCCGGTCCTGGCATACGATAGTATTTCTTATAAATTGGGGCGGTATCGAGAACTAATTCGATTGCGAACTCCAACTCCCGGTCCGGTGGCATTCCTGGCAATTCCTCGGGGAACACATATGGAAATTCACATACCACTGGAATCAAGTTCATATCCATCACATCTGCTTGGTATGCCATTCTGTTCCTTGTCTTCATGTTGTTGGCGATAAACTGGACGGTTTTACCGGCCGGATTAACCAGCGTCACAGTTCTGGTGGCACAGTTGATGCACATTTCATGGGGTGTCAACCAGTCCATCCCTAGTATTACATCTAAACCCGAGGATTCGATGGCAATTAGTGCTACTGGAAAGGTAGCTCCTTGTATTGGTATTTCCAGATCCCGGTATATGAGATTTGTTATGAGCATGGAGCCAGGGGATTGTACCACCACGATTTTATCCAATAACGAAGGGGAAAATCGATGTATGGAGGCAAAAATCCTCGAAATAAATGAGTGGGAAGCCCCGGAATCAAATAAAACTAGTTCTGGTATGTTGTTAACAGAGAACATACCGACAACGACTTCTGGAGCTTCGCATGCTTCTTCAGTAGAGATATGGTAGACGCGTCCTTGATTATACTTAGAGTTAGGGTGGCGTCCAATAGTGTTGATCTGCAGTTTGATGTCGAAGGATGGTTTTCCACCATTGGTGGGGCACTGCTTTGCATAGTGTCCACTTTGGCCGCAAGTGAAACAGGTGTTGTTGCGGCGGCAATCCTCTAGCACTGGCTGTTTGCCGAAGGCCTTGTTCTGGCTCACTGTTTTGTTAGTGTTGTTATTGTTGTTCCAAGTGGGATTGTAGACAGTGGTGTTTGGTTCCCAGGTACATGGCTTTTGTGCAATCTGCTCCTTGCTATCCTTCTTGGGTTCAAACTTCCTCTTACGGTCATCGTATCCGGTCTTAAGCTCTCGCTCGACTATGAAGGGTTTGTTTACCAGCGTCTGGAAGTCTGGAAAGTCCAGCATACAAAACTAACAAACGGAGGAGATGGTTTAGACCGCCTAGGAAGCGATCAATCTTCCTTTCCTGTGTGGATACATCATGAGTCGAGTATCGTGCCAGATTATTAAACTTGTTCAGATACTCGGCTACATTCATGCCTCCTTGTGTAAGAGCTAGGAATTCTCTTTGCTTCACCTTCATAATACCCATGGGAATATGATATATGCGAAATGCTTCCTTCCCATGTAATCTCTTCTCCACAGGGCCATGTTACCTTAGTATTATCCCACCATATGGCTGCTGGCCCTTCTAGGTAGTGAGTGGCAAAAGGAACCTTGTCTTCTCCCTCACAATGTGCTATGTATAGCTTTTTCTCCATAGTCCTTAACCAGTCATTGGCTTCAATTGGATCCTTAGCTTGGCCAAAATTGGGAGGCTTAGTCCGCTGAAAATCTGACAACTTGGATCGTACCCCGTTGTGGTTATTCTGGCCTACCATAGCCTGCATGCTTCTCAGGAATTCCATGAGATCCTGATTCCTCTTTTCCTCAAACATCCTCATGATCTGCTCAGTATTTGGTGCCTGGGGTGGTGGAGGTGGTAGGTCTTCTGGTGGTTGACCTGCCTGCCTAGCGGACCGACGGATGGGGGTTCCATCGTTGCCTTGGCTACAACTCCCTTTCATCCTAAATTATTGTTCCCATTGCAAAGTACCGAATCGATGAGCAACATCCATAAGGGGAAAAAGCAGGGTCATAAAACACCAAAGAAATTCTCATGGAAAGGCGGATAAGAAAATAGTATAATTATACAATGCGAATTAACATCACTCTTGGCAAGCTAGTAGGGAAAACATCTCATGACTAGACTGCTCACACGGTAGTTGACATATGCAAAGATGCATGCTCAACAACTCCAACCTCGGCTCTAGTGACGCGGATGGCACGAACACTAGAAGACCTCCGACTCCTTGTCATCTGATCCTGAGTCACAATCGTAACTGATGATGTTGACCTCAATCTTCGGAGCAAAGGCTACGCGGCGACGCTGACGAGACGGTCCTTCTTTCGAAGGAGCACAACGCCTCAACATCGGGGCAGCAGGAGTGGCAAGGAGTGAAGCCCACTCAAAATGAGTCTCTCGGTGACTACCAGACAAAGTGCCTGGCGGTGCTGAAGAACTAACTAGGATCTCAAATCCAGGTGGTGGTGGAACTGGTGGTGCATGTGAGGGTGGAACAGAAGACTAGGGTGGGGGTGGCACTGCAGTTGCAATGACAAGTGTCGCCCGAAGACGGGATAGCTCCTCAGCCAGGGACACGACCGTATGATAGCTGGCGCTCACATAGCGAGACAGCACAGCAGTCGCACGGACACATGTCGGGTCTACGGGAAGAAAAATGACTCGCCCTATCGAAGGCGACAAGGTGGGGTAGTGGAAGAAACCTGGATGAGTCTGCATCTCCACCTTGTGGTAGTGCAAGTCGGCGAGAGCCTCCACCGCAGCAAACTAGATTGCCATCTCTGGAGTGGAAGTCGTTCCGCCCTTAGTAGAGCGAGAATAGCTGCCAATGTCCGAGCTGACAACCAGGTAAGCCTGAGCATGGAACTCGTACAAGGACTCGGCAAGCTGCTATGGAAACACCTGGTACACTGGTTCCTCGCCATGCGGGTACAGTCAAAACCAGACGTTCCGCAACAGTGATGGGAACGAGGATGGTGCAGGCTCATACTGGAAATGATACGGAACTGGTGCCATGTACACTCACAAAGCCAAAGGTTAGTAAAACAATGAGTCATGATGCATGCCATGCAACAATCCAATGCAGCATTCAAATGCAACAAGCAAATGCATACACACGACCCTATATTACCCGTTGTGCTAACGCGGTAACTAGGGTGTCCTACAGTCAGCATGGCTCTGATACCAAGCGTTGTGGCACCCCGATTCAACGAATCGGATTACCAGTGTTTCCAACCCAGAGATCATGTCATGTGGAAACACTCAACAACTTGGAACTGAACTGAACTGACTTTATTGATAGCATAAGGTTACAGATACATATCTTACAATCATAGAGAGGCCAAAGGCACCCTTGGTGCTGCACAATATCTACATTATTTATGAGACATAGTGGGACCTCGAAACTACAAAGTACTTCTACAGCGTAGCGGAACATAGCGACAACTCCATACACAGGGACATTGTTGTGGACACTTCCTAGTACGCATCATCAGGACCTCCGTCCTCGGCTTCTCCTGCATCTGGCATGATACGCCAGGTGAGTACTTGGAATGTACTCGCAAGCTCATAATAACTAAGCAATGCAGAAAACAATAACATGGCAACAAATTAGGCATAATACCACTTAGCTTTATAATATCCAATTACTCATGTTTGTGGTTGTATCACAACCACCGGAATGCTTATCAAGCATCTCCATTCACCTGGAGGGTTCTTCCATCATTACTAACATCCACACGGTTGACCATCTACTGAGGTCTGGTCGGGCTGTCCATTACCATGGACATGGCTATTCGAATAGTTTTGACACTCTGCAGAGGTGCACACTTTACCCACACTCTGGAGCACTGACCTCGTGATCCCATTCGGGTGGACCAGCATTGCTCCAATGCAACTTGCCTGACCCATGACTCTCTCATCATATCCCCGGCAACAACTCCCTTCCACAGTCTTGCCCTGGGTGGCACTATGTCCTCATGACACATGTGTCCTCATGACACCTGCCACCGTCGTGACCAAACAAAACTGTCCCAACCGGGGACGGGCCCAACTCAACTTAACTGGGCTCACAGGGTTATCACCGCCCAAGGGGCCAAGGTGGCACGCGTGCATAACCATCCCTCTTTGGGGCATATCGGTGAGAGATCACGCGGATAGCCCAAGTCACGGCCTTCCCATACCGGCAAGAGGTGGTTGTGCGATTATGCCCGGTCCGGTGACTCATGATCATCCACCATGCCATAGTAACCATAGTGATTTATAACAATAAGCATATATCTCTATATGATTGTTAATTAAATGATTATTTCTTAACAAGCTAAACAAGTATAATGGATGAGAATGTGAGTTATGCTATGCAATACTACATCACATGGATATGATGGCTTGCCTTGATCAGTGGGGTTATTCAAACACTCCTGGTCTTCAAAGTTTCCCTCTGAAAATGTGTTTGAAATAGCAAAATAAAAGTAAAAGCATTAAATACCTTCTTATTAACCATAAATTCTACGAGTGTGGGAAAAATACCAAAATTTACCAGATTGTAAAGAACTTCAATACCAACTCAATGCAAAAAAGAATCAAGTGATTCGGACTTGTAAATAAAAAGATTTAAATGGTCAAAGTTTCTGTTAAATCTGGAATTAATAAAATAAAAGAAAATTATGGGAGGGGCCACGTCGAAGGCGTAAAGTGGAGGGGCGCCTCCACTTAACGCTTCGGCCGCGGGCCGCACACACTGGCAGGTGGGACCTACCCTTTTTAAAACAAAGAGAGAGAAGGGGGAAGAGAGGAAGGCGGCTCACCGGCGGCGCTCACTGGCGATAGAGACGGCGGCAGGGCTGGGAGATGACGGGAATGGATCAGGCTCTCGATGGCGGTCCTCCCTATACCGGTAGCTCCTTCGGAGGTGGACGGACGGCGTCGCTCCTTCTTCTCCGGCGGGTGTAGGCTACGGTGGTTGTCGACGGCGACGGTTCTGGCAGGGGTTCGACTCACCGAAGGCTTGAGGAGCAGCAGAGGGACCAAGAGAACTCGATGACGGCCTCGGATTTGACTGGGGAAGGGCGGAGGAGGCTGGCAACAGAGGCGATTTGGCGGCGGAGCCTGTCGCCAAAGCTGAGGGAGACGAGCTCCCGGCTCTTGCTAGGGGTCTCTAGGGCTAATCCAGGGGTGGAGGAGAGGGGAGATGGCGAGGAGGGGTTCTCGCAGCGCCTTATATAGGCCAACGACGAGCGCCGCCGAGCTCTCCTGAAGCGGCGAGGATCGGCCTTGCGATTGGAGCAAGGACGGCGAGCTGGCTGTCACGGCGTGGATGTGAGGTGATGGAGGAGGTCAGGGGAGTGACTGGACGGGTCCGGAGCCATTAATGGCTTGTGGACGATCACAGTGGCCGAAGCCCACTGTGCTGCCCGTGGCGAAGCTTGGCCGGGAGCGGCGGCGGCCCTCTCCTGCGACCCAGAGGGTTCGGGAGGTGCCACGTGGCTACCAGGAACCTCGTCGGCGCTTAGGACAAGGGTGGGGCAGCGATTGACGGCTCGGGGCGGCTCGGCTGTCACTGGAGCTGCGCAGAGCGCGCTCTGTGGCATGCCAGCACCGTGATCACCACGGTTGCGGCCACCCTGATACCACGCAGGCTTGGAAACCTTGTCTATTGCGTCGACCATCTTCCGTTTAGTCACTATCCACTACTTGCCCGATCATACAAGCCCTCCTGCGACTAGGAACATCAACAACAGTTTCTGTCTACACACTTTGGGTGGTTCTAGAGCTCAACTAGGTTGGGTTTAGAGCAAGATAAGATGTCTAGGAGGATGAGCATAGAAAAGACTCTAAACTGGCAAAGATTGGCAAGGTTTGAGATCAAATGAATATATTTCCTTTGAAAACCATCTTTCTGGTCCAGAACACAAATGAGCTCCTAGCACTCAACTGCAAGCTTTGCTACCAGTGTCATTTGGTGGGGAAGTGTCATTTGGTAGTTCAAACATGCCCAAAAATTAGTAGCTCCATTGTGCACTCCTAGCTAGCACTTCCTTCACAAAGGTTATGTTTTAGAAGAAACTTAGCAGAGTGCTTTTGCTGAAAATTTGTATTGGACCATGGGATGTTTTTACATATTAGAACCATATATGATCCCTAGTAACTACATGAATTTATTGGGAATTTTTCAAAACAGGAATCATGGGGTTGCTTCACAATGGGATAATTTTGGTCAGAAAATAAATAATTATTCTAGCCATAATTTTCCATTGGACAAAGAAATATTTTTGAATATTTTGAAATCATATGGTACTGAGAATTTGTTGTAAAAGTCTTGGGTCTTAAAGCTCATCCAAGCTTTAGGTTGCTTCACAACCCATAGTGATTGCATAATTCCCAAAATAGAAAAAGAGAATTATTGGATGGAATAAAATATTGCAAATAAATCTCAGAAAGGTTTTAGTAAGAAACAAAAGGTTTTGGGTTGTTTGAGACAAGAAATCATAGATTTCATAATCCAACTTGCTTTGAGAATTTGAAAATCCACCAAATTGCAAGTGATCTTCAAAAATATTTTAAAAAGAAAATGTTTGAAAAATCAGGGTGTTACAGAACGGGGGTTGGAAGTTGGTGGAAATTTGGACAACTACCGTAATATACGAACACCTTTGTCTCGGTTTGTAACGACTAAGATGCGGTCCTTTCCTATTTAGGGGGCGATGCCCCAAAATGGAAAGAAGCGCATCTATGCGTTTCGCAAGCAAGATAAACATAGCACATACATAATTTAAGAATAACAAATAGGGAATCGTTTGCCATCTCACATAGATAATATCAGAGTTTACATGCATACATTTATTTAGACAACGTAGTTCCTCTACGGACTACATAACATAAGAAAAAGGCTATGCTATCCTGCATGCTTGCCCAAGATCACGACCACGGCCTCAGTCTTCTGGATAGTTCACCTACAGGCGGTCATTCTCCTCATCGTACTGCCACACCAGTTGCGTGCCATCGGGATCACCTGTGTCGGGCGTACCTATACCTGTTGGGGTGTTGAAGTAATCTGTGAGCCACGGGGACTCAGCAATCTATGACCTTGGTACCGAAACTAGTCAAGTTATTAGGTGAAGAAGGTTCAGTGTTTAGGTTGCGGCATCCTAAGCTTGTATGGTGGCTAACTTACGTAGAACAAAGTTATAGATGTGGTGGTCTAAGCGAGCGGTCGAAGACTAGGTGATCACTAAGTGATCCTGAACACCTAGTTACGTCAAACATAACCCCACCGTGCTTCCGATCGAAGAGAGGTCTTCGAAGGGGACAGTCAAGGTTTCGCACACGGTTGGCAGTTTCATTCGAATTAGTTCAAGTTATCTAGAACCGGATGTTAACAAGTAATCCTTGTTGCCAAATAACCACGGGCACGACATTCCGAAAGATTAAACCCTGCAGGGGTGCTCCAACTAGTCCATCACAAACGGTCACGGACCGCAAAGTAATCCTCTATCACGAATCTCGTGATCTCGTCGGATTCCTTAGAGGAAAACCTCAACTCTGGGGAGAACCAAAGCTTCACCGGGATTCCTATACGCAAGATATATCGCTAAGGTAAGACAAGACTAGCAGGACCTCTCGACGTGTCGATGACCCCGGTAAGAGCCGCGTATCTCAGTCTCAGGAAAGCCGGATAAGCGAAGCGTACGCTGGCCTGAGAAATCTCCCGAGCTGCCCCGGGATGGCCCCGCACGGTGCTCTAATTTGGACCAACACTCATGAGGAGCACTGGCCCGGGTTGTTGATTAAATCCTCGGGGTAGTTATTCCCTATGCAAATTATTATTAGGTGATTAGAGCCCGATAAGAGCCGCGTATCTCAGTCTCAGGACACGACGGATGGAACTAGCTACGAGAACCAAACCTCAAGTTTCCTTGTGGTGGTCATGCAGGCAGAACAGTTTGGACCAACACTCATGAGGAGCACTGTCCTGGGTTGTTGATTAATTCCTCGGGGTAGCTATTCCCTATGCAGATTATTATTAAGTGATTAGCAGATTAAAACCAATGTTGGGTCCTGCCGGACAAGTCTTAACACTACACGATTTATCAAGGGGGTCCCATAACAACCCCGAACATGTTAGGAGCGATCAGTTATGGAATCAAACACCGGTAGCCGGAAACTAAGGCGGCCATAATGGAACAAATCACCCGGCAAAGGCTAGGCCTTCCGTCATTTACCAAGTGTATAGGTGCATTGATTAAATAGCAGTTAACAATATAATTATATCAAATTCTCATGTTATCACATTTGACAGTTGGCACGTGCAACTAGCAAAGCTACCATTAGAAGCTGAGCATGCCTACTTAGCCAAACAACATTATCTAGGAGGGGAAGGTGTTTGGGTTTCATGGAAATATCAGGATGCAATTATATCAAGTGGTAGGCAGCGAGCATATATCGAAGGAAACGTGAATCTAAGCATAACAAAGCTAGATACGGTATCAAGGTCACGGTCATCTTGCATGTGATGTCTTCAGCTTGGGACTGCTCTTGTTCGTCCTGCACATACTCTCCAGAATCCACCCACTCACTCTCTGATCCCGGTGCTACCCAAGATAAAAATAACAGCCAATGAACAACAACACAACAGGATGCAACAAACACATGATGCATGAGATGAGAATGAAGCCTGCATCTCTAATCTAGTCACTTGCATATGCATGAGAAGAGAAGATAAACTTCTGTACATAACTTCTCTCTAAGCTATCTTGACATGCATGAAGATGACGTGAACAGGTGCATCACGAGAAACGATGCAAAAACATATAAAGAACGTTGGGAACGGAGCTACGGATCAACCGGAAACTACGAAACAAGATATGGAGACCTACTGGTCAAATCCACCACAAGCACACTCCAATGGCACACTTCTGGTATTCCCAGGTTGCCACATGATCAAACAAACAAGTATAGGTGGGGTGGTGCAAATAAAATCACCACACCACCAACTATGCACCAGAAGCTTCAAAACAACAAAACTATGCAATTTGTCCTAAACAGCATCATAGCAGTTTGTGAGCAACATGCAAAGCACCTACAGCCACCCGAATGTGCCAAACAACATATGTGGCAAAAGCTATGCAAAAGCTCTACAAGCCTGAGCAAAAAGATAATACAAAGGAGTCACACACAGAAAGATCTACACGTGCTAACTTGGACAAAAATAACATATTTCAGGGACTTGGTGAAAATCACAGATTCTCAACAGTTGTTTATGCTCTGAAGCATTTTGACAGCCTCCAAAATAATATCTACAGGAAGTGAAAATGCATGAAATTTAACAGAGAGGTAGACAAACACAAAAGCTCCAACTCTCTAGTTGATTGAAAGGGCTGATTCCCAACACATGAGCTTTTGCAACCACAACAACAAGGGAAGAAAATAACAATAGTTTCTCAGACTTAGTGAAAATCACAGATTTTCACCAAGCTGGCAATTTCAGCCACATGCCTACTTTGACAAGGCACAACTTGCACATACAAACTCCTAAGCATAAAACAAAGCCACCATGTTGTAGAGGGGTTCACCCACTACTGCCACATCAAGGATTCATCCTCTTAGGCCCATCACACCACATGGCACCTAGCTCTAAACAAAGCATGAAGACAGAAAAATGACTTTTCCAGAAAGTGTTCTAAAGTGAAATCTGATTCCAACAATGTACTCCTAGGAAGATCCTACCCCGAAAACATATATAAAACCTAGGAACTTGCATACAACTTGCAGGCACAAAGTTGAAAGGAAAAACAACATGGAATCATAAAGCTCAAATAGTGCCATATCATATGCGATACTCACTAGTTCATCACCTACACATGCACTTGCACACACCCACAACTCCAATGCTGAACATGAGGGTTGGACCTCATGTATGTGTGCCATAGCACATCACCATACACACTCACATACAATCAAGCATGCACACCTAGCACCTACACATGCTAGTTCTAACACACACATGCACACACTAAATCCCCCCCCCCACACACAACTACACATGATTATGAGCTCACACTCACAAGCCACCCACACAAAAACATACACTCACACATGGGTGTGCTTGGAACCACAACAACACTCTACTCCTACACATGCACTAGTGCACATATGCACAAGCACACATAGACACACCATGGATACATACACCTACATAAGCACACACCACATACATAACTTTCCTACCACCCACACATGCACACAAGCATAATGAAGAAGAAAACTACTGATTTAGATCTTAGGCAACAACATATTGCTGCCCAAGCAACACAACAAGTAAACAATCTATAAAAGAGTAAAAGGAAATAAAAAATAAAAGGGGTGGCTTGGGGATCGAACCCACTACCTACTGGCCACAGCAAACACACTACACCACTGCAACAGAGGAAGCTAGCAGGGTATGCTTCACTCTGTTGCTACTGTACCAGAAAACAAACACAAAAAGGGGTGCACTGCGGGGGCTCGAACCCACGACCTACGCGAAGCCAAAACCACACTACTGCCACCGCGATGTGCTATCGTTTCTTAACAAAGAGGGGGGCTTTGCTCTTTTGAGCATCCCCCTCTAGATCTATACAGCTCAACGGTGGCCGGAACAGGGGAGGGGCACCGCTGGCGATTCACTACAAATTTACCAACGGCTCGACGCTGGGAGGAAGAGGGAACTCCCACGGGTCCATTTCACCACTAAACTCTACGAGAGATGCCCTACAGCTACTGCTCCACGAGCACGACGGCGCAAGTGACAGAGAGAAGCTACGGCGGCGCTACTATGGCCCTACGCGAGATCTGCCGACAGGGGAACAGGGAGGAATCCTTCTCCTCACCCACTGGTTGAGGAGGCCGCGCCTCACAGAGAGGAAGAAGGGGTTGTCGAGGAAGAAGCCGTTGCGGAGGTAGTCGTCGGAGCGGAAGGAGTCGTCGTCGAAGTAGTTGAAGCAGAGGCGATCGTCGTCGTCTCGCTGCGGGAACGGGCTCCCCTAGTGTTGGGGATATTGCGTGCAGTTGTGACCCGCCAAATATGGGTCGGGTTACTGTTAAGGCGATTCATCCTTTAAGGCTAGTTGGGCCTCTGTCCGGGCGGTTCGAAGTCGCAGGATGGTTATGATTTATGGAAGGACTCTGGGTTCGACAAGACGGCGACTTAGAGACCGCGGTGGTCACGATTTGTAAAAAGGAAAGGACTCTTGTAAACCCTAAGGCTTCGACCTATATATAAAGGCGAGTCTGGAGGGGGAGAGGGGGGTTAGAAATCATCGAGTGCTAGGTTAGGGCGAGTTACGCCTTCCTTGTAATCGAATCCACATCAATACGCACAAAGCAGGACGTAGGCTATTACCTCTTCTCGAGGGGCCGAACCTGGGTAAATCGCCGTGTCTCTCCCGCTTAACCCCTTTGAGTCGCCACCAAGGTGCGATGGCTCCAGTACTAAGTCCTTTCACGAGGACATCTGCCGTGACAAAACGGACAGGCCGAGCGGGCGAATCAGGAAGTTTTGCGAGGGATCAAACCTCGGCTCATAACTCCCCTGGAAAGAACTCCAGGATGTTGGGTGGAGGAGTTACCTTCGGTATTATGGAGCATCCGAACCACCCCAAATCGATCCACGGGGTTCACCCCTTTCTTCTTGGTCTATGGTGCAGAGGCCGTTCTCCCTACTGACATAAGGCATGATTCTCTTAGAGTCGCCGCATATGTGGAGCAGGACAACGAGCTGGCGCGTCAGGACTCTTTGGACACCTTGGAAGAAGCACGTGACTTAGCAGCGGCTCGTTCGGCGATTTATCAGCAAGATCTGCGGCGTTATCATAGTCGCCGGGTGAAGAGTCGTACCTTCCAGGAAGGCGATTTGGTGCTTCGACTGATACAAGATCGGACAGGCATGCACAAACTTTCGCCCCCTTGGGAGGGACCTTTCGTTGTCAGCAAAAACCTCCGCAATGGTTCTTACTACTTGATGGATCTTCGGTCTGATCGACCAACTACGGGGGCTGAGTCAACTCGCCCTTGGAATATTGCCCATTTGCGGCCTTATTACACTTGAGTTCTTAAAACTCCATGCTTTGTAAGTTTTTCAGTTTTTATTATGGAATAATATAATATTTCCCTGACTCGGGGGGCTTCTTCTTTAAAGAAAGAGCAATTTCATGATATCCTGTTGCGACCTTATGAGCTGACAGAACATGCATTAAGGGTGGGTGCACGAGCTTTTTGGACTCGCCTCCCCCTGTCGCGACCGTATGAGCCGACGAAACCTGCATTAAGGGTGGGTGCACGAGCTTTCTGACTCGCCTCCCCCTGTCGCGACCGTATGAGCCGACGAAACCTGCATTAAGGGTGGGTGCACGAGCTTTCTGACTCGCCTCCCCCTGTCGCGACCGTATGAGCCGACGAAACCTGCATTAAGGGTGGGTGCACGAGCTTTCTAACTCGCCTCCCCCTGTCGCGACCGTATGAGCCGACGAAACCTGCATTAAGGGTGGGTGCACGAGCTTTCTGACTCGCCTCCCCCTGTCGCGACCGTATGAGCCGACGAAACCTGCATTAAGGGTGGGTGCACGAGCTTTCTGACTCGCCTCCCCCTGTCGCGACCGTATGAGCCGACGAAACCTGCATTAAGGGTGGGTGCACGAGCTTTCTGACTCGCCTCCCCCTGTCCTGACCGTATGAGCCGACGAAACCTGCATTAAGGGTGGGTGCACGAGCTTTCTGACTCGCCTCCCCCTGTCGCGACCGTATGAGCCGACGAAACCTGCATTAAGGGTGGGTGCACGAGCTTTTTGACTCGCCCCCCCTCCCTGTCGCGATCGTATGAGCCAACAAAATTGCTCGTGTTATGATTTGACTTTGGAAAAATTTTCCTCACTACTTACTCGTTGAAACTGTTTGTGATTCTTTTATTTTCACAGATAATGTGCTCAAGGTTTTCATCCTTGGCGGGTTAAGCATTTCAGGCGATTCTGATAAAGGTTAACCAAATATTTTTAACCGCCTCAAAAACGGTATAAGGGTTTTTTGCAGAAGATGTCATCAAAAGATAGTACTGACTATTACATGGCTCTTGGGCCAAATTCAAGGAAAACCTATTCCGCTAAGTTCTCGCGTGAGCTCTGACCAGCTTCGATTTGTAAATCGCCCAAGACCCAATTGCATCTGGACAAAGAGGCGAAATCGTCTTCATCAGTCAAGATTGATGCCAGGTCCGTTTCCCAGTCAAAGGGATTCTTGGGTCGCCGAGGGATAAGCTTGGTCACCACGAAGGTTGGCGGGCTGATTTTCTTGTTCTTTTCATCATAAGCTGCCTGATATTTTGTCAAGTCAAGGCTGGCGGCGAGTTGAGTCGTGGCCAGTCGAGAATCCTTGACAACCTTCTGGTAGTCTTCTTCCACGAACTCCGAGCCATCATCTTTAAGCTGAGGGAAGCCGGCAGCTACTTCTTCCAAGTTAATTTCTGGAGCATACGCCAGGCAGCGACTCAGAGCCGTCAGGACACCCTTCCGGGCGGCTGATCGGGTTAACTCGCCGATCTGGGGAGGTAGTGTGGATAGATATCCAAGCACCTTTTTGATAGAAGTTATGGGCTCCTTGGCACCGATCACAGCTTTGACGGTCAGCACACTGCCTGTGTACAGTTGCTCCGTCAGTGTATAGATCGCCTTCAGCATCAACACGCTGTCGTCTTGCAGATTGGCGACTCTCGAGCCTGTGATCAAATAACTGGTAAGTTAAACATTAAAGGATTCCTCCAAGGAAGAGGATAGAATTGGCGAGTTAGGTAAAGCTTACCAAAGATGGCTTGTGTCATGTTGGAAATATGGCGCTTTAAGCCGTATAGCTCCTGCTGCACAGTTGCCAGCTTTGCTTATGCTTTTTCGGCTCTCATCAAGACCGCGTTGTGGTCAGCCTGAGTTCTTTCCAACTCGACTTTGAGCTTTTCCAGTTCAGCCAGAGCCAGCTTATATTTGTCTTCCAACTGATCTCGGGCATCTTGTTGGTCAGCCAAGTTTTTCCTTAAGTCGCCCAGGACCAGTTCGGTCTGGGTAAGGCTTTCCTGTTCAAAATTTGAAAACAGAGACAAGTCTCAGAATTATTGCAAGGCAATACCCCTGACACTTGGGGGCTAATGTATAATCTCTCAAGGGAAGTTATACAAAAATCAAGACCCGGCAAATCATTTTACTGATGACCCGGCCCTTGGGGGTTATTGGTCGCAAAGCTTTTAAAAGACCCGGCTCATCATTTTACTGATGACCCGGCCCTTGGGGGCTGCTGAGAATAATATAGAGTATGAAATTTTACCTCATGTTTGTTATTTAACATCTTCAGCAGATTATTTTCCATCTCGTAACTCGCTTCCAGGCGACTTGCGAAGCCAGAACAGAGTTCTTTAAACTCCAGACCTGCATAGTCAGAAAGTTTCGCCTTGGAAGGCCCAGACTCGAGAATTGACGGAGAAGGGGATGCTGTATGCTTGGAAAGGATTGTATCTGCCGGCTTGGAGAAACCAAAACCAGTAATGACCACAGCATCTGGGTCATCAGTTGTCGCCATTACGACTGGTGATCTAGGGACATCCGTCGATCCTTTGGGCGACTCAGGAGGGTTTCCTTGAGTTATCGGCTCGTTTTGACTCGGATCCTCTTGAGTCGGAGTAGCTTTCCTTGGAGGTTCAGGAGTGGCGTCAGGGTTTGATCCAGTGGTCTTCCTCTTTTTGGCTTGCGCCCTAATGAAAGAGATAGGCGTGTTAAAAAAGAAATTACTATTAAAAAAGAATGTTATTCTCAAGGATCAGGACAAGGAACTTACCCCGGGACTCGGATCATTGGTGGAAGGGTCGACATCACTGAGTCGCTAGAAGTGGGGGGAGAATCCTGCAGAATAGGTACATCGATAATACTGGCGGGTTAGGACTGTGATCCAAAGCAGCACGAACAATGGTTGCTCAAATAAGAAAAGGAGGTACCTCGCTTGGTTTTCTTTTATTCCTTGTTGGCAAGCCAGGTGTCAGATCACCAGAATGACTTCGTGTCTTCCGTTTCAAGGCGTGCTGCGTTTTCTTCAGTAAGAAATTTGGGTCCAAATGGGCATTTGGATGTGAGAGAAGTACTTTCCCACATATTCACCGGGCCGGCTTAGGTGGAGAAGGAGATGAATCGGAAGAGACAGAAATTACCTCGACAGAGTCTTCCTGGCTCTCGTTATCTTCATTCTGTTATAAGAGGAGCGAGAGATAAGTAAAAGTTAAAAAGGTGATGAGTGGCGAGTGAAAATGAGGACGGATTGGTACCTCTGAGAGTGCGTCGCCAGCTTGAGATTCGTCAACTTCAGATGGCTCGGCCGCAGCCGATTTGCCTTTGCCTTTGTTTTTCTTGGAAGGCGGCTTAGCACTCTTCATGGCTTGTTTCTTAGGTCTCCTAGACCAAAACTTGTCACCTTTCTGGAAGGGGATATGGCATGAAGTCATGATGACCGTAAAGCGGATGAAATAAAAATTGAGGGCGAGTTAGCTTTGGTTACCTTGGGTGCCGGGTTAATCTTGCAGAAGGGCTTAAGGCCGATTTGGCCGCATTTCGCTGCAGGTTCGCCGGTCAGCTTCTTGATGATGGTGACTATGTCTTTTTCCATTAACGCTGTGTGGAAGTAGCATTGGGGATGATCCAGGGTACCGTCAAAATCGCACATCAGGCCGTCTCGGCGGCTCAGGGGAAGGATCCGCCATTCGACCCAACAGCGAATCAAGTCAACCCCGGTGAGACCGTTATTTGTCAAGGATCTCAGTTCGGACAGAATTGGGACCAATTCCGACTCTTCTTCCTCGGTGAGCTTGTCAGGGAGCTTGAAGTTGACTAGGAGACGGCTTGGCGTGTAACCCTGAAGTTTGTTTTCGCCGGCAGGGGATGTTTCCTTGCAGTAGAACCAAGATTCACCCCAGCCCTTGGGATGGCGAGGCATAGTGAGCGCAGGGAACGGACTGTCCCGGCGACGCTGGACGTTGACCCCGCCGAGTTCCAAACTGGGGCCATTGTGGAATACCGTCTGGCGATTCAAGTGGAAGAAATACCAAAACAGAGGGATGGAAGGCTCGATCCGCAAATAAGCTTCTCAAAGGACTTGGAATTGACTCAGGTTGCTTATGGAATTGGGTCCCAGATCCTGGAGTCAGACGTTCATAAAATTCAGGGCATCTCTAAGGAATTTAGATCCGGGCGGTTTAAAACCCCGTTCTAAGTGTTCCACAAAAACTACTATCTCTCCTTCCTTAGGGTTGGGTAGGTCTTCTCCTAACCCGGTGCGCCATCCAATGACGTCTTGAGGATCCAAGCAGCCCGCTTTCACGTAATTCGCCAAAACAGCATCGTCAACTTTGGTGGGGAGCCAATCGCTCTTGAAAACGGCACCCATGCTACAAATAGGCAAGAAAATGGTATTACGTGTCTCGAGCATTTATTATGTAAGTCGGAACTAGCTTCTGTTTAACCCGCCGAATTGGGAGACCGGGTTGGATTGATGTGGCGACCTATCGGAGCAGGGCTATTTTCAGAAGCGATGCTACTATGGGTGGTAACATTTATTCTTTCCGAAACACTAAGGGAAGAACGAGTTTTCCAAACAGTTTTGTGCAAACAGTGAAGGAGGAATGAATCTATCCAATAGATATAACAGCTTACGGACGTGGCTAAAACATGGGCGGTGTGTGATCAGGATGGTGCCTCATGTTCAAAAAGATTAGTCTGTTGCGAAAATCCGCAAGGGCACAGATGGATAGCATTGTCCGAAACACTAGGTACCCTAATGGCGCTCGGTCTAATCAGTTCAACAGTTAAAATGGTGGCGAACATAGAACTTCGAAGCTATGGCAACGGTGGCAGCAAGAACAAGAACTAAATCTACCCTTATAGAAGGGAGCAGTGGCCTAACCTAAAGATCTTGGTCGAAGAAGGTTGGTGACGATGGAGCCTGGCGACGGCGACGACGTGCGGGTGGCGCTGGAGTCCCTCGAACGGCGCCGGAGCTCTTCGAACGGCAGCAGCTTGCAGGCGGCGCCGGAGCTCTTCGAACGGCAGCGGCTTGCGGGTGGCGCCGGAGCTCCTCGAACGGCGACGGTTTGCGGGCGGCGCCTGAGCTTCTCGGACGGCGATGGCCTGCGGGCAGCACCGGAGTTCTTCGGATGGAGGCAGAGATTGCGGCCGGCGGCGGAGCTTTCGGGATGCGGAGCATCTTTTCCTCGCTGTGATGATGGTGGAGAAATCGACGGGACTGGTAGGTGGACAGTGTCAGCCCTGTCCCTTCCGCCTATTTATAAGGATGGGCGCGGGGATCGAGGCGCCGTGAGCGGGAACCGTTGAGAAAGAAAAGATTCGCCATGATGACATCCGAAATTTTTGGGATAATGATGCGCCCAAAAGATCCGTTGAGATTGTGTTGGAGTTCCCGAAAATCGAGGGCTAAGGAGAATGCTGATGGGAAACGCGTTGGCGGCTCAGAGACTTTTTCCGGTACCAATTGGCGAGTTAAGAGTTCTGGTGCAAGGAGGAACACAGAAGAGTGAATCGCCTTCGACTAAAATGGAGGCATTGGCATGAAGATTCAAGTCAATTTGGGGCCTAATGTTGGGGATATTGCCTGCAGTTGTGACCCACCAAATATGGGCCGGGTTACTGTTAAGGCGATTCATCCTTTAAGGCTAGTTGGGCCTCTGTCCGGGCGGTTCGAAGTCGCAGGATGGTTATGATTTATGGAAGGACTCTGGGTTCGACAAGACGGCGACTTAGAGACCGCGGTGGTCACGATTTGTAAAAAGGAAGGGACTCTTGTAAACCCTAAGGCTTCGACCTATATATAAAGGCGAGTCTGGAGGGGGAGAGGGGGGTTAGAAATCATCGAGTGCTAGGTTAGGGCGAGTTACGCCTTCCTTGTAATCGAATCCACATCAATACACACAAAGCAGGACGTAGGCTATTACCTCTTCTCGAGGGGCCGAACCTGGGTAAATCACCGTGTCTCTCCCGCTTAACCCCTTTGAGTCGCCACCAAGGTGCGATGGCTCCAGTACTAAGTCCTTTCACGAGGACATCTGCCGTGACAAAACCACGACACCTAGGGTCCCGCGTGCTCTTCACTTGCTTGGAGAGGACGAAGGAGTACGGCAACGACAGCGACGACCTCATCTGCGATCGGCCATGGCGAAGGAGGAGCTCGCCTGCCTTCTGTCGATCCAGGGAGAGGGAGGAGGAAGAGGAAAGGAGGTGGCGGCGGCTTGGAGGAAACCTAGCCAAGGCACGCACGCCAAGGAATATATAGGGGCAAGGGAGGCTGCCTCGACGTCCGTGATCCACCGCGTCGGCCCTCTGTCTCGCTCTCTCTCTGAAAGACTGACGGAAAGGTGCGGGAGGAGGAAGACGACGTCAACAGGAGAGGGACGAGGACTGGGCTGCCGCGCGAGGAGTGCAGCTGGGCCAGTGAGGAGGAGGAGGCCCACTCGAAGGCTCCAGGTAAGAAAGAAAACCCACTAGTTTTCTTTTTAAAAACAAAAGCCTGCAAACAGTTAAACTCCTAGGTAAACTGTAACATCCCAATTTTTGTAAATTCGGATGTTAATAGATCATTCATTTGCATTCCATATTTTTTATGCATCATTGTGTTCTTGTGAAAATTTTATCGTTATGTGACTGCGGGCAATTTATCGGAGTGGAGATAATATGACTTCACCCCTGTGAGTTAAAGTCACCATTTTGGTTTTGCAAATTTTCTAAACTCCGAAGTATTTTTTTTTTGTTGAGTTTTTCGATTGAGTTGTGTGACCTATTGCATAAAACTTTTTTTTAAAATTTGCATTAGGTGGAACTAGGATTCCTATATATATATTATATATATATTAGTTGTATATGTTATTTTGTTTTCTCCTAAGTTCTAGTGCATATATGTATACTAGTTCCTACCTTCTGTTAGCTAGGAATATATATATATTTTTTACTGTTTTGGTTTTCTTTCTTTTCTTTTTTGCTGCTGTTAGTTTGTTTCTAAAAAAAATATAGAACTGCCAGGCCGAGCCACAAGGGCTCAGCCCAGCCCCCATGCATGCACGCATGCAATTTCCATGCATGCACTCCCTCCCCACGTGAGTACTCCCTCCACTTTCCTTATTTCTCTCCTTCCTTCTTTCTCTCCCTCCTTTTCTTTTTACTCCACACGTTCACCTCTCCCTCTCTTTGCTATTTTCTCTCCCATGATCTCCTTCCCAAAGTTCTCCCTCTCCTTCCTTCTACTCCCCTCCCTAAGCCTATATAACCCCCCCCCACCGTCACCTCTCCCCAACCCTAGCCGCCGTCTCATCCACCGCCACTCCACAAGCCGCCGCCGGCGCCTCACCTCACCGCCGCCCTAGCCGCCGCCGCGAGCAGCGGCAGCAGCCCGAAAGCTGCTGCACCTCGGCCTCGCCGCGGAGGAGGAGCCCTCCCCGAACTCTCTCTCCACCGCCGCCTCTTCCCCGCGGAGGAGGAACCTCACCGCCGCCACCCGACGCCCCACCGCCCGGAGCTACTCCCTCCTTCCTCGCCGGTCATCTCCTTTCTTGCCAGTGCAAGCTACAGCCAGCAGGTAGCTATCCATCTCTCTCTATTTGCATCCACTCAATCTCGGCCCTTAGATCCCATGCAACACCATGCAATGGCTAGGATTAGATCACCTATACCCCTTCGGTTTATTCCGGAAAACCAACGGTTCTCTTGTTCACTTAAGATTTAGCCAGTGGTTTTGCTAGCCATAGGACGTTTGCTCCAAACCAAGAAACACACAGCCACTACAGCCATTAGAAGCTTGCCACGTGTGCCTCATTAGCACTAGCAGTTTAGTAATTTTCGGTCCAGATTTCGAAAACAGAAACGTTCAATCTTATTTTGATCACAACTTTTTATCCCTACGTCCAATGACATTGATTCTTTTTCCAGTAGGTCACAAATTTCCTGTAGTTTCTAAAATATATAAAATTTCTGTGTTTGGAATTTTTAAATATAAGTTAGAGCAGATTTAGTTTAAACACTGTTTTGCCTATTCCAGGAGTTTGAAAAATGATATTGAGTTGATTCTTTTTGCTACTGTTTTCTAGTGATAAAACCTTACTGTGGTAGAATTTTCAGAAGTTTCCAAGTATTTTTACTAGTGTTTTCAACAGAAACAAGTTTCTGTCCTACCGACGCGCGATAAATTCTTTTGCGTAGTCGTTTGCAAATCTTTGCATGTGATGTTATTTTTACTCGTGGCATGATTGAATTGCTTATGGTGTGCTTTGTGTTTGTATCG
The DNA here is from genome assembly GCF_904849725.1 of Hordeum vulgare subsp. vulgare. Lineage (NCBI taxonomy): Eukaryota > Viridiplantae > Streptophyta > Magnoliopsida > Poales > Poaceae > Hordeum > Hordeum vulgare. Next base: position 552,498,023 of record NC_058524.1, on the reverse strand, counting down.
GTAGATCATCCGGAGTGCGAAGCGTGTTACTTAGAGACGCTCGAGCAGGACAACTATCATCAAGGCAAGTCATCTTTGATCATGTTATTTTTACCTATGTTTTCAATGCATAGTAGATCACCTTCTTTGCCCTATTTGCATGCTGCCTAGGTACTTGGAAACTTTAGTCATAGTTGTAGTATCATGTGGTAGGAACACCAACGCCCCGATACTTGGCCCCGGGACGACAATGTTATATATGCTATGCTCTAGTAGACGGGTTATCGGTTGAGTGTATTCCACGAGTGATGCGAGGTTGATATAATAATCAAGACTGGACTAAGACAAGATTTTTAAGACCTCGGACGCAATGCAACACTGGGTGAAGGTCGGTTGATCGGCTCCCTGGAAAACCCAGTGGATGCCCGGGATGCTGGAGAGGCAATGTCATCCTGCGGAAAGCTTCACCCAGGCTCAAAGGGACGAACGGAGACTTCAAGACTCAAGGCTTACCTGCACAGCCACAAGTCATTATGGGCTCTGGCTTGGTTGGACAACGCGGCGACTCTGGACAGGCGGTGCTAGCAGATGTAGACGAACGGTAGGAATGGATGGGCACCGACAGGGATTCAGACGGACCCGTTGAAAGACCATGTTTTGATCATCCGGTCTTCAAACACCCTGAAATGCGAGGACAAACCCGGAGGCGATCAAATCTTGTGGGGAACGTGTGCAAAACTCTGCATAGTACTCAACCTAATCGATTAGCCGTGTCCACGGTCATGGACAACTTGAGCTGAAGGCATTGAATTTCCCCTGAACTCTCGACACAACTTAATAATGATGTGGGTGTTAACAACTATTCGGGTACGAGAACTGGTTGGCGGAACCATCTCGTTAACAACAAACATGTAGTAATATTTTGCTTCCGACCCCTTTTGTTGTAGGAGAAAACTGGCTTTATGCAAAACTTAGCTCCACCGGCCAAATATGCATGTAGAGATAGATGATTATTATTTTACTCCCTCTCTTGATGATTTGCCAGCATATTCAATATGCTGACCTACACGGCTGCAACGTATCATGTTGCAGAGTACTTTTCCGACCAGGAGTGAGGCTACAGTTCTACGCTCAGCGACATGCCCTTGGAGTCGGATGGACTCGTCTACCTGATGCTTCCGCTTAGTCTTCGTTAGATAATCTCATGAGTTTGGCCTTCAGCCACTTTATGGTACTCCGTTATTGTAATAAAGTACTCTTTATGAGATTTCGATTAATAAATCTGTGTGATTGCACTCTTGAATATATACATTATGTACTGTGTGTGTACCAGCATGATCTTGGGATGGTACAGAAACACCAGAGGCTTGACTCGTTGAGTCGGGTCGTTACAGAAATGGTATCAGAGCACGCGCTGACCTTAGGACGTAACCTCTAAGATTGGAAAAGCCTTAGGAAGAAAACTATTTTCTCTTAATCTTCTATTTCCCCCTCTGATCATTTCTGAGTTCTCCCCGATTTTCCAATGTTTAGATGGCCACCTTCATCCCTGTTATGTTCACGGAGTTTTGCCAGCCTGACACCACTATGCCGTTCGGAAAAGAGCTGGTGCAGATCACCAAAGACTTGAGGATTGCTGTGCCGACTATCACAGGGAAGCCAACTTCGTCTTACCCGGAGGATTCATGCTACAGGATCGAGGTGCATATTCCCGGAAGGACATTCGAGCCGCGCACTGAGCCGATGGATTTCAAGTTCATCGCACCCAACTGGATTCTCGGAAGGGACATGGCAATTCATTGTGCACTCGGACGTATCAAGGATGAATACAAAGGCTGCCCTATTTCTCCAGACCTGTTCGCTGTATCCCGGAGAAATGAAGACGGAGACATCATCTCAAACAAGACCAATGACGCTCTCTTGTCTTATGCCCAGACCTTGGAGAAGCACAGCGGAACTCTGGAGTATCACGCGATCAAGGACGCCAGGAAGATCAAGCAACTGTCACTCCGCGAGCTTGAACTTGAAGATGCAGCCCGGGAAGCCCACTATGAGCATGAGCTGGAAGTGAAGGATTTTCTGGAGCGGATCAAGAAGCTGAAGACTCGAGTTGCATACCTCGAGGAGGAACTGGACATGGGCGAGAACCTTCATCCCGAAGGAGACGTAGCCCCCGTGATCAGCAACGACGAGGACTATGAAGAAAGCTCCACCGAAGGACCCGACACCATGCTATTCTGAGGAGGACACTTAGACTAGACCACCAAATTTACTTTATCGTTATACGTGTTAGGCCGATGTTTAGGATTATCGAATTTTGTATCCCTGTGTGAACCTTTGTGATGATTGAATAAGATGTGTGGTGTGATACTTGTGTGTTACATTCATATGGGTAGTGTAATTCCTCTTAGACCATTGTTCTATGCTAATCTCACCCCTCTACAAACATCAGATGCCTCCGAGACGCGCCCCTGAGTCCAACTTTCCGCCGGAACTCACCCAGTTGATCCAGCAACAAAACACCCTGATGCAGCTGATCATCCAGAAACAGAGCAACAACAACCATCATCCACCCCAGGCCGACAACCTTACCCGTTTTCTGAGGTTGAACCCTCCAACTTTCTCCAGCAGCATTGAGCCCATTGTGGCAGATGATTGGCTTCGCAAGATGGAGCGTGAACTTATCACTGCTGGTTGTTCTGAAGCTGAGAAGGTGCGTTTTGCCGCGCATCAACTTGAAGGCCCTGCAGCTGCTTGGTGGGAGAACTACACCACCACTTATCCCATTGCTGGAGTCACTTGGGAGCAATTCAAGCAAGCCTTCCGCACCGCGCATGTCTCAGCTGGTGCAATGAGTCTGAAGAAGCGTGAGTTTCGCAACTTACGCCAGGGGAGTCGCACTGTGGCCCAGTACGTTGATGACTTCAGCATGCTCGCCCGTTATGCACCTGGAGATGTGGTCGATGATGCGGCCAAGCAGGAGAAGTTCTTGGAAGGACTGAATGATGAGCTGAGCATCCAATTGACGGTAGCCACCTTCAACAACTACCAGGAGCTGGTTGATAAGGCCCTCATCTTGGAGGGGAAACATCAGCAAATGGAGAACCGCAAGCGAAAGTATGGGGTTGGAAAGTTCAACTCCGGCACTCAGCAGAAGCCTCGCTACACCCCTTATCCAGGGAATGCCGGGACTGGATCCGGTAAGTTTGGTGGACATGTTCAGCATAACCACCCTGTGCACAACCATGGAGGCCACAACCATGGAAGAAATGGGGATCACCGCAACAACAGCAACTTCAAGAATGGCGGTACTGGCACTCAGCAGAATTCAGCTCCAGCTCAGAAGGATCTGACTCACATCACTTGCTTCAAGTGTTAGAAGAAGGGACACTATGCCACTGATTGTCCCCAGAACAAGCAGGGAAATGGAAAACGGCAACGACAACTCTGCAGCAAAGAAGCCCAATCCTTTTCCTCGAGCTCAGGTGAACCACATTGATGTGGAAGAGGTCTATGATCACCCCGATACTGTGGTTGGTAAGTTTTTGCTAAATTCACATCCAGTATTGGTACTTTTTGATTCTGGTGCAACGCATTCATTCATATCAAGGGTAGTTGTGGAAAAGTATAGTTTGCCAACTAGAACCCTCAGCCAACCCATTAAGGTCAGTTCCCCAGGAGGCATGATGACAGCCGGGATAGGATGCCATGCTTTGAGTCTCAACATCGGGAACCATAATTTTCCCACCGACCTCATCGTATTAGAGTCCCAGGGATTGGATGTAACCCTAGGCATGGATTGGATGGCCAAGTATGAAGGTAATATCGACTGTGCCCTTAAGTCTATTTTGCTCACCACCCCCGAGCAGAAGCGGATTAAGTACGTGTCTCAGCGCCCGACACGGAGTAAGCAAGTAAACTCTCTCACGGGAGTAGTCCAGGAGGAAGTACCGATTGTACAGGAGTACCCAGATGTATTTCCGGAGGAATTGCCGGGCATGCCACCCGATAGAGAGATTGAGTTCTTGATTGAGCTATTACCCGGAACAGCCCCGATATCCAAGAGACCTTATCGGATGCCCGCAAATGACTTGATAGAAACCAAGAAGCAAATTAAGGAGTTGTTGGACAAAGGGTATATTCACCCAAGTTCTTCACCTTGGGGAGCCCCAGTGCTCTTAGTTGAAAAGAAGGACAAGTCCTTAAGAATGGTTGTCGATTATCGTGCATTGAACGATGTGACCATCAAGAACAAGTACCCCTTGCCGATGATCAATGATCTGTTTGATCAGTTAGTTGGATCTCACATATTCTCAAAGATCGATCTTCGATCCGGGTATCATCAGTTGAAGATTCGTGAACAGGATATACCCAAGACAGCCTTTACCACTCGGTACGGCTTGTATGAGTACACGGTCATGTCATTTGGACTGACTAATGCTCCGGCATATTTTATGAATCTGATGAACAAGGTATTTATGGAGTACTTGGACAAGTTTGTCGTGGTGTTCATCGATGACATACTGATATTCTCCAAGAACGAAGAGGAACACAAGGAACATCTGCGTTTAGTTCTGGAGAAGCTTCGAGAGCATAAGTTATATGCAAAGTTCAGCAAATGTGAGTTTTGGTTGAAGGAAGTCGGATTTCTCGGACACGTCATCTCAGGAGAAGGAACAGGAGTGGACCCTGCCAAGGTCGCAGCAGTCACCGAATGGGTAGCACCCACTTCAGTCAAGGAGATCCGCAGTTTCCTCGGACTTGCCGGATATTACCGGAGGTTCATTGAGAATTTCTCAAAGATTGCCAAGCCCATGACAGAGTTATTGAAGAAGGAATCCAAGTATGTTTGGACTAAGGAGTGTGAAACCAGTTTTCAAGAGCTGAAGAAACGTCTTGTGACAGCCCCAGTGCTGATATTGCCGAACATTCAGAAGGATTTCCAGGTTTATTGTGACGCTTCTCGTCAAGGACTTGGAGGAGTGCTCATGCAAGAAGGCAAAGTTGTAGCCTATGCATCGAGACAGCTCAAACCTCATGAGTTGAATTATGCCACACATGACTTGGAACTAGCAGCCGTAGTGCACGCTCTCAAGACCTGGAGACATTTCCTGATCGGAAATAGTTGTGATGTTTACACTGATCACAAGAGCCTGAAATATATCTTCACGCAGAAGGAGTTGAACCTCAGAGAGAGGCGATGGCTAGAGTTGATCAAGGACTACGACATGAGATTGCATTATCACCCAGGCAAGGCAAATGTTGTAGCCGATGCGTTGAGCCGCAAGAGTTATGTGAACACGCTCACAGCGGGAGGATTACCCCAGGAGTTAGTCGATGATCTCCGAGATCTCAAATTGGAGATAGTTCCAAGAGGATTTGTTGCCACACTGGAAATTCAGTCTACTTTGACGGAAAAGATCCGTGAAGCACAGAAGGCTGACAAAGAGATAGCTGAGATTAAGCAGAAAATGGAAGACGGGAAAGCTAAAGGTTTTCGTGAGGATGAACACGGGACTTTATGGTTTGAGGATCGCATCTATGTGCCCAATGATCCCAAACTCAGGAAGTTGATACTTCAGGAAGCTCATGATTCCCCGTACTCGATACACCCCGGTAACACCAAGATGTATCTGGATGTGAAAGAAAGTTTCTGGTGGACAGGATTGAAGAAAGACATTGCCGAGTACGTAGCTATATGCGATGTTTGTCAGCGAGTAAAAGCCGAGCATCAGAAGCCAGCAGGTTTGCTCCAACCTCTGCCGATACCCGAATGGAAATGGGAAAAGCTTGGTATGGACTTCATCACAGGATTACCCAGGACCCGTTCTGGCTATGATTCTATTTGGGTTGTGGTCGATCGTTTGACCAAGGTAGCTCACTTCATTCCGGTGAAGACTACCTACACTAGTGCCAAGCTGGCCAAGATTTATATGACGAGGATCGTATGTCTGCACGGAGTACCGAAGAGCATTGTGACTGATAGAGGGACTCAGTTCACATCAAAATTTTGGCACCAACTGCATGAAACCTTGGGAACGAGATTGGAGTTCAGCACAGCATTTCACCCGCAGACAGATGGACAGACCGAGAGAGTTAATCAGATTCTGGAGGACATGTTGAGAGCTTGCGCACTAGACTATGGGTCTAGTTGGGATGACAATTTACCGTATGCCGAGTTCTCATACAACAACAGCTACCAGACCAGTCTGAAGATGGCCCCTTTCGAAGCTCTATACGGAAGGAGGTGCAGAACACCGTTGATGTGGGATGGAGTTGGAGACCGATAACTTTTTGGTCCCGACCTCATCCGAGATTCTGAAGAGAAGGTCAAGCTTATTCGTGACAGACTCAAGATAGCTCAGTCCAGGCAGAAGAGTTATGCCGACAGCAAACGCAAGGAAGTAATGTACGAAGTGGGAGATCGAGCATATCTTCGGGTGTCTCCACTTCGAGGAATCAAGAGATTCGGTGTGAAAGGAAAATTAGCACCACGTTTCATTGGCCCCTACAAAATTCTGGAACGTAGAGGCGAAGTTGCATACAAACTGGAACTGCCGGAAGGATTGTCCGGAGTTCATGATGTCTTCCATGTTTCCCAGTTGAAGAAATGCCACGCTGAGATGGCCGATGTTCCGTTGAGAGATACAGTGCCCCTAGAGGCCATACAGCTTGACAGCGATCTGACATATGAGGAGAAACCCGTCCGGATTCTCGAGACCGCCAACAGAGTTACCCGCAGCAAGATCATCAAGTTCTGCAAGGTGTTGTGGAGCCACCACACCGAGGAAGAAGCCACCTGGGAACGAGAAGAGGACCTTCGTCGAGACCACCCGCACCTATTTTCTAGCCAACCCGAATCTCGAGGGCGAGATTCATCTTAAGGTGGGTAGGTTTGTAACATCCCAATTTTCGTAAATTCGGATGTTAATAGATCATTCATTTGCATTCCATATTTTTTATGCATCATTGTGTTCTTGTGAAAATTTTATCGTTATGTGACTGCGGGCAATTTATCGGAGTGGAGATAATATGACTTCTCCCCTGTGAGTTAAAGTCACCATTTTGGTTTTGCAAATTTTCTAAACTCCGAAGTTTTTTTTTTGTTGAGTTTTTCGATTGAGTTGTGTGACCTATTGCATAAAACTTTTTTTTAAAAGTTGCATTAGGTGGAACTAGGATTCCTATATATATATTATATATATATTAGTTGTATATGTTATTTTGTTTTCTCCTAAGTTCTAGTGCATATATGTATACTAGTTCCTACCTTTTGTTAGCTAGGAATATATATATGTTTTTTTACTGTTTTGGTTTTCTTTCTTTTCTTTTTTGCTGCTGTTAGTTTGTTTTTTAAAAAAAAATATAGAACTGCCAGGCCGAGCCACAAGGGCTCAGCCCAGCCCCCATGCATGCACGCATGCAATTTCCATGCATGCACTCCCTCCCCACGTGAGTACTCCCTCCACTTTCCTTATTTCTCTCCTTCCTTCTTTCTCTCCCTCCTTTTCCTTTTACTCCCCACGTTCACCTCTCCCTCTCTTTTCTATTTTCTCTCCGATGAAATCCTTCCCAAAGTTCTCCCTCTCCTTCCTTCTACTCCCCTCCCCTAAGCCTATATAACCCCCCCCCCACCGTCACCTCTCCCCATCCCTAGCCGCCGTCTCATCCACCGCCGCTCCACAAGCCGCCGCCGGCGCCTCACCTCATCGCCGCCCTAGCCGCCGCCGCGAGCAGTGGCAGCAGCCCGAAAGCTGCTGCACCTCGGCCTCGCCGCGAAGGAGGAGCCCTCCCCGAACTCTCTCTCCACCGCCGCCTCTTCCCCGCGGAGGAGGAACCTCACCGCCGCCACCCGACGCCCCACCGCCCGGAGCTACTCCCTCCTTCCTCGCCGGTCATCTCCTTTCTTGCCGGTGCAAGCTACAGCCAGCAGGTAGCTATCCATCTCTCTCTCTATTTGCATGCACTCAATCTCGGCCCTTAGATCCCATGCAACACCATGCAATGGCTAGGATTAGATCACCTATACCCCTTCGGTTTATTCCGGAAAACCAACGGTTCTCTTGTTCACTTAAGATTTAGCCAGTGGTTTTGCTAGCCATAGGACGTTTTCTCCAAACCAAGAAACACACAGCCACTACAGCCATTAGAAGCTTGCCACGTGTGCCTCATTAGCACTAGCAGTTTAGTAATTTTCGGTCCTGATTTCGAAAACAGAAACGTTCAATCTTATTTTGATCACAACTTTTTATCCATACGTCCAATGACATTGATTATTTTTCCAGTAGCTCACAAATTTCCTGTAGTTTTTAAAAATATATAATTTTTCTGTGTTTGGAATTTTTAAATATAAGTTAGAGCAGATTTAGTTTAAACACTGTTTTGCCTATTCCAGGAGTTTGAAAAATGATATTGAGTTGATTCTTTTTGCTACTGTTTTCTAGTGATAAAACCTTCCTGTGGTAGAATTTTCAGAAGTTTCCAAGTATTTTTACTAGTGTTTTCAACAGAAACAAGTTTCTGTCCTACCGACGCGCGATAAATTCTTTTGCGTAGTCGTTTGCAAATCTTTGCATGTGATGTTATTTTTACTCGTGGCATGATTGAATTGCTTATGGTGTACTTTGTGTTTGTATCGGTAGATCATCCGGAGTGCGAAGCGTGTTACTTAGAGACGCTCGAGCAGGACAACTATCATCAAGGCAAGTCATCTTTGGTCATGTTATTTTTACCTATGTTTTCAATGCATAGTAGATCACCTTCTTTGCCCTATTTGCATGCTGCCTAGGTACTTGGAAACTTTAGTCATAGTTGTAGTATCATGTGGTAGGAACACCAATGCCCCGATACTTGGCCCCGGGACGACAATGTTATATATGCTATGCTCTAGTAGACGGGTTATCGGTTGAGTGTATTCCACGAGTGATGCGAGGTTGATATAATAATCAAGACCGGACTAAGACAAGATTTTCAAGACCTCGGACGCAATGCAACACTGGGTGAAGGTCGGTTGATCGGCTCCCTGGAAAACCCAGTGGATGCCCGGGATGCTGGAGAGGCCATGTCATCCTGCGGAAAGCTTCACCCAGGCTCAAAGGGACGGACGGACACTTCAAGACTCAAGGCTTACCTGCACAGCCACAAGTCATTATGGGCTCTGGCTTGGTTGGACAACGCGGCGACTCTGGACAGGCGGTGCTAGCAGATGTAGACGAACGGTAGGAATGGATGGGCACCGACAGGGATTCAGAGGGACCCCTTGAAAGACCATGTTTTGATCATCCGGTCTTCAAACACCCTGAAGTGCGAGGACACACCCCGAGGCGATCAAATCTTGTGGGGAACGTGTGCAAAATTCTGCAGAGTACTCAACCTAATCGATTAGCCGTGTCCACGGTCATGGACAACTTGAGCCGAAGGCATTGAATTTCCCCTGAACTCTCGACACAACTTAATAATGATGTGGGTGTTAACAACTATTCGGGTACGAGAACTGGTTGGCGGAACCATCTCGTTAACAACAAACATGTAGTAATATTTTGCTTCCGACCCCTTTTGTTGTAGGAGAAAACTGGCTTTATGCAAAACTTAGCTCCACCGGCCAAATATGCATGTAGAGATAGATGATTATTATTTTACTCCCTCTCTTGATGATTTGCCAGCATATTCAATATGCTGACCTACACGGCTGCAACGTATCATGTTGCAGAGTACTTTTCCGACCAGGAGTGAGGCTACGGTTCTACGCTCAGCGACATGCCCTTGGAGTCGGATGGACTCGTCTACCTGATGCTTCCGCTTAGTCTTCGTTAGATAATCTCATGAGTTTGGCCTTCAGCCACTTTATGGTACTCCGTTATTGTAATAAAGTACTCTTTATGAGATTTTGATTAATAAAGCTGTGTGATTGCACTCTTGAATATATACATTATGTACTGTGTGTGTACCAGCATGATCTTGGGATGGTACAGAAACACCAGAGGCTTGACTCGTTAAGTCGGGTCGTTACAGAAATGGTATCAGAGCACACGCTGACCTTAGGACGTAACCTTTAGGATTGGAAAAGCCTTAGGAAGAAAACTATTTTCTCTTAATCTTCTATTTCCCCCTCTGATCATTTCTGACTTCTCCCCGATTTTCCAATGTTTAGATGGCCACCTTCATCCCTGTTATGTTCACGGAGTTTTGCCAGCCCGACACCACTATGCCGTTCGGAAAAGAGCTGGTGCAGATCACCAAAGACTTGAGGATTGCTGTGCCGACTATCACAGGGAAGCCAACTTCGTCTTACCCGGAGGATTCACGCTACAGGATCGAGGTGCATATTCCCGGAAGGACATTCGACCCGCGCACTGAGCCGATGGATTTCAAGTTCATCGCACCCAACTGGATTCTCGGAAGGGACATGGCAATTCATTGTGCACTCGGACGTATCAAGGATGAATACAAAGGCTGCCCTATTTCTCCAGACCTGTTCGCTGTATCCCGGAGAAATGAAGACGGAGACATCATCTCAAACAAGACCAATGACGCTCTCTTGTCTTATTCCCAGACCTTGGAGAAGCACAGCGGAACTCTGGAGTATCACGCGATCAAGTAAATCTTGAGCTTGAGAAATAAAGAAGGGTGTTTTGAAACCTAGTTGAAAACTATTATAGTTGAAACCCCACTTTCAAACACCACTTCATCATCACATAGCACATCAACATCACATACCACATACATGGATCAACAACAACAACAAACACAATGAAGGCATGAATGATATGGATGCATGAATGCAAAGGGGAGACAAGGTATGATCACATGAAATAACACATGAAATATAGCTCTCATAGCAATGACATCATGGGCCCACACATGGCAAGGTTCCAAATATGGCAAGTTACACTTGGGGCATTACAAACTCTCCCACACTACAAAAATATCTCGTCCCGAGATCTAGGACTGAAAGAACTCTGGGAATTCGGAACGGAGGTGATCCTCGCGTTCCCAAGTGGCCTCTTTATCGAAATGATGTGACCACTTCACCTTGAGAAACTTGATTGACTTGTTGTGGGTCTTGCGCTTAGTCATCTCGAGAACGAAAACTAGATGCTCACGATAGGATAGGTCGGGTTGAAGGTCGATATCTTGAAGAAGAACTGTGCGCTCGGGAGTCTAGAAGCATCTCCGGAGCTGAGAGACATGGAACACGTCATGCACGTTTGCAAAGTTGGAAGGGAGCTCAAGCTGATACGAAAGGTCGCCTCTCTTGCCGACAACTCTGAAAGGACCAACGAAATGAGGAGCAAGCTTGCCTTTGATGCCAAAACATTGTGTGCCCTTCATAGGAGACACTTTGAGATAGACGAAGTCATCGAGCTCATAAGACATGTCACGATGCTTGTTATCATAGTAGCTCTTCTGACGGGACTGCGTTGCTCTTAGATTATCCCGAATGACCCGACACATCTGTTATGCTTCTTCGATCAAGTCATTCCCAAGAATCTGACGCTCGCCAGTCTCGGACCAGCTGAGCGGGGTACGGCACTTCCTACCATAGAGAATCTGAAACGGAGCTTTGCCTGAACTAGCTTGATAACTGTTGTGATACGAAAATTCAGCGAAGGGCAGGCAGTCTTCCCACTTCATGCCAAAATAAATGACACAGGCTCTCAGCATATCCTCAAGGGCCTGATTGACTCTCTCCACTTGCCCACTAGTCTGAGGATGAAAAGTTGTGCTGAATCGTATCTTCGTACCCATCGCAGACTGAAAAGAGTCCCGGAACTTGGAAGTGAAGATACTTCCGCAATCCGGAGAAATCAACATAGGCACGTCATGCAAAGATACTATCCTGGAAATATACAGCTCTGCAAGCTGAGCTGCCGAGATGGATTCCTTGACTGGAAGAAAATGAGCCACTTTACTCAACTTGTCGATGACGACGAGGATGGCATCGTTACCCTTCTTGGACTTCGGAAACCCGGTGACGAAATCCATCTCAATATGGTCGAACATCCACTCGGGAATGGGCAATGGATGCAAAAGACCTGTTGGACGTTGATGCTTGATGACCCACAAGTATAGCGGATCAATCGTAGTCCTTTTGATAAGTAAGAGTGTCGAACCCAACAAGGAGCAGAAGGCTCTGGTAAACAGTATTCAGCAAGGTAATAACTGCAAGCACTGAAAGTAACGGTAACAAGTGATGGTGTAGTGAGGTGCAACGTAGCAAGCAAAAAGTAACAAGTAGTAGCAATGGTGCAGCAAGTGGCCCAATCCATTTTGTAGCAAGGGACAAGCCTGAACAAAGTCTTATAGGAGGAAAAACGCTCCCGAGGACACACGGGAATTTCTGTCATGCTAGTTTCATCATGTTCATGTGATTCGCGTTTGTTACTTTGATACTTTGATATGTGGGTGGACCGGTGCTTGGGTACTTCCCTTACTTGACTATTATCAAAATACCGAACGAATACCAAATTCACATGACTATTATCAGCATGACTTATCCCATGTCCTCAGGAACAAAAGTAACTACTCACAAAGCATAATCATAATCATGATCAGAGGTGTAATGAATAGCATCAAGGATCTGAACATAAACTCTTCCACCAAGTAATCCAACTAGCATCAACTACAAAGAGTAATCAACACTACTAGTAACCTTACAAGTACCAATCGGAGTCGCGAGACGGAGATTGGTTACAAGAGATGAACTAGGGATTGGAGAGGAGATGGTGCTGATGAAGATGTTGATGACGATGCCTCCCCTCCGACGAGAGGAGTGTTGTTGATGATGATGGCGACGATTTCCCCCTCCGGGAGGGACGATCGTCCTGCCGGAGCTCTAGATTGGATCTGCTCAAGTTCTGCCTCGTGGTGGCGGCGAAACCACGAAAAAGCTCCCAAGATTGATTTATTCTGGAACGAAACCCTTCATATAGCAAAAGAGGGGGGCCAGTGGGCCGTCAGGGAGCCCACAAGCTTGCTAGCCGCCACTAGGGGGTGGCGGCTACTAGGCTTGTGGCGCCCTGGTAGCTCCCCTCTGGTACTTCTTTCGCCCAGTATTTTTTATATAATCCCAAAAACATACACGTAAATTTTCAGGGCATTTGGAGTTGTGCAGAATAGTGGACTAAGATTTGCTCCTTTTCCAGTCCAGAATTCCAGCTGCCTGAATTCTCCCTCCTCAAATAAACCTTGCAAAATAAGAGAGAAAAGGCATAAATATGGTACCACAAAGTAATGTAACAGCCCATAAAGTAATAAATATCAACATGAAAGCATGATGCAAAATGGACGTATCAATCTCTTCTTTCACCATTCGACATACATCACATTCATTTACGAACTGAGCAATCTCATGCTTCATGCGAGTCCACCAGAAGGTCTGTTTCAAGTCCTCATACATCTTGGAGCTACCTGGATGTATTGAGAGCAAAGAGTTATCAGCTTCTTCCATGATAACCTTTCTAACATCACCTTTCGGAACGACAAGACGATCCTCAAATAATAATGTGTCTCTGGCATCAACACTGAAGCACTTATATTTAGGAACTCCCTTTGCCAAGCCAATCTTAACTTTCTTCACCATTGCATCAAGAAGTTGTGCTGCTCGGACTTGGTCTTCCAAGGTAGGAGAGATCTGAAGATTTGCAAGAAATCCCTGAGGTACTAACTGAAGGTTGAGCTTTCTGAAAGATTCACAAAGGTCAGGCTGGAGAGGCTTCAGAATGAGACTGTTGCAGTAAGCCTTCCTGCTCAAAGCATCTGCCACGACATTAGCTTTGCCTGGAGTGTACTCAACACTCGGATTAAAATCTTGGAGCATTTCCACCCAACGATTTTGCCGAAGATTGAGTTTAGGCTGGGTGAAGATGTACTTGAGACTCTTGTGATCAGTAAACACTTCAACCTTTCGTTCCAACAAGAGGTGTCTCCAAGTCATCAGAGCATGTACCACTACCGCCAGCTCAAGATCATGAACAGGATAATTCTTCTCACTTGGCTTCAACTGCCTCGAGGTATAAGCTACCAATTTCTTGTCTTGCATCAACACATCACTAAGATCTTGAAGAGAGGCGTCACAGCACACTTGGTAAAGTTTGGAGTCATCAGGAGGAACCAAGACTGGAGTAGAGGTGAGCTTCTCTTTGAGTGTGTCGAAGGCCATCTGACACTCTGGACACCAGACATACTTCACACCCTTCTAAAGAAGACTTGAGAGATGCTTAGCAATCTTGGAGAAGTTTTCAATGAATCTTCTACAATAGCTTGCAAGCCCGAGAAAGCTTCGAAGCTGGTTCACATTTTGCGGAGGGTCCCACTCAACAATGGCATGCACCTTCGACGGATCAACTTTGATGCCCTCGGCAGAGATGATGTGCCCAAGGTAGGCAACTTCTTTCAACCAGAACTCACATTTGGAAAACTTGGCATAGAACTTATGCTCTCTCACCTTATCAAGCACCAGCCTGAGATGTTCTTCGTGCTCTTCCTCAGTTTCTGAAAAGACCAGAATATCATCGAGATACAGCAAGACGAATTCATTCTTGAACGGGTAGAATATATAGTTCATCATTCGAAAAAATGTCAGTGGAGCATTTGCGAGACCAAAAGACATTACTGTATACTCGTACGAGCCAAAACTTGCCCTGAAAGCAGTCTTTGGAATATCCACTTCGCGAATGCGAATTTGATGATAGCCCATCCTGAGATCAAGCTTGGAGAAGACCTTAGCCCCTTTCAATTGCTCGAACAACTCATTAATGTTAGGAAGTGGATACTTGTTTCTGATTGTCTTCTTCTCCAATGGACGGTAATCGACACGCATTCGGTCTGTGCCATCCTTCTTCTCGACAAACAGCACTCCGCAGCCCCAAGGAGAAGAGCTTGGTCCGATCAGACCCAGACGCTCCTACTCATCGAGGTGTCTCTTCAGTTCCTTCAACTCTTCTGGACCCAATTTGTACGGCCGTTTGCACACAGGCTCAGTACCCGGTTCAAGCTCAATAACGAATACAACTTCTCGGTGCGGAGGCATTCCTGGCAGTTCTTCTGGAAACACATCTTCATATTTGCACACCACTTGGACTTGCGAAATTGGAGAAATCTCACCCTTCTCATTTAAGGAAAATAGACGGATTGTGTCATCGCGCGCAGCAAAGATAATCACGTCCTCCGAAGAGTGAGTTAGCTTCACTTCTTTAGCTTCACAATCAATATATGCCTTGTTCATAGCCAACCAGTCCATACCAAGGATCAAATCAATGTCGGAATTTCCCAAGACATACGGAGAAGCCAGAAAAGCATAATCGCCCATCTTGACAAAGACATCAGGAACTACATAATTTGACCTCATCTGTGCACCCCGAGAAACAACACCCAAAGGTCTATCCAAAATTGTCGAGGGGAAATCATGCTTGATGAAAAATGACTTTGACATAAAGCAATGTGAAGCACCAGAATCAAACAAGACTTTAGCAGGAAAATCATTGACTGAAAGGTTACCCATAATCACGTCTGAGGAGTTGTCTGCTTCAGCTGCATTCACCATATTGACTCTAGCAGACCTGGGGTTGAACTTCACGATAGCATTGCTTGGAGGTTTGCCTGGAGGAGGAGGCGGAAGACGCAGCTGAGAAGTGCACTTGTTGGCATAGTGACCCTTCTACCCACACTTGTGACAAGTAACATCTGCCGGCTGACGGTATTGTGTCTGAGGAGTCCCTTGCTTCTGCTGCTGAAACCTCTGCTCGAAAGCTGGGTTGGGTGGGTGGGAACAACCACGGCCACCTGATTGCTTGAACTGCTACGTGTGCCGAGGAGGATGAAGAGACACCCAATATTTATGTTGCTTCTGAACCACCTGAGTTGAGGAAGACGAGCTGGAATCTCTGAAACACTTCTTCGAATTCTCCACCCTGAGCAAAGCTGCCTCAGCCTTGAGAGCCAAGTTGTAGAACTTATCAAACTCCTCAGGATCGTGCAAAGCGAGGGCTAGCTGCAAATCCTCTTTCAAACCACCTCTGAACTAATAGATCTTCCTCTTATGATCTGGAATGTCATGCAAGGCATATCGGGCTAGCTTGTGGAACTCGACGTTGTACTTGTACATGGAGTTACCACCTTGCTTCAAGCGCCTAAACTTCTCACGCATTTCCTCCACAAAGCTAGACGGGATGTAGTGGGACCTGAAGTCTCTGCAGAACTCATCCCAAGTGATCACTCTGGCACCCCTAAAATCCTTCAACTGCTGCCACCAGATCGATGCTTGCCCCTTCAGCTGGAATGCTGCAAACTTGATGAAATCCTCCGGACGAACATTGCTGCACTCAAAGTGCTTGTTCATGTCGCGAATCCAATCCTCAGCGTCAAAAGGTTGATTACACGACGTGAAGGTCTTTGGCTGATTTGACAGGAATTGACTCAGATTAGCAAACTGATTGCCACCATGGTTGAAGTTGCCTTGCTGCTGATTAGTCTTCTCTTGCAACAACTGGATCAACATCTGAGTGTTTGCATTTGTAGCAGCCATCACCAATTGCCAAGCCTCTGCAGGAGGAGGAGGTGGTGGAGGGGTTGGTGGCGGTATCTCAGCACCCTCACGACCTGGATTCTGACGAGTTGGTGGAGCCATCCGGAAGACGGACAACTCATTAGCCCACAGAATAATATTGAAGGTAAAGCTGAATCAAAAAGGCAGGAATACCTCAACAGGAATATAGAAATTGCACTCGAACAAAATAGTAGGAATGCTTCCTCAAAGTGACTGTCGACAAAAATCTGATTAAGACCACTTGCAAACAAGTATGAGCTAGAACAGCTCGGAACAAACGTATGATCGATATTTCATCCGATATCTTCGTGGATAAGATCGCACGGGCTCGAATTTACTGTAGCCATCTTGTGCAAGGTAGTGCACACGACTTACAAAGCATCCCCGAGTCGTAGCAAGCTACAAGGACTCTTTAAGATACAACGAGAACCGATGTAAGAAGACCGTGAACAAACGTACCCACTGAATGTCGAATCCCAACCTCACATCATGCATGTGTAGGAAGATTGTCCTATAAGTCACTACTTGATATCCCACCTATGAATTCCCGAAATATCTGGTCATGCAATCTGGTACACGGATACAAGGAGTAATATTCACACAACTCCTATAGTAACCCGTCCAATGTATCACATCCGTCAACACATAACCAGAATCTCGGACCTTCATCTACTACAGACCCTCATGATCACAATGATACAAAGTATGGAAGTACTCCCGAACAATCTGCACCAGTACTGGGGACATCGGGGTTATCTCGCCACTACTAGTATTGAAGCAATTACGAACATCCTTCGTTCTGAGATACTCAAAAATCTGAATGATGGCGATGTGCACAAGAACCCTTGGATCTCAACTCCTTGGAAAAAATCAAGGAAGACAGGAGGCACCAAGACAGAACTCCGTCACATCGATATCATATAGATTTCAAAATACCCGCGTGATCCTAAAAAAAATTGAGCGAGAAGAGGAGTAGAATTTATATTTCCTAAGCCGAGAACCTCACCAGAGCATGGAAGAGGAGAAAAAAGAAACCTACTCTCAGATATAACTAAGACTCAAAACATATTATTAGACTTGACTCGGCCAAGTACGATCACACAAAGGCTCCTATGGTCGTAAGGCTCTGATTACCAACTTGTAACGACTAAGATGCGGTCCTTTCCTATTTAGGGGGCAATGCCCCAAAATGGAAAGAAGCGCATCTATGCGTTTCGCAAGCAAGATAAACATAGCACCATAATTTAAGAATGACAAATAGGGAATCGTTTGCCATCTCACATAGATAATATCAGAGTTTACATCCACACATTTATTCAAACAAGGTAGTTCTGCTACAGACTACATAACATAAGAAAAAGGCTATGCTATCACGCATGCTTGCCCACGATCACGACCACGGCCTCAGTCTTCTGGATAGTTCACGTAGAGGCGGTCGTTCTCCTCATCGTACTGACACGCCAGCTGCGTGCCGTCGGGATCACCTGTGTCGGGCGTACCTATACCTGTTGGGGTGTTCAAGTAATCTGTGAGCCTAGGGACTCAACAATCTATGACCTCGGTACCGAAACTAGTCAAGTTATTAGGTGAGGAAGGTTCAGTGTTTAGGTTGCGGCATCCTAAGCTTATATGGTGCATAACTTACGTAGAACAAAGTTATAGATGTGGTGGTCTACGCGAGCGGTCGAAGACTAGGTGATCACTAAGTGATCCTGAACACCTACTTACGTCAAACATAACCCCACCATGTTCCTGATCGAAGAGAGGTCTTTGAAGGGGACAGTCACGGTTACGCACACGGTTGGCAGTTTTATTAGAATTAGTTCAAGTTATCTAGAACTGGATGTTAACAAATAATCCATGTTGCCACATAATCGAGGGAACGGCTTTACGAAAGATTAAACCCTGCAGGGGTGATCCAACTAGTCCATCACAAACGATCATGGGCCGCAAAGTAATCCTCTATCACAAATCTCGTGATCTCGTCAGATTCCTTAGAGGAAAACCTCAACTCCTGGGAGAACCAAAGCTTCACCGTGATTCCTATACGCAAGATATATTGCTAAGGTAAGACAAGACTAGCAAGACCCCCTGACATGTCGACGACCCCTATAAGAGCCGCGTATCTCAGTCTCAGGACACGCCGGATAAGCAAAGCATACGGTGGCCAGAGAAATCTCCCGAGTTGCCCCGGGATGGCCCGCACGGTGCGCTAGTTTGGACCAACACTCATGAGGAGCACTGGCCCGGGTTGTTGATTAAATCCTTGGGGTAGTTATTCCCTATGCAAATTATTATTAGGTGATTGGCAAATTAAAACCAATGTTGGGTCCTGTCGGACAAGTCTTAACACTACACGATTTATCAAGGGGGTCCCCATAACAACCCCGAACGTGTTAGTAGCAATAAGTTATGGAATCAGACACCGGTAGCAGGAAACTAAGGTGGCAATAACGGAACAAATAACCCGGCAAAAGCTAGGCCTTCCATCATTTACCAATTGTATAGGTGCATTAATTAAATAGTAGTTAACAACATAATGATATCAAATTCTCATGTTATCACATGAGACAGCTGGTACCTGCAACTAGCAAAGCTATCATTAGAAGTTGAGCATGCCTACTTAGCCAAACAAGATTAGCTAGGAGGGGAAGGTGTTTGGGTTTCATGGCAATATCAGGAGGCATTTATATCAAGTGGTAGGCAGCGAGCATATATCGAAGGAAACGTGAGTCTAAGCATAACAAAGCTAGATACGGTATCAGGGTCACGGTCATCTTGCCTGTGATGTCTTCAGCTTGGAACTGCTCTTGTTCGTCCTGCACATACTCTCCAGAATCCACCCACTCACTCTCTGATCCCGGTGCTACCCAAGATAAAAATAACAGCCAATGAACAACAACACAACATGATGCAAGAAACAGATGATGCATGAGATGACAATGAAGCCTGCATCTCTAATCTAGTCACCTGCATATGCATGAGAAGAGAAGATAAACTTCTGGACATAACTTCTCTCTAAGCTATCTTGACATGCATGAAGATTACATGAACATGTGCATCACGAGAAAACAATCCAAAAACATATAAAGAACGTTGGGAACGGAGCTACGGATCAACCGGAAACTATGAAACAAGATATGGAGACCTACTGGTCAAATCCACCACAAGCACACTCCAATGGCACACTTCTGGTATTCCTAGGTTGCCACATGATCAAAAAAACAAGTATAGGTCGGGTGGTGCAAAGTAACTCACCACACCACCAACTATGCACCACAAGCTTCAAAACAACAAAAGTATGCAATCTGTCCTAAACAGCATCGTAGCAGTTTGTGAGCAACATGCAAAGCACCTACAGCCACCCAAATGTGCCAAAGAAGATATGTGGCAAAAGCTATCCAAAATCTCTACAATCCTGAGCAAAAAGATAATACAAAGGAGTCACACACAGAAAGATCTATAGGTGCTAACTTGGACAAAAATAACAGATTTCACGGACTTAGTGAAAATCTCAGATTCTCACCAGGTGTTTATGCTCTGAAGCATTTTGAAAGCCTCCAAAGTAATATCTATAGGAAGTGAAAGTGCATGAAATTTAACAAAGGTCTAGACAAACCCAAAATCTCGAACTCTCTAGTTGATTGCAAGGGCTGATTCCCAACACATGAGCTTTTGCAACCACAACAACAAGGGAAGAAAATAATAGCAGTTTCTCAGACTTAGTGAAAATCAAAAAAATTCACCAAGCTGACAATTTCAGCCACATACCTAGTTGGACAAGGCACAACTTGCACATACAAACTCCTAAGCATAAAACAAAACCAACATGTTCCAAAGTGAAATCTGATTCCACCAATGGATTCCTAGGAAAATTCTACCCCAAAAACATATATAAAACCTAGGAACTTGCATACCACATGTAGGCACAAAGTTGAAAGGAAAAACAACATGGAATCATATAGCTCAAATAGTGCCATATCATATGTGATACTCACTAGTTCATCACCTACACATGCACTTGCACACACCCACAACTCCAATGGTGAACATGAGGGTTGGACCTCATGTATGTGTGCCATAGCACATCACCATACACACTCACATACAATCAAAGCATGCACACCTAGCACCTACACATGCTAGTTCTAACACACACACATGCACACACTAAATCCCTACACACACACCTACACATGATTATGAGCTCACACTCACAAGGGCACCCACACAAACACATACACTCACACATGGGTGACCTTGCAACAACGACAACACTCTACTCCTACACATGCACTAGTGCACATATGCACAAGCACACATACACACACCATGGATACATACACCTACATAACACTAGTAGAAAAAGGGCCTTCTGTCCCGGTTCGTAAGGGCATTCTGTCCCGGTTTCAGAACCGGGACAAAAAGGTCGTTACTAATGCCCTTGACCTTTAGTCCCGGTTCTTACATAAACCGGGACAGATGGGCCTACACGTGGCCGGTGCAGCGAGCCCAGGCAGGAGGCCCTTTGGTCCCGGTTGGTGGCACCAACCGAGACCAATAGGCATCCACGCGTCAGCATTTCAGGTGCTGGGGTTTTTGTTTTTTTTTGAAAGGGGGGTTAGGGGGTTTCGGGGTTAATTTAGGTGTTTCATGTATTATGTTAGCTAGCTAATTAATAGAGAGAAGTGTCCTCTCTTATCTCCTTGCTTTGTCGACGCTACATACTATGCGTATAAAGAGGACTAGACATGCTAGCTAGTAAGAAAATGAAGGAAATAGAAGATCATCATGAACATATGCATACAAAGAGAAGTTATATCGACCACCTCTCCTTCTCTGAGAGATTGGTCGAACAACAAGTTCTCATATATCTATCCGATGCTACTGGCTACATATATAGAATATAATTATCTCTTACAATATAATTTCCTAATTACAATTCAAATGATTAGGGTTCACATGGTATTCTCCGTTTTTAGCGATCACGTGGTCAAGAAAGAATGCCACCAATTCCTCTTGAATTCCTCGCATACGATCTGCTGGTAGGAGTTCATTCCGCATCCTAAATATCTAATTTGAAGAAGGGGGTCAATACATATATATGAATAAATGAAACTGAACACAAATGTTGGTAATAAAACAAAATTGTGAATATTATTATTTACGCACTTCATATTGTTTGTTAGAGTAGCCCCGCTCATAGGTCGTGTGGCGGATGGACTCGCAAATGTAGTATCCACAGTAATCATTCCCTGGTTCCTGCCACAACCACTTTACAAGAAATAGAGGTCAATCAAACTGATAGTTAGCAAGCATGCTAAATGATATTGATGAAACTAGCGCTTGAATCACTAGGAGATGCGTTTAACATGCTACTATAGTACTTACTTTCGGGTGTCTAAATTGCAGCTTCTTCGGCAGTCCCGTAGTTTTTGAGGTGAATTTTTTCCAAACCCTGCATGAGAAAGAAAACAATTACTTGATCTCAGGAAATGAACAAAGTTGTCGATATTGTGCGATAATGATCGATTTAACTTACTTCTGTAGAATTTCAGTCATGTCCGCATACTCCTTGGGATCTTTTCGTCTCGAGTCTAAGACAGTTACTAGTCCCTGCTCAAGCTTAATATCTAGGATAATATAGTGGAAGTTCTGCACGCATGCATAACTCATCAATTACATTACTATAACCTTGACTAATAAGGGAAACTGAATACGCACAAGACAGTAACACTCAGTGGAATTCGTAAGGGAATAGTATTATAGCTTTGTTTTGATTCAATACAAACGATTATAGCAGGTTGGCCTCGGTATCTTTGGCCTGAAATTGAATCATAAATGCATCTACGAGATTTGTGTTATACCAAAATCGAAGGCCGCAACCAAATCTAATCGGCAGCATAGAAGTGATCTTTGACTATCATGCCATGACTCAAGGAAGGGCATCGCGGCTTCCATGTGCACGCTCTTGGTGACACCACCAGCGGCTGCATGTCAACCGGTACCTACATTTTTGTTCCCCTTTCAGCATAGATGAAATGGACCGTTCTTATTGCTGTGATCAATTTCTGTTGTAGGACCACACGTCAACCCCGTTGGTCATGTGCATGGGGCACCCGAATATGAAATCCGCCATGCTGGTGACCTGGAAATGTGAAAGCTGGAGGGGACCCCCGATGGCATCGACGAAAAGGAGCACGCAGTCCAGGGGGAGCGGCGGTGCTAGCCATCCTTCCCACCCCCTCCGATGTGCTCATGCCACCCCATATTCCCGATCTGGAGCAGGAGGGACGAATGCAGCTACAAGCGCTAGCATGGTGGTCCATTGCGTTGTGACCGTTGATGTCTACGCACGCTTCTATTCTTGTAGACTATGTTGGGCCTCCAAGCGTAGAGGTTTGTAGGATAGCAGCAATTTCCCTCAAGTGGATGGCCTAAGGTTTATCGAACTCACGGAAGTAGAGGTTGAGGATGGTCTCTCTTAAGAAACCCTGCAATTAAGAAACAAGAAGTTTCTTGTGTCCCCAACACACCTAATAAAATGGTAAATTGTATAGGTGCACTAGTTCAGCGAAGAGATGGTAAAATATGGGTGATAGGTGTGGCAAAGCAAGGTAATATAAATCTGTAATAAAAATTACAGCAAGGTAGCAAGTGACAAAAGTGAGCATAAACATTGTAACAATGATGAGAAACAAGGCCTAGGCTTCATACTTTCTCTAGTGGCAACTCCCAACAACATTAACATAGTCTAATCATATGATACTTCCACTAAAACATGCAATGGTGACGTACTCGGAGGTCGTTCCTTTGTGATCAAGAGAGGACGAGAATTATGTAGGGCTACAAAATCACACCTCAGAGTTCGTAGTTCTCATCTATGGATTTCCCAATGTCATCACGGCCATCCAAAGAGAGTACCACAATCACAACAATGTATCTCAAGGATAGTCAAAGACAAGCACCAAGAGACTCTCAATCTTCAATGAATTCACAAAAGAGGAAATCACTCATGAAAATATTCTTCTAATCCATGTCCAATAGACCGCCTTCATCATGGTCTCGGGGATTATACTAGATAAGATCAAGTGAGTACATCAATCCAATACATAGAAGAAGGGGAAACATCATGGGATCACCCTAGGTTAACATAGCCTATGATCACAATCAAGATCACGTCATGGAAGATAGAATTAACCACATAGTAACTGTAGAAGACCTCAGCCCCCAGGAGGAACTACTCCCGCTTCATGAAGGTAGGAAGCAATGTCGATGGAGATGAATTCGGGGGCACTTCCCCATCCCGGCACGGTGTTGGCACAGGAATTCTGGTCCCCCAAAACTTGTTGGCGATGGCGGCAGAGATCAGAATTGCTTTTGGATAAAAGAGTTCCAGAATCAGGGTTTCCTCCACGGGGTTAAAATAGGAGCCAAGGTAGGGCACCATAGGGGGTGGGCCCCACCCACGCGACCTCCTCGCGCGGCCAGTGCGCAGGCCGCGACACCAGGCCTTTAGGTGGCCTGGTGGCCCCCTCTGGCCCTCCTTCGGTCATCTCGAGTCTTCTGGAACGCTGATTTTTTATATATTTTTTGTGGAATTTTTTGAGCATTGTAAATATGGGTATAAACCTGCAATTCACAAACATCAGCAGACAGAAACTGACATTCCACGTGTGCAACTATTTTGCACCCGTTGTATGTGAACGTTGAGTCTATCACACCTGATCATCACGTGGTGTCTCAAAACGACGAACTATCGCAATAGTGCACAGTCGGGGAGAACACAATTTTATCTTGCAATTTTAGTGAGCGATCACCTTATAATGCTATCGTCGTTCTAAGCAAGATAAGGTGCATAAAAGGATTAACATCACATGCAATTTATAAGTGACATGATATGGCCATGATCTTGTGCTTCTTGATCTCTATCACCAAAGCACCGGCATGATCTTCTTGTCACCGGCGCCACACAATGATCTCCATCATCATGCCGCCATCGAGGTTGTCATGCTATTTATACTATTACTACTAAAGCTACAACCTAGCAATATAATAAACGCATCTACAAACACAAACGTTAGTTTAAAGACAACCCTATGGCACCTACCGGTTGCCGTAGCATCGACGTGCAAGTCGATATTAACTATTACAACATGATCATCTCATACATCCAATATATCACATCATGTCTTTGGCCATATCACATCACAAGCATACCCTACAAAAACAAGTTAGACGTCCTCTAATTTGTTGTTGCATGTTTTACGTGGCTCCTATGGGTATCTAGTATGATCGCATCTTACATACGCAAAAACCACAATGAAGATGTGCAAATTGCTATTTAACCTCTCTCCAAGGACCACCTCCGTAAAATCCAATTCAACTAAAGTTGAAGAAACCGACACCCGCCAGTCATCTTTATGCAATGAGTTGCATGTTGGTGGATGAAACCGGTCTCTCGTAAGCATACGAGTAATGTTGGTCCGGGCCGCTTCAATCCAACAATACCGCCGAATCGAGAAAAGACTAAGGTGGGTAGCAAATCGAACATCTACGCCCACAAAAACTTTTGTTTCTACTCGAGATTACATCTACGCGTGAACCTAGCTCATGATGCCACTGTTGGGGAACGTTGCATGGGAAAGAAAAAAATTCCTACGCACACGAAGACCTATCATGGTGATGTTCATCTACGAGAGGGAGATCGGATCCACATACCCTTGTAGATCGCTAAGCGGGAAGCATTAAGAAATGCGGTTGATGTAGTGGTACAACTTCATGATTCAAATCATCGTCGTCCCATGATCCGTCCCGATCTAGCATCAAACGGACGGCACATCCGCGTTCAGCACACGTATAGCTTGATGACGATCTCTGCCTTCTTGATCAAGAAAGAGAGACGGGGAAGTAAATGAGTTCTCCCGCAGCGTGACGACGCGCCGGTGATGGTGATGATCTATTCCTGCAGGGCTCCGCCCGAGCTCCGCAGAAATACGATCTAGAGAAAGAACTACAAGGTATAGGTTTGAGTTGCATGTGGCAAAGTTGTGTCTCAAAACCCTAAAACGTCTAGTATATATAGGAGGAGGGGAGGGGCTAGCCTTGGGTATCAAGGGATCCCCAAGGACGCCGGCTGAGAGAGGAGGAGGTGGGCTCCCACCCCAATTCAGTTTAGGGAAGGAGGAGTCCCCTCCTTCCTTCCCACCTCCCCTTTTTTTTCTTTTCTTTGGTTTTTCTCCTTGTGGCGCCATAGCCCACTTGGGCTGGCCTCACCAGCCCACTAAGGGCTGGTGCGCCACCCAAGGGCTATTGTGCTCACTTCCGGGTGGGTGGGCCCCTCCCGGTGAAAACCCAGAACCCATTCGTCACTCCAATACACTCCCGGTAATGCCCGAAATCTTTCCGGTGACCAAATGAAACCATCCTATATATCATTCTTCGTTTCTAGAACATTCCAGAAACATTCCGGAAACCCTCGTGATGTCCGTGATCTCATCTGGGACACCGAACAACCTTCGGTTACTAACACCTATAACTCAACTATACTAAAACATCACTGAACCTTAAGTGTGCAGACCCTGCGGGTCCGAGAACTATGTAGACATGAGCCGAGACACTCCCCGGTCAATATCCAATAGCGGGACTTGGATGTCCATATTGGATCCTACATATTCTACGAAGATCTTATCGGTTGAACCTCCGTGCCAAGGATTCATATAATCCCGTATAACATTCCCTTTGTCCTTCGGTATGTTACTTGCCCGAGATTTGATCGTCGGTATCTCTATACCTATTTCAATCTCATTACCGGCAAGTCTCTTTACTCGTTCCATAATACAAGATCCCGTGACTTACGCTTGAGTCACATTGCTTGCAAGTCTTATATGTGATGTTGTATTACTGAGTGGGCCCCGAGATACCTCTCCATCACACGGAGTGACAAATCCCAGTCTTGATCCATGCTAACTCAACGGACGCCTTCGAAGATACCTGTAGAGCACCTTTATAGTCACCCAGTAACGTTGTGATGTTTGATACACACAAGGTATTCCTCCAGTGTCAGTGAGTTACATGATCTCATGGTCATAGGAATGAATACTTAACACACAGAAAACAATAGCAACAAAATGACACGATCACATGCTACGTTCATAGTTTGGGTCTTGTACATCACATCATTCTCCTAATGATGTGATCCAGTTATCAAGTGAAAACACTTGCATATGGTCAGAAAACCTTAACCATCCTTGATCAACTAGCTAGCCAACTAGAGGCTTACTAGGGACATTGTTTAGTCTATATATCCACACATGTATCTATGCTTTCATTCAATACAATTATAGCATGGATAATAAACGATTATCTTGAAACAGGAAATATAATAATAACTATTTTATCATTGGCTCTAGGGCATATTTCCAACAGTCTCCCAGTTGCACTAGAGTCAATAATCTAGTCTCACATCGCTATGTGATTTACATTGGAATGAATCGAACACCCATACAGTTCTGGTATTGATCATTCTTCGCTCGTGGAAGAGGTTTAGTCAGCGGATCTGCTACATTCAGATCCGTGTGCACTTTGCAAATATTTACGTCCTCTCCTTCGACGTAGTCGCGGATGAGGTTGAAGCGTCGTTTGATGTATCTGGTCTTCTTGTGAAACCTTAGTTCCTTTCCGAAAGCAATGGCACCAGTGTTGTCACAGAACAGAGTTATTTGATTTAGTGCGATTGGCACAACTCCAAGATCCTTCATGAACTGCTTCATCCAGACACCCTCCTTAGCTGCCTCCGAGGCATCCATGTACTCCGCCTCACATGTAGAATCTTCTACGATGTACCAGCTTACCGCACCCCTATTAAGAACAAATATGTATCCGGTTTGAGACTTAGAGTCATCTGGATCAGTGTCCAAGCTTGCATCAACGTAACCCTTTATGACGAGCTTTTCATCCCCTCCATAAACGAGAAACATTTCCTTAGTCCTTTTCAGGTACTTCGGAATATTCTTGACCCCCGTCCAGTGATCCACTCCTGGATTACTTTGAAACCTGCTTGCCATACTTATGGCCACGCTGACGTCCGGTCTAGTGCACAGCATTGCATACATGATAGACCCTATTGCTGAAGCATAGGGGATGGTACTCATATTTTCTCTATCTTCCGCAGTTACTGGACACTGAGTCTTACTCAACTTTATACCTTGTAATACTGGCAAGAACCCCTTCTTGGACTGATCCATTTTGAACTTCTTCAAAACTTTATCAAGGTATGTGCTTTGTGAAAGTCCTATGAGGCGCCTCGATCTATCCCTATAGATCTTAATGCCTAATATGTAAGTAGCTTCTCCTAGGTCTTTCATTGAAAAACATTTATTCAAGTTATCTTTTACGCTCTCTAAAAACTCCACATTGTTTCCAATCAGCAATATGTCATCCACATATAATACTAGAAACGCTACAGAGCTCCCACTCACTTACTTGTAAATACAAGATTCTCCAACAACTTGTATAAACCCAAATGCTTTGATCACCTCATCAAAGAGCTTATTCCAACTCCGAGATACTTGCACCAATCCATAAATGGATCAATGGAGCTTGCACACTTTGTTAGCATTCTTTGGATCGACAAAACCTTCGGGTTGCATCATATACAACTCTTCTTTAAGAAAACCGTTAAGGAACGCCGTTTTGACATCCATCTGCCAGATTTCATAATCGAAAAATGCAGCTATTGCTAACATGATTCGGACGGACTTAAGCATCACTACCGGTGAGAACGTCTCATCGTAGTCAACTCCTTGAACTTGTGAAAAACCCTTTGCCACAAGTCGAGCTTAATAAATGGTCACATTACCGTCCGCATCCGTCTTCTTCTTAAAGATCCATTTGTTCTGAATAGCCTTGCGACCTTCAGGTAATACTTCCAAAGTCCACACTTTGTTTTCATACATAGATCATACCTCAGACTTCATAGCCTCCAGCCATTTGTTGGAATCCGGGCCCACCATTGCTTTTTCATAATTCGCAGGTTCATTGTTCTCTAACAACATGATAGATAAGACAGGACTACCGTACCACTGAGGAGCAGTACGTGATCTTGTTGACCTATGAGGTATGATAGTAACTTGATCTGAAGCTTCATGATCATCGTCATTAGCTTCCTCCTCAACGGGTGTCGCCTCGACAAAGGTTTCCCCTTGCCCTGCACCACCATCTAGAGGGAGCAGAGGTTCTACAACCTCATCAAGTTATATCTTACTCCCACTCAATTGTTTCGAGAGAAACTCTTTCTCAAGAAAAGCTCTGTTCTTAGCAACAAACACTTTTCCCTCGGAACTGAGATAGAAGGTGTACCCAACTGTCTCCTTTGGGTAACCTATGAAGACGCACTTTTCTGCTTTGTGTTCCAGCTTTTCAGGATGAAGCTTTTTGACATAAGCATCGCATCCCCAAACTTTAAGAAACGACAACTTTGGCCTCTTGCCATACCATAGCTCATATGGTGTCGTCTCAACGGATTTTGATGGTGCCCTATTTAAGGTGAATGCATTTGTCTCTAATGCATAACCCCAAAATGATAATGGCAAATCGGCGAGAGACATCATAGATCGCACCATATCTAACAAAGTACGATTACATCGTTCGGACACACCATTACGTTGTGGTGTTCTAGGCGGTGTCAACTGTGAAACGATTCCACATTGTCTTAAGTGAGCACCAAACTCAAAACTCAGATATTCGCCCCCTCGATCAGAACGTAGGAACTTGATCTTCTTGTTATGATGATTTTCAACTTCACTCTGAAATTGCTTGAACTTCTCAAACGTTTCAGACTTGTGTTTCATCAAGTAGATATATCCATACCTACTCAAATCATCAGTGAAGGTGGGAAAATAATGATATCCGCCGCGCGCCTCCACACTCATTGGACCGCACACATCAGTATGTATGATCTCCAACAAGTCACTTGCACGCTCCATTCACTACCGGAATCCAGTTCTTTGTCGTCAGCCAGTTCTTTGCCGTCTGCGGGCTGACGGCAAAGACCCTCTTTGCCATTAGTTGAAAGAAGGCAGACGGCAAAGGACTGACACATGGCAAAAATACTATTTGCCATGTGTCGGCCCTTTGCCGTCTGCCAGCGGACGGCAAAGAGACCCAGGGCAGACGGCAAAGAGGACGGGTGGGTCCCATGCCTGCCATGTACGAAATCCGGGGTCCTTTGCCGTCCGCGGGCCTTTGTTGTCTGTCGTGGCGCCCTTTGCCGTCGGGGGGCGGACGGCAAAGGGGTCGCCCTATAACGGCCGTTAACCCCCTCGTCCTCACTGTCTCTCTCTCCCCCCGTCCACTCGCTCACTATCTCTCTCCACGGCGACCCCCTCCCCGCGAGAGCCCCTCCCCACGGCGAGCCCCCCCCCCCCACGGCGAGCCCCTCCCCGCGGTGACCCACCCCCACAGCGAGCCCCCTGCCGCGCGCCCCCTGCCCCCTGCCGTCGTCCTCCACCGCCGCCGCCGCCCCTGCCGTCATCCACCGTGGTGAGTTGAGTTCTTCTTCTTTTTCTTTTTAAAAAAGTTAATTACTTTAGTTAGTTTATTAGGTTAGTTTTTTATTATATATACGGTAATTTAG
Organism: Hordeum vulgare subsp. vulgare; assembly: GCF_904849725.1. Classification (NCBI taxonomy): domain Eukaryota; kingdom Viridiplantae; phylum Streptophyta; class Magnoliopsida; order Poales; family Poaceae; genus Hordeum; species Hordeum vulgare. The sequence continues at coordinate 552,467,862 of NC_058524.1, read as the reverse complement.
TTAGTTTATTTGGTCAGATTATTAGACTAATTAGGTTAGCTAGTTAGGTTAGAAGAAAAAAAGAGGAAAAGCAGAAGGAAAAAAATGAAATGGAAAAAGGAAAAGAAGAAAATAATTAGAAGAAGAACGAAAAGAAGAAGGAGAAGAATAAGAAGATGAAGAAGAAGAGGAGGAGGAGGAGGAGGAGAAAAAAGAAGAAGAAGAATAAGAAGAAGAAGAAGAAGAAGAAGAAGAAGAAGAAGAAGCAGAAGAAGAAGAGGAGGAGGAGGAAGAGGAGGAGAAATAATAATAATAATAATAATAAGAAGAAGAAGAAGAAGAAGAAGAAGAAGAAGAAGAAGAAGAAGAAGAAGAAGAAGAAGAATAGGAGGAGAAAAAGAGGAGGGGAGTAGGAGGAGAAAAAAGAAGAAGAAGAAGAAGAAGAAGAAGAAGAAGAAGAAAAGAAGAAGAAGAAGAAGAAGAAGAAGAAGAAGAAAAGAAGAAGAAGAAGAAGAAGAAGAAGAAGAAAAGAAGAAGAAGAAGAAGAAAAAGAGGAGAGAGGAGAAGAAGAAAGAAGAGGAAAAGGGAACCCCGGCACCCCGAAACTGACCCTCGACCCCCGACCCCTGACGCCCGACGCCACTGACCCCCGACCATCGACCCCCACCGCCACTGACCCCCGACCCCCGACGCCACTGACCCCCGACGACACTAACCCTCGACCCCCGACGCCACTGACCCCCGACCCAGACCCTCAGCCCACGACTCCTGACCCCCGACGCTCGACGCCACCAACCCCCGACCCCCGACGCCACTGACACCCGACGTCACTGACCCTGGACCCTCGACGCCACTGACCCCCCACAACTGACGCCACTAAGCCCCCGACCCCCGATGCCACCGACACCCGACACCACCGACCCTCGACGACACTGACTCCCGACGCCACTAAGCCCCGACCCCCGACACCTCTTCTGCCTTCTTTTGAACGAGAAGGTGCTTTTCGGCCTTCCAGAGGCCCACGAGGTCATAGTTTTGTAAATTATGAGTTAGGTCACATATTTTCCGATTATGTTAATTATAAAAACATCGTTTTTTGTTGATCGTGTGAATTTCAATGTGCAGTTGTTCGACGACCTCCACGTGCGTTGGACGAGCTCCGGCCTTGCGTTTGTTGGTGAGCACAAATGACTTCTCCTCCTACCCCCTTAATTTGCTCTCTCCCGGTCTTCGTGCCGATGAAACTTGCTAGCTATAGGTTTCTTCAATCATGAGTATGCGTGACCAGTATGCGTCTCCCGTTCGAAAGGGCGACATCTACAAATATGCATTTCTTTGCATATTTATAACCACCATCCTTTCGAATTGTCCAACATTATCCATGGACAGCCCGAGTATGTGTAGATTAGGTTTGTTTTCCCGTATGATGTTCTCCAGATCCGATGCGGAATTTCGTTAGTGCCTCCCCTGTTGTTCTCGGGGTACACACCCTCTCTGCTTATTGCCGAGACGTGTATCAGGAGAACAGCGGGGAGGTGCTGTCGAAATTCTGCGTCGCATCTGGAGTAGAGCATGGGAAAACGAACCCAGTCTACACATACTCGGGTGGGATTAGGACCTATCTTTACCTATTCGCGTGTAGGTTGCATGGACGTAATAAAACTGAGAAACTTGATTAGCGTATGAATATAGATGATGAATTATATATTTATTTCTTGTGCCCCCATAGGTATCTAGGCAACATGAGTGATCGTGCTTGGATGTACACTGGTCACCCTAGTCAGAAAGACATGACCCATGAATGGGTAACAAAAACCAGGGGGTTTGTGAGAGCCGCATTTGCAAATGGCCAGCAAAAAACATGGTGCCCCTGTCCCAACTACAACAACTGGAAAAAGCAGACAGAGTTTGAAATGGGTAAACACCTGCAGAAGTGGGGTTTTACGCCTAATTATACGGTGTGGACTTTCCATGGTGAGTCTGACCAACGTGCCAGAGCTGAGGTGATTCATCGTCGCACCGACGAGCATGGTACCAGGATTGAAGACATGGTGCAAGACTTTGATGATGCTCGGGATTCGGATGATGAGATGGAGGAATCTGGAAAGGCCTTCTATGAAATGTTGGAGTCTTCAAAACGTCCTCTCCACGAGCAGACTGAGCTTTGTCAGCTGGATGCCATCGCGCAAGTAATGGCTCTGAAGGCTCAATTCAACCTAGGCAGAGAATGCTACGACGCGATGATGACGATATTTGGACGCTTTCTACCCAAAGGCCATGTACTGCCTGCAAACCTGTACCAGTCAGACAAAATCCTCCGTGTACTTAAGATGCCCTATGAGAAGATACATCCCTGTGAGAATGGATGTGCCTTATTTAGGCTTGAGTATGCGGCCTTGAACTATTGCCCCATTTGCAATTCTTCCAGGTATATTGTGGTAGACAACGGCATGGGTGGGAAGAATCAGAGAAAAATCCCCATTAGTGTTCTTCGGTATCTGCCAATCGTACCAAGACTTCAACGTTTTTTCATGGTCGAAGAGACGGCCAGACAGATGACATGGCACAAATTGGGCAAAAGAACCGAACTAGATGCGGATGGGAACAAGATGCTGGTACACACTTCAGATGGTTTTGCGTGGAGGCACTTCGATGCATTACATAAGGATAAATCGGAAGATCCAAGGCAACCTAGAGTTGCCATCAGCACGGATGGGTTCAATGTGTATGGTATGACGGCAACACAATACAGTTGTTGGCTTGTATTTGTCATTCCACTAAATTTTCCACCCAGAGAGATTATGAAAAGAAAGAACATATTCCTGACGTTGATAATTCCAGGGCCCAACTATCCGGGGAAGAATATGAATGTGTACATGCAGCCGCTTAAGGATGAGTTGCAAGAAGCCTGGGATAATGGGATAAAGACCTACAACGTGGCTACCAAAACAAATTTCAAAATGCATGTGTGGTACATGTACTCGACGCATGATTATCCGGCGGTTGCGCTATTCACTGGCTGGTGTGTGCATGGAAGGTTCCCGTGCACCACATGCAAGGCAGCTCTTCAGTTCCGTTGGCTGCAGGCTGGTCGCAAGTATTCTTGCTTCGACATGCATAGACAATTCCTGGATCCTGACCATATGTTCAGAAAAGACAAGAAGAATTTCATCAAAGGTAGAGTTGTCAAAAACACTGCACCAGCTGCGTTGACAGGCCAACAAACCCTTGATTAGTTAAACGCTCTTGAGCCTGATCCTTTGCGTCCAGGATACTTCAAAGGGTATAATAAGGAACACGCCTGGACTCACAAGTCATGCTTATGGGATATGCCTTACTTCGAAGACCTCCTTTGCCCACACAACATTGACGTGATGCACACTGAAAAGAATATTGCGGAGGCCATTTTTGGTACATTGTTCGGCATAGAGGGGAAGTCAAAAGATAATCCTAAGGCTAGAATCAACCTCGAGGCTCTATGTGATAGAGCGTTGCAAAACTTGCGACAACGGAAAGGAAAGCAAAGCATAGCGAAGCCAAAGGCATGGTTCAATCTTGAAAGGCCAGCTATGAGGGAAATGCTATTGTGGGTGAAAATGTGGTTGATGTTCCCCGATGGGTATGCTGCGAATATAAAGAGGGGAGCGAGTCTTGAGAAATTGAAAATATTTGGGCTCAAGAGTCATGATTGGCACATATGGATTGAGCGGGTAATGCCAGTGATGTTGCATGGCTTTATCCTTGAGGATGAATGGCTAGTACTGGCAGAGCTGAGCTATTTCTTCCGTTCTCTTTGTGCGAAAGAACTATTGCATGGCGTGCTAGATGAAATGGAAGAGTTGGCGCCGGAGTTGATCTGCAAATTAGAAAAGATCTATCCACTAGGCTTCTTTAATCCAATGCAACATTTGATTTTGCATCTCCCGACCGAGGCAAGAATGGGGGGCGTTCAAAATCGATGGTGCTACTCAACTGAGAGGATGCAGAAGACGCTTCGAGCTAAGTGTAAAAATAAACGTAGAATTGAAGCATCGATGGCCGAGGCATTCATTACTGAGGAGGCGGCAAACTTCGTGACAGCACACTACGAAGCCAAAAATCATCATTTGCATAACCCGAAGCCTCGGTACAATGATGGCGATCGAAAAAAAGTTTGATCCAACCTCAGCCTATTCAAAGGTAAGCTCGCACCATCCGGTGCTTGAAAGGGAAATCGTTGGATGTCGAAGAAAGGCGGACCATTTCATTGTATATCTTCACCAACCTAACAGAAGTGCGGCCGTACATCGAGTAACTTCTCTGTAATATCTTGTTCCGCAACTTCTAATTGCTTTGAACTACTCTTATTCCCGGATATTTGATATAGTCGATACGTCGCCGAATTCTCGGATGGAGCGGTCATCGAAAAGGATTCCATCGAAGAGTATGAGCTTCTCGCAAAGCATGGAGGCGACTATCCCGGTTTCATCTCTTGGTTCAAACAAAGGGTAATTAATTACCATTAAGGACCCATTTGATTTCTTGGTCTAATTTGCGGCTAATGCATCCATTCTTTCGTTTTAAACTTGTAGGATGATGCAGAGTCTATGGACGCCGAGTTGAGACAAGTCGCTAATGGTTTGACTATAAGGTTCGTTCATTTGATAAATACAACATCAACGGGTATCACTTTCGTACCTTTGGCAAAGAGCTATCTATGCCCGACCTAAAGACTACAAATTGTTCTGTCTCTGCCATCGGCGAAGGAGACACCGAGTATTATGGAAGAGTTGAAGCAATTTATGAACTTCCATTCTGTGGTGAAAACCTAGTGATCGTTGTAGTCTTCAAATGTTATTGGTTTGAGCCGAGGGAGACTAGAAGGACTCATGAACATATAGGACTAGTCGAAATCAACCAAAACACCCACTTAGATGTTCCTGATGTCTATATTACGGCTCAACAGGCGACACAAGTTTTCTATCTATCGTGGGCCTGCCAAACTAATCCAAATCTCAAAGGTTGGGATGTCGTTTATGAAGTACCACCATATTTCAGACCACCTACCCTCAATGAAGAGGATTACGAACCTCACATTAACCCAGACACATATGAAGGAGAATTCTTCCAAGAAACACGTATGTCCAAGAAACGTTTCAAGAACCGCTCTACTTCACCTCAGAACATTGAAGTAGACAGCGACAGTGAATCTGTCTTAACCCCTGAGCCCGAACAGGAAGAGCTGGAAGAAGAAGAGGTTACTGTTGCAGATGACCTGTCACTTGTTGACCGATTACATAATGGTGGCCTTCCACATGTTCTTCCTGATAGTGATGATGATGATGCATTTATTGATGATAGTGATGATCATGATGCATTTATTGACCCCGAAGCATATATAGACGAGCACGATTGTTATTAGTTCATGTCAGGTATTCAACTATTATACTATATATAAATTTTGAGTTCATGTTAGGTATTCAATTTTTATTAGTCATGTTGGTATTTATGACGATGATACACTTAAATTATATACATTTTATTACTCCTGTTGGTATTTATGTTGTACTAATTTCATTTACTCTTTGTCATGACAGGTGTTGAAAGATGGTGGGAAAGGGTCGAAAGCACTCCACAGCTCCTTCGTCGGCGGGTGATGGGATGGGTACTTCCATTCCTGCCTCGCCTTTTTAGAGAGTGTTGCTCTCTACTATGCAAGGAGCGCCCCCCGTGAGAGGAGGTCGACCCCCCGCGAAGCCGAGAGGCACTAAAGGTACACGTTGTATTCATGTAGGTATTTATGTTGTACTCATGTTGTATGCATATTGGTATTTATATACATTTTATTACTCATGTTCATATTTATGTTGTACTAAAGGTACACGTGGCCGCGGGAGAGGTAGGGCGGTGGCTGCCACGCCTTCTGAGGTGGCGGCTACACGGTCTCCCCCACCACCCCAAGTTGATTCACCTGAGCACAGGACTTCTAGGGTGGATTCGTCTGAGGTGGAGGCTACACGATCTCCGGTTCACGAGCCTCGGGTCCACGAGCCTTCGACCCATGAGACTCGTGTCCTAGAGGCTTCCTTCCAGGTGACTCCGGAGCAAAGCAGGGATGAGGGTACGTCCCAAGAAACCAAGTGGGATGCTGGTAGCGACGAGGAGCTGGGTGAGGGGGCTACCGTCTACCAGCGTGGTAGTTCGGGGCTCCCGCTCGTGCGAGCGACCCCCGAGCAGAGGTGGTCGATTAGGCCAAATGGGGACAAGTAAGTTAATTTACTCTTATTTAACCTTTTGCCTTCACGTTTTCTCAAATATCTAATGTTTTGGCTTTAATTTGTCATACTGTAGGGGTTGGATTGTTGCCAAGGGTGTCCGCAAGCCCAACAGCATCCTTGGTGTTCTTTGCCGTAAAAACTTCCCAGGGTTTGTTACGTTGCCCGGTCGGGAGCGAGAGGTAGGAATGACCTGGGAGCACTACTTGGGTGCCCCGGCCCCGCTGGAGGTGGAGATCGACGGTGTTTTGTGCGACACGAGGGCGTACATGGTGATCCGAAAGTTCTGGGTAATTTCTCCTTCACACAATTATAAATCAATCATAGCTATTTATTGTACTAATCGGTGTTGTCTCGTTTGCAGACCTACTACAAGTGTGAGGAGGGATACGAGGAGGATGTGGCAAAGGTTATCGAAATCGAATGTCGCCGCCTACTTCAAAACTTTCGGCACGAGGCTCGGGTGCAGGCTGTTCGAGACTACTATGCCACGCGGCGTATTAGGATTGACAAGGCGAAGTGCCGTGATGCTAAGATGGAGAAGGAGCATTACATGAAGGTAATTACATATTATTAAGGCTTTGTAGTTAGTTTCCTTGATTTGGTTCTTACGCGCTCAAATTTCTCTTTATTAACTTAGGTGCCCCCGAGATGGTGTGTGGATAATATGGATTGTTGGGAGGCCTTGGTGGATCAGTGGTGCTCCGAAACGTGGGAGGCCGGCCACAACAACGCCAAAGAGAGGCGTGGCAAAATGGTTGGCGTGCCACACCATCAAGCGAGCGTCAACTTAATCCAATTTGGCGAGAACTGGGTATGTGGTTTGCTTCATGCCTTATGCAATTCATTCTTAATGCTATCTTGAGCCCTTTAATAATACAATTTTCCTCTCTCTCTCTCTCTTTTAAGCGCGTCAGAATAAGACGGAGGCGCCACAGATGTACGACCTGTATGCGATGGCCCATACTGCCTCGTACAAGAAGGTCAAGGCATTCTCTGAGTCTGACCTCGAGCATCCAGAAAACTTCACCAACATCTCCTCCCACCACAAGCTCGTGAAGTACAGAGATCACGGGAAGGCGAGGAAAGGGGAGGACTTTAACCCGAGCGAGGGGCCTATTGATCCAGAGCTGGTGATGATAGCTGGCAACGGGAGGCCCCATGGCTTGATCGGTATTGGAGACGGCCTTATACGTTGTCCTAGCACGCTCCGGCAGATAAAGGCACGCCAAACAAGCTCTTGTCTGGAGATAACACGTCGTCCACGGCCAGTCGAGCTCGCCATCGAGGTTAGTTTAATGGACTCAACTATCGTTCCGCATTATGTTGTGCGTTGGAACCAATATGATTACATTGCTAACAATGAGTTGTGGTGCAGGCTGCTATTTGGAAAGAGAGAGAGGCAATGCAGGCGGCTATGGCGGAGAAGGATAAGGAAATTAGGGAGCTGGAGGAGAGGACGACATCATTGGTGGAGGCGGAGAGGGCACGGAATGATCCGTCTAACAGGGCCATATACGAGCTCTTCGTGGTAAGTTTATTCTTCATGTTATTTCAAATCTTGCATTTGAATGTCCATTTCAATAATAAATAAAAAATTTGACTTGTCGAAACCAAATGTACAGTCTATGTGCGAGAAGAACGGCCAAGTCCCTCCACCGATGCCAGTCATTAACGTGGCGGGGACGGTGAGTTTCATTTCAGTGCAGTGATCTTAAGAGTGTCCTCATGCTAACTACACATTGCAAATGATGTTTGGTGCAGAATATCTCCCGAAACGCATCGCACGACCCTTCTACAGTCGAGCCTTCTCCAGGGCAGACTTCTCCAGGTGAAACAAGCCAGAGCCACCGTGCTTCACCGCTATGATGACGATAATGGTATGTTATTTCTAGTGTTTTAATAAAAAAAATGGCTAGACTTCCATCTAAATGACATAATTAGCTTAGTTAGCTCCAAGAAAGGCTAAATTGGCTAATTATCCTATGAAATGACATAATTAGCTTAGTTATCTCCAAAATGACCTATTTAAATAAAAATGACCTATAGTTAGCTAAGTTCTCTCCTAAATGACATAATAAGGCTTACGTAGCTGCAAGATGACCTATTCCCCCTAACTTAGGTATTAAATGGTCTATAATTAGCCTAGCTAGATCCAAAATGGCTTAATAAGCATAGTTTGCTCCGGGATGACCTATTTTACCAAAGTTAGCTCTGAAACGACGTATACTTAGTTAGGATTCCACCTAGATGACATAATTAGCTTAGTTAGCTCCCAAATGGTCTATTTAATAAAACATGACCTATACTTAGCTAATTATCCTCGAAATGACATAATTAGCTCCAAAAAGGCATTCTTAGCCAATTTAGCCCGAAGAAGGGGACAAGAGGAGAAGAAAGAGGAAAAATGAAAGGAAGGAAGAAGAAGAAGAAGAAGAGAAGAAGAAGAAGAAGGAGAAGGAGGAGGATAAGAAGAAGGGGGAGAAGGAGCTCCTCCTTCTCCTTCTTCTTCCTCCTTCTTCCTCCTTCTCCTTCTCCTTCTTCTTTTCTTCTTCTTCTCCTCTTCCTTCTCCTTCTCCTTCTCCTCCTCCTCCTCCTCCTCCTCCTCCTTCTTTTACTTCTTCTCTTTCTCTTCTTCTACGTAGCTTAGACTCATCCAAGAAAGGCTAAATTGGCTAATTATCCTACGAAATGACATAATTAGTTTAGTTAGCTCCAAAATGACCTATTTAATAAAAAAATGACCTACAGTTAGCTAAGTTCTCTCCTAAATGACATAATAAGGCTTACGTAGCTCCAATATGACCTATTCCCCCTAAGTTAGGTATTAAATGGCTATAATTAGCCTAGTTAGATCCAAAATGGCTTAATAAGCATTGTTTGCTCCGGAATGACCTATTTTACCCAAGTTAGCTCCGAAACGACCTATAGTTAGCTAGGGTTCCTACTAGATGACATAATTAGCTTAGTTAGCTCCTAAATGGTCTATTTAATAAAACATGACCTATACTTAGTTAATTATCCTCCAAATGACATAATTAGCTACAAAAAGGCATTCTTAGCCAATTTAGCCCGAAGAAGGGGACAAGAGGAAAAATGAAAGGAAGGAAGAAGAAGAAGAAGAAGAGAAGAAGAAGAAGGAGAAGGAGGAGGATAAGAAGAAGGAGAAGGAGGAGGAGAAGAAGGAGAAGGAGCTCCTCCTTCTCCTTCTTCTTCCTCCTTCTTCCTCCTTCTCCTTCTCATTCTTCTTTTCTTCTTCTTCTCCTCTTCCTTCTCCTTCTCCTCCTTCTCCTCCTCCTCCTCCTCCTTCTTTTACTTCTTCTTCTCTTTCTCTTCTTCTACGTAGCTTAGACTCATCCAAGCAAGGCTAAATTGGCTAATTATCCTACGAAATGACATAATTAGCTTAGTTAGCTCCAAAATGACCTATTTAATAAAAAATGACAAACAGTTAGCTAAGTTCTCTCCTAAATGACATAAGAAGGCTTACGTAGCTGCAAGATGGCCTATTCCCCCTAACTTAGGTATTAAATGGCCTATAATTAGCCTAGCTAGATCCAAAATGGCATAATAAGCATAGTTTGCTCCGCAATGACCTATTTTACCCAAGTTAGCTCCGAAACGACCTATAGTTAGCTAGGGTTCCACCTAGATGACATAATTAGCTTAGTTAGCTCCTAAATGGTCTATTTAATAAAACATGACCTATACTTAGCTAATTATCCTCGAAATGACATAATTAGCTCCAAAAAGGCATTCTTAGCCAATTTAGCCCGAAGAAGGGGACAAGAGGAGAAGAAAGAGGAAAAATGAAAGAAAGGAAGAAGAAGAAGAAGAGAAGAGTAAGAAGGAGAACGGGAGGATAAGAAGAAGGAGAAGAAGGAGGAGGAGAAGGAGAAGGAGCTCCTCCTTCTCCTTCTTCTTCCTCCTTCTTCCTCCTTCTCCTTCTCCTTCTTCTTTTCTTCTTCTTCTCCTCTTCCTTCTCCTTCTCCTCCTCCTCCTCCTCCCCCTCCTTTTTTACTTCTTCTTCTCTTTCTCTTCTTCTACGTAGCTTAGACTCATCCAAGAAAGGCTAAATTGGCTAATTATCCTATTAATGACATAATTAGCTTAGTTAGCTCCAAAATGACCTATTTAATAAAAAATGACCTACAATTAGCTAAGTTCTCTCCTAAATGACATAATAAGGCTTACGTAGCTGCAAGATGACCTATTCCCCCTAACTTAGGTATTAAATGGCCCATAATTAGCCTAGCTAGATCCAAAATGGCTTAATAAGCATAGTTTGCTCCGGAATGACCTACTTTACCCAAGTTAGCTCCGAAACGACCTATAGTTAGCTAGGGTTCCACCTAAATGACATAATTAGCTTAGTTGGCTCGTAAATGGTCTATTTAATAAAACAAGACCTATACTTAGCTAATTATCCTCGAAATGACATAATTAGCTCCAAAACGGCATTCTTAGCCAATTTAGCCCGAAGAAGGGGACAAGAGGAGAAGAAAGAGGAAAAATGAAAGGAAGGAAGAAGAAGAAGAGAAGAAGAAGAAGAAGGAGAAGGAGGATGATAAGAAGAAGGAGAAGAAGGAGGAGAAGAAGGAGAAGGAGCTCCTCCTTCTCCTTCTTCTTCCACCTTCTTCCTCCTTCTCCTTCTCCTTCTCCTTCTTCTTTTCTTCTTTTCTTCTTCTTCTCCTCTTCCTTCTCCTTCTCCTCCTCCTCCTCCTCCTCCTTCTTTTACTTATTCTTCTCTTTCTCTTCTTCTACATAGCTTAGACTCAGCCAAGAAAGGCTAAATTGGCTAATTATCCTACAAAATGACATAATTAGCTTAGTTAGCTACAAAATGACCTACAGTTAGCTAAGTTCTCTCCTAAATGACATAATAAGGCTTACGTAGCTGCAAGATGACCTATTCCCCCTAACTTAGGTATTAAATGGCCTATAATTAGCCTAGCTAGATCCAAAATGGCTTAATAAGCATAGTTTGCTCCGGAATGACCTGTTTTACCCAAGTTAGCTCCGAAACGACCTATAGTTAGCTAGGGTTCCACCTAAATGACATAATTAGCTTAGTTAGCTCCTAAATGGTCTATACTTAGCTAATTTCTCTCCAAAATAACCTATATATACACTTCTTCATCTGGTATTATTCTTCTAACTTTCTTATTTGTCATTTTGCGCATTACCTTCACTTCACGGGAAGCTTGGATTATATTGATGGAATGCTTGAAGATTATTTCTTGTACCATGGCTTGTATTGAAACTATTGTAGTATATGGATATATATGTAACTTTGTATGCATGTGGATGAAACTGGTGTAATATATGGTTTGGTACGAATGCAACTTGCATAATATGTATGCACTATGGATGAGAGTTATTTTAATATGGTTATGAGTACGGAAAGAAATTTATTTATGTCAAATATATATATATATATATATCCTGATTATTGTTAAAAATGTTGGATATAATAAAAATAAATTAAAAAGGGGCTGGTTCCCCCCTTTGTCGTCTGCCCCCACATGGCAAAGGGGGGAATCTGCCCCCTCTCTCTCCCCTCTTTGCCGTCTGCCCCCACATGGCAAAGGGGGGTGGGCAGACGGCAAAGGGCTGAATCAGCCCCCTCTCTCTCCCCTCTTTCTCGTCTGCCCCCACATCACAAAGGGGGGTGGGGCGGACGGCAAAGGGGTGAATCAGCCCCCTCTCTCTCCCCTCTTTGCCGTCTGCCCCCACATGGCAAAGGGGGGATGGCAGACGGCAAAGAGAGGAGGCCTGCCGTTAACACTTAACGGGGCCGTTGCAGTATATGTCGTCCCAGTTAATTTGCCGTCTGCCCCCTCATGGCAAAGATTATTTGTTGTCCGCTTTACAAAAGCAGACGGCAAAGAACCTCTCCACCGGATTTTTTTTACTATCTAGTTTGTCGTCTGTTGACCGACGGCAAAGCCTTTGCCGTCCGTGGTTCCCCCCTTTACCGTCCGCTGTGGCAGACGGCAAATTTCTGAATTTGAGTAGTGATTGTTCCGGAGAACAGAGTCTTAGTCATCTTGCCCATGAGGCATGGTTCGCACGTGTCAAGTGATTCAAAATCAAGTGACTCCAAAAGCCCATCGGTATGGAGTTTCTTCATGCGCTTTACTCCAATATGACCTAAGCGGCAGTGCCACAAAAACGTGGCGCTATCATTGTTAACTCTACATCTTTTGGTCTCAATGTTATGTATATGTGTGTTATCACAATCAAGATCCAATATGAACAAACCTCTCACATTGGGTAAATGACCATGAAAGATATTACTCATAAAAATAGAACAACAATTATTCTCTGACTTAAATGAGTAACCGTCTCGCTATAAACAAGATCTAGATATAGTGTTCATGCTTAACGCAGGCACTAAATAACAATTATTTAAGTTGATAATTAATCCTGATGGTAACTAAAGTGAGACTATGTCGATGGTGATTGCATGAACCTTGGAACCATTTCCCACGCGCATCGTCACTTCATCCTTCATCAGCCTTCGTTTATTCCGCAGTTCCTACTTCGAATTGCAAATATGAGCAACAAAACCAGTATCAAATACCGAGCCACCACTACGAGAGTTGGTTAAGTACACATCAATAACATGTATATCACATATACCTGATTTTTCTTTGGCCGCCTTCTTATCAGCCAAATACTTGGGGCAGTTGCGCTTCCAGTGACCCATCCCCTTGTAATAATAGCACTCTATTTCCGGCTTAGGTCCAGCCTTGGGTTTCTTCGTCGGATTGGCAACAGTTTTGCCGCTCTTCTTGGAGTTACCCTTCTTGCCTTTGCCGTTTCTCTTGAAACCAGTGGCCTTAATGACCATCAACACTTGATGCTCTTTCCGGAGTTCTGACTCTGCGACTTTCAACATCGCGAATAACTCGCCGGGTGACTTGTTTATCCCTTAGATGTTACAGTTCAACACAAAGCTCTTATAGCTTGGTGGCAGTGATTGACGAGTTCTGTCAGTGATAGCCTCTTGCTGGAGTCCAATCCACAGCTCAGCTAGATGGTTTGAGTACCCAGACATTTTGAGCACATGTTTACTGACACACGAATTCTCCTCCATCTTGCAAGCATAGAATTTATCGGAGGTCTCATACCTCTCAATCTGGGCTTTCTTCTGAAAGATAAATTTCAACTCCTGGAACATCTCATATGCTCCATGACGCTCAAAACATCGTTGAACTCCCGGTTCTAAGCCATACGAGACTGCACATTGAACTACTGAGTAGTCCTCCTTGCGCGATTGCCAAGCATTAAAACATCGGTCAGACATAGCGGGTCGTTCATCTCCTAGCGCAGCATCAAGGACATAATTCTTTTTCCCAGCTTGTAGGATGAGCCTAAGATTACGTGCCCAGTCTACAAAGTTCCTTCCATCATCTTTCAACTTAGCTTTCTCTAGGAACGTATTGAAATTCAGGGTTGCTACTGTGTGAGCCATTGATCTACAACATAAAATATTGCAAAGTGGACTTAGACTATGTTCAAGACAATTAAAGTTTAACTAGTCAAATTACTAATAAACTCCCACTCAAATAGACATCCCTCTAGTTACTTGAGTGTGGCATGATCCAAATTCACTAACTCAAGTCCGATCATCACGTGAGTTGACTATAGTTTCAGTAGTAAACATCTCTATGCTAATCATATCAACTATACGATCCATGCTCGAACTTTCTGTCTCTAGTATTCCGAGGCCATGTTTGCACAAGCTAGGCTCGTCAAGTTTAACATGAGTGTTCCGCGTGTGCAACTGTTTTGCACCCGTTGTATGTGAACGTTAAGTCTATCACACCCGATCATCACGTGGTGTCTCGAAATGACGAACTGTCGCAACGGTGCACAGTCGGGGAGAACACAATTTTATCTTGAAATTTTAGTGAGGGATAACCTTATAATGCTATCGTGGTTCTAAGCAAGATAAGGTGCATAAAAGGATTAACATCACATGCAATTCATAAGTGACATGATATGGCCATGATCTTGTGCTTCTTGATCTCCATCACCAAAGCACCGGCATGATCTTCTTGTCACCGGCACCACACCATGATCTCCATCATCGTGCCGCCATCGAGGTTGTCGTGCTATCTATGCGATTACTACTAAAGCTACAACCTAGCAATATAGTAAACACATCTGCAAACACAAACGTTAGTTTAGAGACAACCATATGGCTCGTGCCGGTTGTCGTAGCATCGACGTGCAAGTCGGTATTAACTATTACAACATGATCATCTCATACATCCAATATATCACATCATGTCTTTGGCCATATCACATCACAAGCATACCCTGCAAAAACAAGTTATATGTCCTCTAATTTGTTGTTGCATGTTTTACATGGCTGCTATGGGTATCTAGTATGGTCGCATCTTACTTACGCAAAAACCACAATGGAGATGTGAAAATTGCCATTTAACCTCTCTCCAAGGACCGCCTTGGTCAAATCCAATTCAACTAAAGTTGAAGAAACCAACACCCGCCAATCATCTTTATGACACGAGATGCATGTTGGTCGATGAAACCGGTCTCTCGTAAGCGTACGAGTAATGTTGGTCCGGGCCGCTTCAATCCAACAATACCGCCGAATCTAGAAAAGACTAAGTAGGGCAGCAAATCGAACATCAACGCCCACAAAAAAAATTGTGTTCTACTCGAGATTACATCTACGCATGAACCTAGCTCATGATGCCACTGATGGGGAACGTTGCATGGGAAACAAAAAATTTCCTACGCACAAGAAGACCTATCATGGTGATGTTCATCTACGAGAGGGAGATCGGATCCACATACCCTTATAGATCGCTAAGCGGGAAGCGTTAAGAAACGCAGTTGATGTAGTGGTACAGCTTTGTGATTAAAATCACCGTCGTCCCACGATTCGTCCCACGATCCGTCCCGATCTAGCACCAAACGGACGGCACCTCCGCGTTCAGCACACGTACAGCTTGATGACGGTCTCTGCCTTCTTGATCCAGCAAGAGAGCTGGGGAAGTAGATGAGTTCTCCGGCAGCGTGATGACGCGCCGGTGATGGTGATGATCTATTCGTGCAGGGCTCCTCCCGAGTTCCGCAGAAATCCGATCTAGCGGAAGAACTACGAGGTATAGGTTTGTGTTGCACGTGGCAAAGTTGTGTCCTAAAAACCCTAAAACCTCTAGTATATATAGGAGGAGGGGAGGGGCTAGCCTTGGGGCTCAAGGGAGCCCCAAGGGCGCCGGCCGAGAGAGGAGGAGGTGGACTCCCACCCCAATTCGGTTTGGGGAAGGAGTCCCCTCCTTCCTTCCCACCTCCCCTTTTTTTCTTTGCTTTTTCTTCTTGTGGCACCATAGCTCACTTGGGCTGGCCTCACGAGCCCACTAAGGGCTGGTGTGCCAACCTAGGGCTATTGGGTTCACTCCTGGGTGGGTGGGCCCCTCACGGTGAAAACCCGGAACCCATTCATCACTCCCGGTACACTCTCGGTAATGCCCGAAATCTTTCCGGTGACCAAATGAAACCATCCTATATATCAATCTTCGTTTCCGGACCATTCCGGAAACCCTCGTGACGTCTGTGATCTCACCCGGGACTCCAAACAACCTTCGGTTACTGATACGTCTCTGTCGTATCTACTTTTCTGAACTCTTTTTCCCTTGTTTTGGACTCTAATTTGCATGATTTGAATGGAACTAACCTGGACTAATGATGTTTTCAGCAGAATTGTCATGGTGTTGTTTTTTTGCTGAAATAAAAGTTCTCGGAATGACCTGAAAATTTACGGAGAATTTTTCTGGAATTAATGAAAAATACACGCGCAAAGATCCACCGGAGGAGGTGAGCCAGTGGGCCACAAGCCGAGGAGGCGCACGTTGCGCCACCGCCTCCAATCTCAGCTCTATTTAGTCTGTCTCGCTCGGAAAAAATCAAGGAGAAGAGTTCATCGCGTTTTACGATACGGAGGCGCCGCCACCTCCTATTCTTCATCTGGAGGGCTGATCTGGAGTCCGTTCTGGGCTCCGGAGAGGAGAAATCGTCGCCATCGTCATCATCAACCTTCCTTCATCGCCAATTCCATGATGCTCTCCACCGTTCGTTAGTAATCTCATCGTAGGCTTGCTGGACGATGATGAGTTGGATGAGATCTATCATGTAATCGAGTTAGCTTTGACGGGGATTGATCCCTAGTATCCACTATGTTCTGAGATTGATGTTGCCACAACTTTGCCATGCTTAATGCTTGTCACTAGGGCCCGAGTGCCATGATTTCAGATCTGAACCTATTATGTTGTTGCCAATATATGTGTGTTTTAGATCCTATCTTGCAAGTTGTAGTCACCTACTATGTGTTATGACCCGGCAACCCCAGAGTGACAATAGTCGGAACCACTCCCGGAGATGACCATAGTATGAGGAGTCCATGTATTCACCAAGTGTTAATGCGTTGGTCCGGTTCTTTATTAAAAGGAGAACCTTAATATCCTGTAGGTTCCATTAGGACCCTGCTGCCACGGGAGGGATGGACAATAAATGTCATGCAAGTTCTTTTCCCTAAGCAAGTATGACTACATACGGAATACATGCCTACATTAGATTGACGAACGGGAGCTAGTTACATATCTCTCCGTGTTATAGCTGTTACATGATGAATCACATCCGGCATAATCATCCATCACCGATCCAATGCCTACGAGTCTTTTACTACTAGTCCTTGCTACGTTACTTTGCCGCTACTGCTGTCACTGCTGCTACTGTTACTCTGTTTCTACTAATGTTACTCTGCTGCTACTAGTTACTGTTGCTATTGCTGCTATCACCCTACTTTGCTACTGATACTTTGCTGCAGACACTAAATATTTCAGGTGTGGTTGAATTGACAACTTAGCTGCTAATACTTTAGAATATTCTTTCTCTTCCCCTTGAGTCGAATCAATAAATTTGGGTTGAATACTCTACCCTCAAAAACTGTTACGATCCCCTATACTTGTGGGTTATCAAGACATTTTTCTGGCGCCGTTGCCAGGGAGGCAGAGCTATATTCTCTGAGTCACTTGGGATTTACGTTTGCTGATCACTATGAGGAATCCGATAGATCCAAGAACTAAAGTCTAGCCCTCCACAACGAGGACAGGTAAGGAATTGCCATCTAGCTCTGCACTTGATTCACCTTCAGTTATGAGTAAGTTTGCGACATCACCTCCTGCTAGAAATCTTGATATGTCGCCTGTGCTTGATGATGCTACTTCTGATGTCCATGATGCTTATGATGATGCTATGCTTGATACTGCTTTTCCTCATGATGCTATGCTTGATACTGCTTTGCCACTAGGTGCATTCCTTAATGCACAAATTGCTAGAGTTGCTGCTAGATGTGATGATACTTCTGAAACTTTTGATACTATTGAAGTAGAACCTGCTATTATGCCTGAATTGCCTATTATGCCTGAGCATTATGTTATGGAGGGAGAGATAGCTGAGGATTTTCTTGCGTGTAAGGATAGCTATGATGTTGAGAAATTACTGCTCAAGTGGAAAGAAAAATCTTTGAACGCTAGGACGAAATACGACCCGAAGTTTGCTACTTCGCCTATCTTTGTGACCGATAAGGATTATGAATTCTCTATCAACCCTGAGTTAATCACTCTGGTCGAATCTGATCCTTTTCACGGTTATGAGTCTGAAACGGTTGTAGCCCATCTTACCAAACTGCACGATATAGCCACCCTATTCACTAGTGAGGAAAAGATCCGCCACTACTATATCCTCAAGCTGTTTCCTTTCTCGCTAAAGGATGATGCTAAGACCTGGTTCACTTCTCTTGCTCCTGGTTGTGTGCGTAGCCCCCAGGATATGGTCTACTACTTCTCTGGAAAAATAATCCCTGCCCATAAGAAGCAAGCTTCCTTGCAGGAAATATACAACTTTGCTCAAGCTGAAGAAGAGAGTCTCCCACAACCTTGGGGGAGGCTCGTCCAGCTGTTGAATGCTTTGCCTGATCACCCTCTGGAGAAGAATGAAATACTTGATATCTTCTATAATGGACTTACCGATGCTTCTAAGACCACCTAGACAGTTGTGCTGGTTGTGTTTTTAAAGAATGAACTGTAGAACAAGCTGAGATTCTGCTGAATAATATCTTGTGCAATGAGAATGCTTGGACTATTCCCGAACCACCTCCTAAGCCAACTCCAAAGAAAAGAGGTATTCTATTCCACACTCCTGAAGATATGCAAGAAGCTAAGAAATCTATGCGAGAGAAAGGCATTAAATCTGAAGATGTCAAAAATCTACCACCTATCGAAGAGATCCATGGTCTTGATAACCCGACAGAGGTAGTAGAAGTGAATTCTCTGCATAGGTTTGACGAGAGTGATATTCCTTTTGATAAACCTGCTAGCTTATGCCTGGAGTGAATTTGATAACTTCGTTGCCAAACAACAAAGTTTCAATGATTATGTTAGCAGACAATTGGAACAGAATGCTCGTATGCTTAGTCATTTAAGTGCTTGTGTGGACAGAAACGTCAATGATCTTAAACTTCTGAGTAAACATGCCTCTGTGGTTACTACTCAGGTAGAACAAGTACTTAAAGCTCAGAATGACTTGCTCAATGAGTTGAATGACAATTCCGTTAGAGTCATCACTAGAGGCGGTAGAATGACCCAGGAACCCTTGTATCCTGAGGGTCATCCGAAGAGAATTGAACAAGATTCTCAAGGAGTTAGCACTGATGCACCTAGTCATCCTAGAGAGAAGAAGAAAGATGATAGGAACCTGCACGCTAGCAACCATATTGCTGCTACACCTGAGAGTCCAAACGATGTCTCTGTCTCTGATGCTGAAACACAATCTGGTGATGAACATCAGCCTAATTATAATATCAATAGTGATGTTCAGGAAGGTGCTCAACCTAGCAATGATAAGGATGTGGAGATTGAACCAGTTGATCTTGAGAACCCGCAGCCTAAGAATCAGAGATACGATAAAATGACTTCGCTGCTAGGAAGCATGGTAAAGAAAGGGAGCCATGGGTTCAGAAACCCATGCCCTTTCCTCCCAAACCATCCAAGAAAAAGGATGATGAGGACTTTGAGCGCTTCGTTGAAATGATCAGACCTGTCTTCCTGCAAATGCGTTTGACGGATATGCTCAAAATGTCTCCGTATGCTAAGTACATAAAGGATATTGTTACTAATAAGAGGAAGATACATAAGGTTGAGATTTCCACCATGCTCGCTAATTATACCTTCAATGGTGGAACTCCTAAGAAACTAGGTGATCCCTCTGTGCCCACTATACCTTGCTCCATTAAAGGTAACTACGTTAGAACTGCTCTATGCGACCTTGGAGCCGGTGTTAGTGTTATGCCTCTTTCTCTTTATCGTAGACTTGAACTGGATAAGTTGACACCCACTGAAATCTCTCTGCAAATGGCCGACAAATCAACTGCTTTCCCTATCGGTGTTTGCGAGGATGTGCCTATTGTGGTTGCTAACGTCACTATCTTAACAAACTTTGTTATTTTGGATATTCCCGAGGACGATGCCATAGCAGTCATCCTCGGAAGACCCTTTTTAAACACCGCAGGGGCTGTTATAGATTGCAACAAAGGCAATGTCACTTTCCATGTCAACGGTAATGAGCATATGGTGCACTTTCCGAAGAAACAATATCGAGTACATTGCATCAATGCTATCGAAAAAACTTCATCGATTCTTATTGGGAGCTTTGAATGCCTTATTCCTCCTGTTAAGATGAAGTATGATTTGCTTGTTGGGGAGATACACATCCCCATTGAGGTAACCTAGTGACTATTCGAAAATTCTCCATTCTCTTTTGCAATTCGGAAAAGTTTGTCAAGGAGACTTGATCATCCTCATTGACGGATTTCTTTCGATGACCATGAGATGGATGAATCGAGGAGTCACAAACCTCTGTTCCAAGCTTTCACCTTCGGGTGCTTAGAAGAAAAGTGATAGATTTAGCTTAGTTTTCCCTATTTTCTGTTTAGCGTCCCGTCGAAAAGTACCCTAAAAATAGAAGTTCTCCGAACGTCCTGAAAATCAAGTATGATTTTTTCTGGAATTTTTGAAAAATACTGGGACAAGAGCTAGTCTGGGGGCTGCACCAGTGGGCCACAAGCCGTGGAGGCGCGGACACCCCCTGGCCGTGCCTACCAGGCTTGTGGGGCCCACGTTCACACCCTCCACTCATTCTAGCTCTCATCCACTTCTCCTACCTCCACAAAAAATTGTTTCGCAACTCAAACCCGTGTTCTTGCTCCTCATGCTGGGATTTTCGATCTCCTTGCTCAAAGCACCATTCTCCGAACTGTTTTGGGGAAATTACTCCTTGGTAAGTGACTCCTCCATTGGTCCAATTAGTTTTTGCTCTAGTGCCTTATACTTCGCGTATTTTTTCTGCCTTGGTGACCCTGTTCTTGAGCTCTGCATGCTAATTTTAGCTGGTCCCAAGTAGTTTTGATGCGTAATATGGCCTCTAGGCACTTGTGGGAGTAGTTGCTATGAGTTTTGTTCAGCCTTGTTCACTTTTCCTTAGAGTCACTAAAAAATTCAGAAATTTTCAGAGATTGGAAAAGGAAAATATGAGGAGGTTCTTAAGAGGCTCTTCAAGCCGTGACCCCAAGGAGGATGGGAGTGAAAATAAGCCCAAGTATCCGGTCCCTCGAGTCGTAGAAGTTCGAGCGTGCGAATGGCCAAGCGATGTGTTCTTACGCGCCACCGGACTTCATGAGGACTTTTATCACTTGGTGGAGAACGCAGGTCTTACCTCCTTCGTTGAAGATAAGTGTCTGCAATACCTCCTCCTCACTAATATCTTCGTACAAAGCTTTAACTTCTATCCGAGGAAGAATCCTCCCATGGTTGAGTTCAAACTTTATGATATCCCCCAGCGCATGTCACTCCAGGATTTTTGCAATGTTTTCAAATTTCCTTTTGTTGGGGATATTCATGAACCTCGTCCACGGGACTTGGAAGCTTTCATCGATACAATTGTTGTAGGAGAGGAGAGAGGAGTGTCTTGCGCTAGAGCTGCTAGCATTCGTTTTCCCGTGATTCGGTAATTCTCACTATTTGTGGGAAAATGTTTGATTGGCCGTGGGAAAGCTGGGTTCCTTAGCTCCCCAGATCTAGTGGTCCTGCGCGAAGCCCTTTATGACGATAAAATTTATAGCTTGGGCACTATAGTAGCTCAACGGTTGAACATGAACCGTTCTAAAGGTGTTGTCTATGGAGGTATCTATGCTACCCATCTTGCTAGACACTTTGAGATACCTATTAGACTGGACGAGGAAGAAGAGATTCTTCTTCTCGAGAGATATCTAGATTATGATAGCATGGTTTGCCATGACTTTCTTGATAGAGATATAAATAGAAGGATGATTTGTAACCTGGTATTTAGTCAGGGTACTCGTGAGACTATTACTTTGCCTTCTCCTTCTTTGTTAAATCTTCATGCAGGTAGGTACATTATTATGCCCTCGGACATCTACGCATATTCGGGCTTAGCCCAACCACAGGTGCCCGTGCCAGAGCCACCAGTCGAGAACCAGACGCCAGTTTATCAGTGGGAGCCAGAGGAGCTCACACAGCAGTGGCTACCATGGCAACAAAAGTTCTTCACCGGCAGTGGTGCCAGAGATCCTTCTATCGTCTCTTGGGCTTGCGTTGGTTCTTCCCTTGAAGAGGAAAGGGTGATGAAGCACAGGAGCAGTAAGTATTTCCCTCAGTTTGAGAACCAAGGTATCAATCCACTAGGAGAATCTCGTCAAGTCCAGAGTACCTACGCAAACACAAAAGAGCTTGCACCCAACGCTATAAACGGGTTGTCAATCCCTTCAAGATTGTTTGCAAAGTGAGATCTGAAGGCGGAAAGTGCAACGAAGTAAAAAGGGTAAGGCTGAAAATATGGTGTGGAGTAGACACTGGGGGCCATAGTGTTCACTAGAGGCTTCTCTCAAAATAGCAAGTATTACGGTGGGTGAACAAATTACTGTCGAGCAATTGATAGAACCACGCAAAGTCATGACGATATCTAAGGCAATGATCATACATATAGGCATCACGTCCGAGACGAGTAGACTGATACTTTCTGCATCTACTACTATTACTCCACACATCGACTGCTATCCAGCATGCATCTAGTGTATTGAGTTCATGACGAACAGAGTAACGCCTTAAGCAAGATGACATGATGTAGAGGGATAATCTCAAACCAATGATGAAACCCCCATCTTTTTACCCTTGATGGCAACAACATGATGCGTGCCTCGCTACCCCTTCTGTCACTGGTGAGGTCACCGCACGGTATGAACCCAAAACCAAGCACTTCTCCCATTGCAAGAATCATAGATCTAGTTGGCCAGACAAAACCCACAACTCAAAGAGAATTGCAAGGATATGAAATCATGCATAAGAGAGATCAGAAGAAACTCAAATAAGATTCATAGATAATCTGATCATAAATTCACAATTCATCGGACCTCGACAAACACACCGCAAAAGAAGATTACATCGGATAGATCTCCATGAAGATCATGGAGAACTTTGTATTGAAGATCCAAGAGAGAGAAGAAGCCATCTAGTTACTAGCTATGGACCCGTAGGTCTATGGTGAACTACTCACGCATCATCGGAGAGGTCATGGTGTTGATAAAGAAGCCCTCCGTATCCGAATCCCCCCTCCGGCAGGGCACCAGAACGTGCCCCAGATGGGATCTTGCGGAGACAGAAGCTTGCGGTGGTGGAAAAGTACTTTTGATGATCTACTGATTTTTTATGGAATTTTTGGGGATATATCGGCGCAAAACCTAGGGTAGAGGTGGCCCAGGGAGCTCACAAGCCTGGACGGCGTGGGACCCCTGGCCGCGCCATGAGGGCTTGTGGGGTCCCTCAGGACCCCCTGCCTTGGTTCTCAAGTCTCCCGATCTTCTTCCGTTCCGGAAAAAATATTTTCGGAAGTTTTACTCCGTTTGGACTCCGTTCAAAATCCTCCTCTGAAAAGGGTCAAAAACATGGAAAAAACAGGAACTGGCACTTGGCACTGAGTTAATAAGTTTGTCCCAAAAAATATATAAAAGGCATGCAAAACGTCCAAAGTTTGACAAGATAATAGCATGAAACCATCAAATATTATAGATATGTTGGAGACGTATCAAGCATCCCCAAACTTAACTCATGCTCATCCTCGAGTAGGGAAGTGATAAAGAATGAATTTTGTATGTGGAATGCTACCTAGCATAGTTGTCCTTTGCAACTTCTTTCACGCGACATGAATGTTCAGATCCGTAACATTCGAAACAACAGTTTGCTATTGAGATGAAAACAATAATACTTCAAGCAAACTAGCAAGGTAATCATGAACTTTCAAAATAACAAGGCCACGGAAAGTTATCCCTACAAAATCATATAGTCTGGCTATGCTCCATCATCCTCACACAACTAATGTAAATCATGCACAACCCCGGTATTGGCCAAGTAATTGTTTTCGTACTCTTACTTTCTCAAACTTTTTATAACTATCACGCAATACATGAGCACGAGCCATGGATATAGCACTATAGGTGGAATAGAGTGTGGTGGTGGTTGTGCAACAAAAAGGAGGAGATGATCACATTGACTCGGCGTATCAAAAGGCTATGGAGATGCCCATTAATAGATATCAATGTGAATGAGTAGGGATTGCCATACAAAGGATGCACTAGAGCTATAAGTATGTGAAAGCTCAAAAGTAGAACTAGTGGGTGTGCTTCCAACTTGCTTGCTCACGAAGACCTAGGGCAATTTTGAGGAAGCCCATCATTGGAATATACAAGCCAAGTTATATATTGAAGATTCCCACTAGCATATGGTAGTGACAAAGCAAGAAGCTCTCAGTCATGAAGAACATGGTGCTATTATGAAGCACAAGTGTGGAAAAAGATAGTATCATTGTCCCTTCTCTCTTTGTCTCTCTTTTTTTATTTGGGCTCTTAGGCCTCTCTTTTTTCTCTTCTCTCTTTTTTTTATTTTTGGGCTCTTTGGCCTCTTTTTTTTATTTCCTCACATGGGACAGTGCTGTAATGATGATCATCACACTTTTATTTATTCACAGCTCAAAGCTTAGAACGATGATGACTCTATAGGAAATGCCTCCAACAGTGTAGCGGGATGTGCAACGATCTAGCATGGCGTATGACGTTGAAACATCTCGCTAGCTATCTTACGATCATCCAACGGCAATATGAGAGTGACGACACAAGTCATGAGATGGAACGGTGGGAGTTGCAAGGCAATATATCTCGGAATGGCTATGAAAATGCCATAGTAGGTAGGTATGGTGGATGTTTTGAGGAAGGCATATGGTGGCTTTGTGCACCGGCGAGAATTGCGCGGCACTAGAGAGGCTAGCAATGGTGGAAGGTGAAAGTGCATCTATACCATGGACTCACATTAGTCATGAAGAACTCACATACTTGTTGTGAAAGTTTTTATTAGTAATTGAAACAAGGTGCTAAACGCATACTCCGAGGGGAAGGGTTGGTAGGTGTTAACCATCGCGTGATCCCGACCTCAACACAAAGGATGACAATCAATAGATCAATTATGCTCCGACTTCCAAACATAGCGGTTCACCATACGTGCATGCTACGGGAATCACTAACTTCAACACAAGTATTTCTAGATTCACAACACCCTACTAACATAACTCTTAATATTACCAAATCCACGTCTCAAAACTAATTGAGAGGAATCAAGACTTCTCTTTATACTCAATGCACATGAAGATGGAGGTTTTTGTATCCTCTTTGGGTACCTATCACATTTGGAACTACTTTTCATAGCATAAGCCAACTACCAAGTCACGCACCGCCGTGCTCTAAAAGATATAAGTGAAGCACATAGAGCAAAAGTATCTAGCTCAAAAGATATAAGTGAAGCACTATGAGCATTCTAGCAAAAATCACGATGAGTGCATGTCTCTCTCTCTCTCAAAAAGGTGTGCAGAAAGTATGATTGCTACACAATGAAAAGAAAAGACTCCTAAGATACAAGACGCTCCAAGCAAAACACATATCATGTGGTGAATAAAAATATAGCTCCAAGTAATGTTACCGATGGATTGAAGACGAAAGAGGGGATGCCTTCCCGGGGCATCCCCAAGCTTAGGCTTTTTGTGTCCTTGAATTTGGCTTGGGATGCCTTGGGCATCCCCAAGCTTGAGCTCTTTCCACTCCTTATCTCTTTTTCCATGAGAACATCACCCAAAACTTGAAAACTTCACAACACAAAACTTAAACAGAAACTCGTGATAACATTAGCACAAGAAAACAAACTACCACCTCTTTTGGTACTGTAGCAAACTTGAATTCTATCTATATTGGTGTTGGGCTACTATATTCTCACTTTTCCATGCCTAGTAACCCCCTATACCAACCATAGTTTCATAAAAACAAGCAACCAACTCAACAAAAACAGAATCTGTCAAAAACAGACTAGTCTGTAGCAATCTGTATACTTCGTATACTTCTGGTACCTCAAAAAATCTGAAAAATTACGACTGTCTGGGCAAAAGGCATATCAACTAGAAGCAAAACAAATCAACTCAAAAGATCTTTATGAATAAAAATGAAAAATCATCTTGTGAGTGAAAAGTTTCTGTCTTTTTCCAGCAGGATCAAACAACCATTACCAAGACTAGTCATAAAGGTTTTGCTTGGCTCAAACACAAAAAGAGACACAAAAAACACAATCACAACAGAATTATGAAAGTGTGGACGCAACATAACAGAAAGAAAAGATAAATTCATTGGGTTTCCTCCCAACAAGCGCTATTGTTTAACGCCCTTAGCTAGGCATAAAAGCGATAGAATCACGTATCGTCGTCTTTGGTGCTCAAACCGTAAGTGGCCCTCATCATGGATTCATAAGGCAATCTTATTTTCTTTCTAGGAAAGTGTTCCATGCCCTTCCTTAAAGGAAATTGAAATCTAATATTCCCTTCCTTCATATCGATGATAGCACCGATAGTCCATAGGAAAGGTCTACCAAGAATAATAGGGCATGTAGGATTGCAATCAATGTCAAGCACAATGAAATCCACGGGAATGTAGTTCCTATTTGCAATAATAAGAACATCATTGATCCTTCCCATGGGTTTCTTGACAGTAGAATCAGCAAGATGCAAATTAAGATAACACTCTTCAATCTCATTAAAACCCAGAACATCACATAAAGACTTTGGAATCGCGGAAACACTAGCACCCAAATCACACAAAGCATTGCATTGATAGTTTTTGATTTCGATTTTGATAGTAGGTTCCCACTCATCATGAAGCTTTCTAGGGATAGAGACTTCCAATTCAAGTTTCTCTTCAAGAGATTTTATCATAGCTTTGACGATATGATCGGTAAAGGCCTTGTTTTGGCTATAAGCGTGTGGAGAGTTTAACATGGATTGCATCAAGGAAATGCATTCAATCAAGGAGCAACTATCATAATTGAATGCCTTGAAATCCATAGTAGTAATTTCATTACTACTCAAAGTTTTAATATCTTCTACTCCACTTTTAATGCTTTTAGCATCAAGATAGATGAACTCCGAATCATTGGGGAACTTTTCAACCAAAGTGGATTCATATCCAGCCCCATAATCATTAGGTTTGACACAAGAAAATAAAGATTCAATGGGAGTCACACCAAGCACTTTAAGATCTTCGTGATTCTTATCACGAGAACACGCCTTTTTAAGCCATTCATGTCTAGTACGAATTTGGGCGGTTCTTTCTTGGCTCTCAATAATAGAAACACGCATAGCTTTCAAAGTTTTATCCATGTTGATCTTGGGAGGAGCACATCTAACTTTCAAAGCATCAACGTCACTAGACATTCTATCAACGCTCTTAGCCAAATCGTCAATTTTGAGTAGCTTTTCCTCTATGGACGCATTGAAAATCTTTTGAGAGTTGATGAACTCTTTGATATTACTCTCTAGATCAGAGGGTAATCTATTGTAATTTCCATGAGTATTGTTGTAGGAGTTGCCAAAATTATTAGAGGAGTTACTAGGAAAAGGCCTAGGAACATAGTTTCCTCTAAAAGCATTCTTGTTGCCAAAGTTATTCCTACCAACAAAATTAACGTCCACGCTAGCGTTGCTACTATCAATCAAAGAAGACAAGGGCATATCATTAGGATCTAAAGGAGCACTTCTACTAGCAACCAAATTCATTAACTCATCCATCTTAGCACTCAACGAGTTAATTTCTTCTGTAGCATGTACCTTCTTACTAGTAGGTGATCTTTCAGTGTGCCATTGAGAGTAGTTCGTCATGATATTGTCTAGGAGCTTTGTGGCCTCCCCTAACGTGATTTCCATGAACGTTCCACCTGAGGCGGAGTCCAAGATATTTCTAGAAGCCAAATTCAAGCCAGCGTAAAAGATTTGTATAATTATCCAAAGACTCAAGCCATGAGCGGGACAATTTCTAATCATCAATTTCATTCTCTCCCAAGATTGTGCAACATGTTCATGATCAAGTTGCTTGAAATTCATGATATCATTACGGAGAGAGATGATCTTAGCCGGCGGAAAATACTTGGATATAAGCATCTTTGCACTTATCCCAAGAATCGATACTATTTTTGGGCAAATAAGAAAACCAAGTTTTTGCATGATCTCGCGACGAGAAAGGAAAAATCTTCAATTTAATCACATCATTATTCACATCTTTCTTCTTTTGCATATCTCAAAGCTCAATGAAGGTATTGAGATGGGATGCGGCATCTTCACTAGGAAGGCCGGAGAATTGCTCTTACATAACAAGATTCAGCAAAGCGGCATTGATTTTGTATGACTCCGCACTAGTGGCGGGAGCAATCGAAGTACTAATAAAATCATTATTATTCGTATTCGAGAAGTCACAAGTTTGGTGTTTTCATTCATGGTGACTTCAGCAAGCAAGCAAGCACACAAGCGAACAAAGAGCAAGCGAGAAAAAGGGTGAACGAAAAAGGCAAACGAAAAAGGCAAATTGTGAAGTGGGGGAGAGGAAAACGAGAGGCAACTCACAAACAAAGTAAATACAAGAGATGAGTTTGGGACACCTACTTGGATGAGTTCTTGACTTGATCCTCCCCGGCAACGGCGCCAGAAATTCTTCTGCTACGGCAACAAAAGTTCTTCCCCGGCAGTGGTGCCAGAGATCCTTCTGTCGTCTCTTGGGCTTGCGTTGGTTCTTCCCTTGAAGAGGAAAGGGTGATGCAGCACAGGAGCAGTAAGTATTTCCCTCAGTTTGAGAACCAAGGTATCAATTGTTGGGGAACGTCGCATGGGAAACAAAAAATTCCTACGCGCACGAAGACCTATCATGGTGATGTCCATCTACGAGAGGGGATTTCTGATCTACGTACCCTTGTAGATCGCACAGCAGAAGCGTTAGTGAACGTGGTTGATGTAGTGGAACGTCCTCACGTCCCTCGATCCGCCCCGCGAACCGTCCCACGAACCTTCCCCGATCCGTCCCACGATCCGCTCCGATCTATTGACGAACGGACGGCACCTCCGCGTTCAGCACACGTACAGCTCGACGATGATCTCGGCCTTCTTGATCCAGCAAGAGAGACGGAGAGGTAGATGAGTTCTCCGGCAGCGTGACGGCGCTCCGGAGGTTGGTGGTGATCTAATCTCAGCAGGGCTCTGCCCGAACTCCGCAGAAACGCGATCTAGAGGTACAACCGTGGAGGTATGTGGTCGGGCTGCCGTGGCAAAAGTTGTCTCAAATCAGCCCTAAAACCCCACTATATATAGGAGGGAGGGAGGGGAGGAGGCAGCCTCAAAACCTAAAGGTTTGGCCGAAATTGGAGGTGGAGGAGTCCTACTCCAATCCTACTTGGAGTAGGATTCCACCTTCCCACTTGGAAACTCTTTCCACCTTGTGTTTTTTCCTTCTCAAACCTTATGGGCCTTAGTGGGAACTTATTCCAGCCCACTATAGGGCTGGTTTATCTCTTACCATAGCCCATGAGACCCCTTGGGGCGTGATACCCCTCCTGATGGTCCCTGGCACCCCTCCCGGCACTCCCAGTACAGTACCGATGAGCCCGAAACTTTTCCGATAATGCACGAAAACCTTCCGGTAACCAAATGAGGTCGTCCTATATATCAATCTTCGTTTCCAGACCATTCCGGAAACCCTCGTGACGTCCGTGATCTCATCCGGGACTCCGAACATCATTCGATAACCAACCATATAACTCAAATACGCATAAAACAACGCTGATCCTTAAGTGTGCAGACCCTGCGGGTTCGAGAACTATGTAGACATGACCCGAGTGACTCCTCGGTCAATATCCAATAGCGGGACCTGGATGCCCATATTGGATCCCACATATTCTACAAAGATCTTATCGTTTGAACCTCAGTGCCAAGGATTCATATAATCCCGTATGTCATTCCCTTTGTCCTTCGGCATGTTACTTGCCCGAGATACGATCGTCAGTATCCGCATACCTATTTCAATCTCGTTTACCGGCAAGTCTCTTTACTCGTTCCGTAATACAAGATCCCTCAACTTACACTAAGTCACATTGCTTGCAAGGCTTGTGTGTGATGTTGTATTACCGAGTGGGCCCCGAGATACCTCTCCGTCATACGGAGTGACAAATCCCAGTCTTGATCCATACTAACTCAATGAACACCTTCGGAGATACCTGTAGAGCATCTTCATAGTCACCTAGTTACATTGCAACGTTTGATACACACAAAGCATTCCTCCGGTGTCAGTGAGTTATATGATCTCATGATCATAGGAACAAATACTTGACACGCATAAAACAGTAGCAACAAAATGACACGATCAACATGCTACGTCTATTAGTTTGGGTCTAGTCCATCACATGATTCTCCTAATGATGTGATCCCGTTATCAAGTAACAACACTTGCCTATGGCTAGGAAACCTTGACCATCTTTGATCAACGAGCTAGTCAACTAGAGGCTTACTAGGGACAGTGTTTTGTCTATGTATCCACACAAGTATTGTGTTTCCAATCAATACAATTATAGCATGGATAATGTCGTGGGTATAAGTCTGACAGTAGATGTGTAGGGTACGAAAAGGATGGGCAGAGCCTTAGCTACGACGAGGTTATATGAGTTCAGGCCCCTCTGCGGTGGAGGTAATAGCCCTACGTCTCAATGCTCTGGGAGCTTGTTGTCGAGTGGAATATAGAATACAATGAGTTGCTAACCCCTGCACCAGTGGGGGAGGGTGGCTTATATAGAGTGCGCTGCCCTCCACAACGGTTCGGTGCGCAGGGGTGGAGTAGTGGCGAATAAATTCCTACGTTACAGGTAACGTACGTCTTAAATGCTAATAAAGGCGTGTGGAAACGTATGAACATTTCCCCAAGGGGGGTTACGATGCACAGAGTGGAATCCAGTCGGTTAGCTTGATATTCTCCGAATGCGCGTCTCCGACTGGATGGTTGAAGATCTGTTACCGACTGGATGATGGGAACTACTTAGTTCAGTCGGAACTGACTAAGGGCCTTGTCTCTTATGAAGGGTAGTCCTTGGGTAGGACCTACAGGGCAGGCCTATGACCCTACCCTAGGACTATAACCCCATCATTAGTCCCTGAATGGATTGGGGTTGGAACGACGAAGCGATGCTTGAAGTTTGGATCCGACTGGAACGGATGTGACTTTGGCGTTGCTTGCCTCGATCCATTTTATCTTTTCTGACCAACAATCTGAGGGAAGTATTTGTGGAACAAACTGTCGGAAACCGAGTGCTTCCGCAGTATCTTCTGACGTGACCAGTCAACTCACAGCGGCAGATTTTCCGGGATCCTCAAATTTCGGTTACCGCGCTCTCAGCGGGGATGACGCCATCGTGCTCAAGTAGCGACTGACGCCTCGATTCTCACGCCTTCAACCTCTCCACTAATATTGCCGCGGTTGGTCGGGGGATAAGGTTTCGGGGCCACCTGCCAGCGACCCAGTCGGAACCTTACTTAAATCCCAGCGGCGAGGGTTTTTCGTTACGCTCGCCGAATCTTTTGCCTTCGCTTGCCCCGTCCTTCTCGCCACCTCCAGCGCACCTAACCTTCTTCCTCCTTCTTCCCCTCTGCGGATCCGCAGCTTCCGCCATGACCAAGGGTCAGACCAGCAAGATGGAGGCGAGGAAGAAGAAGGGGAAGGCGGCGGCTCCTGCTCAGCGGCGGCAGTGACCGCTGCCGGCGGGGTGGATCCAAGGCGACTTCCTCCCCTCCACGGTGACGGAGGGGGATCTGCTGCAGCTGGTGGAGCATGGGATGATCGTGCACAAGTCGTGGAGGATGCCGGTGGAGAATGATGTTGAGCCGGCTCCCCAGGAAGGGGAGCGCGTCCTGCTGCTCAGCCATGTCTATCGAGGTTTCTGTCTGCCCCCGCATCCTTTCTTCAAGGGCATCATGAACCATTTCGGGGCACAGGTTCACCACTTTCCCCCGAATGCTATTGCCCATCTCTATGCTTTCATAGTTCTGTGCGAGTGCTTCATCGGCTGTCCCCCCCATTGGGGGCTGTTCAAGCATATATTCTCTGCTAGATCCCAAACTATCAAATGACTCAGCCAGTCGGATGATAAAACACATCTTCTCCAGCTCTGCGGAGGCTTAGGTTTCCAGAAAAAGAGTCGGAGTAGTTATCCTGCCCTTCAGCTGAGTGAGTCGGTCAGGAACTGGCAGTCGACGTGGTTCTATTGCCAAGACGTTGCCTGCCCGAATGCCACGACAGGGTTGCCTACCTTTAGCTTAGATCGGCCCGCTCCGCCTAAGCAGCTTGCGCTCAAAAAGGCGGAGAAGAACGACATCCAGCCTCTGGTCGACGCACTTGTAGATGTCGTCGGAAGGGGGGTCACCGGCATAGACTTGCTGGAGGTTTTCCTCGATCGGCGCATCCAACCCCTGCAGGCTCGCGACCACGCCATGTGGCATTATACGGGGCCCGAAGATTCCACTCGGACCATCGTTGTGGGCGTGACCGAGGAGAAGGTGACCTCGTGGGTGCTCCAGATCACAGGCGCCTGCGAGAACCCCAGGGGATCCCGGCGAGTGAAGCCTTTCTGCGCGGATAATCCTCCTCCGAACCAGGTGAGTACCATTTGTCGAGTGCACATAACTGTCTTAGTTTTATTGCTTGCTTGAATCTCTGTGTGACGTCTGATGTTGCCGACTGAATTTTATGCAGAAGTGGACCAACTGGTTTTCTCCCGTCTCGAACGGGAACCCGGCCGAGGAGGAGGAGGAGGAGGGCAGCCAGGAGGGCAGCATGGAGAGCGCCGAGTATGTCTCCGACAGCGGGGAGACGGAGGAAGGGACTAGTGAGGAAGAGGAGGAGGACGAAGAGCAGGACTCGCCACCCCCGCAGCTAGAGCATCGGACCAAGCGCCGACATGAACCCGTGGTTCCCTCGGTCCCTCCGGCATCCTCGAGTGCTCCGCCCACTGCTCCCGTGGTCCTGAGTGCTCGGAGCACCAAGAGGGCCAAGGATGTTGCTGCTGAGCTTGCGGGGCAGCCTTCCAAGATGGCCAAACCGAGTGGATCTAAACCTCAGAAGGCTTTGCCGCAGATGAGGGTCACTGTTCCCGTCACCTCCACGTAAGTGCATTGATCTTCTAATTTCCTCTGATATCCGATTGGACTCCTGTTTATTGGTCGAACGAATTTCACTCGACAGAGTTGCTACCTCCGCCACCTCTCCGGCACGCCAGGAGGATGACCCCATGGACACGAACAGCGTCGTCTCGTCCCAGCCAGGTGCGTTGTAGTGACTCCGAGAGTTTTATTTTATCGCGTCGCGAATTCTGTCTTCGGTCTTGCCTCTTTCTCTTTCTGAGATCTCGCGTCGTTCGGTCTGTCAGGGGCGATTTGCGTGGACGAGGGTGACCAGGGGAGACCTGAGCAAGCTGCGGAGCCTGTTCTTGAGGCTGCTCCGCCAGTTACTGCTCTCGCCGCAGACGTGCTGCCGACTGAGGCGATGCCGCCGACTGAAACGGCGTTGGTGGTTGATGAACCGACTGGAGCGGGCCTTGGGATGCCCAAGGAGCTTCCAACGATGCCAGGCTCGTCGAATGTTGAGTTCAACATCCAGCGTCTCCCGGAGGAGCAGGTGGGAGCGGCCAAGGGGGCCATGGTGCAGGCGGAGCTGATGGCGGGAGAAGCTAAGAAAGCATACGACTCCATCGCATCCCTGTACCAGCAGAGCTTGGAGCTGCGGGACGATATCCGAGTAAGTGGGCTAGTAAGTATTTACTTTTCTCTCGCAACCCACTGGGTGTTCTCGGATACCGTATGATGTTTGCAATGGGTTCACTCTGAGTGAACCCAGTGGGTGTAGTCCCCGAGACTTCTGTCGAGTGCTTGCACCGGCAGTTGTCTTTATACATATTGTCTTTGACTTGGTCAAATTCGTAAATAATATGGTCGACTGTGAACAGTTGTGGCACTCGAGGTGCACTTATTGTAAGAGTCCCCGAGAGTAATTTTACTCAGGTCGGGTAGTATTAGCCTCGTAGGCGTAGGTGCTATCATGTATCTCAATAGGACGGGCCTGCTTGAGTTGCATGCCAGTGGGGTCACTCTCAGTGAACCCACTGGGTGTAGTCCCCGAGACCGCTGTCGACTGCTTGTGTCGGCAGGGGTCTGAAGAACTTAGACTTTGTATTGTTGGATTATCTGATTGTCTCTTGGTGCTGGCTGGCAGAAAACTTGTGAAATGGGGACAGCATATGAGACTCTCAGGGCGGAGAAGATTCAGTTTGCTGGTGAGCTGGATGCGGCACTGCTTGCAATGGCTGGTATGAAGGAGGCTCTGGCGGAACGAGAGAAGTCGTTGGAGCAGGCTCGTGAAGCGAACAAAGTGCTGACTGAGGAAGTTGAGAAGATGGGGAAACAAAGGACTGCTCTGATGGGACAAATGGACGTGCTGAACAAACGGTGTATAGCACAGGAGAAATACGTCAGTGACTGGGCTCAACAGATGATGACGCGTCTGGCTGGTAAGTCCTGCTTTTTCCGAGTGCTTGTGGTATGTGCGTCACACTCGGCGCTTATTGTTTGCTTGTCCTGTTGTTGCAGATTTTTGCATTGACGCTGAAGCTGAAGCAGCTGACATGGAGCGGTCGATTCGCGAGAACGTTCCACTCGGCGAGGACGCCAATCGAGATCTGCTCCGAGCGCACATCCGCGTAGGCAAAGTTGGCCCTTTCATCGGTCGACTGAGAGAAGTCGTCGGCCGGATCGACAAGGAGCTTTGGCCTGAAGATGAGTCGCGGCAGGAGATGGAAAACTTGATGACTCGACTGGAGGAGATCCCGAACCGAGTGCAGTCATGGAAGAAATCTGCTGCTCGTTGTGGTGCAGATGTTGCTCTGTCCCTGGTCCGAGTTCATTGCAAGGAGGTGCGCGAGGAGAAGCTGAAAGCATTGAAGGTCGCCAACACAAAGAAACTTCGATTCGAAGACTTCATGGAAACCTTCCTTGAGAGTGCCACCCGCATCGCCGACGGTATCGATCTGGACACGTTCGTAGAGCCCTCCAGTCCTGGTGCTAATCCTGATGACGCGTAAGAAAACTTTATCCTCGGTATGCCGAGTGTTGATTTGTAAGGAACTTTGGCCACTGCTGTTGGCCGTCACATTCTTGGATCGGTGCGGGTAAGCTTGATCCGCACGGAGTGAACTATCTTTGTTTGAGCTTTGAATCTGAATCAAATCGTTTGCTCTTGTGTTGCAATTTTGCCTCGAGTTTTTGTTTGGCGTTTCTTGGTGAAACCAATGGCAAACATGCATAACATGTAAGTGTCAGTTGTCTTGACATCTGCATGAGCCTCTGTGAGGGTCTTGCGGGGTCTCCGAGTGGATCTGTAGGGCTCACTCGAAGACAATAGAGTACTTAGGCGATTTATGATCGCAGCTAAGTCGTCGAGTGCGTCGGACAGGCCTCACTCGAAGCGAGTTGGTACTTATGTAATTGTCAGTGGTCTTGACATCCACATGAGCCTCCATGAGGGTCTGTTGAGTCTCCGAGTGGATCTGAAGGACACACTCGAAGGTCAAAAAATATTTGGGCGATACGGGATCGCGGCTATGTTGTCGAGTGTGACTATGAGGTCGCACGCGGTGCGATGTGTATGTCATGTAGTTGTCAGTGGTTTTGACATCCACATGAGCCTCAATGAGGGTATTCTACTCATGTAGTTGTCGGTTGTTTTGACATCCGCATGACCCTCAATGAGGGTCTATTACTCATGTACTTAGGCGAGTCTGGAACGCAGCTAAGCCCCCGAGTGCACACTCGGAGTAAGTTGATACTTAGGCGATTCTTGAACGCATCTAAGTCCCCGAGAGTGACGTTAAGTGTTCGCTCGGAGAAAGTTAATACTTAGACGATTCTTTATCGCAGCTAAGTCCCCAAGTGTGACGTTAAGTGTACACTCGGAGAAAGTTAATACTTAGGCGATTCTTGATCGCAGCTAAGTCCCCGAGTGTGACGTGAAGTGCACACTCGAAGAAAGTTAATACTTAGGCGATTCTTGATCGCAGCTAAGTCTCCGAGTACGACGTTTAGCGCACACTCGGAGAAAGTTAATACTTAGGTGATTCTTGATCACAGCTAAGTCCCCGAGTGCGACGTTTAGTGCACACTCGGAGAAAGTTATTACTTAGGTGATTCTTGATCACAGCTAAGTCCCCGAGTGCGACGTTTAGTGCACACTCGGAGAAAGTTATTACATAGGCGATTCTTGATCGCAGCTAAGTCCCCGAGTGCGACGTTTGTAGTGCACACTCGGAGAAAATTATTACTTAGGTGATTCTTGATCACAGCTAAGTCCCCGAGTGCGACGTTTAGTGCACACTCAGAGAAATTTATTACTTAGGTGATTCTTGATCACAGCTAAGTCCCCGAGTGCGACGTTTAGTGCACACTCGAAAAAGTTATTACTTAGGTGATTCTTGATCACAGCTAAGTCCCCGAGTGCGACGTTTAGTGCACACTCGAAGAAAGTTATTACTTAGGTGATTCTTGATCACAGCTAAGTCCCCGAGTGCGACGTTTAGTGCACACTCGGAGAAAGTTATTACTTAGGTGATTCTTGATCACAGCTAAGTCCCCGAGTGCGACGTTTAGTGCACACTCGGAGAAAGTTAGAACTTAGGCGATTCTGGATCGCAGCTAAGTTTTTTTTTTGAGACCGGAGTCTGCGACCGCGGAAGAATTCTGAATCTGCAAAAGCTCAATCTGCTTTATATTATTTCATCAATACTTGTTATTTACATTGCTTCTGTCGACGGTCACGTGTAGAAGCGCTTCAGAAGATCTCCGTTCCATGCTCGCGGCTCGTCTGTCTCCTTGTCGATGTTGTAGAGTCTGTATGCTCCGTTGTTCAGCACCTTGGAGATGATGAAGGGTCCTTCCCAGGCAGGAGCCAACTTGTGACGTCTTTGCTAATCCACTCGGAGCAGCAGGTCGCCTGCTTGGAACATGCGACTCCTGACGTGGCGTCCATGAAAGCGCCACAGATCTCGCGCTCCTCCTCTAGAAGGTCCACTCCATCTCGCCTTGCTTGTTCTGCTTCAGCTTCGGAGAAGAGTTCGACTCGTGGAGCATTGTGAAGCAAGTCACTCGGAAGGACCGCTTCTTCTCCATAAACGAGGAAGAACGGTGATCGCCCTGTAGATCTGTTCGGGGTTGTGCGGAGACCCCAAAGCACTGAAGGTAGCTCGGTGACCCATGCGCCAGCGGCATGTCCGACCTCTCGCAGGAGTCGGGGCTTCAAACCTTGCAGAATGAGTCCATTCGCCCGCTCTGCTTGTCCATTGGATTGAGGATGTGCTACGGAAGCAAAATCCACTCGGATACCTTGGCTTGTACAAAAACCTTTGAATCCGTCTGAGTCGAAGTTTGTTCCGTTGTCCGTGATTATGCTGTGAGGCAAACCGAATCTGGAGATGATGTCTCTGACAAACTTGATGGCTGTTAGGGCGTCGAGCTTCTTGATGGGCCTGGCTTCAATCCATTTTGTGAACTTGTCGACTGCCACCAACAGATGTGTGTATCCACCTTGGCCTGTTCTGAATGGACCGACTGCATCTAATCCCCATACTACAAACAGCCACACAAGAGGGATTGTCTTCAACGCAGATGTCGGCTTGTGGGACTTGTTGGAGTAGAACTGACAGCCCTCACATCGGTCGACCATATCTTTAGCCATCTCGTTTGCCTGCAGCCAGAAGAAACCAGCCCTGAATGCCTTGGCGACGATTGCTCTCGAAGAGGCATGATGACCGCAGGTCCCCGAGTGAATATCTTCCAGGATTAGCTGCCCCTCCTCTGAGGAGATGCATTGTTGAAGAATGCCTGAAACGCTTTCCTTGTACAATTGGCCATCAATAACAGTGAATGACTTCGACCTGCGGACTATCTGCCTGGCCTGGACTTCGTCTTCTCGTAGTTTCTGCCTCAGGATATATGCAATGATCGGCACAGTCCAATCGGGGATGATAGCAAGAATCTCCATGACTAGATCAACCACAGCAGGTACATCGACTTCAGTTGGATCTGTTGAACTCTTTGGTTGTACTGGTTCTTCTGTGAAAGGATCTTCTTTGACTGAGGGCAGGTGCAGGTGCTCGAGGCAGACGTCACTCGGGACTGGTCTCCGAGTAGATCCGAGTTTTGCCAACTCATCAGCTGCTTGGTTCTTCAGTCTCGGAACATGGTGAAGTTCTAGACCTTCAAACTTCTTCTCAAGCTTCCTCACTGCATTGTAGCATGTGGTCATGGTGGGGTTCCTGACGTCCCACTCTTTCATCACTTGATTGACCACCAAATCCGAATCGCCGTAGACCATCAGGCGACGGACGCCGAGTGAGATGGCCATGCGCAATCCGTAGAGGAGAGCTTCATACTCTGCCTCGTTGATGGAGGAATCGAAGTGTATCTGTAGCACGTACTTGAGCTTGTCGCCCTTTGGCGATATGATCACAACGCCAGCGCCGGAGCCATTCAACATCTTGGACCCATCGAAGAACATTGTCCAATGGGCCGAGTAGATGTGGGTCGGTTGCTGTTGTTCTACCCATTCTGCTATGAAGTCAGCCAGAGCTTGAGACTTAATAGCTTTCTTGGCCTCGAACTTGACATCGCAGTACAGCATCTCCATTGCCCACTTCGCCACTCGGCCTGATGCGTCTCGATTGTGGAGAATTTCCGACAACGGAGCATCAGAAACGACAGACACCGAGTGGTCTTGAAAATAATGGGCCACCTTCTTCGCAGTCATGTATATCCCGTAGATAAGTTTTTGATAGTGGGGATACCTCTGCTTGGAAGGAGTCAAGACTTCGGAGACGTAGTACACTGGCCGCTGAACTTTGTATGCTTTGCCTTCTTCTTCTCGATCGACTGTAAGAACAGTATTGACGACTTGATTTGTAGCCGCGATATACAGAAGAAGGGCCTCTTTACTGAGCGGAGCAGTAAGAACCGGCTGGGTGGAAAGTAGGACTTCGAGGTCGTCGAATGCGACTTGGGCTTCGTCTGTCCACTCGAAAGTATCTCATTTCTTCATGAGTCGGTACAGAGGAAGTGCTTTCTCGCCGAGTCGACTGATGAACCTGCTCAAAGACGCTAGGCAACCTGTGAGCCGTTGAACATCGTGTATTCTGACCGGCCTCTCCATTCGGACGATGGTCCCGATCTTCTCGGGGTTGACATTGATCCCTCGTTCGGAAACGAAAAAACCGAGTAACTTTCCGCTGGGAACGCCGAATGAACATTTGGCGGGGTTGAGCTTGATACCGTACCTACGAAGGTTGGCGAATGTTTCTGCCAAGTCAGTTAGCAGGTCGGAACCTTTGCGTGACTTAACTACGATATCATCCATATATGCCTCTATATTCCGACCGATCTGGTCGAGGAGGCATTTTTGGATCATGCGCATAAAGGTAGCTCCTGCATTCTTCAAACCAAATGGCATAGTGATGTAGCAGAAGCACCCGAATGGGGTGATGAAGGCTGTCTTTAATTCATCGGGGCCATACAGACGGATCTGATGATAGCCCGGGTAGCATCAAGAAATGATAAACGCTCGCAGTCCGCAGTTGAATCGACAATTTGATCTATGCGGGGGAGCGGAAAATGGTCTTTCGGGCAGACCTTATTGAGATGCTTGAAGTCGATGCACATTCGGAGCGACTTGTCCTTCTTGGGCACCATGACAACATTGACGAGCCACTCGGAGTGGTGAACCTCGCGAATGAAGTTGGCTGCCAGCAGCTTGGCCACTTCTTCCCCGATTGCCTTCCTCTTGTGCGCGGCGGACCGGCGTAGGCGCTCTCGGACGGGCCGAGCGGTGGGATCCACATGCAGTCGGTGCTCAGCCAACTCCCTGGGAACACCCGGCATGTCAGAGGGTTTCCATGCGAAGATGTCCCAGTTCTCACGGAGGAATTGGGTGAGCTCGGCTTCCTATTTAGGATCAAGGGTGGTGGAGATGTTCGTTGGGGCAGCAGTGTCGTCCGTCGGGTGGATGCTGACCTTCTTCGTCTCTCCCGCCGACTGGAATGCAGACTCTGAAGCTGGCTTCTTCGAGCGCATCAGATCGGTGGGGTCGACTGTTTTCTTGTACTCGTCGAGCTCGAGGACGGCCATCTGCTAGTCGGCGATTCTCGATCCCTGCTGCAGACACTCTTCGGCCCGCTGTCGATTGCCCGTGATGGTGATCACGCCTTTCGGGCCTGGCATCTTCAGCTTCAGGTATACGTAACATGGACGGGCCATGAAACGCGCGTACGCTGGGCGGCCCAGAATTGCGTGGTAAGCGCTTTGGAATTCCACCACTTCAAACGTCCGCTTTTCCTTGCGGAAGTTCTTGTCGGAGCCGAAAACGACGTCCAACGCGATCTGGCCGTGTGACTTGGCCTTCCGTCCAGGGACGACTCCATGGAACTGCATGCTACTCTCGCTGAGTTTGGACATCGGAATGCCCATCCCCTTGAGTGTGTCGGCGTACATGATGTTCAAGCCGCTGCCGCCATCCATGAGGACCTTGCGCGGTCGGACTCCTTCCACCACCGGGTCGACGACCAGAGCCTGTCTCCCTGGGGTGGGTACGTGTGCGGGATGATCCGACTGGTCGAAGGTGATCGTAGTCTGAGACCATTTGAGGAACTTGGGGTTGGTAGGGGTGGCCATGTTCACCTCCCTGTTCACTAGCTTCAGTCGACTCTTGCTCTCAACGTCAGCAAAAATCATGAGTGTTGCATGGACTTGGGGGAACGGATCCTCCTTATCCTCCTCATCCTGTTCATTGTCCTTTTCACTCGGTTGCCCTTCGTCGAACCCCTCGATCAGGAGGCGACACTGTCGAGTGGTATGCTTTGGATATATGGGGTTGCCCTCTTCATCCATCTTCGTATGAACAGGACATGGCTGGTCCAGGATGGGATTGTTGAACTACTTCTTCTTGGGGGTAAACTGCGCCTTCCCTTTGCCCTTGAACTTGGCATTGGTCACGGCTGCAGCTTCTGCCTGCGGAGTGGACGAAGCTTTTTGCTTCTGCTTCCGAGTGTTACTCCCGTCTCCGTCGCCGACTGTCTTGTGCTTGCCGCTTCGGATGCGGTCCTCTTCTTTGCCATTTGCATAGTGCGCTGCTATCTCCATCATCTTGCTCATGGAGATGTCACCTGTTCGGCTGAACTTTAGGTACAGATCCCTGTACCGCACGCCTGCCTTGAAGGCGCAGACTGCTTGATGCTCTGTGACGTTCTCCACCGTGTGGTAGGGAGTTGTCCAACGCTGAATGAAATCACGCAGGGGCTCATTCTGCTTCTGGACGCAATGATGGAGCTCCACGAGGCCTGCAGGGCGCTTGCACGTCCCTTCGAAGGTCTTGATAAACACTCGGGCCAGATCTGCCCAACTGTAGATATTGGAGGGGGCCAACTGGTCCAGCCACGCTCGCGCCGAGCCGTCGAGCATCAGAGGGAGGTGTTTCATGGCGACATGGTCGTCCCCTC
This sequence comes from Hordeum vulgare subsp. vulgare, assembly GCF_904849725.1. Lineage (NCBI taxonomy): Eukaryota > Viridiplantae > Streptophyta > Magnoliopsida > Poales > Poaceae > Hordeum > Hordeum vulgare. Next base: position 552,426,545 of record NC_058524.1, on the reverse strand, counting down.
CTCCGATCTGGACTGCCACTCGGTAATCATCCAGCCACGTTTCTGGCTTGGACTCTCCTGTAAACTTGCTGCTTCCCATCGCCAATCTGAAGTTGGGCGAGATGTCAGCCGAACGGATGGCTCGACTGAAACACTCGGGACCAGACACGATGGTCCTGCTTCCACTCGGACGGTCCATATCGTAACCATCGCGGTGGGTTCGGCCCCTGTCGACCCTTCGCTGGGCAATACGCCCTCTTGCGTCGGGCCTTGGGTCGTAAGTGTCGCCGACTGAACGCCGATCATCATGATGTCGTGGCCCGTAGGGCCCACCCCGCGGAGGGGCGTGTGAACGGCGGCGATGTTCGTGATTTATGGAACGGCTACCTCCCCTGTGCCGCTGCTGGGAACCAGGGCTGTGGACTGACCGATGCGTATTCGCATGAACAGAACTACTGTGGATCCTGTTGTGCGACTGGGAGACTGCCGAATTCTGCTGCTGCGCTGTGTGCAACAGGGCGCGGATTTGCTCGATCCCTCTACCAGCTTCTGAATCAGTCGGCTGGAGGGAATCGGCTATCTTGGCAGCCGCAGCCAAGTTGAGGAGGGGTGTGCGGAACAACTCCACATTGCTCCGCCGAGTGTGTCGACTGGCAGAACGACGAGGTGGACGATGCGCGCCGGACGTTTCGCCGACCTCGTGCTCGTTCCGGCCAGCTTGACAGGGATCTTCATGGGAGTTGGCCATGTGTACTTCTGTTGTAGGCCCGCGACCCGCGTACTCGGATGGAAACTCAGTCGGAACCGAGTCCGAGCGCTGGGACAGCGGGGCAACCACAACAGACTCTAAAACCGCCACTTGTGAAGACGCGTTCTGGCGCTCCTGGGCATGTTGCACCCAACGCTGGCGCCGCGGACGGCGGGACCGCTTGTAGCGGTGCGTGACGGTGGTGAAGATCGACACCGGAGCCGACTGCTGGAGAAGAAGAATGCCGCGGGCGCCGGCACGGAAGTGCGTAGCCCCACGACGGGGAAGCGCCTCGACGTCGAGAGGAGCATCCTGAAACCACGCCGAATCGTCGATGATGAAGGAGAGAGCGCCGAAGAAGATCTGGTGACCCATGCTCGAATCTCCATCGGATGACATGACGAAAGGAAGTAGTCGCAAACTCGCCGGAAGTCGCTTAGACGCATGCCCCACGGTGGGCGCCAACTGTCGTGGGTATAAGTCTGACAGTAGATGTGTAGGGTACGAAAAGGATGGGCAGAGCCTTAGCTACGACGAGGTTGTATGAGTTCAGGCCCCTTGCGGTGGAGGTAATAGCCCTACGTCTCAGTGCTCTGGGAACTTGTTGTCGAGTGGAATATAGAATACAATGAGTTGTTAACCCCTGCACCAGTGGGGGAGGGTGGCTTATATAGAGTGCGCTGCCCTCCACAATGGTTCGGTGCGCAGGGGTGGAGTAGTGGCGAATAAATGCCTACGTTACAGGTAACGTACGTCTTAAATGCTAATAAAGGCGTGTGGAAACGTATGACCGTTTCCCCCAGGGGGGTTACGATGCACAGAGTGGAATCCAGTCGGTTAGCTTGATATTCTCCGAATGCTCGTCTCCGACTGGATGGTTGAAGATATGTTACCGACTGGATGATGGGAACTACTTAGTTCAGTCAGAACTGACTAAGGGCCTTGTCTCTTATGAAGGGTAGTCCTTGGGTAGGACCTACAGGGCAGGCCTATGACCCTACCCTAGGACTATAACCCCATCAGATAATAAACGATTATCATGAACAAAGAAATATAATAATAACTAATTATTATTGCCTCTAGGGCATATTTCCAACAGTCTCCCACTTGCACTAGAGTCAATAATCTAGTTCACATCACCACGTGATTTCAACGAATCCAAGACCCATATAGTTCTGGGGTCTGATCACGTCTTGCTAGTGAGAGAGGTTTGAGTCAACGGTTCTGAAACTTTCAGATCCGTGCGTTATTTACAAATCTTTATGTCATCTTATAGATGCTGCTACTACGTGCTATTCGGAAATGCTCCAAATATCTACTCTACTATACGAATCCGTTTCACTACTCATAGTTATTCGAATTAGTGTCAAAGCTTGCATCGACGTAACCCTTTACGACGAACTCTTTAACCACCTCCATAATCGAGAAAAATTCCTTAGTCTATTTAGTTACTAAGGATAACTTTGACCGCTGATCAGTGATTCAATCCTGGATCACTCTGTGTACCTCTTAACAGACTTGCTGCAAGGCACACATCAGGTGTGGTACTCAGCATGGCATACTTTAGAGTCTACGGCTAAGGCATAGAAGACGACCTTCATGTATTTTCTTTATTCTGACGTGGTCGAGTTTTGAGTCTTACTCAAATTCACACCTTACAACGCAACCAAGAACTCCTTCTTTGCTGATCTATTTTGAACTCCTTCAAAAACTTGTCAAGGCATGCACCTTGTTGAAACTTCTATTAAGAGCTTTCGATCTATCTCCATAGATCTTTGATGTTCAACGTTCAAGTAGCGCAATCCAGGTATTCCTTTGAAAACTCCTTTCAAACAATCTTGTATGCTTTACAGAAATTCTACAATACTTCTGATCCACAATATGTTAGCCACATATACTTATCAGAAATTCTATAGTGCTCCCACTCACTTCTTTGGAAATACAAGTTTCTCATAAACCTTGTACAAACCCAAAATCTTTGACCATCTCATCAAAGTATATATTCCCACTCCGGGATGCTTGCACCAGTCCATTGAAGGATCGCTGGAGCTTGCATACTTGCTAGTATCCTTAGGATCGACAAAACCTCCTGGTTGTATCACATACAATGTTTGCTCAAGGAAACCATCGAGGAAACAATGTTTTGACATCCTATGTGCAATATTTCATAAATAATGCAGCAACTACTAACATAATTCTAACAGACTTTTAGCATCGTTATGAGTGAGAAAGTCTCATCATAGTCAACTGTTTGATCTTGTCGGAAACATCTTTGCGACAAGTCGAGCTTTTCTTAATAGTGACTTATCACCATCATCGTCTGTCTTCCTTTTAAAGATCCATCTTTACTCAATAGTCTTATGACCATCAAGTAGTTCTTCCAAAGTCTACACTTTGTTTTCATACATGGATCCTCCCTCGGATTTCATGGCTTCCAGTCATTTGTCGGAAACCGGGCCCACCATTGCTTTCTCCATAACTCGTAGGTTCACTGTTGCTCAACAATATGACCTCCAAGACAGGGTTACCGTACCACTCTGCAGTAGTACGCGACCTTGTCAACCTACAAGGCTTGTAGTAACTTGATCCGATGCTCGATGATCACCATCATCAGCTTTCACTTCAATTGGTGTAGGCGCCACAGGAACAACTTCCTGCGCCCTGCTACACACTGGTTGAAGTGATGGTTCAATAACCTCATCAAGTTCTACCACCCTCCCACTCAATTCTTTCGAGAGAAACCTTTCCTCGAGAAAGGATCCGTTTCTAGAAACAAACACTTTGCTTTCGGATCTGAGATAGGAGATGTACCCAACTGTTTTGGATAACCTATGAAGATGCATTTATCCGCTTTGGGTTCGAGCTTATCAGACTGAAACTTTTTCACATAAGTGTCGAAGCCCCAAACTTTCAAGAAACGACAGTTTAGATTTCTCTAAACCTCAGTCTATACTGTGTCATCTCAACGGAAATACGCGGTGCCCTATTTAAAGTGAATGCGGTTGTCTCTAATGCATAACCCATAAACAATAGTGGTAATTCGATAAGAGACATCATAGCATGCACCATACCAAATAGTGCATGGCTATGACGTTCAGACACATCATCACACTATGATGTTCTAGGTGGCATGAACTGCAAAACAATTTCCACATTGTCTTAACTGCATACCAAAACTCGTAACTCAGATATTCATTTCTATGATCATATCGTAGACAGTTTATCCACTTGTTACGATGAACTTCACTCCTGAAACAGAATTGAACTTTTCAATATTTCAGACTTGTGATTCATTAAGTAAATACTCTTGTATCTACTCAAATCGTCATTGAAGTAAGAACATAATGATATCCACTGCGTGCCTCAGCACCCATTGGACTGCATACATCAAAATGTATCACTTCCAACAAGTTACTATCTTGTTTCATCTCAATGAAAACAAGGCCTTGCTCATGTGGTATGATTTGCATGTCACTAGTGATTCAAAATCAAGTGAGTATAAAGATCCATTAGCATGGAGCCTCTTCATGCAATTTGTACCAACATGACTCAAGCGGCAGTGCCACAAGTAAGTGGTACTATCATCATTACCTCGTATCTTTTGGCACCAATATCATGAACATGTGTAACACTACGATCGAGATTCAATAAACCATTGAAGGTGATTATTCAAGCAAATAGAGTAACCATTATTCTATTTAAATGAATAATCGTATTGCAATAAACACGATCCAATCATGTTCATGCTTAACGCAAGCACCAAATAACAATTATTTAGGTTTAACACCAATCCCGATGGTAGAGGGAGTGTGCGACGTTTGATCATATCAACCTTGGAAACACTTCCAACACGTATCGTCACCTTGCCTTTAGTTAGTCTCCGTTTATGTCGTAGCTTTCATTTCGTGTCACTAATCACTTAGCAATCGAACCGGTATCCAATACCCTCGTGCTACTAGGAGTAATAGTAAAGTACACATCAACATCATGTATATCAAATATACTTCTTTTGACTTTTGTCAGCCTTCTTATCTACCAAGTATCTAGAGTTGCTCCGCCTCAGTGATTGTTCCCCTCATAACAGAAGCACTTAGTCCCGGGTTTGGGTTAAATCTGGGGTCTCTTCATTAGTGCAGCAACTGCTTTGCCGTTTCACGAAGTATCCCTTCTAGCCCTTGCCTTTCTCGAAACTTAGTGGTTTTACTAACCATCAACTATTGATGCTCCTTCTTGATTTCTACTTTCGCAGTGTAAAACATCGCGAATCGCTCAAGGATCATTGTATCTATCCTTGATATGTCATAGTTCATCACGAAGCTCTCACAGCTTGGTAGCAGTGACTTTGGAGAACCATCACTATCTTATCTGGAAGATCAACTCCCACTTGATTCAAGCGATTGTCGTACTCAGATAATCTGAGCACACGCTCAATGATTGAGCTTTTCTCCTTTTCTTCGTGGACAAAGAATCTTGACGGAGGTCTCATACCTCTTAACAAGGGCACAAGCATGAAATCACCATTTCATCTCTTTAGAACATCTCTTATGTTCCGCGACGTTTCAAAAACGTCGTCGGTGCCTTGCTTCTAAGCCATTAAGTATTTTGCACTGAACTATCGTGTAGTCATCAGAAACGTGTATGTCGGATGTTCACAACATCTACAGACGATGCTCGAGGTGCAGCACACCGAGTGGTGCATTAAGGACATAAGCCTTCTGCGCAGCACCGAGGACAATCCTCGGTTTTACAGACTCAGTCTGCAAAGTTTGCTACTATCAACTTTCAACTAAATTTTCTCTAGGAACATATAAAAAACAGTAGAGCTATAGCGCAAGCTACATCGTAATTCGCAAAGACCATTAGACTATGTTCATGACAATTAGTTCAATTAATCATATTACTAAGAACTCCCACTCAAAAAGTACATCTCTCTAGTCATTTGAGTGGTACATGATCCAAATCCACTATCTCAAGTCTGATCATCACGTGAGTCGAGAATAATTTTAGTGGTAAGCATCTCTATGCTAATCATATCAACTATACGATTCATGCTCGACCTTTCGGTCTCATGTGTTCCGAGGCCATGTCTGCACATGCTAGGCTCGTCAAGCTTAACCCGAGTGTTCCGCGTGTGCAACTGTTTTGCACCCGTTGTATGTGAACGTTGAGTCTATCACACCCGATCATCACGTGGTGTCTCGAAACGAAGAACTGTCGCAATGGTGCACAGTCGGGGAGAACACAATTTCGTCTTGAAATTTTAGTGAGAGATCACCTCATAATGCTACCGTCGTTCTAATCAAGATAAGGTGTATAAAGGATTAACATCACATGCAATTCATAAGTGACATGATATGGCCATCATCATGTGATTCTTGATCTCCATCACCAAAGCACCGGCACGATCTTCTTGTCACCAGCGTCACACCATGATCTCCATCAACGTGTCGCCATCGGGGTTGTCATGCTACTCATGCTATTACTACTAAAGCTACGTCCTAGCAATATAGTAAACGCATCTGCAAGCACAAACGTTAGTTTAAAGACAACCCTATGGCTCCTGCCGGTTGCCGTACCATCGACGTGCAAGTCGATATTAACTATTACAACATGATCATCTCATACACCCAATATATCACATCACATCGTTGGCCATATCACATCACAAGCATACCCTGCAAAAACAAGTTAGACGTCCTCTAATTGTTGTTGCATGTTTTACGTGGTGACCATGGGTATCTAGTAGGATCGCATCTTACTTACGCAAACACCACAACGGAGATATATGAATTGCTATTTAACCTCATCCAAGGACCTCCTCGGTCAAATCCGATTCAACTAAAGTTGGAGAAACCGACACTCGCCGGTCATCTTTGAGCAACGGAGTTACTCGTAGCGATGAAACTAGTCTCTCGTAAGCGTACGAGTAATGTCGGTCCGAGCCGCTTCGATCCAACAATACCGCGGAATCAAGAAAAGACTAAGGAGGGCAGCAAAACGCACATCACCACCCACAAAAACTTTTGTGTTCTACTCGAGAAGACATCTACGCATGAACCTAGCTCATGATGCCACTGTTGGGGAACGTCGCATGGGAAACAAAAATTTTCCTACGCGCACGAAGACCTATCATGGTGATGTCCATCTACGAGAGGGGATTTCTGATCTATGTACCCTTGTAGATCGCACAGCAGAAGCATTAGTGAACGCGATTGATGTAGTGGAACGTCCTCACGTCCCTCGATCCGCCCCGCGAACCGTCCCGCGATCCGTCCCACGATCCGCTCCGATCTAGTGCCGAACGGACAGCACCTCCGCGTTCAGCACACGTACAGCTCGACGATGATCTCGGCCTTCTTGATCCAGCAAGAGAGACTGAGAGGTAGATGAGTTCTCCGGCAGCATGACGGCGCCCCAGAGATTGGTGGTGATCTAATCTCAGCAGGGCTCCGCCCAAGCTCCGCAGAAACGCGATCTAGAGGTAAAACCGTGGAGGTATGTGGTCGGGCTGCCATGGCAAAAGTTGTCTCAAATCAGCCCTAAAACCCCACTATATATAGGAGGGAGGGAGGGGAGGAGGCAGCCTCAAAACCTAAAGGTTTTGCCGAAATTGGAGGTGGAGGAGTCCTACTCCAATCCTACTTGGAGTAGGATTCCACCTTCCCACTTGGAAACTCTTTCCACCTTGTGTTTTTTCCTTCTCAAACCTTATGGGCCTTAGTAGGAACTTATTCCAGCCCACTATAGGGCTGGTTTATCTCTTCCCATAGCCCATGAGACCCCTTGGGGCGTGATACCCCTCCTGATGGTCCCCGGCACCCCTCCCGGCACTCCCAGTACACTACCGATGAGCCCGAAACTTTTCCGATAATGCACGAAAACCTTCCGGTAACCAAATGAGGTCATCCTATATATCAATCTTCGTTTCTGGACCATTCCGGAAAACCTCGTGACGTCCGTGATCTCATCCGGGACTCTGAACATCATTCGGTAACCAACCATATAACTCAAATACGCATAAAACAACGCCGAACCTTAAGTGTGCAGACCCTGCGGGTTCGAGAACTATGTAGACATGACCCAAGTGACTCCTTAGTCAATATCCAATAGCGGGAGCTGGATGCCCATATTGGATCCCACATATTCTACGAAGATCTTATCGTTTGAACCTCAGTGTCAAGGATTCATATAATCCCGTATGTCATTCCCTTTGTCCTTCGGTATGTTACTTGCCCGAGATTCGATCGTTAGTATCCGCATACCTATTTCAATCTCGTTTATCGGCAAGTCTCTTTGCTCGTTCCGTAATACAAGATCCCGCAACTTACACTAAGTCACATTGCTTGCAAGGCTTGTGTGTGATGTTGTATTACCGAGTGGGCCCCGAGATACCTCTCCGTCATACGGAGTGACAAATCCCAGTCTTGATCCATACTAACTCAACGAACACCTTCGGACCTACCTGTAGAGCATCTTTATAGTCACCCAGTTACGTTGCGACATTTGATACACACAAAGCATTCCTCCAGTGTCAGTGAGTTATATGATCTCATGGTCATAGGAACAAATACTTGACACACAGAAAACAGTAGCAACAAAATGACACGATCAACATGCTACGTCTATTAGTTTGGGTCTAGTCCATCACATGATTCACCTAATGATGTGATCCCGTTATCAAGTAACAACACTTGCCTATGGCCAGGAAACCTTGACCATCTTTGATCAACGAGCTAGTCAACTAGAGGCTGACTAGGGACAGTGTTTTGTCTATGTATCCACACAAGTATTGTGTTTCCAATCAATACAATTATAGCATGGATAATAAACGATTATCATGAACAAAGAAATATAATAATAACTAATTATTATTTACTCTAGGGCATATTTCTAACATCAATCCAGTAGGAGAATCTCGTCAAGTCCAGAGTACCCGCAAACACAAAAGAGCTTGCACGCAACGCTATAAACGGGTTGTCAATCCCTTCAAGATTGTTTGCAAAGTGAGATCTGAAGGCGGAAAGTGCAACGAAGTAAAAAGTGTAAGGCTGAAAATATGGTGTGGAGTAGACCCTGGGGGCCATAGTGTTCACTAGAGGCTTCTCTCAGAATAGCAAGTATTATGGTGGGTGAACAAATTACTGTCGAGCAATTGATAGAACCGCGCAAAGTCATGACGATATCTAAGGCAATGATCTTACATACAGGCATCACGTCCGAGACTAGTAGACTAATACTTTCTGCATCTACTACTATTACTCCACACATCGACCGCTATCCAGCATGCATCTAGTGTATTGAGTTCATGACGAACAGAGTAACGCCTTAAGAAAGATGACATGATGTAGAGGGATAATCTCAAACCAATGATGAAAACCCCATCTTTTTACCCTTGATGGCAACAACACAATGCGTGCCTCGCTACCCCGTCTGTCACTGGGTGAGGTCACCGCACGGTATGAACCCAAAACCAAGCACTTCTCCCGTTGCAAGAATCATATATCTAGTTGGCCAGACAAAACCCACAACTCGAAGAGAATTACAAGGATATGAAATCATGCATAAGAGAGATCAGAAGAAACTCAAATAAGATTCATAGATAATCTGATCATAAATCCACAATTCATCGGATCTCGACAAACACACTGCAAAAGAAGATTACATCGGATAGATCTCCATGAAGATCATGGAGAACTTTGTATTGAAGATCCAAGAGAGAGAAGAAGCCATCTAGTTACTAGCTATGGACCCGTAGGTCTATGATGAACTACTCATGCATCATCGGAGAGGTCATGGTGTTGATGAAGAAGCCCTCCGTATCTGAATCCCCCCTCCAGCAGGGCACCAGAACATGCCCCAGATGGGATCTTGCGGAGACAGAAGCTTGCGGCGGCGGAAAAGAACTTTCGATGATCTCCTGATTTTTTGTGGAATTTTTGGGGATATATAGGCGCAAAACCTAGGGTAGAGGTGGCACAGGGAGCCCACAAGCCTGGACGGTGCGGGCCCCCCTGGTTGCGCCATGAGGGCTTGTGGGGTCCCTGAGGACCCCCTGCCTTGGTTCTCAAGTCTCCCGATCTTCTTCCATTCCGGAAAAAATCTTTTCGGAAGTTTTATTCCTTTGGAGTCCGTTCAAAATCCTCCTCTGAAAAGGGTCAAAAACATGGAAAAAACAGGAACTGGCACTTGGCACTGAGTTAATAAGTTAGTCCCAAAAAATATATATAAGGCATGCAAAACATCCAAAGTTTCACAAGATAATAGCATGAAACCATCAAAAATTATAGATACGTTGGACACGTATCAGTAGCATCCTGAGTCCACTCCGGAGTACCCCGGAGCTGGTTATTTCCCTCCTTGGGAGTAGACCAACTTAGGCCAAAAGCCTAAGCTTGGGGGAGTACGTGTTTCTCACCGACTTTACATTCTTGCTTATGCTTTCATTTTGTTCGTTGGTGTTCACACTTTGCCACTGTATCATCCATGCTAGTTTATTTTCTGTTTCTTGTTTTCTTTTCGTGTGTCTGTCTAGTTTGAGAAAACTCAAAAATATTTTTATTTTCCCTCTTTTGCTTGTTGGGAGCTTTCCGTGTAAATAGTTTTGTTTTTCTTTGGGTCAAGGTAGTAGACCATGGTTACAATGTTTAGTGGCTCTCGCATGCATACCTATTTAGCTATTAAAGAGCCATATTACCTTGTCTTCTCCTTTGTGTTTGCCTGCAGATTCCAGCTTTAGTCCAATGCACGACCACTCTTATTATTGTTCACATCATTCGGTCGTGCAAGTGAAAGGCAATAATGACGATATATGATGAAGTGACTGAGCCTGGAAAAGCTGGTATGAACTCGATCTATTTTGTTTTTGTAAATATGACTAGCTCACTATTCCTAGTTCAGCTTTGTTGTGAGAGAAACATGTTTGCAATGACAACTTAGATATCATAATTGTTGATGCCATGCTTAATTATCTAGGAGCTTATAATGGTTTGTCTTGGATGCCAACATGAATTTTGAGATGACTATGATGTAGTATGATAGGATGGTATCCTCTTTTGAATGATTCAAGTGGCTTGACTTGGCGCATGTTCACGCATGTAGTTGAAACAAAATCAACATAGCCTCTATGATATTCATGTTCATGGTGATTTATGTCCTACTCATGCTTGCACTCAATGTTAGTTAATCTCAATGCATTTTGATGACTCTTGTCGCTCTCTAGTTGGTTGCTTCCCAGTCTTTTGCTAGCCTTCACTTGTACTTAGCGGGAATACTGCTTGTGCATCCACTTCCATAACCACAAAGTTGTTCCATATGAGTCCACCATACCCACCTATGTGCGGTATCTACCTGTCGTTCCAAGTAAATTTGCATGTGCCACTCTCTAAACCTTCAAGAAATAATCTATTTTGCATGCCCGAATTGCTCATGTGGAGACAGGGGCTATCAGTATCTTCCATGCTAGGCGTGTTATCCTCGATATGTGTTTATTCAGTATCATTCATGAGAAAGGGGACGGTAATTGGAATTCCCAGTTCCATGCTCAAATCGAAAAGATAATTGCAAACAAAACTCCCCCACGATTGATGTTGGTATGGACGGTACCCGAGGATTCGGCTAGCCGTGGAGTGTGATTGATTGGTGGTTGGGAGTCAAAACTTTACTTTTCTATTTGGGAACCGCCTATAGCATGTGTAGCGTGGAAGATGTTGAGAACTCTTAGTCATTGCATTGACAATGAAAGCATGCCACCCAAAATTATTATCTTTGTTTTCAAAGCTTGAGCTCTGACACCACTTCAAATCAATGCTTCCCTCTGTGAAGGGCCTGTCTTTTTATGTTCATGTTGAGTCATCCTCCTCTTACAAAAGCATCAATTAGAGAGCACCTCTGTCATTTTGATGCTTTGCTTTTAACTGTGTTGAGTATGACTGAGACTGGATCTTCTTTGCCATGAATTACAATGTTTAGTCAGCCCTTGGTCTTTGAAGGTGCTCTGCATTTATGTTTTGCGATCTCAGAAAGAGCTAGCGAGATACCATCTGTTCGTACTGCTTCATGATTGTTTTGATTGAAGTGTTGATGTTTGAGACTTATTATTATTTGCTCGCTAGTTGATTATGCCACTGATATGAGTTTACCGTGAGACCTAGATGTCATTTGCTTATGTGGTTTGCTTGTGATCTTGCTGAAACTCTCGATATGAGTTAGACATAGTTGCAACAACAAGATCAAACAGAGTTCGTCAAAGTTTTTCTTTTGTCTCTTTCAGTTTGTCAACTGAATTGCTTGAGGACAAGTAAGGCTTTAAGCTTGGGGGAGTTGATACGTCTCCATCGTATCTACTTTTCCAAACTCTTTTGCCTTTGTTTTGGACTCTAATTTGCATGATTTGAATGGAACTAACCCGGACTAACGCGGTTTTCAGCAGAATTGCCATTGTGTTGTTTTTGTGCAGAAATAAAATTCTCGGAATGACCTGAAAATTTACGGAGAATTTTTTTGGAATTAATGAAAAATACCTGCGCAAAGATCCATCGGAGGAGGTGAGCCAGTGGGCCACAAGCTCAGGAGGCGCGGCCACCCCCCCCCCTCCCCGCCGTGCCTACGAGGCTTGTGGGGCCCACGTTGCGCCACCGCCTCCAATCTCAGCTCTATTTAGTCTATCTCGCCCAGAAAAAATCAAGGAGAAGAGTTCATCGCGTTTTAAGATACGGAGGCGCCGCCACCTCCTGTTCTTCATCTGGAGGGCTGATCTCGAGTCCGTTCTGGGCTCCGAAGAGGGGAAATCATCGCCATCGTCATCATCAACCTTCCTTCATCGCTAATTCCATGATGCTCTTCACCGTTCGTGAGTAATCTCATCGTAGGCTTGCTGGACGATGATGAATTGGATGAGATCTATCATGTAATTGAGTTAGTTTTGACGGGGATTGATCCCTAGTATCCACTATGTTGTGAGATTGATGTTGCTACTACTTTGCCATGCTTAATGCTTGTCACTAGGGCCCGAGTGCCATGATTTCAGATCTGAACCTATTATGTTGTCGCCAATATATGTGTGTTTTAGATCCTATCTTGCAAGTTGTAGTCACCTACTATGTGTTATGACCCGCAACCCCGGAGTGACAATAGCCGGAACCACTCCCGGAGATGACCATAGTATGAGGAGTTCATGTATTCACCAAGTGTTAATGCGTTGGTCCGGTTCTTTATTAAAAGGAGAACCTTAATATCCCGTAGTTTCCATTAGGACCCTGCTGCCACGGGAGGGATGGACAATAGATGTCATGCAAGTTCTTTTCCCTAAGCACGTATGACTACATACGGAATACATGCCTACATTAGATTGACGAACGGGAGCTAGTTACATATCTCTCCGTGTTATAGTTGTTACATGATGAATCACATCCGGCATAATCATCCATCACTGATCCAATGCCTACGAGTCTTTTACTATTGGTCCTTGCTACGTTACTTTGCCGCTACTGCTATCACTGCTGCTACTGTTACTCTGTTGCTACTGCTGTTACTCTGTTGCTACTGGTTATTGTTGCTATTGCTGCTATCACCCTACTTTGCTACTGATACTTTGCTGCAGACACTAAATCTTTTAGGTGTGGTTGAATTGACAACTCAGCTGCTAATACTTGAGAATATTCTTTCGCTTCCCCTTGAGTCGAATCAATAAATTTGGGTTGAATACTCTACCCTCGAAAACTGTTGCGATCCCCTATACTTGTGGGTTATCACTTACCAACACCTATAACTCAACTATACTAAAACGTCACCGAACATTAAGTGTGCAGACCCTGCGGGTTTGATAACTATGCAGACATGACCCAAGACAATCCCCGGTCAATATCCAATAGCGGGACTTGGGTGTCCATATTGGATCCTACATATTCTACGAAGATCTTATCGGTTGAACATATGTGCCAAGGATTCATATAATCCCGTATAACAGTCCCTTTGTCCTTAGGTATGTTACTTGCCCGAGATTTGATCGTCGGTATCTTATACCTATTTCAATTTCGTTACCGACAAGTCTATTTACTCGTTCCGTAATACAAGATCCCGTGACTTACACTTGAGTCACATTGCTTGCAAGTCTTATATGTGATGTTGTATTATCGAGTGGGCCCCGAGATACCTCTCCGTCACACGGAGTGACAAATCCCAGTCTTGATCCATGCTAACCAAACGGACACCTTTGGAGATACCTGTAGATCAACTTTTGTAGTCACCCAGTAACGTTGTGACGTTTGATAAAGACAAGGTATTTGATACGTCTCCATCGTATCTACTTTTCCAAACTCTTTTGCCCTTGTTTTGGACTCTAATTTGCATGATTTGAATGGAACTAACCCGGACTGACGCTGTTTTCAGCAAAATTGCCATGGTGTTGTTTTTGTGCAGAAATGAAACTTCTCGGAACGTCGTGAAAATTTACGGAGAATATTTCTGGAAAATATGAAAAATACCTGCGCAAAGATCCACCGGAGGGGACGGGCCAGTGGGCCACAAGCCTTGTAGCCGTGGCCTCCCCCCTGGCCGCGGCTACCAGGCTTGTGGGGCCCACGTGGCTCTGCTGCCCCCAATTCCAGCGCTATTTATTCCCTTTCACCCGGAAAAAATCAGGAGAGAAGAGTTCATCGCGTTTCACGATCCAGAGGCGCTGCCACATCCCGTTCTTCCCCTGGAGGGCAGATCTGGAGTCCGTTTTGGGCTCCGGATCACGGAGATCGTCGCAATCGTCATCATCAACCTTCTTCCCTCTCCAATTCCATGAAGCTCTTCATCGTTCGTGGGTAATCTATTCGTCGGCTCACTGGGTGGTGATGAGTAGGATGAGATCTATCATGTAATCAAGTTAGTTTTGATGGGGATTGATCCCTAGTATCCACTATGTTCTGAGATTGATGTTGCTACTACTTTGCCATGCTTAATGCTTGTCACTAGGGCCCGAGTGCCATGAATTCAGATCTGAAATTATTATGTTATCACCAACATACCTCTGTTTTAGATTTGATCTTGCAAGTTGTAGTTACCTACTATGTGTTATGATCCGGCAACCCCGGAGTGACAATAATCGGAACCACTCCCAATGATGACCATAGTTTGAGGAGTTCATGTGTTCACCAAGTGCTAATGCGTTGATTCGGTTCTTTATTAAAAGGAGAACCTTAATATCCCATAATATACAATAGATGTCATGCAAGTTCTTTTCCCTAAGCACGTATGACTACACACGGAATGCATTCCTACATCACATTGACGAACGGGAGCTAACCACATATCTCTCCGTGTTATAACAGTTGCATGATGAATGTCATCCAACAAATCACCGATCCATTGCCTACGAGTTTGTCCCACTGCCATTGTTACTTGCTCTGTCGTTACTATTGTTGCTGCTACTGTTACTTGCGGCTACTGTTACTTGCTTTGTCCTGCTGCTGCTACCACTACTGTTGCTACTGCTGTTACTTGTTGTTGTTGTTACTTGCTACTGTTGCTACTTGCTACTACTGTCACTATTGTTGTTCCTTGCTACTGTTGTTAATCATTACACTCTTGCTACCTGCTACAATACTTTACTGGCGCCATTGATACTTCAGTTAGGAATAATCTGCCGTCAACAGATTCTTTCCTAGCACTGTTGCTATCATACTACCTTTGTTGCTTATACCCTGCTTGCAGATACTAATCTTTCAGGTGTGGTTGAGTCGACAACTCAACTGCTAATACTGGAGAATATCCTTTCACTCCCATCGTGTCGAACCAACAAATTTGGGTTGAATACTCTACCCTGGAAAACTGTCGCGATCCCACGCGCTGGTGGGCCATTACAAGACAATTGCTAATTGTTGAGCAACTGGAAGCAGCTCTTTTCTGGCGTCGTTGTTGGGGAGGATAGCTATATTCTCTGAGTCACTTGGGATTTATATCTATTGATCACTATGAAGAATCTGAAAGATCCAAGAACCAAAGTCTTGCCCTCAACTATGAGGGGATGTAAGGAACTGCCATCTAGCTCTGCACTTGATTCACCTTCAGTTATGAGTAAGTTTGCGACACCACCTCCTGCTAGAAATCTTGATATGTCGCATGTGCTAGATGATGCTAGAGATGCTACTGCTATTGATGATGCTTATGATGCTACTATGCTTGATGATACTATGCCTGATACTACTAGAGATGCTATGCTTGATATTGCCTTGCCTGATGATGCTAGAGATGCTATTCTGCTTGATGATGCTATGCTTGATGATGCTATGCTTGATACTGCTTTGCCTGATGATGCTATTTTGCCTGATGATGCTATGCTTGATACTGCTAGAGATACTACTTTGCCTGATATGCCACTAGGGGTATTGCTTGATGCTCATATTGCTAGAGTTACTACCAATGCTCGTGATGCTTCTGAAACTACCGATACTATTGAGATAGAACCTACTTTTGCTCCTACTAGATCTAGCTCTCCTAGATATGAATTGCCTGATATACCTGAGGGTTATTTTCTGGAGGGAGAGATAGCTGAGGATTTTCTTGTGTGTAAGGATGCCTATGACGCTGAGAAATTACTTCTCAAGTGGAAGGAAAAATCTCTGAAAGCTAGGATGAAATACGACCCGAAGTTTGCCACGTCACCTATCTTTATCACCGATGAGGATTATGGATTCTCTGTCGACCCTGATATAATCTCTCTAGTCGAATCTGATCCTTTCCATGGTTATGAGTCTGAGACGGCCGTAGCCCATCTTACCAAACTACACGATATAGCCACACTTTTCACTAGTGAGGAGAAGATCCGCTACTACTATATCCTTAAGTTGTTTCCTTTCTCTTTAAAGGATGACGCTAAAGCCTAGTTCACTTCTCTTGCTCCTGGATGTGTGAGTAGTCCCCAGGATATGGTCTATTACTTCTTTGAGAAATATTTCCCTGCCCATAAGAAGCAAGCTGCCTTGCAGGAAATATAAAACTTTGCTCAACTCAAAGAAGAGAGTCTCCCACAAGCTTGGGGGAGGCTCATCTAGCTACAGAATGCTTTGCCTGATCACCCTCTTAAGAAGAACGAGATACTTGATATCTTCTATAACGGACTTACCGATGCTTCTAGAGACCACCTAGATAGTTGTGTCGGTTGTGTTTTTAGGGAATGAACTGTAGAACAAGCTGAGATCCTACTGAATAACTTCTTGATCAACCATAATGCTTGGACTATTCCCGAACCACCTCCTAAGACAACTCCTAAGAAAGAGGTATTCTATTCCTCAGTCCCGAAGATATGCAAGAAGCCAAGAAATCTATGCACGAGAAAGGCATTAGATCTGAAGAAGTCAAAAATCTACCGCCTATCGAAGAGATCCATGGTCTCAATAACCCGATACAAGTAGTAGAGGTGAATTCTCTGTGTTGATTCAATGAGAGTGATATTCCTTTTGACAAACCTGCTAGCCTATGCTTTGATGAATTTGACAACTTTGTTGCCAAACAACAGAGCTTCAATGATTATGTTAGCAGACAATTGGAACAAAGTACTCGTCTGCTTAGTCATTTAAGTGCTTGTGTAGACAGAAATGTCAATGATCTGAAGCTTCTGAGTAAACATGCCTCTATGATTACTACTCAGGTAGAACAATTACTTAAAGCTCAGAATGACTTGCTCAATGAATTAAATGACAACTCTGTCAGAGTCATTACTAGAGGAGGAAAAATGACTCAGGAACCTTTGTATCCTGAAGGCCATCCTAAGAGAATTGATCAAGATTCTCAAGGAATTAATGGTGATACACCCAGTCATCCTAAGAAGAAGAAGAAGGATGATAGAAACCTACATGTCAGTTCACCAAATACTGTCACACCTGAAGAACCAAATGATATTTCTGCGTCTGCTGTAGAAAAATAATCTGGTGATGAACATGAACCTGGTGACAATATGGACAGCGATGTTCATAATAATGCTCAACCTAGCAATGATACGGATGTGGAGATTGAACCTAGGGTTAATCCTGTTAACCCACAACCTAAGAGATACGATAAGAATGACTTCACTGCTAGGAAGCATGGTAAAGAAAGGGAGCCATGGGTTCAGAGACCTATGCCCTTTCCTCCTAAGCCATCCAAGAAAAAGGAAGATGAGGATTTTGAGCTCTTATTGAAATGTTGAGACCCGTCTTTCTGCAGATGCGGTTAATTGATATGCTCAAAATGTCTCAATATGTACATGAAAGATACCGTGACCAATAAACGGAAGATACCAGATCTTGAGGTCTCCACCATGCTTGCCAATTACACTTTCAAAGGTGGAACTCCTAAGAAACTTGGTGATCCCAGAGTGCCCACTATACCTTGCTCCATTAAAGGAAACTACGTAAGAACTGCCTTACGTGACCTTGGAGCCGGTGTTAGTGTTATGCCTCTCTCTCTTTATCGTAGACTTGAACTGGACAAGTTGACACCCACTAAAATTTCTCTGCAAATGGCTGACAAATCAACTGCTTTCGTTGTTGGCATTTGTGAGGATGGGCATGTTGTGGTTGCTAACGTTACTATCTTGACGGACTCTGATATCCTGGATATTCCTGAGGATGATGCCATGGCGATCATTCTTGGAAGACCGTTCTTAAACACCGCAAGGGCTGTTATAGATTGTAGCAAAGGCAATGTCACCTTCCATGTCAACGGTAATGAGCATACAGTGCACTTTCCGAAGAAACGATACCAAGTACATTGCATCAATGCTATCGAAAAAACTTCATCGATTGTTTTTGGGAGCTTTGAATGCCCTATACCTCGTGTTAAGATGAAGTATGATTTGCTTGTGGGGAGATTCATATCCCCATTGAGGTGACTTAGTTGCTATTCGACAATTCTCCGTTTCCTTTTGCGATTTGAAATTTTTTTGTCATGAGGATTTGATCAACCCCATTGACGGATTTCTTTCGATGACCATGAAATGGATGAATCAAAGAGTCACATACCTCTGTTTTAAGCTTTCACTTTCTGTTGCTTAGAAGAAAAATGATAGATTTAATTTAGTTTTTCCTGTTTTCTGTTATAGCGTCCCGGAGAAAAGTACCCCAAAAATTAAAGTTCTCCGATGGTCCTGAAAATCAAATATGATTTTTTCTGGATTTTTTTGAAAAATACTGGGACTGAGAGCTGGCCTGGGGGCCACACCGGTGGGCCACAAGCCCTGTAGCCGCGGCCTCCCCCCTGGCCGCGGCTACCAAGCTTGTGGGGCCCACAGGGACCCCCTCCACTCATTCCAGCTCCCGTCCTCTTCTTCTACCTCCAGAAAAAATCGTTTCGCAGCTCAAACCCGTGTTCTTGCTCATTTGGCTGTGATTTTCGATCTCGTTGCTCAAAGCACATCCTCCGAACCGTTTTGGGGCAATTACTCCTTGGTAAGTGACTCCTCCATTGGTCCAATTAGTTTCTACTCTAGTGCTTTATCCTTCGCGTATTCTTGCTACCTTGGTGACCCTGTTCTTGAGCTTGAAATGTTGATTTTAGCTGGTCCCAAGTAGTTTTAACGCGTGATAAGGTCTCTAGGCACTAGTAGGAGTAGTTGCTACGAGTTGGTTTAATCCTTACTCACTTTTCTTTCGAAGTCTCTAAAAAATTCAGAATTTTTCAGAGTTAGAAAAGGGAAAAGATGAGGAGGTTCTTGAGAGGCTCTTCAAGCCGTAACCCCAAGAAGGATGAGAAGAACCACCCCAAGTACGTGGTTCCTCGAGTCACAGAAGTTCAAGCGTGTGAGTGGCCAAGTGATGAATTTTTGCGTGCCGCTGGGCTTTATGAAGACTTTTATTACTTGGTGGAGAACGAAGGTCTTACCACGTTCGTTGAAGATAAGTGCCCACAATACCTCCTCCTCACCAATATTCTCGTTCAAAGCTTCAACTTTTATCCGAGGAAGAATCCTCCTATGGTTGAGTTCATGTTATACGATATTCCCCAGCGCATGACACTACAGGATTTTTGCAATGTATGCAAATTACCTCATGTTGGGGATATTCATGATCCTCGTCCACGGGACTTGGAGGCTTTCATAGATACTATTGTTGTTGGAGAGGAGAGAGGAGTGTCTCGCACTAGAATTGCTAGCATACATTTTCCTGTGCTTCGGTACTTCTCATTATTTGTGGGAAAATGTTTGATTGGCCGTGGGGAGTCTGGATCACTTAGCTCTCCAGACCTTGCGGTTTTGCGCAAAGGCCTTTATAACAATAAGACTTATAGCCTAGGTGCTATAGTAGCTCAGCGGTTGAACACAAACCGTTCCAAAGGTGTCGTCTATGGAGGTATCTATGCTAATCATCTTGCTAGACACTTTGAGATACCTATTAGACTTCACGAGGAAGAAGAAATGCTTCTTCCTGAGAAATATCTGGATTATGACAGCATGGTTCGCCATGATTTTCTGGATAGAGATGCTAGTAGACGGATGATTTATAACCTGGTATTTAGTCAGGGTACTCGAGAGACTATTACTTTGCCTGCTCCTTATTTGTTCAACCTTTATGCAGGCAGGTACATTATTGTGCCCTCGGACATCTACGCTTATTGGGGCCTAGCCCAACCACAGGTGCCCGCGCCTGAGCCACCAGTCGAGTACCAGGCACCAATTTATCAGTGGGAGCCGGAGGAGCTCGCACAGCAGTGGCACCCTCAGTCCACTCCGGAGGTTCCAGACGGTTACTACTCACCTTGGGAGTAGACCAAGCTAGGCCAAAACCCTAAGCTTGGGGGA
This sequence comes from Hordeum vulgare subsp. vulgare, assembly GCF_904849725.1. Classification (NCBI taxonomy): domain Eukaryota; kingdom Viridiplantae; phylum Streptophyta; class Magnoliopsida; order Poales; family Poaceae; genus Hordeum; species Hordeum vulgare. The sequence goes on along the minus strand of NC_058524.1, from coordinate 552,406,059 downwards.
GTACGTGTTTGCACCAACTTTACATTCATGCTTATGCTTTCACTTTGTTAGTCGGTGTTTACACTTTGCCACTGTATTATCCATGCTAGTTTATTTTCGTTTTCTTGTTTTCTTGTTTTGTGTCCTTTTGAGATAACCCAAAAAGATTTTCCTTTCTTCTTTTGCTTGTTGGGAGCTTTCCCGTGTAAATAGTTTTCTTTTTCTTTGAGTCAAGGTAGAAGACCATGGTTACAATGTTTAGTGGCTCTCGCATGCATACCTGTCCATTTGTTAAAGAGCCATATTACTTTGTCTTCTCCTTTGTGTTTGCCTGCAGATTCAGCTTAGTCCAATGCACGAGCACTCTTATTATTGTTCACATCATTCGATCGTGCAAGTGAAAGGCAATAATGATGATATATGATGAAGTGACTGAGACTGGAAAAGCTGGTATGAACTCTATCTATTTTGTTTTTGTAAATATGACTAGCTTGTCGTCCCAGATTCAGCTTTGTTGAGAGAGAACCATGTTTGCAATGACAACTTAGAGATCATAGTTTCTGATGCCATGCTTAATTAGCTAGGAGCTTATAATGGTTTGTCTTAAATGCCAACATAGATTTTGAGATGACTATGATGTAGTATGATAGGATGGTATTCTCCTTTGAGTGATTCAAGTGGCTCGACTTGGCGCATGTTCATGCATGTAGTTGAAACAAAATCAACATAGCCTCTATGATGTTCGTGTTCATGGTGATTTATATCCTGCTCATGCTTGCACTCAATGTTAGTCAAACTCATTACATCTTGATGACTGTTGTCGCTCTATAGTTGGTCGCTTCCCAGTCTTTTGCTAGCCTTCACTTGTACTAAGCAGAATACTGCTTGTGCATTCACTTCCATAAACCCAAAAGTTTTTCCATGAGAGTCCACCATACCTACCTATTTGCAGTATCTACCTGCCGTTCCAAGTAAATTTGCATGTGCCATTCTCTAAACCTTCAACAAATAATCTGTTTTGCATGCCCGAACCGCTCATGTGGTGACAAGGGGCTATTGGTATCTTCCATGTTAGGCGTGTTATCCTCGACATGTGTTTATTCACTTTCATTCACGAGAAAGGGGTCGGTAATTGGAATGCCTAGTTCCACGCTTAAATCGAAAACATAACTGTAAAACAAGACTCCCCCGGATTGATGTTAGTATGGATTCGGCTAGCCATGGAGTGTGATTGATTGGTGGTGGGGGAGTTAAAACTTTACTTTTCTGTTTGGGAACCGCCTATAGCATGAGTAGCATGGAAGATATTGAGAACTCTTGGTCATTGCGTTGACAATGAAAGCATGCCACCCAAAATTATTGTCTCTGTTTTCAAAGCTTGAGTTGTGGCACCTCTGCAAATCAATGTTTCCCTCTGCGAAGGGCATGTCTATTTATGTTCCCTGTTGAGTCATCCTCTTCTTATATAAGCACCAATTAGAGAGCACCTCTGTCATTTTTATGCTTTTATTTTGATTGATATTGAGTATGACTATGACTGGATCTTCGTTGCTATGAATTACAATGTTTAGTCAGCCCTTGATCTTTGAAAGTGTTGTGCATTTATGTTTTGCGGACTCAGAAAGAGCTAGCGAGATACCACCTATTCATATTGCTTCATGCTTGTTTTGATTGAATTGTTGGTATCTGAAACTCATTATTATTTGCTCGCTAGCTGATTATGCCATTGAAATTAGTTTACCGTGAGACCTATGTGTCACTTGCTTATGTGGTTAACTTATGATCTTGCTGAAATTCTGGTTATGAGTTAGACATAGTTGCAACAACAAAATCAAACAGAGTTTGTCAAAGTTTTTCTTTCTCTTTCAGTTTGTCAACTGAGTTGCTTGAGGACAAGCAAGGTTTTAAGCTTGGGGGAGTTGATATGTCTCCATCATATCTACTTTCCCAAACTCTCTTGCCCTTGTTTTGGACTCTAATTTGCATGATTTGAATGGAACTAACCCGGACTGACGTTGTTTTCAGCAGAATTGCCATGGTGTTGTTTTTGTGCAGAAATGAAAGTTCTCGGAACGTCCTGAAAATTTACGGAGAATATTTCTGGAAAATATGAAAAATATGTGTGCAAAGATCCACCGGAGGGGACGGGCCAGTGGGCCACAAGCCCTGTAGCCGCGGCCTCCCTGGCCGCGACTACCAGGCTTGTGGGGCCCACGTAGCTCTGCCGCCCCCAATTCCAGCGCTATTTATTCCCTTTCGTCCCGGAAAAAATCAGGAGAGAAGAGTTCATCGCGTTTCACGATCTAGAGGCGCCGCCACATCCCGTTCTTGCCCTGGAGGGAAGATCTGGAGTCCGTTTTGGGCTCCGGATCACGGAGATCGTCGCCATCGTCATCATCAACCTTCTTCCCTCTCCAATTCCATGAAGCTCTTCATCGTTCGTGAGTAATCTATTTGTAGGCTCGCTGGGCGGTGATGAGTAGGATGAGATCTATCATCTAATCGAGTTAGTTTTGACGGGGATTGATCCCTAGTATCCACTATGTTCTGAGATTGATGTTGCTACTACTTTGCCATGCTTAATGCTTGTCACTAGGGCCCGAGTGCCATGAATTCAGATCTGAAATTATTATGTTGTCACCAACATATGTGTGTTTTAGATCCGATCTTGCAAGTTGTAGTTACCTACTATGTGTTATGATCCGACAACCCCGGAGTGACAATAACCGGAACCACTCCCGGTGATGACCATAGTTTGAGGAGTTCATGTGTTCACCAAGTGCTAATGCATTGGTCCGGTTCTTTATTAAAAGGAGAACCTTATTATCCCGTAGTATCCATTTGGACCCCGTTGCCACGGGAGGGATGGACAATAGATGTCATGCAAGTTCTTTTCCCTAAGCATGTATGACTACACACGGAATGCATGCCTACATCACATTGACGAACGGGAGCTAGCCACATATCTCTCCGTGTTATAACTTGTGACGCCCTCCGTTTAATCGTACGCTAATCATACACGCAAATGTGTATGATCAAACCCAAGGACTCACGGGAAGATATCACAACACAACTCTAGACACAAATAAAATAACATCAGCTTCATATTACAAGCCAGGGGCCTCGAGGGCTAGAATACGGAAGGTCGATAAACACACGAGTCAGCGGAAGCAACAAAATCTAAGTACAGACATAAAACATGGGGTGCCTTAGAGAAGGCTAGCACAAAAGGAACACGGTCAAACGAGACGAGGCCTCCTGCCAGGGAACCTCCTAACTACTCCTGGGCTTCACCGGCCTCCACGAAGATGACACCATCGGGGCGGCAGGCGTCGGCAGGAAACTCCACTCCTGGGCTCCATCATCTGGTCGCAGCAACGGATCAAGGGGACAAAGAAGGGAGCAAAGCAGCGGTGAGTACTCATCCAAAGTACTCGCAAGACTTACATCAGAACTATGTTAAATATGCACCAGCATCAAAGAAGGGGTTTTATATGTGGACTGACTGCAGCAATGCAATAATGGAGAGAAGGCCTAGTCCTATCGAAGACTAGCATCTTCAGGGTCTTGCAGCAAAAGACGAGAGTAGAACAGGGGCAAAACGTTAATAGTCATATTGTTGCAGCAATATTAAAGTGAGGTCACGCCGAGAGATCCTCCCTCGACTCCCTGTGAGGAAGCAATCCCGAGGCAAACTAATTCCAGTTAAGTAACAGTTGTAGTTGTATAAGATCAGGCCACAACTCCAAGTCGTCCTGTAACCGTGGACACGGCTATTCGAATAGTTAATTTCCATCCCTGTAGGGGTGCACCACATGTCCCGTCACACTCGATAACACTCTGGACGGACATACTTTTCTGGGTCCTACCCGGCCTCGGAATATCGACACGTCGCAGCCCCACCTAAGACTAATCAGAGAGGCCAGCCCGCCGGTCTAACTCCTAAGCACAAAGGGTTCATGGGCCGAGTTCCCCTTCGCGCTCCTGCACGTGGCGTGGGCGGACAACGTCAGTCCTAGCATCCCTTAATCACAAGAGCGATGCATCTTGGGACCACTCGGGCGCGCGCCGCTACATTGCTGACATCTGAAAAGCTTCGGCTGATACCGCGATGCCAAGTACCCATAATTCTTCCCGCGTAGTCGGTTAGTGCGAAAAGGTCTCCGACCAACCCAGATCAAATACCCAAATCCATTAACATTTTAATTAGGCCATCAACACAGTCTCACGGGAATCCACCCGCCTTACAACTAATCACCAATGATCCCAGTAACATGGTCGAGTAACTGTGTGGTTGAAACATCGGGGGGAATCCGAGGTATCACCCTCATTGGATTCCGAACGATGTAGCCATCAAGGTGGGCTTAGAGGAATCACCCTCGGGGGTCCCACACTTGAGGGGTTGCACGACAGAGGCATCATCGGGATGGTGAAAGAGGAATCACCCTCGATAACCACGACCAACTAGCTATCCTACAGAGATATCATCAGGAGTACTTAGCGAGGTGTCATCCTCGGTACTCGATAGTATCTCTGTAGCGTCGTACAACTAAGGGGGTGTATGTGATGTGCCGGGTCTGGCTCGTCGATCAGAGATCGAGATTTGAAAACAAGCGGGGCAACTAAACTACGGGGTCAGAGGGGAAGACTGCTCCACCTATACTAAGTAGATTAAAGGTACATGACTGAAAGTAGCAGTTCATCAAAAATAGGCTATGCATCATATATAGGAGCTAACTACAACAGTAGCAAAATACTAATGCAAGCAGTAGGAAGAAAGACATAGGCGATATAGGAATGATCAAGGGGGGTTTGCTTGCCTTGTTGCTCTCCGGCAAAGGACTGATCGGCAGGGTCGTAGATGTACCCGGCAGCAGTGTCAGTCTCGGGGTCTACCGGTAAGAAGAGGGGGAAGAAACAATAAATAATAGCAACGATGCAATACAATGCATGACATGGCAAGATGCAGGCTAGACATGAGCTAACGCAACAACATTCGTCATAGACGGGTCGGAAGAATACCTGACGATATTTTCTGGGTCTCGGGCTACTACCGGTCAGACTGGAAACGATGGAAATGTTCCACGTTTGCTATGATAGGGACGTGTGACAAATGAATGGACCGTGTATCCGGGTTCGTCTCATTCTCCTGATCAACTTTCATGATGAAAATATTTTGATCTGACTTACGGATTATTTTATATTAATTTTTAAAGTTTTATTAATTCTTTAGGAATTAAAAAACAGATTTAGTTAATTTAAATAAAAGCAATTATGACATCAGCATGAGGTCATGCTGACATCAACAGTTGACTGGTCAACTGACCACTGGGTCCCGAACGTCATAGGCACAAGTTTTAATTAAGATTAAATATTAATTAATCATATTAATTTAATGGGGGACCCACGTGTCATATTCTAATTATTCTAATTATCCAATTAATTAATTAATTAATATATCTATTTATTTATTTAAGAAAAGCATTATTTTTATTTGTATATTTTAATTTTTACTTTTCTTTAAAAGAGGGTGTGGAGCCTCCTTGTCATAGACAGCGGGGTGCGTTGGCCCCACCGGTAAGTGTCTTTAGGCCAAATACACATTTTTACTCACACATACATAACCAAACAATTAACGTATTCTCCATATACCCATATACGCAAATACATACATCGTGCATCTCATACATACAAAATACGTACGACATTTATACATACATACATACATACGCAAATACATCGTTTATTTTTATTTTTATTTTCACATCTCACAACTCTCACCTCTGTGTTAACACAGAGAACTTCACACACAGAGAGAGAGCTACATCTCCACGAACTCCTGCACGAACCTAACGGCGCCGGATCGGAGTGCCGTCTGCCGGAACGGAACCGGGACGGCGCGAGGAAGAAGATGGTGGGAGGAGCCCGAGGAGGGGCTCACCGACGTTGACGAGAGGGCCCCGTGAAGTCGGAGTTCTCGTGGGGCAGAGGTGACGGCGAGGAGGAGGACGAAGCGGTGACGGTGGTGACGGTGGCGGTGAGAACGGTGAGGTCGTGTCGGCGAGGGGACCCGGTCGGAGGGTCACCGAGAGGGGCCCCGGTGAGGAGGGCCCCCCGGAAATGTGAGGGCCGCCGGAGGGGCTCCCGGGGCCGTGGTGGGGCGATGCAGGGGAGGGAGGCCGATCTGCGGGACTCCCGATGGGGTTGGGAGCGGTTCGGCCGGCGAGGAAGGGGCTCCGCCCCTGGGAGGCTCGGGCGAGTAGGGAGGGAGGCGGCAGGGAGCTGCCGGTGGGAGGATGGGGGCCGACGGGTGCAGGGGAGGCCGGTCGGTGGCGGGGGAGATCCGGGAGGCTGTGGGTTCTCTCTCTCTCGGCTCTCATGGGGAAGGGGCGGATCGGGGGATGGGGGATCGGGTTGGGGCTGCCGGTTGGGAGAGAGTACGCCGAGGGGGGGTCCTCTCGTGGGTGTCATGGGGGGAGAGGAACGAGAGGAGGGGGGCCTTCGGTTGCGTGGTAGGTGGGGCGCGGGTGTGTTGGTGGGTTGGTGGCGATCTGGGGGTGGGGGAGCTCTCGAGGGGGTGGGGCTCGATGGGGGGAACACGGGGAGGTTCCCCTCATCGGTAGCGGCGGCGGCAGGAGGGAACGGGCAGGGGTGTGGCTCGGGGGATTAGGGTTCGGTGGTGGGGGCGGTTGGGGCCTGGCGAGTTGGGCCTCTTGGCCCAGCTCGGCCACGGGTGGGGGTGTTTTGCTTTTCTTTACTTTTTCCTTTTTTTGTTTCTCTTTCTTTATTTGTATTTCATTTTCAGTTTTATTTTACCCTTTTTGCTTATTTCTTTATATATATTTTTTCTGCATTCTAGTTTAGAAAATATATTAACCACTATTATCTGCTACAACTCAAACATTTTTATTTTTCTTACATCTGAAAATTTAATTCGTTTGTCTTTAAATTAAAAATGATAACTGTTTTGATTTTTATTAAGTGACAACCTAGCTTAGTTAAATATGATGACCTGGCATCATTAGGATGCGGTTACTGTAGCTTAATTATCGGGGTGTCACATAACTGTTGCATGATGAATGTCATCCAACAAATCACCGATCCATTGCCTATGAGTTTGTCCCACTGCCATTGTTACTTGCTCTGTCGTTACTATTGTTGCTCCTACTGTTACTTGATGTTACCGTTACTTGCTTTGTCCTGTTGTTGTTGCCATTACTGTTGCTACTGTTGTTACTTGTTGTTGCTGTTACTTGCTACTGTTGCTACTTGCTACTGCTGTCACTATTGATGTTCCTTGCTACTGTTGTTACTCGTTACACTGCTGCTACCTGCTATAATACTTTACTGGCGCAATTGATACTTCAGTTAGGAATAATCTGTCGTCAACAGATTCTTTCCTAGCACCGTTGCTATCATACTACCTTTGTTGCTTATATCCTGCTTGCAGATACTAATCTTTTAGGTGTGGTTGAGCCGACAACTCAACTGCTAATACTGGAGAATATCCTTTCACTCCCATCGTGTCGAACCAACAAATTTGGGTTGAATACTCTACCCTCGAAAACTGCCGCGATCCCACACGCTGGTGGGCCATTGCAAGACAATTGCTAATTGTTGAGCAACTGGAAGCAGTATTCCTCGGGTGTGAGTGAGTTACATGATCTCATGGTCATAGGAATGAATACTTGACACGCAGAAAACAATAGCAACAAAATGACACGATCACATGCTACGTTCATAGTTTGGGTCTTGTCCATCACATCATTCTCCTCATGATGTGATCCAGTTATCAAGTGACAACACTTGCATATGGTCAGAAAACCTTAACCATCCTTGATCAATTGGCTAGCCAACTAGAGGCTTACTAAGGACATTGTTTTGTTTATATATCCACACATGTATCTATGCTTTCATTCAATACAATTATAGCATGGATAATAAACGATTATCTTGAAACAGGAAATATAATAATAACTATTTTATCATTGCCTCTAGGGCATATTTCCAACAGTAAGATATGCAATTCAAGTCAAGACAATAACAAGCAAGAGTCTATATCTAGTACTGAAACTAGCAAAGTAAGAACATAAAGGTGCAAGAGCTCTCGTTGTCCGTAAGTCGAATATCTCCAAATGGTGTTTGCGTGCAAGAAGTGGGAGAAGGGTTTAGAGCATAAAAATAGTATATAGTTTAATTGAGAACTCAATCTACTAAAACTTCACACTTGGTCTCCTTTGGAATCTTATTTTGACTCGTCCCTAGACCACTAGTCAGGCACAAGTCAAACTGATCCTCTCCCTTTCGACTTTGAGCACTCATGCAATGGATGAGCGCAAGCAAGATAGTTGGCACTTAGGATGGCAGATAGAAAAATGATGGGGAAGGAGGACAAAAAAGGTGTGAAAGGCTCACATCAGTGAGGACAATCATAGGCGAGAGAAAGCCAAATGATAGATAAGATCCGAGGAGTAGGGATTGCCATGCAACGGATGCACATATGAGCTAAGGTAAGCTCCCCAATGGAACTAGTGGGGGTGCATCCAACTTGCTTGCTCATGAAGACCTAGAGCTCATTTGAGGAGGCTCATCATTGGAATATACAAGCCAAGTTATATAGTGTAAGGGTCCCCACATAGTTATGCATGAATGATAATCTCCATGGAGTACAAATATAACAATGGAGTACGAGTGTGGTTCTTTCAAAAGGAATATTAGTGTTGCCCCCTTCTCTCTTTTTATTTCTTTTTTCTTTCCTTTTTTTTATTTTTGTGGCCTCTTTGGCTCTTTCTATTTATCTCTCATTTGTACTCTTTGGGATCTTTTCATTTGTCCTCTTTGGGATCTTTTCCTCACTTAAGGGCAACACTCTATATTTTACAAGAAATAAAAAACAAGATCTTCACACTTTATGGGTGTGTTTGGTTGCTGTCATGGAGAGGAATGTCACGGGTCGAATCCATTCCCATGCCTCGTTCCGGCGTTTGGTTTAGCAAGCAGAACACAACCCACTCATTCCACTTTCGGGAATATTCCATCTAGATCCGGAATGTGCCAATACCACCAAATTGACGGAATCACGCGGAACCATTCTCTCCCTCGACCGACTCCTTCTTCCTCTCGTCCTGCACAGCACCACAGGTGCGTCGCCGGCCTCTCCCTCCCTTCCCTGCGCCGCCGGCGTCTTCCTCCCTTCTTCCCTGCGCCGCCGGCCCTCTTCCGGCCTCCCTCCATTCCCTGCGTCGCCGGCCCACTTCCTCCCTCCCTCCCTCTACCGCGCCGCCGTAAACCTTGAACTGCTGCTCCGCCGTGCTGTGATGCCGTTCCGGCGCCACCTCTCCCTCTCTGGCGCCGCCTCTCCCCCTCCGGCACGCCTCTCCCTCTCTGGTGCCGCCGCTCACGCGTCGCCTCTCCCTCTCCATCGTCGCCTCTCCCCCTCCGACGTCACCTCTCCCTCTCCGACGCCGCCTCTCCCATTCCGGCGCCGCCTCTCCCCTTCCGGCGTCGCCTCTCCCCCTCCGGCGCCGCCTCTCCCTCTTCGGCGTCGATGCAGATCTCCATGGGCTGAAGGTGGATCACCACAGGCATATCTCCATGGACTGAAATGGAGCCGTTCCACTACACCTAATTGCCAACCAAACATAGGAATGGAATCAACCCATTCCAGTGGAACGGAATGTCATGGAACGATGACATTCCATTCTACTTCGTTCTTCAACCAAACACACCCTATAAGAAGTACTCAACATGAAGATAAATGAAAACTATCATGATGTATGCAAATGTATGCCTCTGCCAGTGTAGCAGGATATGCAATGATACTAGCATGTCATGTAGCAATAATAAGGGCAAAGCCCAACTAGCATGCGGCTCCTCGGTCAATCAAAAGCATGTATGACATGAAGATCAAGTCATGAGATGTTGGATGTTGCATGGCAATGTATCTCGGAAAGGCTATGGAAATGCCTTGATAGGTAGGTATGGTGGCTGTTTTGAGGAAGGATATAATGAGGCTTATGATGACAGAGCATATCATGCCAAGGTTTTGGATGCACCGGCGAAGTATGCACCAACTCTCAAGATGAGAAAGCACTACTGAAATAGTATTTTTGCCATGTGTCAGTCCTTTGCCATCTGCCGTGTGTCAACTGATGGCAAAGAGGTTCTTTGCCGTCAGCCAGCCGACGACAAAGAACTGGCTGACGGCAAAGAACTGGATTCCAGTAGTGAAGGGCAATGCACAATACCGAAGAGGCTAGCAAAATATGGATGGTGGAAGTGCCAACAATCAAATACTCGCATTAGTCCGAAAGTCATGCACTTATTATTGGTAACTATCTATCTAGTTAGGAGATTCACAAAGAGACAAGTACCCCAAGGAGGAGTGTTTGGGGGTTTGGTTATCCTTGCACATCCTCGACCCATGATAACGTGAGGGTACTCCATATATTCCAACCCCTCGAGAGGTTAGTGATCCATCTAGTAGCTAGAGTTCTCAACTATTTTTTTTAGTTTTTGAAAATACACACAGATTTCCCAAAATACGACACCTATCACTAATAGGCTCAAGCTCTTGACACCAAAAGTCCAAACATTACTCAAATCGATACCTCAAAACGGTTGCAAGTTACTACTACACTTAAATAGAAACCTCAATTACCTACTCATGCAAGACACACAACTCAGTGCAACATGCCAACTCTCTAAACAAGATAAACATGATAACTCAAGAGAGTTCCAAAAGCATCCTAAAAAAAGCTCTTAAAAATATAAAAGCAAGAAAACTAAGAGCTAAACGTGATAGCAGCTATGAAAAGATAAAGAACACACAAAAAGATAAGCATGAAAACCTATGTTGTGTTCTAGGGTGGAGTGGAGCGTGTTTCTCTCCCAAACAAAGAAGGCTAGGGTCCAACTTGTTATGAACAGCAAGCAAAACTAAAACAAACTAAAGAGTAAAGAGCGCGACGCTCCAAGCATAGCACATAACATATGAAGTGATAAAAATATAGCATGGAGAAGGATGAACTAATGATTGTTGATGGAGAAGGGGATGCACGGGGCATCCCCAAGCTTAGACGCTTGAGTATCCTTGAATATTTCTTGGGGTGCATGGGGGTATCCCCAAGCTTGAGCGCTTGACACTCCTGGATCTCCTTTCATCATCTTCCATCGCATACTTGAAAACTCCCTTCATGCGAAACTCATCATAAGCTTATTAGAGTGGTAAGTACCCATAATAAAATAATTTTTCTCCACTTGAAATAAAGATTTTCATGAAGAGCCACTTTTTCTCAAGATTCCCAAAAAGTTTTTGCAAAGAAAAAGCAAGCTTAAGATTTGCAAAATGATGAAAACGCAAAACGTGGCAGAATCTATGAAAAACAGACCAGCAGGTAGTAAATAATTTTTTCAGGGCACTTCTGCAACTCAAATCTAAAAATCAGAACACACGCCAGAAAGCCAATTTTATAGAGCATAATTTCAAAAAAATCATATCAGAAAGATGATCTGGTGATTTTTGGTGAATTTTTCCGTCAAGCAGACAAAATCTGTTTCTGAACTGCATGTCACAACTTTTGAACTTTCTTGCAATCGGAGGCTAAAACTTGGCACAAAGCTTAAAAATAAAGATACAATGATGTTGCTACAGTAATAACACACATCAAGACCACTAAAAACTGAAAGTAAAAACTCAAAGTAAAGATAACAAGGGTTGTCTCCCTAGAGCTCTTTCTTTATAGCCATAAAGATAGGCTTAAGATTTTAATGATGCTCTCGTAGGAATAAGAGTTGTAGAACAAAAGAGAGCATCAAGAAGCAAATACCAAACACATTTAAGTCTAACATTCTTCCTATGCATAGGAATATTGCAATAGAATAATTCATTGAAGCACAAAGCCTTCGACATAAAGAGGGGAAACTTCTTATTTTTTAGATATTTAGAACCATGTCTCCCCCTCTCATTTTAAATTTCAGTGGCATCATGGATGAACTCAACAATATAACTATCACATAAGGAATTATTTCCATGATCCAAAAGCATAAAAGTATCATTACTCTTCTTATAAGCAAAATCTTTCTTATTAGGAATAGTGAGAGTAAAGCAATCATTATCATCATGGTAATTATCATATTTAGGAAGCATAGTATCATCAAAGCAAATTTTCTCCTCAAAAGTTGGGGAACTAAAAATATCATGTTCATCAAACCCGTCATCCCCAATCTTAGAGCTTTCCATGTCATTAGCAATATTGATATTCAAAGAAAGCATACTAATAATATTGTTGCCATCATAATTGTTATACAAATAATAAAGTTCCATAGGTTTTTTAATTTTCTCCTCAAACACTTCATGTCCTATTTCAAGATAAAGTTTATAAAGCTCTCTCATATTTTTGTTGTTTTCCATTAAGCCTAACTAGTGAAAATAAAAACAAGAAACGAAAAGATGTAATTGCAAGATCTAAAGATATACCTTCAGGCACTCACCTCCCTGGCAACGGCGCCAGAAATAGCTTGATGTCTACGCACGCTTCTATTCTTGTAGACTATGTTGGGCCTCCAAGCGCAGAGGTTTGTAGGACAGCAGCAATTTCCCTCAAGTGGATGACCTAAGGTTTATCGAACTCAGGGAAGTAGAGGTTGAAGATGGTCTCTCTCAAGCAACCCTGCAATTAAGAAACAAGAAGTCTCTTGTGTCCCCAACACACCTAATACAATGGAAAATTGTATAGGTGCACTAGTTCAGCGAAGAGATGGTAAAATATGGGTGATAGGTGTGGCAAAGCAAGGTAATATAAATCTGTAATAAAAATTACAGCAAGGTAGCAAGTGACAAAAGTGATCATAAACGGTGTAACAATGGTGAGAAACAAGGCCCGAGCTTCATACTTTCACTAGTGGCAACTCCCAACAACATTAACATAGTATAATCACATGATATTTCTACTAAAACATGCAATGGTGACGTACTCGGAGGTCATTCCTTTGTGATCAAGAGAGGACGAGAATTATGTAGGGCTACAAAATCACACCTCAGAGTTTGTAGTTCTCATCTATGGATTTCCCAATGTCACCGCGGCCATCCAAAGAGAGTACCACAATCACCAAAATGTATCTCAAGGATAGTCAAAGACAAGCATCAAGAGACTCTCAATCTTCAATCAATTCACAAAAGAGGAAATCACTCATGAAAATATTCTTCTAATCCATGTCCAATAGACCGTTGTCACCATGGTCTCGGGGATTATACTAGATAAGATCAAGTGGGTACATCAATCCAATACATAGAAGAAGGGGAAACATCATGGGATCACCCTAGGTTAACATAGCCTATGATCACAATCAAGATCACATCATGGGAGAGAGAATTAACCACATAGCTACTGTAGAAGACCTCAGTCCCGAGGAGGAACTACTCTCGCTTCATGGAGGGAGGAAGCAACGTCGATGTAGATGAATCTGGGGGCACTTCCCCGTCCCGGCAGGGTGCCGGCACAGGAATTCTGGTCCCCGAAACTTGTTGGCGATGGCGGCGGAGATCGGAATTGATTCTGGAGAAAACGGTTCCGAAATCAGGGTTTCCTCCACGGTGGTAAAAATAGGAGCCAAGGTAGGGCACCAGAGAGGGTGGGCCCCACCCAAGCGGCCTCCTCGTGCGGCCAGGGGCAGGCCGCGCCACCAGGGTGCCTGGAGGCCTGGTGCCCCCCTCTGGCCCTCCTTCGGTCGTCTAAAGTCTTCTGGAACGTTGATTTTATATATTTTTTGTGCAATTTTTTGGACACTGTAAATATGGGTATAAACCTGCAATTCACAGACATCAGCAGACATGAACTGGCACTGGGTGCACTGAGTTAGTAGGTTAGTCCAAATATGTTGAAAAGGTATGGAAGTGTACAAAACACATAGCAATATCACCCAAAACTTGCATGGAGTAAGCAGAAATTATAGATACATTTGGGACGTATCAACCGTCTCCTCGGAAATAGGAGCACGGGAGAAGGGCGCCCCCCTCCTCCTCGACTCATTATCATCTTTGTCATGTGAGATCATTCATCCTCTCACAGCCCCCCTTGAATTTTGTGCTAATGGATGTGTTTGCTATTGGTTCTCAACCTGCGAGGCTTGGATGCTTCTTGTCCTGACACTATATTCAACTAGCTGATGTTGATTGCTTGTGCTGCTACTATGTGCTAATGTGTGCTAATGTGTGCTGTTGTTTGCCTCTTTATTTGGTTATGTGTGAATCTGAAAACTCTTCTTAAGAAGCAAGGATTTCGGTTGTTACTGATGTTGCATAATTGACTCTAAATATTTTGTCATCTCATATGCTCACATGGCATGCCTACCCAACCTGCTCGAGTAGTAACAGAAACCAGGGTATTCGGACAACCTGATCTTTAAACTAGTGGTTATTTATGCTTATCGTGTCTTCTGCTAAAAAATAAAATGCACAATGAGCTTGTTTGAGTTTTTTTATGCATATACTATACTTGATCATGGTACTAGAAATGCGATAGTATTTAGGAAATTTCAGTTCTTGTCAAGTCCAGCAGGCATTGCTTTGTTGTTGGACACCAGTAATTAAGAGATAGCGTTGTATACTCTGTGATTATTTGTCTAGTGATTTTCAAAAGCATCTATCTTCCCACCTTTCAAAATGGAGAAACTCGTGTCATTTCCTATATGATTTGAATGAAATGATTAGTGTGGTAGTGGATTTACCATAATGTATACTTTACTAAAGAAATAACATATGCGCTCCTGAAACGTATAACTTTATTCTCTGCTACATGTTCCATTTAAGCTACGTACAGTAACTTGCAAAAAATGTAATTGCCAAGCTTGACTTGTTCTGCTTGCCTCCTACACAATTTTCAAATAACTACTACTCCCTCTGTTTCTAAATATAAGTCTTTTAAGATATTTCACTAGTAGTCTACATACGGAGCAAAATGAGTGAATCTACACTCTAAAGTATGTCTATATACATCCGTATGTAGTCCACTAATGAAACTTCTTTAAAGACTTATATTTAGGAACGGAGGGAGTACTTAATTTGTAGCATGTAGACTGGATTATTATTTTGTCCAAATTGTATTCTAGAGATATGTACAAAAGTGTATGTTGTCCAGCCCATGTAGACATATACAAAATGCTCTAAAATCAGTTGAATGTTTGTGAACTTAGTTTAATGATTGTGGTTCTGCTTGGGTTTTCCTGTTGCTGTTGTTTCGCGTCGGGTTCTAATTTGGTCTGCTAGTGTTGTTTCTGTGGTGGTGATGCAGGCTCGCGGTGAAGAAGAGCAAGGCCGAGAAGGACCCCAAACAAGCCCAAGCGACCCCCGAGCGCCTTCTTTGTCTTCATGTGAGTCCCCCTATTTGATTACTTGATGTGGTTCGATTCACATTGTTTTCCTGTGTTTTGGTGTGACACCGCGTCCTAACCGAGGAGTTTGTGTGTGTTTCGTCTACGTAGGGAGACCTTCAGGAAGGAGTACAAGGAGAAGAACCCCAACGTCAAAAAGGTCTCCATGAGAAGTTCGTGTGTATGCAAGATTGGATGGTTAAACTGGTTGTTATAATATGACAAGTTTATGAAGTTTCGTGTGTTTTGTTCTGACTAGGATATTGTAATAAAATGATTTTGTCTGATATTT
This sequence comes from Hordeum vulgare subsp. vulgare, assembly GCF_904849725.1. NCBI lineage: Eukaryota > Viridiplantae > Streptophyta > Magnoliopsida > Poales > Poaceae > Hordeum > Hordeum vulgare. Next base: position 552,390,419 of record NC_058524.1, on the reverse strand, counting down.
GAAGATTTTCATATGTTTTCTCTCCTTTGTGTGTGATATATTGCTTATTAATAAGCTGTGAAAAAAATAGAACCTCCAGTTGGGACCCATTGCCTAGAAAAATCTAATAATTGAGACCCATCTGAGAACTGGAGCTGACAAAGAGGCTAGGAACTAAAAATAAATGGTTTTTTAAAAGGTCACAATCCAAAAATAAAAAGGCTAAAATGTTGGTCCTGGCCCATGTAGCTGACCAAAATTAATAGAAACATAATATAAAAAGGCTAAATTGTTGGGCTCGGCCCACGTAAAACACCGAATTGGACCGGGTTGATTCTTATCAATGACCAATCGAATTGGTCGTAACTTTGCCACGCCAGCTTGCCACGTTGGATCCGACGTGGTGTGGGTATACTTCTAACGACCAAAATGATTGCTCGTAGAACCTACGACCTTTTGTTTGGTTGTAGAAGTCTACGACCATTCCAGAAGAAAGGTTGTTAATTTCCATTAGAGACGCTCAACTTTTGACCATCTGTTTTTGGTCGTAAAAAGGCCACAAATGGAAATCAACGACCATCTGGTGACCAATATTGAAGGTTGCAAGTTAGCATATTTATTGTAGTGAAAAGTTTCGGACTCATTGGTAGTGTACCGGGAGTGCCGGGAGGGTACCGGGGGACCACCGGGAGGGGTGTGACGACCCAAGGGCTTCATGGGCTATGAGAGGAGGTGGACCAGCCCTTGGTGGGCTGGCCGAAGCCTCCCCTAAAGGCCCATGCGTCTAGGAGTGGAGGGATAAGGAAAGAAAGTTTAAAAGGAAAGGAGAAAGAGTCCTCCCTCCTATATATGTACTAGAGGTATTTAGGGTTTTTGAGACACGGAAATCAGCCACGTGCTCCCTCTTCCTCTAGTCTAGTTCGGCGGTGCTTAGGCGAAGCCCTGCTGGATTAGTTCACCATCACAACCACCATGACGCCGTGCTGGAGAACTCGTCTACCTCTCCGCCCCTCTTGCTGGATCAAGAAGGCGGTGATCGTCATCGAGCTGTACGTGTGCTGAACACGGAGGTGTCGTCCGCTCAGCACTAGATTGGGATGGATCGTGATGGGATCGTGGGACGGTTCGTGATGAGATCGCGGGACGGACTGCAATTTGGATCACGAAGATGTTCCACTACATCAACCGCGTTATATACGCTTCCGCTTAGCGATCTACAAGGGTATGTGGATCCGATCTCCCCTCTCGTAGATGATCATCACCATGGATAGGTCTTGCGTGTGCGTAGGATTTTTTTTTGTTTTCCATGCAATGTTTCCCAACAATCTTCTCATGTTTGGTTCATGCGTTTTGACATTGGCAAAAGTACATAACCACTCTACCGTGGAATGTAGACAACTAATTCTCTGTTTCATCTGAATTACCAGGGGTCCCCTGGGAAGAAAACTATGGGAGTTTGTATTGCCCTTCCTACCTGAAATCCCATGTCTTTCAGCCAATCAATGGATGATAAGTCCGGCCTGGCCTAAACATCCCCATTCCAAGCCTCCATCTCCTCTGAAACAAATACACTCTTATGATAAAGCCCGTTCACCAGTCCATGTTATTTTCCCGTCGCAATACACGTGCTCTTTTGCTAGTGAAATATAAAAGGCGGAAGCGAAGTACTTTTACAAACGCGGGATGACGGCCTGGTTGTTGTGAAGAAGCCCTCCTGTTTGCAAAATACTTCCCCCGTCTGAAATTATTTGTCACACAAATGAATAAAAAATATGCATCTAAAATTAAAATATAATTTAGATACATACATTTTTATAACAAGTATTTCCAGACGGAGAGAGTACACATCAGGCTCTGTACAATGGCAGGTGCTTAGCAGGGACGATTCTAGGGAGGGACTAGGGGGGCTAGACCCCCCTAACAAATTGATTTTTCTACTATAATAATGGTTGTTATAGTCATTTTTTTTACTTCATATGAACTTTGACCTTTTCATGAACAAACTTGCCCCCCTATGCTTGCATACTAGCTTCGTCCCTGGTGCTTAGACAGGTGCGAGAGAAAAAAAAACCCGATTTATTTTCTAAGAATGGACTGCACGGGTGCTTAGAAAGGGAAGGAGAAGCAAACTTTTGCTCCGGTGCTAGCTGATGCTTAGGAGAAGTAAGTGCTTCACAAAGGTCACGGGTGCTTCACCCCAATGCCTCCATCGGGAAAAAAAAAAGCAGCCCTTCCATGCACGTGAAAAAACTAAAATAGCCAAATCCAGGTGGGTCCGTGTGGGGCATGCTTGTGTTGATCCACATGACAAAGCGACGGTGTTGATTGGAGTTGTGCGTCTAACTTGTTGGGCATAGACATATTCGCGTTGGAGAGAACTGATGCCAGGGCAGCCCTACGCGAACTTTGAAGCATCTGAAGCATCTTTGAGGCTCCGACTAACATCTATGCATTGTGAGACAACTTTATTTGCGACCCAACGCCGTTCTTTTTTTCTTAAAACCTGGCCATAAACACCCACCACTCTACAAGGCCTCAAGCCCTCAACAGACAACTGCAGCTATCCTTAAAAAATTGCCTAAAAAAAGCTATCCTCAAAAAAAAAAAGACGACTGCAGCGGAATCATGGTATTTGGAGATATGGAGAATCTGACAGAGAGTCCAAACAGGCCCAAAGTCTCGCGAAGCTTCACATCAGCCCACGTCATGTCCCTCAACAATAATAAATCAGCCTATATATACGTGGTCTATTTGATCTGACGGATCCAGGGACGGATCGAGCGACCGACGCGAGTTATTGGAGTAGTTGTGTTTCCCCTGGACTACAACCCAAGCACCGTCGAAACCGAAAGCATCGAAAACTACCAATAATAAGTTGCCAATTACCTTGGCGAGACGGCCCCGTCTCCCTCGTGTTATCGTCGTCGCCCGCGATGGCATCCAAGCCACCGCCTCTGCCCCATGAGCTTGACCTAGATGCCTCCCCCCTGGGCTCTCCAATCTCCGACGTTGATCACCGCCGCGCCGTCGAGGACCTGCTCCTCCTCCTCTCTTCGTCCGACTCCGACGGCGATGACGAGATAAACCCTACACCCGGCACCAACTACAAACCACTGACCCGCACCAAAGCCCCATCGCCGCCCCCTAGTGAGCTCGATCTGGAGGCCTTCCTCCCGTCGTCTCAAGCCTCCTCCGACGCTGACGCCGATCGCCGCTGCGCTGTCGACGACCTGCTCCTCCTCCTCTCCTCGTCCGACTCCGACGAAGACGACGAGCCAAACCGTACACCCAGCACCAAATACAAACCTCTGACCCGTACCAAAGTCACACCGCCGCCTCCTAAACCTTCCCCATCTCTTCTGCCGTTGCCTTCCGGGTCCCCCGGGAGGTCCACATCAGCATTGCCGTCGGCTACGCACTCCTACCTTGTCTCTAGAACCTTTTCGAACAAAGCTACCTCCTCGTCGAGGCCAGTCCCCTCGCTCTTCCGGGGTGTCCGCCCCAGCCCTAAACCAGGCGCCGCCTTCGCTGCAGCCGCGGCCGCGTCCCGCGCTGTTCTTACTCCGCACGCTGCTGCAATTAAGTCGCGGCGCACTGCCTCCACGCCCATAGAGAAGCTCCTCGACCAAGGCTCCGAGTGTATCCTTTTTACCGGAAATTTCAAAGGAGATGATGTAGCTGAGAAGGTTAGTGAGGAAGTGGTTGCTAGGGTGACGGACGAAACTGTCGGCGGGAATGGAGTTGAAGAATTGGAAGTGGGCAAGCACGGTGAAGTGGGGACTGGAGAGAATCCTGAGCCCTCAGAATCGGTGGACATAGGCAATGTCGACTTTGTTGATGCGGAACATGTCAATGGCAATGAGCAACTTGAGGGCAAGATTTTGGCTGAAACCGATCAACGCGGGAGTCAAATTCGGCTTATTGTTGAGGAAAATGGTGATGAGCCAATTAGCAACGGAATTTTTGTGGAATCTGGTGACATTCAGGATGGGTCAGTTTCCCATCAAAAGACTGATAACGGGCTGGCAGTCGAACGTTCTGAAACTGATTTGGAAGAGCAAATGAAATCTGAGAGGATCATCGATAAGGTGATCGAAGAGACGTTGGAGATCAGCAGGATGGCTGTGAAAAAGACGGAGAAAAAGCCAAAGGCGCCGATAAAACCATTGGAGTGGGCTGAGGAGCTCGAGAAGAGTCATGCCTCATTTGTGCAGCACTGGGAGGAGGGAGCAGCAGCACAACGAATGCGTCTGGAGGGGATTGGGAAAGGCCAACCTGCTATTGGTTACATGCAGATTGAGGTGGACAACCCAATAACTCGTGCCATGGCCTCTCCGTCTTTTAGGCAGGAACATGGCTCTCCTCAGGTCTTAGCAGTACATAGGAGCTATATTGCCATGGGCATGTCCAATGGATCTGTTATCATCATCCCAAGCAAATACTCCAGCAATCAAGCTGATGATACAGATGCAAAGGTTAGTCATTGCCTCCTTGGTGCTGTTGTGGTCAAATACTATATATGGTTTAATGCTTTGCTTCAGATGTTGTACTTCAAGGTGTTTCATTATTAGTTATGTGGTATAGACTTGAAGATGATTCATTAGATAACACTGAGTCGTAGACATTACTTGGGGCTACAATTTTGCAATAGTTGTATACATCACCACCATAATTCTGAAATTGTCTTGTCGTCAGGGTTGTAGCTGCATCTCACAAAATTAAGTTAATCCAGATATAATGTGTTGCAAATAATGATCTAACTTGACATGCAAACATCTGCTGTCCCCATTACTACCCTGGTGTACCAAACTTTGATACAAACATGACATTTAACATTTAGGTAGAATTCTAAAAGCATACAAAATCTTAGATTTGGAACAGAAACTAGAAGTACAATAAGGTGGCAACGAGGAATCTGCTAAAGTAACTCATTTGCCATCTGACTATCTGAGCCCCATTAACATGACAAATACAATTGTGCAATGCTATGCATAACTGATAGTAACCCTTGGAATAAATCTGCACAATAGTGTTTGCTATTTTCGTCAATCCATCTAGTTGTATAGTTGGGAATAAAGAACAGACCACTGTATGGACGCGAATTTGGTGAACATGGTTCAACGCGCATCTCTTATGAATAGAAAATTCGAAAAAAGGCTAGCAAAAATAAATAAATAATGAATCTATTTTTGTAATATACATAATTAACCAGTATACTCGTGTATGAAGTTTCACGAAGAAATCGCACCCGTGGTAATCTGGGGAAAAATGACAAAATCAAAGCTATTTAAAAGAGACTGTTTTTTTGTTTGCGCTATGAATAGTTATGGTTACAATTGTATTTTCGTCACTAAGAATACCATGTGTGTCTATACCGTGAAATTTCAGAATTTTAAAAAAATCAAGCATTTTTTATGAATTGACTATTCACATGGGTGCGCGTGATAAGGGTTACAGTAGCCGTTAATGGCAACAAAAGAAGATAAGGGTCTATTCCTTGTTCTCATAATTACACCTAAAGTTCACTTAGGCAAGGCTGTGAAGTGTAGGTATCACACCTTCATAGTGCGGACCACTTAGGGCATGTACAATGTTGCTATCGTAAGAGTGCCACGTAAGATAAATGCTGAGGTGGAGGAGAGAGAAATCATAAGAAAAAAGGCTTGTCTTCTCTTATTTAAGAGATGATCTCTTAGCACGATATGTCGCACTATACTTTTAGGAATAACTAGTTATTGAAGATAAGGCTAAGAGATAATCCATTGTTGAGATGAGTTTTTGTCATCTCTAAATTACATACAAAGCTTAAGATAAGACTCTCTTATCTACCATTGTACATGCCCTTATAGTCTTTAGCAGTTGATGGCAACAAAAGAAGATAGGATTACCTTGGTACTTTTATTAGATTAGATGGCTCAGTACTCAAATACTCAAATATTTTACCATCTTTTGTGCCCGAATCTAATGACAAGAATTTTGATTGACTTAACATAATTTCTATTGAGAAAGCTGGTTGATTATATGACATTGATTAACGTGCCAAACATAAATGGTAGGAATAATTAAGCCCAACCAGATGCCTCAAAGATGATTGGGATACATCTCTATGTTCTTTTAAGAACAAGAAACCAGAAGAAACTGTATTTTTTGTATGTTTAGCTCGCCCAAATCTTCAAGGCACTTTTACTTCTTGCTCTACAGTTGCTCACTCACTGCACAATTGACCCTTGATTTCTCTTCTCTTGCTTGCTCATCGAAAATTATTTTTTTCCAAGATAGTTCATGAAACTCGAAAAGTATCTCCTGGATTGATGCTTACTGCACATTTCATGCGTTTGCCAGTCATATAATAACTCAGTGCCTGCACATGAAGCTATTAATCTTGTAGGCCACTAAGGCCAGTAACCAGTTGCTATTCAAAAATCTTGTTGGGTGAATCATATGTGGAAAATAGTAAATCTTTAATAATGGTTATGGTTTAAAATGAGGACAGCTATCCTAGAGTAGTGGTTCTGAAGTCCTGAGAATTATATGTCACTTTGATTTTTTTGTCTATAAATACTGCTTTTATAATTTCAGATGCTATTCTTTTGGAACCAAGGTGAAAAAACTCAATCACCAGTGACTGCCATGTGCTTTAACCCGCAAGGGGATCTTCTGCTAGTAGGATATGGTGATGGTCATATGACAATTTGGGATGTACAGAAGGCTACTGCAGCAAAAGTCATATATGGTGAGCATACAGGAGCTGTAGTGCATGTCTGTTTTATCCACCAATGTAAAGCCATCACTGGTGATTCAAAAGGGCTTGTTCTTCTGCACACATTCTCAATTATCCCCGTCATTAATCGCTTGACTGTCAAGGGAATCCAGGTATGTAGAAACATCTCCATTGTGCACATGTTAACCCACTTGATCCACTGTTAAATATGTCTGCTCTGACAAAACTTACGCTTTGCCAGCGCCTTTTTGATGGGCATACTGGAATCGTGCTCTCAGCCTGTCCTCTTCTAGCGGATGACTCCTTTGGTTCTGGCAACTCATCTATGCCAGACAGCCTAACAACTTCCTCCAGTGGTGGTCATGGCAGCATGATGGGAGGTGTAGTTGGAGTAGATTCCAGATGGAAGTTTTTCAATGAAGGTTCTTCTCCAATGGAGGATGGTGTTACAGTCATGTTCATTATGCATCAACATGCTCTTGTGGTATGAATGATATATTTCATGATGCAGACTTTTTTTTACTATCTGTTATGTTGTGAACTCATAATTATCGTAACCCTTGTATTGAGTTATGATGTTCTGTGTTTCTCCTTGCTAGGTTAGACTCCGTACCAACATTGACCATGTTGACCATATTGAGACCTTCTCTAGACCAGAAGGAGCACGAGAAGGGTCAATTGCTTATGCTGCATGGAAATACACATCATCCTTGAGTCATTCATCGCCAACTGGTAAGATTAGACCTCCTCAGATATTGACAATGATCAGTAATTTCTTATATTGGTAAACTGTAGCTTCTTGTGCTAAAATGACAACACTATATAGATGAAGACCGGGTATCTTGGCTTGTGCTTGCATGGGACCGTCAAGTACAAGTGTCAAAATTTGTTAAATCAAAGATGATCAAACATAATGACTGGAAGCTTGATAGTGTCGCTGTTGGTGTTGCCTGGTTAAAGGATAAGGTATGTAAAAGTCTCCCCTTTTGCTTATTCATTTAGTTTATGTTCTTTTCACAGTTGTAAAATCAAGTTGCTCTTTTTTTCCATTCAGATGTTAGCTGTCCTTAACTTGAGAGGGCAGCTCTGTTTGTTCTCAAAGGATGGCAGTGAGCTTCGCAGGACTATCTTTATTCTTGATGGCTTGGTCTTAGAAGACAGCATACTGTACCATACACATTTTTCTAACAGGTTTGGTAACCCTGAGAGGCATTTTAACAACTCGGTAGCAGTAAGGGGTGCTACAGTTTATATTCTTGGCCCAAGCTTTCTTACAGTTTCGCGACTTCTTCCATGGAAAGAGCGGATTGAAGCACTAAAGAGAGCTGGTGATTGGATGGGTGCAATGGACATGGCAATGAAGCTTTATGACGGTCACACACAGGGTGTTGTTGATCTTCCGAGTAAAGTTGATTCTATAAGGGAAGCCATAATGCCGGGTCTATTAGAGTTGCTCCTGTCATATATTGATTATGTCTTTGAATATATTTCAATTGCATTGTCAAACCATACTGGAAAAAGGGGAGCAGCTGATGGCCTGATAAACGCCGATAGATCCCTGCTGACAGAGAGAGAAGAAGAGTATGCCCGTGTAGGAGGGGTTGCAGTCGAGTTTTGTGTTCACATTGGACGGAATGACATCCTGTTTGACACAGTCTTTTCTAAGTTTGTTGCTGCTCAAAGTGGAGGTAGGCTTGTTATTAATTAACTCATAAGAACTAGCAATCTTTCCATTTTGCTAAACTCTGATGTTTATTTTGTTCATGCCTGAAGTTGACGCAATCCTCCCTTTCCATGTTTAAGACATCTTTCTTTCGATCATTCGTGGATACATACCGTGATCCTCTTAATTTTTCTCTACAGCAATGCAAAGGAAGATACTTTCCTGCTTCGGTTCTAAGTTGCAGGCATTCTGTAAATCCCTTTTGGTGGATGCTTTAGTGGGTTCTAGTTGCGTAGCCAGGCATTTTTTCCTTCCTTCTGTTGCTTTGACTCTATTTTATTTGGAATAACTTTACCTGTACTTTTGAAGGTTCCACAGCCTTTTTAAGGAAGATTCCAGAGGATATTTATATTAATTTTCATGTTCAGTAGTATAAGAAACATATTGCTTATGTCAAGTTATCTGTTTTCTGATAAGTTATGTCCACGTACATGTTTCTGTTATTAAATTGCGGCTATATCTTAAACAGGTGTATTTCTAGAGGCACTAGAGCCATATATATTGAAAGATATGCTTGGTTCTTTACCCCCTGAGGTGAGTAACACTGAGGATTTTCTAGTGTTAGCACATAAATTTGCAAATGGTTATACATTTATGCCAATTTGATTTGTAGATCATGCAAGCTCTAGTAGAGCATTATAGTGGCAAAGGATGGTTGCAGCGAGTCGAACAATGCATTCTTCATATGGATATTCCATCACTGGATTTTAATCAGGTATACATACGAGAGTGGTTTTTCTACACCCCAGGTCGGTGCACCCACGGTGCACCCACGCGAAAAACATAGCAAAACATTTAAAAAATATATGAAACTTTGTCGGAATGATAATCAACAAATGTTATGGGCGCTTGCAAAGTTTGGTAGTTATATAACATTCGAGGAGCTCTGTACAAAAAAGACAAAATCACTGAAAATTAGTTAAAATGTAAGTCACTGTTTGAGCAGATTTTGTAATTTTGCCTTTTTTGTACGAAGCTCCTCGAATGTTATTTGACCACCAAACTTTGCAAGCACTTCTAAAATTTGCTGATAATCATTCCCACAAAGTTTCAGAATTTTTTAAAAATGTTTTGCTATGTTTTCTTGTGTGGGTGCACCGAAGGTGGGTGCAGCCACTACTTTCCCTATACATAACTTGCATCGAACTAGTGTAAGATGTTTGGTGTTTCATTGTCCACATTCATTGTCCAAGAAAATTGTTTTTTTCAGTTTCTTCTTGCACTCTTTTTGTAGTTTGGACTAGTGTGTTGCACAATTATGCATCCACATGATATTGTTCTACTTGTTCTCTATGCAGGTAGTCAGATTGTGTCGTGAGCATGGGTTATATGGTGCTCTAATATATTTATTTAACCAAGGCCTGAATGATTTCCGTACACCTCTAGAGGAACTTCTATATGTTCTCCAGAACGCTACTAGAAAAGATGCTACTTGGTATGTCATATTCTTGCCAGAAGGAGTTGTTTAAACCTGCCATAATCACCTTGCTCATAGATGATATATAATAGTATAATCATTATGTTCTCAAGTTAATTATATATGATTTGAGCATACTTATGTTATTCCCAAGTTCCTGATTGAACATCTGTTCTGGTACATTATTAATCAGAATTTCATAATTTTCTTAGCATTAGTTACTTGTCTATCATATATGCAGTTTACATGAATCTTCATTCTAAGTGCATCTTTATGTTTTCCATGGGATTTCCCTATTGACATGCATGAGTGTGAACAAAAATGTTGAAGCCAAGCAAGGAAGTTCCCATGATTCTAAGGAAATAGGCAAGAACCACATTAGTAGTTGGTTAGAGTTGCTCGATTTGGTTTGACATTTCTAGCGGGCTAGTTTTGTATATGCAATTAGTGTATCTTTTAGAATATTATACTACTGCTATATAGAAGGCCAGTTTCTTCTTACCATATTTTCACTTTAACAGCTACAGAATGCTTGTTTATCTGAAGTATTGCTTCCAGGGCCTAGCATTTCCTCCAGGTTAGTAGATTTACCATTCACAGTATTTTCTTTACTATTTCATTAATTCTATGCCAGTTTAGTGTTGACCATACTATGTTTTTCCTGTGCTGTTGGGCTTTTGGTGGGCATAGAACCTTGTAAATTGTGAAGTGTGTTAATAAAACTATGTGCTTAAATTGTGATTTTCTGAAATTGAAGAGTTAAGATTCAACATAAGCTCCTTGGTGTTGTGTCATCGTCGTGAGAACATCTGCATACTTCCAGCAGTATTATGCTCAGAACTAGGAATAATTAACTTGTTATAAAGGATGCTCTTATAAGGCGATTCAACTCCATGATATGTTATCACATGATCTAATTTTTCAGGGCATGGAATAATTCCCAGAGCCCAAGTTCATTCAGTGAGAAGAGAACTTGTGCAATTCATGCTTGAGGAGTCTAAAATGCTCACTTCTGAAGTATTTAAGGGTTTCAGTTCTTCTGGAAAATGCCCAAACATATGCTATCTACTATGGATGGATACAGAAGCTACTCTGGAAGTTGTCAAGTGTGCTTTTGCACAAGAGAATTTTCAACCTACTTCTTATACTCCTGATGCATCTGTGTCCAAGGATGAAGATGATACTAATATTGAAAGGACAGATAGTCAAAATGTCTTGGTACAAAGTTTAGTTGACACAATCATTCATATTACTGGTTTGGAAAATGAGGCAATCCATTCCGTTCTTGTGGGTACTGCTGAGTCAGAAGAATCAGAAACTTGGCCTTCAGTGAAGGATTTTGGTTATATAATTGAATTTGTGTCTTTTTACATTTCCAATAAAAGGGCAAGGTCATCTCAACGAGTTCTTAAGCACATTCTTAAATACTTCACGTCATCCAGTACTCCATCATATAATGATAACAATGTGCTAGCTCAGAAAGAAGTTCTTCAGCTCTTCAATGTGGTTCCTCATACTGACTGGAATTCTGATTATGTGTTGCACCTTTGTTTAGATGCCCACTTTCATCAGGTTTGTCACTACTTACCCTTTAAAAGTTCACCTGTATAATATAGCACTGCTGCTCAGAAAAGGTCTTTCAGCCCATGACTGTAAATGTTATTGTTACTATACAGGCATGTGGCAGGATATATACAGCCAGAAATCAAAATTTGTCTGCTTTAGATAGTTACATGAAGGACAGAGTGGAACCATACCATGCTTTTATCTTCATCAATAGAAAGTTATTTCAGTTGGCAGATGATGAAGCTTTATCGTTTCGTTCCACAGTAATATTTCGTTTTGCCGAGCTGGTCAATCTAAGCAGGTGAGATTGCTAATTAATATTTTAACTAGTACATATCTCCCCCCCTTTCAGTTTTTTGCTTGCTGGTTTGCCTTCCTACTGAATCTGTTCAATTTCTCTGTTACATCATTTTCTAGGGAGTGCGCATTTGTCTTGTTCCTTGATCATTTTCAAAATGAGATCCAGCAAATATTGTCAGAGTTTCATTCTGATAACCGCAGCCACTTTCTTTTCCTGAAAACTGCAATGGAAGTACACTTGTCAGGAAAACTTGACTTCAGTTCACTAACTGCCCAGGACAATGAAATTGGTGCACGTCACTACTTATCTGGTGAACTTGAAGATTATCTACAGAGATTATCAAATGTCCCAAAGTTGTTTGACCGCAATCTTGTTTCTATGATTGATGAGTTATTTGAACCCTATCTGAAGGTACGCTTATTTGATAGATTTCCACCACTAGTTTATTTGATATGGAGCCTTTAAAACAAAATAATGATACACCTTTGGGTGAAGCCTTTTAGCCATCACTGTAGACGTCAGTAAATCCTTTGATTTCTATAACACTATATTGGCACAAAAAGTGGTACTGAGAGAACAATCTATCGGCAAATGGTAGCGCAATGATTTGCCATAAGCGTTGTATATAGAATCAAGAAGCAGTTGCTGTTTCTTTTTTGGAGCTTTGGAATCTGATTTTATTATATTTAAAACTGTTGTTCATGAAATCAATACTTATTTGCAGTTTCTTGAATTTCTACAAATGTTGCCACTTTTGTGAAGAGGTGCATATAATTGACTTTATACTAGTAACAAAGAATAACCTAATACTCAGAAGTAACATTTTATGTAATTTGTTAGGTTGAAGTATTTTATTACTAGCAACACATGTTTTGTGAGATTGTCATCCTTTTTTGTTAAATCGAATACACTTTTGTTGCACAGCTTCTATGTCAGTATGAACCAAGGTCAGTCCTGAAGTTTCTAGAGACTTATGAGAGCAACAGATTGGACGGGTGTTTGCAGTCCTGTCTAGATTATGGAGTTACAGATGCTGCCGCATTTCTGCAAGAGAGGCGTGGTTATGTTCGGAGTGCGCTGACACTTGTTCTAGCCGGACTAGATGAGAAAATTAGCCAGTTTATCACTTCGCTGGAAAATGCGTTTTCTCATATATCGCCAAAGAGGATCTCTGAAATTGAGCAACCAGCCATTGTTCTAAAAATGAGTGAGGTTCTTTTTCTCGTACCTATTGTAATACTAACTTAGATTGGTATCCTTTATTGCATAGTTGGTAACATATTTGATATTCTCATCAAGGCTCATCCGGTGCTTGATACATTACGTTCCTCTATTGGATTGTGCCAAAGGAACTCACAGCGCTCAGACCCAGAGAAGTCTCAATCACTTTGGTTTCAACTGCTTGACTCGTAAGTTTGCTAATATATACATAATTACATACTCCATCCGTCTCAAAATAAGTGTTTCAAGTTTAGTATATAACTTTGTACTTAAGCTAGTACAAACTTGAGACACTTATTTTGGGACGAAGGGAGTATAAACTTTCGTACTTTTAGCTTGTTGGATTTATCAGAGATCAGCATATAGACTATAGCTGTTAATTAATGCTGTTATGTTGTTGATGCAGTTTTTCAGAACCACTGAAAAAGTTGTATGGAAGCAAGGATGTAAATGGAAAAGGTTGTCGGTCCGAGGGGGGTGAAACAACAAACGGACATCCAACAGGCAAAGGATTCTCACAACAAATGGTGATTTCAGCTTATGAAAGGTGTTTGAATACTCTTTGGAGAGTATTCTCACAATTCGTTGGAGAGATAATTGAGGCAATGGCTGGGTATATACCCCTACCAACAATTATGTCAAAGCTGTTAGCTGACAATGGGAGCCAAGAGTTTGGTGATTTTAAGCTTGTCATACATAGAATGCTGTCTATGTATCATTATGAAAAAATAATACTGGTACAGATTGATTTCTGTTCCTTTTGTCATTTACTTCATAAGTGTAGCACAGATGAAATTTGATACTTTGCACAACACCAACATTTGGCAAATAGGCCATTATTATTTACATAACAAATTACATACTCCATTGATATAGAGCAGATTCATTGATACATACTCTATAAGCTTAGGATGATTAAGCTGATTGAACTAAACCCGATGCTTTTTTTAATAATATTAGCAAAATTCATATGAACCAACATCTAAAGCGATTATACACTTTATGAATCTACAAACATTTTTCTGCTGATCTAACTAATGTCCAGATAGTGATGCCTTGAATTTTTAATTTGTTCAATCAAATGTTGTTTCCTCGGTAATTTATTGTAATAATTTCTTGCTCTGTATTAAAGACCAGCTAATTATGGTGAAACGATAACATCATCATTTATTTTTTTCTTATGTATTTTATCTAATATAAGAAATCAACCTCATCTGATACCTCGCTTGCAGGAAACAACGAAGTCAGTTATCGAGGATGATTCGTTCTATACCTTGAGCTTATTAAAGAGAGGAGTTTGTCATGGATTTGCTCCACACACTTTCGTCTGTTGTGCATGCAGTTGCTCAGTTTCTAAAGTTGTTACTTCAGCAGTTCGAGTATTCAGTTGTGGGCATGCAACACATCTTCACTGTGAATCTGAACAAAGCAAATCATCCAGCGAGGATTTTAAAGATGGATGTTCAGTTTGTCTCTTGACGAGTGACACACAAACCGGGAAGAAATCACCTATAATATCAAAGAATGGGCTACCCAAGTATCCCATGGTTGAAAATGAAGTAGCATATGGCGTCTATAATAATAACGAGACACATCATGTCGAGAGATCTCGTGGGCTTCAGCAGATGTCACGGGTAGGAATATTTTGAGATATTTCTTTTCTTCTAGTATAATAAACTTCTTTGTTGTGACTAGACTCTTTCCAAAACTGACTTGTGTGATAGTTGAAAGCTCTCATCAATAAATTGTGCTATCTCTCTTGTAATGAATATTTAGCATATTCTTGTTTTAGTCCTCTATATGTTACATATTATATCATCTGTGTATTTAGTTATGCTAATATTAATCTCATATGTGCACGTTTTATATTGGCCTTTGGTCAGTGATATACTTAAGTGTCTATTCCAATACTTCAAATTTAGTTAAAAATAAATCTAAGTTAATCTTGTAGTTTCTCAATGGTGATAAAATGGACATGGCCTATATAATGTACTTCTGTAGTACTCCCTTCGTTCTTTTTTATAAGACGTTTTGGACAGCTGACATTAAACTGTTTTGTACGCTATCTGAATTTTCTAAATATCTTATAAAAGGGAACTGCTAAAGTTTTTGCCATATTTTCTTTTGCAGTTTGAAATTCTGGGAGGTCTCCAGAAAGCTCAGAAGTCTCTTCATATTGAAACTGTACCTCCATTGAAACTTTCTCCGCCAGCTATATATCATGAGAAGATATAGAAGAGAGTAAGGTTGGTAGGAGAATCCAGCAGACCCTCAATTGGAAGTGAAAACCCACAACAAAGATTGCACATGAAGGAGGCAAAATCTAATCAGCGAATAAGTTGGCTGGGAGAATCCATCAGACATTTAGCTAGAAGTGAAAAAGCCGCTGAAAATACGACACACGGAGTCAAAACCAAAGAAATCAGGAAATTGGCTTTTGCCGAAGTCAAGCAAATTCGGTAATTCTCTAATTTTCTCGATTAACTGAATAAACAAAAGCAGGTTCCTATTACCTTGGATTCCTATTTCACCTTTTAAAATCTCATATGCAGGTTCTCACAAGAATGAAATACTCAGTGGCAAAGAAGTGCAAACACCTGCAAAATCTGCTTTGACCATTCGCATAAAGACCTCAAACTAGGCTGCTGCTGCGACTGCTAGAGCGAAGGAAACGATGCTGATCCAAAGCTGGTCAAACTCCGAATAAGACGTACCGGAAGACTCCAAAGCTAACCCAACGATTTGCATTTAGCTCGCACGCGTATGGTGTGCGTGTCAAGACATATAGGAACAATAATTTTATATATATGGTAGGATGTATTTTTAGGTCAGTATATATTTTATGTCAGCGCAAGTTGAAATGCTTGTTTCTTTACGACACACTAGCAAAATGGCACGTGCGTTGCCACGGAAGAAAAAAAAACATAATCTCTAATGACGGTGACCACAGTATGTTCACATATCATCGCTTGATTTAGAAATTTTGTGCACAAATGCAAGAAAATGTTTTTTCTTTTAAATTTATTCACAAGTTGAAGCAATCTTTACATTTTTAAAAAATATATATCATGGTTGTCAAAAATCTTGGTAACTCAAAGATTTATTCTGAATTTCAAGATTTTTTTTAGAAAACATACAATAATAATTGATCCATCCAACAGTTAATTTTTCAAAATTCACACAGGTATATTATCACAAAGACTTAAAAGCATTAATGTTTAACTACATACATTAGATCTTTCGTGAATAATTTTACAAATATGGGAACAATTTTAAAATCGAGAACATTTTTTACAATTTACAAACATTTACTAAAAATCGTGAATATTTTTTATATTTCGAACGGGTTTAAATATTTTCTTTTGAATTGGCAACCAATTCAAGAAAAGACCAACATAATTTTTTATGTTGGAGGATTTTATTTTAAATTCACAAAGATTTTTTGAGATGCATGAAGTTTTTCTGAATAAACAAACATTTTTATAAATCAGTAATATATTTATTAAATTCATGGACATTGTTTTGGAATTTGCGAAAAAAACCAGCGCTTTTTTTGAATCCTATTTTTAATTCAAAATAAAATTCGTCAGCATTTTAATTCAAAATTCCTATTTTTTAATAGGGAAAAGCTAACCATCAGCCGGCGGATTATAATGGCCGCATCAGCCACCTCCCCCGTAAGACACGCGTCCAAGTGACTATGCGGTTCTGCAACAAAGACTATGTTTCTGAAACATATACGATGTTGCAATGGTCTACTATAGATTTATGTTCTGACCATCCGGCCGCCGCCAGCCGTCCATGAACGTTGCAAAAAAATTCCGCAACTTGACCTTTGTTGTAAAAATTCCTGAAACATGACCTTTGTTGCAAAAAAATCTTCCGCAAAAATACCTATGTTACAGAAAGACGAAGAAAAAAAATTCCTGCAACAAGCAAATTGTTTCTGAAACTCGACCGTTGTTTCAGGAATTAACGGGTCCAAAGTTTATTTCTTGCAACAAAGCGAAAGTTTCTGCAACTCAGCCATCGTTCCAGGAATTATGGGGTGCCTGACCGGAGCACATCCGACGGCCACGTGTAGATCGGACGACACTCCAAGTGGTGGATGTTTAGTAAACATCCACCGGTGGAAGCGTAGCAGGCCCCTTTTTAATATGCAAAAGTTTTTGTAATTCTAAATTATTTAAATTATAAATAAACAAAAATGGAACGGAAAATTTTAAATAAAAAAAGAAACTATCAAAACAGGCATTAGCTATTTATAAAATTTTAGGACATTTTTTAAATTTATTAACATATTTTGAATTATCAAGCATTTCTTTAAATTCCTTTAATAATTTTTAATACATGGAATTGTATTTGAGGTCATGGACTTTTCTTATTGTACAAACATTTTCTAAAATTGCAAACATTTTATTGTATATGCGAGCATTTTTTACAAAACTCCGAGCAGTTTTTGAAGTCACAAACATTTTAATTTTTTAAATATGTTGATTTATAATTTTCAGTTTATTAAAATTTTAAAGATTATTTGAAGTTCTAAATTATTTAAAATAAAAAATAGAACGTAACTGAAAATAAATAAATAAATAAACGAAACTAAAAGCAGGCGCGTGTGCATGGGCCGGCCCATACGGTGTGCCGGATATTCTCCCAGCATGCAGAGCGTAATATAGGAGGTTTTTACATGGGCCGGCCCAGTGCAAGATTTTTCGCTTTGTGAAACATTTTCTATTACTTACCGGTGGCATGGTGGGTAATTTATGCAAACTTTAGGGATAATTTTCAAGACGGACGATCAGAAACCGTATTTGCTTTATTATTAGGAAGAGATAAATGCATATTTTCACAATTCCTCCATTGGATCATCTTGTTACATTAGAAATATGCTACAATATTTATTTCATATTATTTCATAACTTTTAAATGTTAAAAAACTTAGCGAGCCTAAACTAGTTATGTGACAAGCTATGATAGACATAATTTTGCTTATATATATATACAGCCCGTGTATTCTGTTAATATTAACAGAATAGTTATTCTGCACATACTTTTCAGCTGCACGCTCAACATTAGTGCACTGCATCCCTATCAAACGAAACACTGTAATGTCACCAGAAAAAACTGCACGCGCTTTTTTGAAACCATTTTGGCTTCACTTTATAAAACCGTTTGTCGGAATGAGGCGTATAATATACCGTTGGATTGCTAAGGAAAACCCCAACTCCTTCATGTTGAATATTTTTCACGATTCCTCGCGGTTTGAGAGCAGTTTTGAAAATGGTGGGCGCATGGCGGGCTGCAATGAGCGTATTTTTGAGATTTTTTCTAAACAGCTCATTGAAATGAAGAAAATAATATGGCGTTGGAAAGATATCGTCGAGCCGCATCTTTTTATGTAGATTACTATGTCTAATTCCTTATGGTTTGAGAGTTATTTCAAATTTACTAAAAAATAGAATTCTGTTTTTTGAATTTTTTTGTTTTTTGCCACTGTTTTCAGTGCAGTTTTTAAACCGTTCCTTGGAACGAGGCGTATGATAGGGCGTTGAAAAGCTCTGGAATATGCGCAACTTTCACATGTTGACCATTTGTTGAGATTTCTCGTGGTTTTAGATGAATTTTGAAAACGGTGTGACTGCCTAGGAATGGTAGCAAGCGTATTTTCGTATTTTTTTGCAAACCGCTTATCGGAATGATGCAAATGACACGGCGTTGGAAAGATATCGACGATGCACATCTTTTTCATGTACACCACACTCTCTAATTCCTTACGGTTTAAGAACAGTTTTAAAATTACCGAAATGCGTACACTCTGTTTTTTCACGACACCCAAATCAACATGTGAGCCTTTTTGACGAAACACCGCATTGCATGAGACGGGTAAGTGAACTTCATGATTTAATTTTTGTTAAACGTAAATTTTTCAAGACGGGGAAGTAAACTGTATTTCACGTTGGACGTAAGTCACTAGTAGAAAATGGTCCATTAGCCCCGGTTCTGGAACCGGGACTAAAGGGTCGGGACTAAAGCCCAAAACCTTTAGTCCCGGTTCTCTTACCAACCGGGATAGGAGGGTCTCCACGTGGCCGCTGCCAGAATCCCAGGCAGGAGGGCCTTTAGTCTCGGTTGATCACATCAAGCGGGACCAAAGGGCTTCCACGCGTTAGCATCTCGCAGGAGTTGGTTTTTTTAAGGGGGGTTGGGGGGTTTTGGAGGGTTAATTCAGGGGTTAACTCGAAGCTAGCTAATAAGAATGAAGGAAACCATTAATTACACAAGATCGTAATGCTGAACATATATAGAGAGAAGTGACATCTCTTTCTCCGTGCTTGGTCGAACAATAAGTTTTCGTATATTTATCCGACGCTACTACATATATACAATATAACATCTTTTAGAATCACTAACATCATCTAACTAAGATCCAATCACAAATCCACATGGTATTCTCCGTCTTTAGGTATGACGTGGTCAAGAAAGAAACCCTCCAATTCCTCTTGAATTGCTCGTATGCGATCATATGGTAGGAGTTCATCCCGCATTTACCAGATCTAATTTAAAGAAGGGGTCAATACATGCATATATATGAATAAAACTCAACACGATTGATGCTAATATATAAAATAAAATTGTGAATACTATTTATGTGCTTCAAATAGTTCATCAGAGAAGCCCCGTTCAGAGGTCGAGTGGCTAATGAACTCGCATACGTAGTATGCACATAAAAGAGTCCCTTCTTCCTGGTACAAGCACTTTACGAGAATAAAGTTCAATCAAAATGATAAGCAAGCATGGTAATGATATATTGATGAAAAATTGAATCAATTAGAGATGCGCAAAACTAGCTAGTACTACTTACTTTGGGGTGCGTAAATCGCAACTCTTTGTTTAGACCGGGAACCTTTTTGGTGAACTTCTTCCAAACCCTGCCACACAAAGAAAATGATTACTTGATATCAGGAGATTAACGAAAGTTACATACCGATATGGTCCCGGTATTGACTGAACTTACTTCTTGAGCATTGCAGTCATGTCCGCATAATCCTCGGGACCTTTACGTCTCGAGTCTAAGACAATTAGTAATGCCCCATCAATGTTAATGGATAGCAGAATAAAGTGGAAACTGCGCTGATACGTCCCAAACGTATCTATAATTTCTGCTTGTTTCATGATCTTTTGGGTGATATTGTTATATGTTTTGCTACACTTCTATATCATTTTACACATATTTGGACTAACGTACTAACTCAGTGCACCCAGTGCCAGTTTCTGTCTGCTGATGTCTATTTTGCAGGGACTTTTACCCAATTTTCTGAAGCCCTAAAAATTCCAAGAAAAATATATAAAAAATCAGCGTAACGGAAGCTTCCAGATCACCGAAGATGGGCCAGAGGGGGACCAGGGGCCTCCCAGGCGACCTGTGGGCGCAGCCTAGCCCTAGGCCGCACGAAGAGGCCGCCTGGGTGGGTCCCACCTCCTCCAGTGCCCTCTTTTGGCCTATATTTAGTCCTCCGTGAGAAAACCCTTCCATCACATCCGGAATCGCGAATCTATCCATCGTTCCGCCGCCGCAGCGCTTCCGAGATCGGGAGCGTCAGGAGACCTCTTCCCGGCACCCTGCCGGAGAAAGGATTGACCTCTGGAAGCTTCTCCACTGCCATGGACGCTTCCCGGACGTGCCATGAGTAGTCTCCTTGGACCATGGGTCCATGACCAGTAGTTATGTGACGTCTTCTCTCCAATCGTGTGCTTCCATGGTTAGTCCATGTGAGCTACCCTACATGATCAAGGCATCTATGTAATTCTCTTGCTATTTCTATGCTCTGTTTGTTGGGATCCGATGGATTGTGAGATTATGTTCAGATTTTTATGAGTTATATATTTTATTATCCTTTTATATTATGTTCCTTAGTGATTCATGCATGTTCTTTGTTGCTATTTATTGCTTTGGTCGAGTAGTAGATTGTAACTCCAAGAGGGAGCGTTATGCATGATTGTGGGTTCATGCCCCTCGATGTCTAGCTTGAGTGACAGAAACATGAGAGTAGGGGATGTGTTGTTGCCACCAGGGAGAAAACAACGGTGCTTGTGACCATGGTTGCAAGGATTGTTTACCTTACGCATAGTTCATTCATGCAGTTGTCCGTTGCTTTGAGTTCATACTTTGGGTGGGGCTCGCAACTTAATACCGGCGAGATGTTCTGGATAGATATCTCAAGGTGGATGATTAGTAAGTAGATGTTGATGAATAAATGGTCTACTTGTCTTGGCGTACTGCCCATTACTATTGAACATCTAACTATCAAGTAGCATAATTAGCATTGTGGTGCATTCATAATTCTGTCAATTGCCCAACTGTGATTTGTTTACCCAAGCATAGTTGTTTATCATCTTTTGGGAGAGAGACATCACTAGTGAACATCATGTTACTCCGGTCCATATCACCATCATTGTTTACACTTCCACCATTTACCGTTTTCATTTACTTTTCCGTTGCAATCACTATTACCTTCCCGCTTGTGTTTTGATCCTTTGCAAACTACAAGGCCGGAGAGATTTGCAACCTCTCTATACTCGTTGGGAGAAAATTTATTTGTGTGTGTGCAGGTCCACGTCTTCTGCTAGCTCCAGGGTAGAGACACCTACTTGTTGATCCTAGGAGTCCACTCGTCCCCAACTCCGAATCGAGCTCTAAAGGTGGGAATGGAGCCCCAACGGCCGGATCTGGCGCCGCCTGATGCCGCCGGAGCCGCTCCAGCGCTCGCGTCGTGCCTCGTCATGTTGGAATTATGCCCTAGAGGCAATAATAAATAAAGTTATTATTATAATTCCTGTATCAAGATAATCGTTTATTATCCATGCTATAATTGTATTGAATGAAGACTTATATACATGTGTGGATACATAGACAAAACACTGTCCCTAGCAAGCCTCTAGTTGGCTAGCCAGTTGATCAACGATAGTCAGTGTCTTCTGATTATGAACAAGGTGTTGTTGCTTGATAACTGGATCACGTCATTAGGAGAATCACGTGATGGACTAGACCCAAACTAATAGACGTAGCATGTTGATCGTGTCATTTTCTTGCTACTGTTTTCTGCGTGTCAAGTATTTATTCCTATGACCATGAGATCATATAACTTACTAACACCGGAGGAATACTTTGTGTGTATCAAATGTCGCAACGTAACTGGGTGACTATAAAGATGCTCTACAGGTATCTCCGAAGGTGTTCGTTAAGTTAGTATGGATCGAGACTGGGATTTGTCACTCCGTGTGACGGAGAGGTATCTTGGGGCCCACTCGGTAATACAACATCACACACAAGCCTTGCAAGCAATGTGACTTAGTGTAAGTTGCGGGATCTTGTATTACGGAACGAGTAAAGAGACTTGCCGGTAAACGAGATTGAAATAGGTATACGGATACTGACGATCGAATCTCGGGCAAGTAACATACCGAAGGACAAAGGGAATGACATACGGGATTATATGAATCCTTGGCACTGAGGTTCAAACGATAAGATCTTCGTAGAATATGTAGGATCCAATATGGGCATCCAGGTCCCGCTATTGGATATTGACCGAGGAGTCTCTCGGGTCATGTATACATAGTTCTCGAACCCGCAGGGTCTGCACACTTAAGGTTCGACGTTGTTTTATGCGTATTTGAGTTATATGGTTGGTTACCGAATGTTGTTCGGAGTCCCGGATGAGACACGGACGTCACGAGGGTTTCCGGAATGGTCCGGAAACGAAGATTGATATATAGGATGACCTCATTTGATTACCGGAAGGTTTTCGGAGTTACCGGGAATGTACCGGGAATGACGAATGGGTTCCGGGAGTTCACCGGGGGGGCACCCACCCCGGGGAAGCCCATAGGTACTGGGGGTGCCGCACCAGCCCTTAGTGGGCTGGTGGGACAGCCCAAAAGGTGCCTATGCGCATTGGGAGAAAAATCAAAGAGAAAAAGAAAAAAAAGGAGGAGGTGGGAAAGGGAAGAAGGACTCCACCTTCCAAACCAAGTAGGACTCGGTTTGGGGGGGGAGACCTTCCCCCCTTGGCTCGGCCGACCCCTTGGGGGTTCTTGGACCCCAAGGCAAGGCTCCCCCCTCTCCCTCCTATATATAGTGGGGTTTTAGGGCTGATTTGAGACAACTTTGCCACGGCAGCCTGACCACATATCTCCACGGTTTTACCTCTAGATCGCGTTTCTGCGGAGCTCAGGCGGAGCCCTGCTGAGACGAGATCATCACCAACCTCCGGAGCGCCGTCATGCTGCCGGAGAACTCTTCTACCTCTCCGTCTCTCTTGCTGGATCAAGAAGGCCGAGATCATCGTCGAGCTGTACGTGTGCTGAACGCGGAGGTGCCGTCCGTTCGGCACTAGATCGTGGGACTGATCGCGGGATAGTTCACGAGGCGGATCGAGGGACGTGAGGACGTTCCACTACATCAACCGCGTTCACTAACGCTTCTGCTGTACGGTCTACAAGGGTACGTAGATCACACATCCCCTCTCGTAGATGGACATCACCATGATAGGTCTTCGTGCGCGTAGGAAAATTTTTGTTTCCCATGCGACGTTCCCCAACACGCCAGCGCCGCTCCTCGGCCTCCCAAGACGTACAGAGAGAGCTTCGCTCGAGCTCGTCCTCGAGCACCAGTATAGGTCGTCGGTCGCAGCTCTGACGAGCAGCCCCGAGCAGCCGAGCCCCGCCACCGCACGTCCCCCGTGCCTCCGGTGAGATGCCCTGCTGCAGCTCCTCTGTGTGCCTGTGTTTTTCCCTGTCTCATCTCCATCTTGATGCAGCGCCATGTAGGTTCTCGCAGCTCTACCTCGCCCCGTTTGAGAAGCTCCACCACAACCTGTGGGATCCGGCCAGGAACTCCATGAGACCGAGTCCCATGCCCAGATTTGTGCGTCTTCGAGCTCATCCCGGTCTTCCTCTATATTTTTGCCATGGCCGCCGGGCTCTGTCCCATGAAGTGAGAAATCCCCAGATCTGAGACTATGTTGGTTCCTCGATCCGTTCTGGCAAGTAGTGGTTAATCTAGTGTTGTCCTTATGTTTTTGTATGACCGCTAACAACAGCGCAGTGGTTTGCCGTTGGAGTATATTTTCCCTGGTCCAGGAGGTCGTGGGATCAAATCCCATGGGTGCCTTTAATCTTTTGTTGGCTATGGTTTTTTTCTCTCTTCCACACAGCTGTCTTGGGCCGATTTCAGCCTTGGGCCACTGCACTATGGTGCAATTCGGTCCACTCCGTTTTTTAACATCGTGTGATTTTCCAATTTCCACGGACTTTGCTAATTTCAGGAAAAACTTTGTTTTTCAAACGAGCGTAGTTTCTAAACCGTGGATCGGTTCGGAGTGATTCAATTTGTAGCTTGACTAGAATTTCGCGTAGGTTAATAATTTCCAACTCTCATGCATGTTCAAGGTTGTTAGCGTGTTGTTTGCATCGGTTTGTGTGCTGATGTGTTAAAAACGGTTTAGGTCGTAACTATTTGTCCGTAGCTCCGTTGGAGTTGTGCCATATATGTAAATGGAGTAGAACAACGAGTAGAATCACATGAACCACTTTGTTTTTCCGTTTAACAAACCTAAAATGTGATTAGGACAAATATGGACAGAATTAAGATTTAACACGTGGGGTCATTTCGGAGATGCTATATGTCGTTTCCGGCCTCATTTAAAATGCCTAGATAGGTAGATTAATTTGTGCTTCACCCCCTTGCCATGTTAACAACCTTTTAATATATCCATGTACCTGAACGGGAGTGAACTAAATAATTCAACATGGAGTTTCGTCGATATGCAACTCGTTGCATATCGAGCTTCACTTAATGTGTAGTGTTTGATTATTGTGATTCTCATGCGTTGCATTAGACCGTTCATGCATCATATTTGTCTTGCATCGTGTGGTGTATTTCTGTGTTGATGGTTGTTTCCGGTTTCCTCCGTCTCGATAGCGTTCCGCAAGCGTGTCGGAAAGTGAGGACCCGTTCGACTACAACGGTTCGTCTGCTTCACGGAGTCATTCTTCTTCCAAGCGGGATCTCAGGCAAGATGACCATTTCCCCAGATACCATTACTATCATTGCCATGCTAGTTTTACCATTGCTACCGTTTATGTCTCGTTGCCTACCACATGTTAAATATCAGTCTCTCAACAATGCCATGAAAACCTTCAACCTGTTCAACCTAGCAAACCATTGATTGGCTATGTTACTGCTTGCTTACCATGTTGTTAGTGTTGCTAGTTGCAGGTGCAGTTGCTTACATGTGTTAACACGGGTCCCTTGTCATATCACCATATTAAATGTTATTTAATTTAATGCACCTATATACTTGGTAAAAGGTGGAAGGCTCGGCCTTTCTAGCCTGGTGTTTTGTTCCACCTTTGCCCCCTTAGTTTTCGGCTACCGGTGTTATGTTCCATAATTGAGCGCTCCTAACACGATCAGGGTTGTTATGGGGACCCCCTTGATAATTCGTTTTAGATTAAAGTTGGTCTGGCAAGGCCCAACTTTGGTACTACATTTGCCTAAGAACCTAATAAAATTGCATAGGGACTTTCCAGACCCCGAGGATAATTTAATCAACCCCCCGGGCCAGTGCTCCGCATGAGTGTTGGTCCACCAACCTAGCAGTCGGCGATGCCACCTCGAGGCAACTCGAGGTTTGGCTACCGTCCACTATGCATAGACGGTGTGTCCTAAGAATGAGATACGCGGCTCCTATCGGGTTCGTCGACACACCGTGTGGCCTTCCTAGATTAGTTTTACCTTTGACGAGATATCTTGTGCATTGGGATTCCGGTGATGCTTTGGGTAATCTCAGAGTTGAGGTTTTCCACTAAGGAGTCCGACGAGATCGCGAGTGTCGTGATCGAGGATTTCTATGCGGCTTGTGGTAATTTGTGATGGACTAGTTGGAGCACCCCTGCAGGGTTAAATCTTTTCGGAAAGTCGTGCCCGCGGTTATGTGGCAACGTGGATACTTTGTTTAACACTGGTTTTAGATAACTTGAAGTTAACTTAATTAAAACATGCCAATTGTGTGCGTAACCGTGATTGTCTCGTTCGTGAGTTCCTTCTCCGATCGAGGACACGACGGGGTTATGTCTGACGTAGGTAGGTGTTCAGGATCATTCATTTGATCATCGGTAGTTCATGTCCGTTATGCGTAATTCATCCCCCTCTTATTTCTTGTACTCGTAAGTTTAGCCACCAAATATATGCTTAGCCGCTGCTGCAACCTCACCACTTAACCATGCCTCACCTATTAAGCTTTGCTAGTCTTGATACCTTTGGAATTGAGATTGCTGAGTCCCCTGTGGCTCACAGATTACTACAACACCAGTTGCAGGTACAGGTAAAGGTTACTTGACGCGAGCACGTTGATTGTTCATTTGGAGTTGCTTCTTCTTCTTCTTCTTCTTCATCAATCTAGGATGGGTTCCAGGCCAGCAGCCTGGGATAGCAAGGATGGACGTCGTTCTTCTTTTGTCGGTTGTTTTCGTCCGTAGTCGGACCCTGATCTTACTCTTGATGAATATGTAATGTACTGTTGTGACTCTGATGTAGCTTGTGGCGAGTGTAAGCCAATTATATATATATATATATATATCTTCTTTTCAGTACATGTACTTGTAACGATATCCATTCTTGCGACACGACGAGATGCGCTTCTATCCCTGATGTGGCGTTTGTGCCAAATTGAGGATAGGGTCGCATCTTGGGCGTGACAAGTTGGTATCAGAGCAGTACCGACCTAGGAGCCCCCTTGACTGATCGAACTTGGCCGAGTCGAGTCTAGTGAAAAACTATTTGAGTCTTAGTTATATATCGGAGAGTAGGATTCTTTTTTCTCCTCTTCTATGCTCTGGTGAGGAATCTTGACGTAATAATTTATTCTACTCCTCTTCCCACTCCAATTTTTTTAGGATCACGCGGATATTTTTGGGATCTATATGATGCCGATGTGACGGAGTTCTTTCTTGGTGCCTCCTGTCTGACTTGATTTTCTTCCGGGGAGTTGAGCTCCAGGAGATTCTTGAGCACATCGTTATCATTCAGATTTCTTAATATCTCAGGACAAAGGATGTTCGTAATTGCTTCAATACTAGTAGTGGCGAGATAACCCCGATGTCCCAAGTACTGGTGCAGATTGTTCGGGAGTACTGCCATACTTTGTATCGTTGTGATCACGAGGGTCTGTTGTAGATGAAGGTCCGAGATTCTGGTCGTGTGTTGACGGATGTGATACAGGTGACGGGTTCGTATAGGAGCTGTGTGATATTACTCCTTGTATCCGTGTACCAGATTGCATGACCAGATATTTCGGGAATTCTTAGATGGGAATTCAAGTAGTTACTTATAGGACAATCTTCCAACAAATGCATGATGTTAGGTTGGGGTTTGACATCTAGTGGATTCGTTTGTTGACGGTTGATTTACAGCGGTTCTCGTTGTGTCTTAAAGAGTCCTTGTAGCTTGCTACGACTCGGGGACACTTCGTATGTCGGGTGCACTGTCTTGCACTTGATGGCTACTGTAAGGTTCGAGCCCGTGTGATCCTGTCATATAGGACGAAATCTTTCTCATGAGTTTGTTCTGGCTAATTGCAAGACGCATCCTTTGTTTTGTTGAATAAGGTAATTCAAGTTGCTTCGATGTCAAGTGGTGATTTCAGATCTTTCCTAATCTGTGTTCTCATATTTTTATGTGAGCGCTAATTCTTTTTGTACCAGTCTGTAGCAATCTATATACTTCGTATACTTATGGTACCTCAAACATTCTGAAAAATTACAAATTCGTGGGCAAAAGGCATATCAACCAGCAGCAAAAAGAATCAACTCAAAAGCTCTTTCTGAATAAAAATGAAAAATCATCTCGTGAGTGAAAAGTTTATGTCTTTTTCCAGCAGGATCAAACAACCATTACCAAGACTAATCATAAAGGTTTTGCTTGGCTCAAACACAAAAATAAACACAAAAAACACAATCACAACAGAATTATGATGGTGTGGACGCAAGAAAACAGAAAGAAAAAGATAAATTCATTGGGTTGCCTCCCAACAAGCGCTATTGTTTAACGCCCTTAGCTAGGCATAAAAGCGATAGAATCACGTATCGTCGTCTTTGGTGCTCAAACCATAAGTAGTGTGATCACTTATCATCTTAAGGTTTTCATCTTTCTTGCTAGATGATTCACCACTATTTTTGGGAACAAAAACAGACTTGGTGACCTTATTGTGGGCAAAGTTTGGAGTATTTTGCACGGCGGCAAAAGCGGAACCCAAGTTGGTTATAACGTCCTCTAGTTTGCCAATCCTAGCGGAATCATGACCTAATTTTTTGTTGACTGTGGGTTCCTTCTCCTTTAAAATTTTCAAAACCATTCCCACCTTGGATCCGTACCGAGTGATTTGATTGTGGATCTTTTTATCCAAATTCTCAATGAGTTCTATCGTAGCAACTTTATTTTCAATGATGTCCAGCCTACGCATCACATGTTCCAGAGTTAAGGTAGTTCCATTAACCATGAGTGGGGGTGATCCTACCAAATTTATTACAGCGCCGTAAGAATCAACGGTATGGCTACCCAAGAAATTTCCACCTACGATGGTGTCAAGAATATACCTATTCCAAGGAGAAACACCCACATAAAAACTGCGAAGCAGTACGGTAGTGGATTGCTTATGAGTAGATCTACTCTGAGCATTGCAAATCCTATACCAAGCGTCCTTTAAGTTTTCTTCCTCACTTTGTTTGAAATTGAGAACTTCGCTCTCGGAAGTATCGTTCGAAGTGGTGGATCTAGCCATGAGCACAGGTAGACTTTCCCACGCAGACGAACAGAAAACAAGCGAGAAAAAGGGCGAACGAAAAAGGCAAATTGTGAAGTGGGGGAGAGGAAAACGAGAGGCAAATGGCAAACAAAGTAAATGCAAGATATGAGTTTGCGACACCTACTTGGATGAGTTCTTGACTTGATCCTCCCCGGCAACGGCGCCAGAAATCCTTCTGCTACGGCAACAAAAATACTTCCCTGGCAATGGTGCCAGAGATCCTTCTATCGTCTCTTGAGCTTGCGTTGGTTTTTCCCTTGAAGAGGAAAGGGTGATGCAGCACATGAGCAGTAAGTATTTCCTGATTTTTTCGATGATCTCCTGATTTCGATGATCTCCTGATTTCGATGCGGCGACGGAAAAGTACTTTCGATGATCTCCTGATTTTTTCTGGGATTTTAGGGAATATATAGGGCAGAGGTGGCCCAGGGAGCCCATAAGCCAGGGAGGCGCGGGCCCCCCTGGCCGCGCCATGAGGGCTTGTGGGTTCCCTGCAGGGGCCCTGCCTTGATTCTCCGGCTTCCCGATCTTTTTCTGTTTCAGAAAAAATCTTTTTGGCAGTTTCATTCCGTTTGGACTCCGTTCAAAATCCTCCTATGAAAGGGGTCAAAAACATGGAAAAAATAGGAACTGACACTTGGCACTGAGTTAATAAGTTAGTCCCAAAAAATATATAAAAGGCATGCAAAACATCCAAAGTTTGACAAGATAATAGCATGAAACCATCAAAAAGTATAGATACGTTGGAGATGTATCAATACACAGCTCATCCTTCTTCTTGAGTGAGGTCCAAGGGTGACGTTGCCCGTGCATAGCTGGGTGCGTGAACCCATCCATCACGGTACCGACAGTAGCCCCCGGACCTGGGCTCGACGTGTGTTGCACACATCGTTAGGGCCAAGTCCTATAACACAAAGAGTCGACGCGTTGCCAACCCCTCTGTCCGTTCAAATCCAAAATGCAAAGGATAGCATGAGTAACAGCCGTGACCGAGGTAATCCGACTTCCGAGGACAACTGTCTCCCACCGGTAATCCTCCTTAGCTTCACCTCCTCCATTGCCGCGTCGCTTCTTGACTTGATAGAAGTGTCTTCCTGACATGTGGTGTTCCATCTTTGTTGATGGAGGGGATGATGCATTGCATGCTACCATAGATGGGGGGCGACGTACGCAGGTGGACAACCCATCATCAATTCCCTTCGAATCCAACATTTGAGAGGAGCGGCAATGATGTTGCTTTCAATTAATTGATGTGATGTGTCATCTTGTGTTCATCTTGGGAACCCATTGGTGCATTAGGAAGGCCAAGGAGTAGCATGATCGAGCAGTTGATCCTCCTCACCTCCCAGGCTACAACTATCGAGGAGGAGCATGTTGTTCGTCATCCTTCCCTCTCTTGTAACATCACGAGACACATTCTTGAGTTGCCTTTCGTTATATTCGTTATTATCGTGCCAAGTGTCTATGTGCTGCATTTATCGTCACATTATTCGCATTTCATTGACACTTTGTTGCCGTCGTTCTATAAACTTTCACTCTTCCACGAAATCCCATGTCTTTTCTATGCGCAAGTTTGGGCTCGAAACATTGCCACAAATCCCTCTATGACATTCGTGAGCTCCACCAAAAATCTTATCATTGTTGGACCTTCCAAGCACCTACTTCATATTCAAACTCATTTAAATTAAATTCAAATGAGTTTGAATTAAGCTCTTCCAATTATGGTGAAACTTGTTCGACGGGACTAAGTATATATCTTGGACCCCACATAAAAGTTTTAACATTTTTCATCTACCATGGCTATTTCTTTTCTTCCTTTTCTTCTTTTTCTATTTTCTGAGTAAAGGAGATACCAAGGGAGAGAGAGTGTAGCCTAGACGCGAACTCCTACCTGCCGCTCGCTGTGGCATGGAGTCCCTCCCACACAGGGCGACCCTCGACTGGGCCGGCCTAGTAGGCACGCGACAACTGTAGCTTCTTTTTTTCTGATTTTTTTTACTTTTTTTGGGATGTTTTCTTCCCGTTTTCCTTTTTTCTTTTTTATCAAAACTATCAAACGTTGAATTTTTTTAATCATTTTTTGAAAGCTTGAACTTTATTAAAATAGGGAACAAATTTGCAAATGCGAACAATTTTTTAAAGCACGAACATTTTTGAATCTCGAGAACAAATTGTTAGACCAAGAAATTTTTTGAAAAATCTAGAACAAATTTAGGACCACGATTAAAATTTTCAAGCACGAACATATTTCGAATTTTAAGACAAAACTTTGAAACAGAGAACAATTTTGAAAACCCCGAACAAATTTGGAACCATGAACAAGTTTTTAAAAGCAAAAGCAGTTTTTAAATCTTGAAAACATATTTTGAAAATCACAACAATTTTGCAAAATCCTGAACAAATTCATAAACATGAACAATTTTTGAAAATACAAATATTTTGTGAATTTTGAGTACAAATTTTGAATGACAAGAATATTTTGTGAAAAACAATTCAAAAATCCAGAACATTTTTTGAAATCCTAGAACATTTTTTAAAGAAATAACATATTTATAAAAAAGCAAAAACATTTTCAGAATTTGACGAACATTTTTCGAAAATGTCGAGCATTTTTGACAATTTGGAACTTTTTGAAAATACCGGACAATTTTTTGAAAACAACAATAACATTTTCTAAATATGAAGAACATTTGTTGAAAACCGAGTACATTTTTTGAAAAATACCGAACGGATTTTGAAAATCAAGAACATTTTTTGACAATCCAGAACATTTAAAAAAAAGCAGGAATAGAATTTGAAGAACATTTCTTGAAAATCGAGCACATTTTTCTAATAAACAAAAATATTTTTCGAAATTGAAGAACAAGTTCTAAAAATCCCGAACATTTTGTGAAAATCCAGAACATTATTGGAATTTCTAGAACATTTATTTAAATCTGAAAAAAAAGCAAAAACATTTTTGGAACTTGAAGAACAAGTTTTGAAAATCTTGAACATTTCTTAAAATTCAGAACATTTTTTGAAAATATCTGAATAACTTTTTGAAAAAGAGCAGAAACATTTTCCGAATTTGAAGAGCATTTTTTTAAACCCAATACATTTTTTGAAAATCACAAACATTTTTTGAGAATCAAGAATTTGTTCTGAAAAAAAGCAGAAACAGAATTTGAAGAACATTTGGTTAAAACCTAGTGCATTTTTTGAAAATCGAGAACATTTTTCTAATAAACAAAAACTTTTTCAGAGTTTGAAGAACAACTTTGAAAAATACGGAACATTTTTCTAAAATCCAGAAGATTTTTTGAAGTTCTAGAACATTTTTTTAAATTCTAGAACACTTTTCTAAAATCCAGAACATTTTTCTAAAAAGCAAAAATACTTTTAGAATTTCAAGAATAATTCTTGAAAATACCGATCATTGTTTGAAAATTAATAACTTTTTTCGAAAATCCATTTTTTTTAAATAAAGCAGAAACAAAATATTACGAACATTTTTTGAAACCCAGTACATTTTTCAAAAAATGAGAACAGTTTCTCAAAACTAAACCTTTTTGGAATTTGATTTAATCCCGGACCTTTTTTCGAAAAGCCATAGCATTTTCGAAACAGGAAAAAAAAACAGATTCAAGTAACCTTCTAGAAAGTTCCTAAAACCAAAAAAACCGGCTGGGAACATTCCGAAAACCAGGATCCCCACAACCGGTAATGGGCCGGCCCAGATCGCGTCCCTCCTGCTTTATCCGTGCGAAGCCCCGACATCTTGATGCAAAGAGCGGGAATTTCTCTTTTCTTTTCTTTCCCATTTTCCCTTTTTCTCTAATTTTATTTTTCTTTCTTTTTCATGTATTATATATTATTTATTTGTGCGTTTATATAGAAAAATCTTCATTCTTTATTTAAGGAAATGTTCACCCTATGTTTATAAAATAGTCAATGGATTTTGAAAAAATGTTCACTGTGTATTTAAAAGAAATAAATGTATATCAAAAAATGTTCAATGCGTATTTTAAATATAATTTTTTGTTCAGCATACATCACGACACAATTTGATGTGTATTTGAAAATTATTCAATGTTTATTTTCAAAATATTCTCGGTGTATGTTTAGAAATTCTTCAATGTTTGGAATTCCAAACTCTTTGTTCATTTTAAAAATTTGCTCGAATTTCCAAATTTGTTCATAATATTAAAACAATATTAACACAAGTTAAGGAAATAAATCCCAAGAAATGTTTATTTTTTTGGAAAATAATGGATCCACCTGTGTCCATAGTACATTTACAATAGCACTGCAACATAGACAAAGTCAGTCGCTGTGTGTAGTGGCAAGCGACGGTGCAATCGAGCATGAGGTGCTTTCAAGTCTACGCCGTTTGCTATCTTTTTTATTTTTTCTTAGACAGTCACACAAAGCTTTATTCAACCTGAATTAATGTTTACACGTATAAAATAGATGTCCTAACCAAACATGGCGGCCCAACCCTAACCTTAAAACATGCTTCGCTAGATTGTAAGCCTTGAAATTCGAGCTCATAAATTCATGTCAAAACTACACTTATTGAAAAAGCTATTATGATCCATTATTTCATGTAAGATAGCTCCAGCTCGTCTGGTTTTTTTTTTGCGTGATATCATCTATCACAATCTTACAGCTAAGAATTCAACAGTTGGTGGATCACAAACTCCCTTTACCGCTATAGTAGAAGCTTCCTGGAATAGTCCACCATGGTCACGACATATTGCCATTGCAATGCCACATCCTCGGCTATTAGCGATCGGGGCATCCACATTGAATTTGAAACAAGTTTCATGTGCCTAAATCCAATGCGTTGGTCGGTTTGCCCGTTTTATCGGCGGTTTATCTTGCCGCTCCTCAATGCTATGAAGATCAAATATGATTGGATGAACTGGTTATGGATTGAAGGCCGTGGAAAACATCCTCATAAATTACCTTTCTTCGAGTTCTCCACACTAACCATAGTGTCACCACCAGGAGCACAAATTGCTGTTGTGACCGTTTTATCGGCGGTTTATCTTGCCGCTCCTCAATGCTATGAAGATCAAATATGATTGGATGAACTGGTTATGGATTGAGGGCCGTGGAAAACATCCTCATAAATTACCTTTCTTCGAGTTCTCCACACTAACCATAGTGTCACCACCAGGAGCACAAATTGCTGTTGTGAAACCTCATAATGTAACACAAATAGCCAGTTGCTTGCGTTTGTATCCGTATTTAAGCTCATGTGTTCAACGAGATTAGTATCCAAGAGAGCCCATATGCACCTCCTAGACATGGTGCATTCTAGAAGAGCATGTCTCCAGGAATTTGCATAGCCACAAAGTTCACAAAGATGAGTTGTTCACATGTTTCCATGATGAAGAACATCCATGGATGGCATTGAGTTTTGTGCCAAACGCCATATGAAGACTTTAAGCTTCGATGATACCCTGGTATGCCATAGTTCAGTCCACACTCTGCCGCTTGCCCTCATGTCTGCCTCTCCAACGTTTTGATCCATCCAATTTTCCATATGTTCTCTCGATTCATAACCATATGATAAGCATATTTTACAATGAACCTGCATGTTCTCTCGCCAGCCCAAGCCCAGAAGTCATTCACCGATCTCGTGCATAGCGATATCGCCATGATAGCATCAGCATCAAAAGGTATGAACGTGGAATGGATTAGCTCATCTCGCCATGAAGCCGTGGTAGTATCTATCAGTTCTGATACTAGCAAAGGTCGGTTAGTTGATATGAATGTTATCGGCCGCATCGGCCCTATCCTGGGTATCCAATTTATCTCCCAAATATTTATAGCACTCCCCCTTCCAACTCGCCTGATTATACCTTGTTTGAGGAGCTCTTTATCGTCGAACACAGCTCGCCAGATTTTTGAAGGGTTGTTCCGTAGTTCTGCTTCCAAGAAACCACAATTAGGAAAATAGGCCGATTTTAGAATGATTGCACTAAGAGATGAAGAATAATCAAGCAGTCTCCACGCCTGTCGTGCGAACAGTGCAATATTAAAGATCTTAGTGTCTCTAAATCCCATGCCACCAAAGTATTTTGGCTTTGTCATTACGTCCCATCACACCCAAGCTGGTTTTCTCCTCCCTTGATTGCCCCCACCAAAATTGCCTTATTATGGAGGTGATATTGCCACACAGGCCTCGCGGTAATGTGAAACATGCCATATAATATACTGGAATAACTTGAGCAACTGACTTAATTAGCACTTCCTTACCGGTTGGTGACAGGAATTTCTCCATCCAACGTCGAACTTTTTCCCAAACCCAATCTCTCAAGGACTTGAA
Source organism: Hordeum vulgare subsp. vulgare (assembly GCF_904849725.1). Taxonomy (NCBI): domain Eukaryota; kingdom Viridiplantae; phylum Streptophyta; class Magnoliopsida; order Poales; family Poaceae; genus Hordeum; species Hordeum vulgare. The sequence continues at coordinate 552,355,306 of NC_058524.1, read as the reverse complement.
CGTCCCCATCTTTTACTGGCCAACATCTATGGGCATGCTCAGATACCTGTCGCTCAATAATACATTGTGCACATTCAGTTTTTGCTTCATATCATCTCTCAAAATCTGTGGGCACCCTTTGCTAAAAACATGGAGGATTTTGCATTGTTTATACATTGTCCCCAAGCATTGCAACATATGTCCAATAGGTTTCAAACCATCGTAGCCCCTTCAACACTTGACTTAAAAAAGCAACAGGCTATCGTCAACGAAAAGGAGGTGATTAACAAGCGGCGTTGTTTGTGCCACGTAGATCCCTTCCAAACCAGACGACTGAGAACTTGATTCTAAAAGGCACGAAAGGCTATATGCTGCAACTAAGAAAAGGTAAGGGGAGATAGGATCTCCCTATCGGATACCACTCGTGTGTTAGAATTCTTCCAACTTCTCATCATCGTGTCATTTTTACATCGTTCGACACCTAGTAATGGGCCGCACCGTTTTGCATGTTCTATCAACGACATCTATCATTTTGATGCTCACGGGCATCCAATAGGGGGAAAATCCTATTCGCTGCTCGCTGCGGCGAATGGTCGAGGTTTTGCACAAGGGCGGATGCAAGCGACGCGACTTGGGCCGGCCCATTTCCGGCTTCGCACAGTGCGACCAAGTTTTTTCTATGTTGTTTCTTTTTCACTTGGTTTCTATTTTTTTGTTTCTCCTTTTCTTTTCATTTTAATTTTTCCAGTTTTTTATGATTTTCATTCAGAAGTTTTGTAAAAACATTATATTTACCAAAATTTGTTCCAAATTTAAAAAAAGTCCTTCTTTATACATTCTATTGGGAAATATAGAAAATGTTCAAAATTCCAAAAAAATTAGAACTTTAAAATGTTTGTGTTCCAAAAATTGTCCGTGTTTATGAATTTTGTTTCTGAGTTTAAAAAATTATTCAACAATTTCAAAAAATGTTCATGATTTCAATTTTTTGTTAAGAACTTTATGAAATGTTCCATTTTTCATAATTCCATATTTTTATTCAGAAATTCAAAAAATGTTTCTGTTTCAGAAAATGTACAAGGATTTCAAAAAATGTTCGCACTTCTAAATTATGGTTCAGGAGTTTACAAAAATGATGCATTTCGGAAAAAAAGTTTGTCTTTTCAAAAAATTGTTGAGTTTTTGAATTTTGTTCCAGAGTTCCAAAATCTGTTTACGCTTACAAAAATTATTTCTGAAACTTGTTTGGGAGTTTGAAAATGTTCCATTTTTTAAAATACATTCACAAACTAAATAAATGTACAGGAATTCAAAGAAAATACCACCTTTTTTCTTTTATTTCTTTCCTCTCATGTCAATTTTTTATTTTCAATTTTGATTTTTTTCTTGCCTTTCTTTTTCATTTTTTTATAAATCCTTATGTTTTATTGTTTTGTTGTCCATAATTTTCAAAACTTATTTGTACCTTTAGAAAAATGTTCAGAATTTTAAAAATGTTTAGAAGTTCAGAAAATATTCTTGTTATTAATTTTTGTTCACAAATTCAAGAAATATTCAATATTATCCGAAATTTTTTCCCATATTATACAATATACCGGCTTTTCAAAAAAATAAAATCAATAAGTTAATTTTTTTTTCAAATTTTCAAATTATGTTTGGCAATTTCCAAAAAATATTGCCATTATGTTCATGTTTTCAATTTTTTTTGTTCGGAATTTCAATAAATATTTCCATTTAAAGATTTGTTCAAAAATTGCAAGAAAATGTTCGTGTTTGAATTTTTGTTCGGGAGTTTCAAAATATGTACGCAAGTTTTAAAGAATGTTCATGTTTAAATTTTTGTTTGGTAGTTAGAAAATGTTCCCGAATAAAAATTTCAAACTGGAAAAAAACTGAGAGCAAATTTTGAAAACCTGAACAAATTCTGAACCTAATGAACAAATTTTCGAAAAAATGAACAAAATTTGAAAAACATTAACAAAAAAGTTATAGTTCTGAACATTCTATTAGTTTTAGAACATTATTTAATATCAGACCAAAATTCAGAATTTCTAACAGTTTATAAAAGCACGAAATAACTGTGTACAATTTTTGAAAATAGTAATGTTTTCTAATATTCTGAGTATTTCCTGGAAATTTGTAAAAAAGAATTGTACCAAGACATTCTGAACAATGTTTCTAGTAGTAGGAACATTTTTGAAAATCATGAACAATAATTAAAAATGCAAAAACATATATATGTGCAAAATTCTAACTGATGAACAAATTTTAAACTTTGAACTTTTTTTTAACATTCGAGCATTTTCCAAAAAACGTGAAACAAAAATTGAAGGAATAAAAAATAAAGTTGAAAATCGAAAAAGGAATAGGAAAAAAAGGACAAAAGAAAGAAGAATAAGAAAGAAAAAAAGAAACAAAAAGTGACAAAAAACAAAAAAAGGATTAAAAAGATAAACCAGTTTAGATAACCTTCTAGAAAGTTCACAAAACCAGATGCCGTGGTCGCCGAACTGCCTACGCAAATTGGAGTGATCCATGGCATCGCTGGGTCGCTTCACTAGTAGTTTTACAAGAAAACAATAAAAAAGAAACTGGAGCAAATAAATCATCCCACCTGGCCCGATAGTGGGGTGCTCTGTGCACGCCCCGGTTTCTTCCCGTTTCTACAAACCGTCGCCTGCAACAGTGTTAGTTGGGCTCGGTGCATTATAGTTTATTTTATCTGTTTCTACGTAGCTTTTTTCTGTTTGTAAACCAAAAGATTGAGCAAGGACTGGGATTCAAACTGGCAACCTTGCTGCCGAGGGCACGGTGCGCTCGTTGCACTAACCAACATGCTGCATTCACCTCACGTGCACAGTTTCATTTTTTCACTATTTTCTTTATATATCTTTTTCCCTATATTTTCCATTTTTCTTTTCTTTCTTGAACAATCTTTTTTAGTTGGGGGGGGGCTATTTTTCTACATTGAATGAACTTTTTAAAAAAATGATGAACTTTCTTCAAAACTGATGATTTTTTTTTCAAAATCGATGAACTTTTTTAGAAATGAATGAACTTACATTTAAAATCGGTTAATTTCTTTTCGAATTGGATGAACTTTTTGAAAAATGCAAAGACCTTTTTTTAAATTTGATTAATTTTTTATTTCTATTTTCCCTTTTGCTCATTTGAACGAATTTTAATTCAATATTGATGAACTTTTTTCAAATTCTATGAACTTTTTTCCAGTATTGATGAACTTTTTTCGGATTCAATGATGTTTTTTTCCAAAATTGAAGAACTTTTTTAGAATTGATGTTTATTAAAATTGATGAACATTTTTTAAAATCGATGAAAAAATCCTTATTTTGAAATATTTTTCAAATGAATGAAACTTTTTTCAAAATCGATGAGCTTATTTTCAAAATTTATGAACTTCTTTTATAAAATCAGTAGCCTGATTTAAAATTTAATGAACTTTTTTCAAATTTGATGAACTGTTTTACAAATTCGACATTTTATCTCAAATTCGATGAACTTTATAAAAACTCATGAACATTATGCATTTCTTTGTTTTTCTCAAATTCAAAACTGTTTTTAGTGCAATTTTTTTCGAAATATATTGAGCCTTTTTATGTAAAAGATGAACTTCTTTTGAATCCATGAAACTTTTCCATTCGGTGAACTTTTTATTGACTGCGTGAACTTCTTTTGCATTGTCGTAAACTTCATTTGAAATCTGTGATCATGTTTTTTGATAATTGAAAAAACTAATCTGTACATTTAGTGTGCAATAAATAGCACCTCTACTGTTTTGTTCTTAAAGGTTTCATGCTGAGAATAGCCACTAACAGGTAGTTGATCGAGTGGTTAGCTTGTAGGTACAAAACCACGACGGCGTGGATATGAATCCTGGTTGACAATCATTTTCGCGGAATTTTTAATGCGCCTTCCTTGTTCTTGCGCCAGCCCACCCAGACATGGATGTGGGGGCCGGCTGCGTTCCCCGGCGCTGAAGGCCTGTAATAGGCGTAGTAGCCGGAATCACTACTTAACGAGTACACCTTTCAACAATTACTCTCATCTTCATAGGTTGCGACAAGTGGCGCACCGCATGTGTGTCACTTGTTGCAACTTGTAAATTTTCTTTTTTTTTTATAGATTCGTATTTTTAAAATGTTTTATCTCCTAAACCGTGCGTCCAAATCTCGAGCCGTTTTTATCGTTGGCTTTCTCGCGTCGAGATCTTCAAAACTAGATCCCATGTTGATAGGTTTTGACGAACTATTTTTTCATGAAAAGACCGGAAGAAAAAAACCAAACAAAAAAATCATGCCTCACGCGATAGAAAAAAATAGAAAACACGTTTTTCCCTTTTCAAAAGGCACGGGTCGTGCCTCTAGCGAAGGCAAAATCGTACCTCTCACGGAAACAAAACCGTTCCTCTCGCGGAAAAAAGAGAGAGCAAAAAACGCATTTTTCTCCTTTCAGGAGAGGCACGGGCGTGCCTCTCGTGAAAGCAAAACCGTGCCTCTCTTGAAAAAAGAGAGAGCAGAAAACACGTTTTTCTTTCCGGAAGAGGCACGGGCGTGCCCCTCGCGAAGGAAAAAACCATGCCTTTCGTGAAAAAAAAACCGTGTCTCTCGCGAAGGCAAAACTGTGCCTTTCGTAAAAGCAAAACCATGCCTCTCGCAAAAAACAACATCAGGAAAACGCGTTTTCCCCTTTTCAAGAGGCACGGCCGTACCTCTCGCGGAAGCAAAACCGTGCCTCCCGCACAAAAATCAAAAACGTGTTTTTTGCGTAAAAAAAACGCGGTTTTGTGTGAATTTGTTTTTAATTTTTTTTGTCCAAAAGCTACGAAAGACCGTTAAACTGAAACACCAAAAAAATTCTAAAAAAACCATTCAAAAAAGACGAAAATGCGTGGGAACAAATAAAAAAACAAAATCCGAATGAAATCCTCAAAACGCGACAAGTAGCGGCAACTGGGAACGCGCGAAGTGAAGATGCGTGAAAGTGATCGCTGAAACGCTTGTGTGAGAGTGCTCGTTAACTAGTTGCTGGTGCTCTGAGTCGCTCGCGAGCTGGGCTCGTTTAGTTTCCAAACTGGCCCTTATCTGGGCCTTGTTTCAATCTGGGCTGCTTCCTGTGTAGTGGGAGAGGCAGCTCCTTCAGCATCCGTGAGATCCAAAACGGAGGGCATCGGCTAGGGGTAAGGCAGACTCTACCTTCGCCACGGCAAATTAGGAGAATCGGCGATTATCTACCGTGACCTAGATCGAAAACTCCCGTCGTCGCCCGCCTCCTCCTCAGCCTCCGACGCCGACCACCGCCGTGCCATCCTCGACGAAAGGGTGACGGTCTCCCTCGTGCCCTCCTCAGCACCGGCGATGGCGTCCCACCCACCACCTTCACCCCATGAGCTCGATCTGGGGTCCTTCCTCGCGCTGCCTCCAGACTCCTCCTTTGCCAGCGAGGCCGACGCGGATTACCACCGTGCCGTCGACGATCTTCTGCTCCTCATCTCCTCGTACGAACATGTAGACAACGACGAGACAATCCATACACCCAGCACCAACCATAAAGCCCTGACCCGTACCAAAGCCCCACCGCTGCCCTGTGAGCTCGATCGGGAGGCCTTCCTCCCGCCGTCTCCCGTCTCTTCCTCAGCCTCCGACGCCAACGCTGATCACCGCCGGGCCGTTGAAGACCATCTCCACCACCTCTCCTCGTCCCACTCCGACGAGGACGACAACGACGAGCTGCAGGTAAGCTGCATCCATGAGTTTTGGCCTTTTATGTTCGGTATTACTTTCTTGCAATTACAATCAGCCATATTTGGATACTGTGGGAAGCTGAAATTAGACCATCAATGATGTTTTGCTGTATAAATGTGTCCTTCACCATTATCTTCTCACCTCCAAAATTTTCCACTTCCTCAGGATCCCTTGTTGAACATGGATGATGCGTGCACCATCCTCACCAGCACCGTGCGCTCTGTGCAGCTGTTCAGGGTTGATGGTTTGACAGCGTTGTGCTCGCAGCCCGGTCTGGCTAAGCAGTGCATCAAATCAAAGTGTGAGATCGGTGGGTATGAGTGGGAAATCATTTGCAATGTACCTACTTATTCCACCAGTTGGCTAGACTTCGGCCTTATGTTATTGAGTGAAGTCCCCCCAAATGGCTCTGTGACAGCGAGCATAAGCTGTCTCCTGGTACATCCGAGGGTGCCGGGCAATCCATCACACCCTTTACTGCGCAGAGCACCACACTCTGAGGTGACAGCGTCACATGTGTTCAAGCGCCACAAAGATTGCTCACATCAGGTTATGATCGTGCAAAAAAAATCTCTACCTGCGCCGGCATGTCCTAATGATGATTACTTGTGTGTGGAGTGCACCATTACTGTTCTGAAGGAAGGTCCTGATGCCTCTGTGGCAACTGCACTTCCGGTGCCGGCTTCCAACTTGCAGCAGCACCTTGGTGAGCTCCTGCAGAGCAAGACCGGATCTGATATTACGTTCGTCGTCTCTGGTGAATCCTTCATAGCTCACAAGAGTATCCTTGCTGCGAGGTCGCCTGTCCTCATGGCTGAGTTCTTCGGGAGCATGAGGGAGAGGAGCGCTCAGCAAGTCGTGATCGAGGACGTGGAGGCGGAAGCATTCAAGGCCATGCTGCACTTCATCTACACCGACAAAGTTCCTGAATTTGATTCGGAGCCGGAGGCTGCAGTGACCATAGCTCAGCATCTGCTTGCGGCGGCTGACAGGTATGGGCTGGACAAGCTCAAGGTTATGTGCGAGGACAAGCTTTCAGGTGGCGTTACTGTCGAGACAGCAGCTACTACTTTGGCTTTAGCTGAGCAGCACAACTGCTCTGACCTCAAGGCTAGGTGCATCGAATTCATCCTCAGCAGTCCTACGATCCTTGAAGCGGTGATGGCGACTGAGGGGTATAAGAATCTGGAGGCAATCTGTCCTGCTATTACTAGCATGGCATTGTGCGTGGGAGAAGCAACTGAATCATAGATAAGAAGTTGGAGCTGAGCCTTTTAGTTTCCGTATCTTCACCTTAAATGTTTTGTTTAGTAGTAGAACTTAAATTATGCATGTCTTCCGCCAAATGATGGCATTTGTTAATTCTATCTATGTTTTGACATTTGAGCAACCAGTGTGTGCTTGCGTTTTCCCCTAAGGGCCTGTTTGGATCAGCGTTTGCGCGTAAAATACCTCCGTAAAAAATACATGCCTCGATCGGTTGTTTCATTTCCAGCCCGAAATTACTCATTGACCGGTAAATTACACGTGTAAAAAAGTACAGCTGTATTATTTTACACCTAATCCAAGCGCAGCCTAAAGTTAGTGGAATTAATTTCGTGCCAAATGGTTCAAGATGTGGCAAATCATCTCTTTTCTAGCTTTGTTTGATCGTCCTGCATTTGCCCTTCATTGTTGGTGTACATAAACTACGACTTGTAGTAATCTCTGAGCTAGAACTGCATTTAAATTCAAAGTTTGCAGCTATTGTTGGACATGCAAAGCCACTCTTCATGCTCATGCAGCAATTAGGCTGGACCGCTAAAGATATGGCAACGAATTTGGTTTTCCACAGTTTGAACAATATCAAACCTCACTACTAGAATTTTCTATACGCCGGGTGCCAGGCTCGTGCATCCCGGCAAACACAGGATGTTGCCGAAAGTAGGCCTCGGCAAAACGGTAACACTCGGTAAAGTTTTGTCATGTGGCACAACCGATGACGCATAACGTGACGGTCACGGTTTAGCTTCTTTATCAAGAGGGTCACGCGAAAAAGATTTAGCACAGATTTTGTCTCACCTCGTCTACTGCCAAACGGAAAGATATGTTTAGTTTGTTCGATAGTACAACTGCACTAAGCTTCGGTGTTTGTTATTAAGAATACAATCCAATCGTACCTTTACCGAGTATTGGTCTCGAAAACGTAACAGTTGCCAAGTGTAGCTCTCGATAAAGTTAAGGCTCACATCAAACTTTAGTCCGACCTTGCCCAAAGACAAGAAAGATGACTCGTTTAAATAGTGGGACAATTCACATGAAGTAAGCTTCAATATTCATTACACTCCTTCTAAGAAGATGGACTGTGACTTTGAATCTTCACTTGTTTCGGGCAGAGAAGATTCAAAGTGATAGGCCATCTTCCTAATGATGGATGCCGACGCTTTTTATTTTTACTAATTCAGTTATTATTATTTTGAGTCATTTATTTTACTTTGAGAGAGATCGTGACGGTTTTTGAGGGAAGTGCGAGTCATGTTACTTCATTGACTTCGAAACTTTTCGTGCTCTCAAAGGAGGCCATCGCATGACACGTGCTAGGCCCTCATATTTTTTGGAACCGCGTGCAATATTTGAGACATTTATTGCTCTGCTAGGTTTTCAGTGTCGGAAATTGCAGACCTCCAAGGCGGTACATGAAATCATGCGCGGAAGCGGCGTGGCAAATCCTTTGTGATGTCCTTATGACATGCGTAGGCCTTGTGCAGATGAAGAAGGGGCATGCCCTGCCACCAGTGGCGAAAGTACCTCGATGGCATGCCTGATGCAACCGTTTAAATCCTCGGAAAATCGTACGATGCCAAAAAAATCGAGAACTGACACGGTGGCATCACATGGCCCTTATAGGGTGTGGTACAAGTTTGGGCGCGTTTCGAATAAGTTTTCTCTAAGGCCGCTTGTAAACTGCACCATCTCCGAGCAAGTCTCTGCATATCGAGAGGGAACATGACCAATTTGTGAGGGAAATGCGGGTCCTGTTGCTCCTTTGGCCTCCAAACTTCTCGTGCTCTCGAAGGAGGCCATTGTTGGGAAACGTTGCATGGGAAACAAATTTTTTTCCTACGCACACATAAGATCTATCCGTGGTGATGACCATCTACAAGAGGAGAGATCGTATGTACATACCCTTGTAGATCGCTGAGTGAGAGCGTATATAATGCGGCTGATGTAGTAAAACATCTTCACGATCCAAATCGCAGTCCGTCCCACGATATCATCACGATCCGTCCCGCGATCCCATCACGGTCCATCCCGATCTAGTGCCGAACGGACGACACCTTCCGCGTTCAGCACACATACAGCTCGATGACGATCTTCGCCTTCTTGATCAAGCAAGAGGGGCCAAGAGGTAGATGCGTTCTCCAGCACGACGGCGTGGTGGTGGTGATGGTGAACTAGTCCAGCAGGGCTTCGCCAAGCTATGCCGGACTAATCTAGACGAGGGAGACGATCTATGGAGGAGAGAGCAACACGTGGCTATTTTCTGGTGTGTGTTGCACTCAAAACCTCCACTATATATAGGAGGAATAGGAGGGAGGGCTGCCTTGCCTCCTCCTCCAAGGAGGAGAGGTTCGGCTAAAGCTAGGGGGAGAGTCCTCCTCCAATACAGTTTGGTGGAGGACTCCCCTTCCTAGTTGGTCTCCTTCTTCCCTTTTTCCTTTTTCTTCCTTTTTTGCATTAGCCGAAATAGGCTTTATTGGGTTGACCACACCAACCCACTAGGTGTTGTTGCGCCACCTTTAGGCCTACTAGGTCCCCTCCTGGAGGGGTGGCCCCGCCCGGTGAAACCCCGGAACCCATTCATCACTCCCGGTACTTTACCGGTAATGCCCGAAATCTTTCTGTCAAATGCAACTTTCCTATGTATCAATCTTTACCTCCGGTCCATTCCAGAGCTCCTCGTGACGTACGTGATCTCATCCGGGACTCCGAAGAACTTTCGATCACCAACATACATAACTCAATAATACCGAAGCGTCACCAAACCTTAAGTGTGCAAACCCCGCGGGGTCGAGAACTATGCAGACATGACCCGAGACACTCTCCGGTCAATAACCAATAGAGGCACCTGGATGCCCATATTGACTCCTACATATTCTACGGAGATCTTTATCGGTGGAACCTCTATGTCAAGGATTCAGTTAATCCCGTATGTTGTTCCCTTTGTCCATCGGTATATTACTTGCCCGAGATTCGTTCGTCGGTATCTCTATACCTAGTTCAATCTCGTTACCGGCAAGTCTCTTTACTCGCTCCGTAATACAAGATCCCGTAACTAACTCCTTGGTCACATTGCTTGCAAGGCTTGTTGTGATGTTGTATTACTGAGTGGGCCCCGAGATACCTCTCCGTCATACGGAGTGACAAATCACAGTCTTGATCCATGCCAACCCAACAGACACCTTCAGAGATACCTGTAGATCACCTTTATAGTCACCCAGTTATGTTGTGACGTTTGATACACACAAGGCATTCCTCCGGTGTCTGGGAGTTGCATGATCTCATGGTCATAGGAACATATACTTGACATGCATAAAACAATAGCAACAAACTGACACGATCATATGCTACGTTTATAGTTTGGGTCTTGTCCATCATATCATTCTCCTAATGATGTGATCCCGTTATCAAATGACATCTCATGTCTATGGTCAGGAAACCTTGACCATCTTTGATCAACGAGCTAGTCTTAGAGGCTCATTCGAAACAATGTGCTGTCTATGTACCCACACATGTATTTGAGTTTCCAATCAATACAATTCTAGCATGGATAATAAATGATTATCGTGAATAAGGAAATATAATAATAACTAATTAATTATTGCCTCTAGGGAATATTTCCAACAGTCTCCCACTTGCACTAGAGTCAATAATTAAAACTTTACTCTAAAATTTCTTGAACTTTTCAATAATTAAAACTCGTGTTTCATCAAGTAAATACACGAGTATCTACTCAAATCAAGTGTGAAGTAAGAACATAACTATATCCACTGCGTGCCTCAACACTCATTAGTCTGCATACATCAAAATTTATGATTTCTAATAATTAACTTTCTCGTTCCATCTCACCGGAAAATGAGACCTTCAGTCATCTTGCCCATGTGGCATGATTTGCATGTCTCAAGTGATTCAAAATCAAGTGAGTCCAAACAATCCATCTGCATGGAGTTTCTTCATGCGCTTACACCAATAGGCACGTTTGGCATGTCTCAAATGATTCAAAAACGAGTGAGTCCAAAGATCCATCAACATGGAGCTTCTTCATGCGTTTTATACCAATATGACCCAAGCGGCAGTGCCACAAGTAAGTGGTACTATCATTACTACTTTGCATCTTTTGGCATTAATATTATGAACATGTGTATCACTATGATCGAGATTCAATAAACCATTCATATTAGGTGCATGGCCGTTGAAGGTTTTATTCAACTAAACAGAGTAACCATTATTATCTTTAAATTAATAACCGTATTGCAATAAACACGATCCAATCATGTTCATGCTCAACGCAAACACTAATCAATATTTAGTTTTAACACTAATCCCAAAAGTAGAGGGAGCGTGCGATGGTGATCACATCAACCTTGGAAACATTTCCAACACACATCGTCACCTTGCCTTTAGCTAGTCTCTGTTTATTCCATAGCTGTTATTTCGAGTTACTAACATAGCAACTGAACCGGTATCTAATACCCATGTGCTACTTGGAGTACTAGTAAAGTACACATCAATAACATGTATATCCAATATACTTTTGTTGACGTTGCCAACCTTCTTATCTACCAAGAGTCTAGGGCAGTTCCACCTTAGTGATCACTCCCCTCATCATAGAAGCACTTAGTCTCGGGTTTGGGTTCAACCTTGGGTCTCTTCATTGAGTGACAACTTACTTGTTATTCTCGAAGTTTCCTTTCATCCCTTTTGTCCTTCTTGAAACTAGCGGTTTTACTAACCATCAACACTTGATGCTCCTACTTGATTTCTACCTTCGCGGTGTCAAACATCACGAATAGCTCAGGGATCATCATCTATGTCCCTGATATGTTATAGTTCATCACGAAGCTCAGTAGCTTGGTGGCAGTGACTTTGGAGAACTACGTCAATCACTATCTCATCTGGAAGATCAACTACCACTTGATTCAAGTAATTGTAGCACCGAGACAATTGTTGGAAATATGCCCTAGAGGCAATAATAAAGTGGTTATTATAATATTTCCAGTTCATGATAATTGTCTATTATTCATGCTATAATTGTATTAACCGAAAACCATAATACATGTGTGAATACATAGACCACAACATGTCCCTAGTGAACCTCTAGTTGGCTAGCTGGTTGATCGATAGATGATCATGGTTTCCTGATCATGGACATTGGATGTCATTGGTAACGGGATCACATCATTAGGAGAATGATGTGATGGACAAGACCCAATCCTAAGCATAGCACTAGACAGTGTTGTTCGTGTGCTAAAGATTTTCTAATGTCAAGTATCATTTCCTTAGACCATGTGATTGTGTAACTCCCGAATACCGTGAGAGTGCTTTCGGTGCATCAAACGTCACAACGTAACTGGGTGATTATAAAGGTGCACTACATGTATCTCCGAAAGTGTCTGCTGGGTTGGTATGAATCGAGACTGGGATTTTTCATTCCGTGTGACGGAGAGGTATCTCTGGGCCTACTCGGTAAAACATCATCGTAATGAGCTCAATATGACTACGAGTTAGCCACGTGATGATGTGTTACAGAACGAGTAAAGAGACTTGCCGGTAACGAGATTGAACAAGGTATGAGGATACCGACGATCGAATCTCGGGCAAGTATCATACCGGTAGACAAAGGGAATTGTATACGGGATTGAGAGAATCCTTGACATCGTGGTTCATCCGATGAGATCATCGTGGAACATGTGGGAACCAACATAGATATCTAGACCCCGCTGTTGGTTATTGACCGGAGAGGTGTCTCGGTCATGTCTGCATGCTTCCTGAACCCATAGGGTCTACACACTTAAGGTTCGATGACGCTTGGGTTATATGGGAAAAGTGTACGTGGTTACTGAAGGTTGTTCGGAGTCCCGGATGAGATCCTGAACGTCAGGACGGGTTCCGGAATGGTCCGGAGGTAAAGATTCATATATAGGAAGTGGAGTTTTGATCGTCTGAAGTGTTTCGGGATTCACTGGTAATATACCGGGACCACCGGAAGGGTTCCGGGGGTCCACCGGGAGGGGCCAATAGCCCCGGAAGGCCACCTGGGCCAAGAGTGGAAGGGAACCAGCCCCTAGATGGGCTGGTGTGCCTCCCACCCCAACCTAAGGTGCAAGGGAGGCTGAAGGGGGCCAACCCTAGGGCACAGGGGCTTGCCTTGAGTGGCAAGCCACCCCTAGGGCGCCGCACCTCCTCCCCTTGGCCGCCGGACCTTCTCCCATCTAAGGGGGCTGCCGTACCACCTAGGGGAAACCCTAGGGTGTCGGCCCCCTCTCCCTCCCTCCTATATATAGTGAGGGCTTTGGGAGGGCTGCAACACGCAACTCCTCTCTCCCACGGTGCAGCCCTACCCCTCCTCTTCCTCGTCCTCCGTAGAGCTTGGCGAAGCCGTGCCGGAGTACCACGCAGCTCCACCGTCACCACGTCGTCATGCTTCCGGAGCTCTCCCTCAACCTATCCTTCCTCCTTGATGGATCAAGGTGTAGAGACGTCACCGAGATGAACGTGTGTTGAACGCGGAGGAGCCGTTGTTCGACACTTAGATCAGAATCCACCGCGATCTGAATCGCTGTGAGTACGACTCTATCGACCGCGGTCATAGTAACGCTTCCGCTTAGCGATCTTCAAAGGTATGAAGATGCTCTACACCATTACTCGTTGCTGGTTTCTCCTAGATAGATCCTTGTGTGACGTAGGATTTTTTTTGAAATTACTATGTTCCCCAACAGTGGCATCCGAGCCAGGTTCTATGCGTAGATTCTATGCACAAGTAGAACACAAAAGTTGTGGGCGATGATCATGTCAATTGTTTGCCGTTACTAGTCTTATCTTTTTCGGCGGTATTGTGGGATGAAGCGGCCCGGACCGACCTTACCCGTACGCTTACGTGAGACAGGTTCCACCGACTGACATGCACTTGGTGCATAAGGTGGCTAGCGGGTGTCTGTCTCTCCCACTTTAGTCGAATTGGATTCAATGAAAAGGGTCCTTATGAAGGGTAAATAGCATTGGCATAGCAACGTTGTGGCTGTCACGTAGGTAAGAACCGTTCTTTGCTAGAAACCCAAATCAGCCACATAAAACTTGCAACAACAATTAGAGGACGTCTAACTTGTTTTTGCAGGGTATGCCATGTGATGTGATATGGCCAAAAGGATGTGATGTTACATATGTGATGTATGAGATTGATCATGTTCTTGTAATAGGATTCATGACTTGCATGTTGATGAGTATGACAACCGACAGGAGCCATAGGTGTTGTCTTAATTTATTGTATGAGATGCAATGACATGTGATTACTTTACTTTATTGCTAAATGATAGCTATAGTAGTAGAAGTAATAGTTGGCGAGACGACTTCGCAAAGACACAATGATGGAGATCATGGTGTCCTGCCACTGACAATGATGATCATGCATGCCCCGAAGATGGAGATCAAAGGAGCAAGATGATAATGGCCATATCATGTCACTATATGATTGCATGTGATGTTTATCATGTTTTACATCTTATTTCTTAGAAAGACGGTAGTAAAGATAAGATGATACCTCATTAAAATTTCGAGATAAGTATTCCCCTAAGTGTGCACCATTGCGAAGGACCGTTGTCTCGAAGCACCACGTGATGATCGGGTGTGATAGATTCTAACGTTCGAATACAACAGGCGTGAGCCAGTTTTACACACGCAGAAAACTTAGGTTGACTCGACGAGCCTGGCATGTACAAACATGGCCTCGGAATATGAGAGACCGAAAGGTCGAACATGAGTCGTATGGATGATATGATCGGCATGGAGATGCTCAGCATTGATCACTAGTACGTCTCACGTGATGATCGAACACGGGCTAGTCGACATGGATCATGTGTCACTTAGATGACTAGAGGGATGTCTTTCTAATTGGGAGTTCATTATGTAATTTGATTAGATGAACCTAATTATCATGAACTTAGTATAAAATTGTCTTTACAAATATTGTAGATCCAATGGCCAAAGCAAATGTCCCACTCAACTTCAACGGTTCCTAGAGAAAACCAAGATGAAAGACGATGGTAGTAACTATGCGGACTGGGCTCGTAACTTAAAGCTCATCCTCATGGCTTCCAAGAAGGCATATGTCCTTGATGCGCCGCTAGGTAACCCTCCCGCTCCCGTGTCATCCCAGGATGTTAGGAATGCCTGACAGTCACAGAGTGATGACCACTCTATGGTTCAGTGCGGCATGCTTTACAGTTTAGAACTGGGGCTCCAAAGGCGTTTTGAGCAACATGGAGCAAATGAGATGTTAGAGGAGCTGAAACTAGGTTTTCAAGCTCATGCCCGGGTCGAGAGATATGAAGTCTCTCACAAGTTCTTCAGCTGTAAATGGAGGAGAATAGTTCTGTCAGTGAGCACATACTCAAAATGTCTGGGTTGCACAACCGCTTGACTCAGCTGGGAGTTGAACTTCCGGATGACGCAGTCATTGAAAGAATCCTCCAGTCGCTTCCACCTAGCTATAAGGGCTTTGTGATGAAGTACAACATGCAAGGGATGGAGAAAACCATTCCGGAGTTGTATTCAATGCTAAAATCAGCAGATGTGGAAATCAAGAAAGAACATCAAGTGTTGATGGTGAATAAGACCACGAGTTTCAAGAAGGGCAAGGGTAAAAAGAACTTCAATAAAGACGGCAAAGCAGTTGCCGCGCTTGGTAAACCAGTTACCGAGAAGAAGCCAAAGAAAGGACCCAAGCCTGAGATCGAGTGCTATTAGTGCAAGGGTACCGGTCACTGGAAGCGGAACCGCCCCAAGTACTTAGCGTATAAGAAGGCCGACAACGTCCAATGTATATATGATATACATGTTATTGATGTGTACCTTGCCAGCGCTCGTAGTAGCTCCTGGGTATTTGATATCGGTGATGTTGCTCACATTTGCAACTCAAAGCAGGAACTGCGGAACAAGCGTAGGCTGGCTAAGGACGAGGTGACGATGCGCGTCGGGAATGGTTCCAAGGTCGATGTGATCGATGTTGGCACGCTACCTCTACATCTACCTTCGGGGTTAGTTTTAAAACTTCATAATTGTTATTTAGTACCAGCTTTGAGCATGAACATTGTATCAGGATCTCGCTTGATGCAATATGGCTACTCATTTAAATCTGAGAATAATGATTGTTCTATTTATATGAGTGGTATGTTTTATGGTCATGCCCCGCTGGCCAATGGTTTATTCTTGATGAATCTCGAACGTGATGTTACACATATTCATAATGTTAGTACCAAAAGATGGAAGGTTGATAATGATAGTCCCACATATTTGTGGCACTGCCACCTTGGTCATATCGGTGTCAAGCGCATGAAGAAACTCCATACGGATGGACTTTTGGAGTCTCTTGATTTTGAATCATTTGACACATGCGAACCGTGCCTCATGGGCAAGATGACCAACACCCCATTCTCCGGAACAATGGAGCGAGCAAACAGCTTATTGGAAATAATACATACCGATGTATGTGGTCCAATGAGCGTTGAGGCTCGCGGTGGCTATTGTTATGTTCTCACCTTCACTGATGCCTTAAGAAGATATGGGTATGTTTACTTAATGAAACACAAGTTCGAAACCTTTCAAAGGTTCAAGCAATTTCAGAGTGAGGTGGAGAATCAACATGACAAGAAAATAAAGATCCTACGATCTGATCGTGGAGGAGAATATTTGAGTCACGAGTTTGGCACACACTTCAGGAAATGTGAAATCGTTTCACAACTCACGCCACCTAGCACACCGCAACACAACAGTGTGTTTGAACGTCGTAATCGCACTTTATTGGATATGGGGCGATCTATGATGTCTCTTACTGACTTACCGCTATCATTTTGGGGATATGCATTGGAAGCGGTCGCATTCACTTTAAATAGGGCACCGTCTAAATCCGTTGATATGACACCGTATGAATTATGGTTTGGCAAGAAACCTAAGTGTCGTTTCTGAAAGTTTGGGTCTGCGATGCTTATGTGAAGAAACTTCAACTCGAGAAGCTCGAACCCAAAGCAGAAAAATGTGTCTTCGTACGATACCCTAAGGAAACTATTGGGTATACCTTCTATCTTAGATCCGAAGGCAAAATCTTTGTTGCCAAGAACGGATCCTTTCTAGAGAAAGAGTTTCTCTCAAAAGAAGTAAGTGGGAGGAAAATAGAACTTGATGAGGTAATTGTACCTCCTCTCGAACCGGAAAGTAGCGCGGCACAAGAAAATGTTTCTGAGGTGCCTACACCGGCTAGAGAAGAAGTTAATGATGATGATCATGAAACTTCGGATCAAGTTGCCATTGAGCCTCGAAGGTCCACAAGGGCACGTTCCACACTAGAGTGGTATGGCAATCCTGTCATGGAAATCATGTTGTTAGACAACGACGAACCTTTGAACTATGAAGAAGCGATGGTGGGCCCGGGTTCTAACAAATGGCTTGAGGCCATGAAATCCGATATAGGATCCATGTATGAGAACAAAGTGTGGACTTTGGTGGACTTGCCCAATGATCGGCGAGTGCTACTTCTTGAGCTTGCGTTGGTTTTTCCCTTGAAGAGGAAAGGGTGATGCAGCAAAGTAGAGATAAGTATTTCCCTCAGTTTGAGAACCAAGGTATCAATCCAGTATGAGTATCAAGATGAGGCACCAATGCACCTGCGCAAATACAAACAAACTTGCACCCAACGCGATAAAGGGGTTGTCAATCCCTTCACGATTACTTGCAAGGTGAGATCTGATAGAGATAATAGGTAAATATAAATAAATAAATAAAAGTGCAGCAAGGTATTTTTGGTATTTTTGTATGTATATCTGAATATATAATATGTAAAATAGACCCAGGGGCCATAGTGTTCACTAGAGGCTTCTCTCATGATAGCAAGTATTACGGTGGGTGAACAAATTACTGTCAAGCAATTGATAGAATCGCGCAAAGTCATGCCGATATCTAAGGCAATGATCATACATATAGGCATCACGTCTGAGACTGTAAGTGCATCTAGTGCCCCTTAGTGATTTTGATGGTTTGAAGACTTATAGGTTAAGTATCTAATGTGTTCATGAGTGTACACAAGATCTATAAGTCGCCGATGAGTTTGAAATATTCGATGAATATCGACCCCTAAAAATGTATATCTTTGGCTAAAGAAATTGGTCTGAAGCTGAAGAATTGAATCGCGAATGAATTGCGATGAAACTGATATTCCTCATGAAGAAATTGAAAATGAGGAATTCGGTGTGTCCTGAAGAAAAACAATCTGAAGATTTTGAAGCATGAAGATTTATTCTGTCTGTTTTATTTTCTTCACCTTTGAGTCATAGGAACACCGTACTGTTAAAGGGGGTCAAAGTAACACGTCGGAATGAATGTCCTCATGATGCTCAACCCAAGCCTAATCCTACCAAAAGCCTCAAGTGAGGAATATGAGAGACATGAGGGCTCTCACAGTTGAGGGTCCCGACCGTTACTGCAAGTCGCACCACATCATTGGTCTTATCCACACCAACGGTCATATTATTTAAGGGCATTAATGTCAAATCATGTCGGAATGATCCCAGGCTATAAATAGCCGCCCCACAACCATTAGCTGGTTGGCTGCTCCGTTAGAAACCGACACTTGTCATAAGAGCAGCCCAAATTCCTCAGAGTCTTCGAGAGTAATTCATCAGTGAGGAAATACCCCAAACACAAAACCACAAACCGAAAACCAAGTGATTGAGCATCACTGAAGAAGTAGTTCCTGTGTGGGACTGAAGCCTTTTACCTTTGAGGACTGTGCATCCTCCAGACGGTTAGGCATCATGGTCTAGAGAAATCCAGCAATAAATTGTGGATCGCCAGGTGACCAAGTTTGTGAGGGTTTGGAAGTCTGCCCTAAAGACTTACCATGAGTGTGGGCGAGGACTGTGTGTTCTTATCCCAAGGAGAATACGGTAGGGACTGTGTGTCCCGGGACTGTGTGTCCTTTGGTTTCAATACCAAGCCGCTCCAAACCAGATGTACAACTGTCACAGCATTTGGAACTGGGTCATCAACCACTGTCTTCACTGTGAAACGGGTTCTATTTCTTCAACTCTTTATATTCCTGAGATTGTGTGTTGATGATTTTCACTGTCACTGTTTGAAGAATTTGCTGAAGACTTTCTCTGAAATTCCTCAACCCCAAATTCTTCATGCGAGTTAATCCTCATCTGTTTTCTCCGTGCCTGCATACTGTACAAACTGTTTTTCATATTCTTCACCCTGATAAACTGTTGTAGTGATACTTTGCACTCCTGATCCTTTGCTGTTTTCGCTGCAAGTTAGTCATCAGTGAGGAATTTCCTCAAAAGGAATTTCCTCAGTGATGAAATTCTAAAAATCTCCTATTCACCCCCTCTAGTCGATATAACGCACTTTCAATTGGTATCAGAGCAAGGTACTCCCTTGTTCTGTGTGATTTTGGTTTAACCACCTAGAGTTTTAGTTATGTCGACTACAGACATGATCAAGGTTACTACATGATGTCCTACTTTCAAAGGAAAGGACTTTCCCTTCTGGAAGACCAAGATGCAGATGCATCTACAAGCTAGTGACAATGATCTGTGGTATATTGTGGAACATGACGTCTGTATCGTCAGTGCTACTATCTCTGCCGCTGATGTGAAGAAATTCAAGCAACTTGATTCTCAAGCGAAGAATATCATCTGTGGCCATCTGAGCAAGGGCCAGTATGGCAGAGTAAGTGCTTTGGGCTCAGCAAAAGTTATCTGGGAAAGGCTATCCAAAGTTAATGAAGAGTATCAACCCAGCGTGATTCTCATGTTGATGTTCTTCGCAATCTCTTCAATCGTTTCAAGAGGCTTGACAATGAAAGCTCCCAAGATACCTTTGATCGCCTCACTGACATATCAAATGAATTGCAAGCACTCGGAGCTCAAGACATTACTGATCATGAAGTTGTGAAGAAACTATTAAGATCTTTCGATTCTTCATTTAATACTTTAGTTCTGATGATTCAAGAGAGACCAGACTACAAGATGCTTGATCCAGCAGATATACTCAAAAGACTCAATACTCATGAATTCCAACAAGAAGAAAATATAGATCTATATGGACCAAGCTATTCTAGACCACATGCACTGAAGGCCAAAGCAATTTCCTCATCTGAAGAAAAAGACTCAGATGGTAGCATTGGTGATCCTGAAGAATTTGGACAGGAGCTTGCAATGCTCGTGAGGAAATTCTAGAAGTTTACACGACGTGGCCAATTTGGTAAATCTTCAAGAAGAGATATGAGGAAATCAGAATCTTCATCTGAGGACTACAAGAAAAGAACCTGCCACAAATGCAAGAAATCAGGTCACTACATTGCTGATTGTCCTCGTTGGGGATAGGAATCAACCTTGAAGAAAATGATAACACCATCCACACTGATGACTATGCTGATGACTTCGCTCCAACCTATTGCTTCATGGCAAAAGGTTCAAAGGTACCGAATGATGATTCCTCCTCTGATTCAAGTGACTGTGAACCTAATGATTATAAAAAACCAAGTTACAGTAAACTTGCTATCATTGCCACTAAACAACAAACTGCCCTGGAAAAGCTTCAGAAACTGCTAGATAGAAGTGATGATCTGTTGAATGATGAAATGAATCTTACCCAAATCCTGACTAAAGATATGAAAAGTCTTCAGTCCTGATTTGATAATCTTCAAGATCGTCATGTTACACTCCTCGCTGATCATGAGAAACTTTCCTATGAATTTCTTCAAAGGAAGCTTGATCTTGAGAAGCTGAGGATTTCTCATGATGATCTTCGTATGGGAAATGATTCATTACTAGCTCAATAGATCAGTACTGCTCAAGCTGAATTCATTCCTCCATGTCTTAAATGCATCGAACGTGAAACTGCTAATTCTTCACCAGAATCATCATATGCTTCTATTGCTACAAATTCTTCAACTGCTCCTGTAGTGTCAAATTCCTCACTTGAGGAAACCACAAATGTCACTGATGAAAATGCAGGGCTGAAGGAATTGTATGTGACAGGCATATACAAAAGTCTCAAAGGACACCAAACCCTTTGTGATGTGCTCAAAAAGCAGATCTTGAACAGGAACCCGAGGAAAGAAGGAATTGCCTTTGAGAGGAAATTGAATGCTGATGGATCTTATTGGAAACCTGAGCAGTATCCCAAAACCTCATGGGTTGCTGCTACTGGGCCTCCTTTTGATCCATCCAACCTAACAGGATTTTCATGTGAATTATCCTATTCCTCAGATGAGTCATTTGACTCCAACTATAAACTGTTCAAAAATTAATCTGGTGAAGTATTTGCTCGATATGTTGGAACTAACTGCAGGAATGGGCCTCCCCTGAGGAAAATCTGGGTTCCCAAAAGTTGCGTTGAAAATGTTCAGGTGAATGTCCTCATGACACCACCTATGAAGAATTTGAACCCGAGATCAAATTCCTCAGGAGGACCAAAGTCTTCAAGAGGATCAAAATCCTCAACTGGTCAAAACTATGCTCATACCCGTGCTAATGCTTCTAATATGCAGGGAAGTTACAAGGAATATGAATATGAGTGTTATTCTTCAAATTGTTATGTTCATAAATCCTCAAATAAATTCTCTGCATGTTCATTTGAGTATTTTAACCCCCCTACTGTTAAAAGAAGTGCATTAGCTTCAATGCCCCCTTTCTCATATGGTGCTCGGAGGATGATGAATGCTTTACCACCCCTTCAGATGTGGGTGGTGAAGAAATTGAACTAATCACTTCTGCAGGTGAGGTCTCCAGATGAAAATGATCATCCGAAGAATTTGCTGGAGACCTGAGGAAAACGCTTGATGGGACGCAAGCCAATATTGATGAAATAGAAATATTTCACACGTCCTTATAATTCTGTTTATGATGAATTTCCTATCTGATGAAATTGATATCATATTCTTCAAGTCTGAAGCATATGAGATGGTAAGTTGTACTAATTCATCTGCATGAGGACAAACCCAAGAGTACTGAGTGGGTTCTTGATAGTGGCTGCACACACCACATGACTAGTGAGAAAAGCTTGATGATGAATATGCCACTAACTCCATCACCCCTGAAGCAAATCACATATGCTGACAAAGGTAAAAGCAAGGTATTGGGACTTGGCAAAGTGGCTATTTCCAAGGATAGGCACATGGACAAAGTGATGCTTGTTGAATCCCTTGGATTTAACCTCATGTCAGTCTCAATGCTTTGTGATCTTGATATGATTGTTATCTTTGGAAGCTATAGATGTGTTGTCATCATGGAATCTGACAGATCCAAAGTCTTTGAAGGTGTTAGAAAAGGGGATTTGTACATTGTTGATTTCTCTACAGGTCCTCAACCAGCCACTTGCCTACTAGAAAAAACCTCAGAAGGGTGGCTGTGGCATCGAAGACTTGGTCATGCAGGCATGAGGAATTTGCACACACTCGCGAAGAAGAAGCATGTCATCGGCATCGATTCAGTCAAATTCCTCAAGGACCATCTCTGCGGTGCTTGTGAGTCTGGGAAAATGACCAGATCCAAGCACCCCTCGAAGACTATGATGACCACTACTCGTCCATTTGAATTGCTTCACATGGATCTATTTGGACCTACTCATTATGCCACACTAACAAATGCATCATCTTTATATGGCTTTGTCATAGTTGATGATTATTCCAGATACACATGGGTGCATATCATTTTATATAAAACTGAAGCGCAAGAGGTCTTCAAACGATTTTCCTCAAGGGCCTCGACGAACTTCAACGTCAAAATCAAACACATCAGGAGTGATAATGGAACAAAGTTCAAAAATACTGGTCTTGATAATTATCTTGATGAACTTGGTATTACTCACGAATTGTCTGCTCCTTATACTCCTCAACAGAATGGTGTCGTCGGAAGGAATAACATGACTCTGGTTGAGATGGCAAGAACCATGCTTCAAGAATATCACACTCCTCGTCGCTTTTGGCCTGAAGCAATCAACACTGCATGCCATATCATCAACAGGGTATATCTTCACAAATTCCTCAAGAAAACCTCATATGAACTCCTCACAGACAAGAAACCCAATGTAAGTTACTTCAAAGTCTTCGGTGCAAAATGCTGGATTAGAGATCCTCACTATAGCTCAAAGTTTGCACCTAAGGCACATGAGGGTTTTATGCTCGGTTATGGAAAGGACTCACACACATACAGAGTCTTCAACAACTATCACAACAAGGTTATTGAGACTGTAGATGTGCGGTTCGATGAAACTAATGGCTCGCAAAGAGAGCAATTGCCTCCTGATCCAGATAAGTTGTCTCCTGAGGAAGCAATAAAGCTCAAAGCTACTGAAGACATTGTTCCCACTGAGGAAATTGATAAATAAATCATTCCCAGCACTAATGAAAATCAAGAAGATGCTCCTGAGGAAATTGCTCCAGAACCAATTCCTCAGCCCAGACGAAATCCTCAACCAGCTTATCCGAGGATTGCAAATGAAGTGGAACTTGACAAAATCCTCAATGACATCAATGCACCAGGTCCTCTCACTCGCTCAAAAGCTTCACACTTAGTTAACTTTTGTGGGCATTTCTCCTTTGTGTCTATCACAGAACCTTCAAATTTGTTGAGGCTTTCATGGAACCGGAGTGGATCCAAGCCATGCAAGACGAACTTCTTCAATTCAAGATGAATGACATATGGGAGCTCGTCAAACGACCAGATCCTCGCAAGCACAATATCATCGGCACCAAGTTGATTTTCCGAAACAAGCAAGATGAGGATGGTCAAGTGGTGAGGAATAAGGCACGACTTGTAGCCCAAGACTACACACAGGTTGAAGGAATAGATTTAGATGAAACTTTTGCACCTGTTGCTAGACTTGAAGCTATTCGAATACTACTTGCTTATGCTAATCATCATAACATCATCTTATATCAAATGGATGTGAAAAGTGCATTCCTCAATGGTAAGCTTGAGGAGGAAGTATATGTTGCTCAGCCCCCAGGTTTTGAAGATCCAAAGAATCTAGACAAAGTCTTCACACTTAAAAAGGCGCTCTATGGTCTCAAGCAAGCCCCTCGGGCATGGTATGATACATTGAAGGAATTCCTCATGAAGAAAGGCTTCAAACCTGGTTCACTCGGTCCAACTCTTTTCACTAAATCCTATGATAATGAACTATTTGTGTGCCAAATATATGTCGATGATGTCATATTTGGCTGTACTGACAAACGTTACAGTGATGAATTTGCTTACATGATGAGTGAAGAATATCAGATGTCTATGATGGGGGAGCTGAAATTCTTCTTAGGTCTTCAAATTCGTCAATAACGCAATGGAATCTTCATATCACAAGAGAAATACCTCAAGGATGTTCTGAGGAAATTCGACATGCATGAACGCAAAGGTGCCAAGACTCCAATGCCTACCAACGGCCACCTCTGCACTGATGAAAATGGTAAAGAATTCGATCAGCAGGTATATCGCTCCATGATTGGCTCTGTACTGTACTTGTGTGCATCTAGGCCAGATATAATGCTTAGTGTTTGCATGTGTGCACGTTTTCAAGCAAAACCGAAGGAATCACACCATAAGGCTGTGAAGCATATTCTTCGATACTTACTTCACACACCAACACTAGGATTATGGTACCTCAGGGGCTCAAATCTTCATCTTGTGGGATATTCTGATTCTGACTATGCTGGTGACCGTGTGGATCGCAAGTTAACCTCTGGCACATGTCATTTCCTTGGAAGATCACTAGTCTGTTGGTCCTCAAAGAAGCACAACTGCGTTTCACTCTCCACTGCCGAAGCTGAGTACATTGCTGCTGGTTCATGTTGTGCTCAATTGCTATGGATGAAGCAAACCCTCAAGGACTATGGCATCAACATGAAGAATGTGCCTCTCTACTGCGACAATGAGAGTGCAATCAAGATTGCATACAACCCAATACAGCACTCGAAGACCAAGCACATCCAGATTTGTCATCATTTCCTTCGGGACCATGTCCTCAAGGGCAATATCCTCATCGACCATGTGAAGACTGACGATCAACTGGCAGATATCTTCACTAAGCCCTTGGAAGAGAAAAAGTTTTACAAGTTGCAGTGTGAGCTAAATATCTTAGAATCTTGAAATGTTTTGTAAAAACATGCACACATCCTAACACTTATGCAAAATTGATGACTTAGATGTGCAACACACGATGAATCGATTTTCTTCAACCAATGAAGAATATCACTCTTAGTGTGAGGAAATCAACGAAGAAAATGATTCTCAGGGCCAAAGTCTTCAAGAGGACCAAAGTCTTCAAGAGGATCAAAATATTCAAAACACTTGATGATTTTCGTTTACCTAGATAGACTGTGATTTCAAAGTCCTCAACAACATTCACTTATAGCTATTTCTTCAATTTGATATTTCATCTAAGTGAATGTGATCGGACACTACTTTCCCTCTATGCTACTCTCACCCAGTCTATTCAATTCTTCATATGCGTTCTACTTGAAACTTTGTTCAAAATCCTCACTACGTGCTTGTAAGCTGATGATCTTGTAACAAAATCCTCAAATCTTCAAAAATAATTTTTTTAACTGAACCCCACTTTCCCCGTTCGGATAACCACGATCTCCACCGCTTAGGTCGTGGGCTACACGTGTCTTGTGGAGACGTAGAGACAGGGGCTATTTGGTCTGATACTTTCGCGCTAACAATTACCACCTGGCTATAAATATGTCCCCATCTCCCTTCGGTAAAATCTTCTTCGTCCTATCGCCCTCCTGCTACAGCAAAGCTCAAAAGCCCTAGCACCACCGCTAGAAGTCTCGACGCCGGCGAAGAAAATCTTGACTGCCTCGACCTCTCCGTCGCTGAAACCACGCCGGAACCGGACCATCTTCGTCCGCCGCCGCCGTAGCTGTCCTCTGTTGCCAAGTTAGGGCGTAGTGGACTCGCACCGAAGAGCATCTACTGTTACTTCCTTCTCTGTTCTTCGTGCGCGCTGTCTAGGGTAAATAAAAACCCTATTTTTACAGCTCTTTCGATCTACTATTTTACCTTAGATGTGTGAAATCTATTTTTCCTCAAGTATCTATCAGCCTCTTTTCCTCAAACACTGCTTATTCCTCAACTATTGATGAATTTCACTAAGCATCTAAAATCTTCACGAGATTCCTCAATTGTGCAAATTTTCGAATCTATACAACTCTGGAACCCAAGAACAGTGTGCTTAGACGAATTCCTCATTCACTGGTCAAATTCCTCAACTTTATTTTTTTTTCATTTCATCAAATCTGAGAACGCATATGACCTCTCCAAATTCCTTGCAACTATACTCTGTTCACAAGTACAAAAAATGTCAGCTGATGAATCTCTAGGTTCTCATCAACTTAACTCATTTGCAGCGTTTCTTGAAGAAAATCTGCAAGTTTCATCAGAATCCTCAAGAGTTCAATTTCCTCAGCAAAAGCCTCAGCTGAAGAAAATGGAAGATGAAAGAAAGCAAAAGGGTGGCAAGAAGCTCGAGCAGAACACTGCCATTGATATCCTGAGGATATATACTTGGAATACTGCACGCCTGATGAACAAGAGACTATGCCCAAGAGGAAGATAAGGCTTCAAAAGATAGAACGCCGGTGGGCTAAGGAGCGGAAAGAATACATATTCGTCACTCCCAAGTACGCGAAGAAATTCGCTCTGAAGCCTCCTCGCAAACGGCCTCCTCTTGAAGATTGTCAGGAGGCACACCCCTCAAGCCTCAAGACAATTGATGACTATCCCGAAGAAAAGTCAAAACATTTGTCAAAGCTTCAGAAGCAAGCAGAAGCCGCCGTGAGGAAATTCAATGAAGAATCTGCTGCTGCTGCAACTGCCGCTACCTCCTGTGCAGCTGAAACTTCTGGTACGGCCAATTCCAGTTCCAGACCTTGAGGACAGTTCGTTTTCTTCATTCCGCACTACTGAATCAGATGAAGATCAACAAGATACTGCCACTGGTCCAAGGAGGAAGTCTGCTCCCAATAATCCTCACGCGTCTTCCTCAACTGCCAAGAAGTGAAAGTCTTCACGGCGTTAGTCCTCAGTTTGTCCGTTTTTGTCACTTGATGACAAAGGGGGAGAAATCTGAGAGTTAGTCTTCAAGCGGGATATAATTCGGGGGCTTATAAACTTTATTTAAGCTACAAACTCTTGGGTCTTCTGAAGTGTTTTATGTAATGAGTTGTAACTTAAGCCCGATGGTACTCTAACGCTTTTGAACGTTTTTCTTCGCATGCTTATTCCTCAAAATTTTAATGCATGCATGCTGGAATTCGTCAGATACCATTTGTCATCATGCATCCTCAATTTCTTCATACTATATGTCGTATGTATGCATGATTTACAAGACTCAGGGGGAGATCTCCATGATATAAATCATCAATGTGCATTTGCAATGAAAAGCAAAATCCTCAAGATATGCACATCTTCAGGGGGAGTCTCTATGAATCTTGATTTCAAATTCCTCAAATGAGTATTTACACTTCATATTTTTATCCCCGTTGAAGACTTAACCTAATTTTCATCAACCACCAAAAAGGGGGAGATTGTAAGTGCATCTAGTGCTCCTTAGTGATTTTGGTGGTTTGAAGACTTATAGGTTAAGTATCTAATGTGTTCATGAGTGTACACATGATCTATAAGTCGTTGAGGAGTTTGAAATATTCGATGAATATCGACCCCTAAAAATGTATATCTTCGGCTGAAGAAATTGGTCTGAAGCTGAAGAATTGAATCGCGAAGGAATTGCGATGAAATTGATATTCCTCATGAAGAAATTGAAAATGAGGAATTCGGTGTGTCCTGAAGAAAAACAATCTGAAGATTTCGAAGCATGAAGATTTATTCTGTCTGTTTTTTTTCTTCACCTTTGATTCATAGGAACACCGTACTATTAAAGTGGATCACAGTAACACGTCGGAATGAATTTCCTCATGATGCTCAACCCAAGCCTAATCCTACCAAAAGCCTCAAGTGAGGAATATGAGAGACAGGAGGACTCTCACAGTTGAGGGTCCCGACCGTTACCGCAAGTCGCGCCACATCATTGGTCTTATCCACACCAACGGTCATATTATTTAAGGGCATTAATGTCAAATCATGTCGGGATGCTCCCAGGATATAAATAGCCGCCCCCACAACCATTAGCTGGTTGGCTCCTCTGTTAGAAACTGACACTTGTCATAAGAGCAGCCCAAATTCCTCAGAGTCTTCGAGAGTAATTCATCAGTGAGGAAATACCCCAAACACCAAACCACAAACCGAAAACCAAGTGATTGAGCATCACTGAATAAGTTGTTCCTGTGTGGGACTGAAGCCTTTTACCTTTGAGGATTGTGCATCCTCCAGACAGTTAGGCATCATGGTCTAGAGCAATCGAGCAGTCAATTGTGGATCGCCAGGTGACCAAGTTTGTGAGGGTTTGGAAGTCTGCCCTGAAGACTTACCACAAGTGTTGGGCGAGGACTGTGTGTTCTTAGCCCAAGGAGAATACGGTAGGGACTGTGTGTCCCGGGACTGTGTGTCCTTTGGTTTCAATACCAAGCCGCTCCAAACCAGATGTAAAACTGTCACAGCAGTTGGAACTGGGTCATCAACCACTGTCTTCACTGTGAAACGGGTTCTATTTCTTCAACTCTTTATATTCCTCAGATTGTGTGTTGATGATTTTCACTGTCACTGTTTGTAGAATTTGTTGAAGACTTTCTCTGAAATTCCTTAACCCCAAATTCTTCACGCGAGTTAATCCTCATCTGTTTTCTCCGTGCGTGCATACTGTGCAAACTGTGTTTCATATTCTTCACCCTGAAAAACTGTTGTAGTGATACTTTGCACTCCTGATCCTTTGTTGTTTCCGCTGCAAGTTAGTCATCAGTGAGAAAGTTCCTCAAAAGGAATTTCCTCAGTGATGAAATTCTAAAAATCTCCTATTCACCCCCCCTCTAGTCGATATAACGCACTTTCAGAGACAAGTAGACCGATACTTTCCGCATCTACTACTATTACTCCATACATCGACCGCTATCCAGCATGCATCTAGTGTATTAAGTTCATAACAAATAGAGTAATGCCTTAAGCAAGATGACATGATGTAGAGGGATAAATTCATGCAATATGATATAAACCCCATCTTTTTACCCTTGATGGCAACAACACGATGCGTGCCTCGCTACCCCTTCTGTCACTAGGTGAGGACACCGCACGATATGAATCCAAAACCAAGCACTTCTCCCATTACAAGAATTATTGATCAAGTTGGCCAAATGAAACCCATAACTCGAAGAAAATTACAAGGATACGAAATCATGCATATAAGAAATCTGAGGAGACTCAAGTAATATTCATAGATAATCTGATCATAAATCCACAATTCATCGGATCTCGACAAACACACCGCAAAAGAAAGTTACATCAGACAGATCTCCATGAAGACCATGGAGAACTTTGTATTGAAGATCCAAGAGGGAGAAGAAGCCATCTAGCTACTAGCTATGGACCCAAAGGTCTGTGGTGAACTACTCACGCATCATCGGAGAGGCAATGGTGTTGATGAAGAAGCCCTCTGTGTCCGAATCCCCCTCTGGCAGGGCACCAGAATGGTCCCCAGATGGGATCTCACAGAGACAGAAGCTTGCGGCGGTGGAAAAGTATTTTCGTGGCTCTCTCTGTTGGTTTCGGGATTTTAGGGAATTTATAGGCGAAAGAGGTAGGGCAAAGGAGGCAAGGGGGGACCACGAGCCTGCTAGGCGCCCCCCCCCGGGGCGCGCCTAGGGGGCTCGTGACCTCCCACGAGACCTCCTGCCTTGGTTCTCAAGTCTTCTGGGTATCTTCTATTATAAAAAAAATCACCCCACAGGTTTTATTCCGTTTGGACCCCGTTTAATATTCTTTTCTGAAAAAGGTCAAAAACACGGAAAAAACAGAAACTGGCACTAGGCACTAAGTTAATAGGTTAGTCCCAAATATGATATTAAAAAGGCATATAAATGCATATAAGACATCCAGAGTTGATAATATAATAGCATGGAACAATAAAAAATTATAGATACGTTGGAGACGTATCAAGCATCCCCAAGCTTAACTCCTGCTCGTCCTCGAGTAGGGAAGTGATAAAGACCAAATTTTTGATGTGGAATGTTACCTAACATATTTGTTCTTTGTAACTTCTTTATTGTGGCATGAATGTTCAGATCCATAAGATTCAAAACAATAGTTTAATATTGACATGAAAACAATAATACTTCAAGCATACTGGCAAAGTAATCATGAACTTTTGAAATAACAAGGCCAAGGAAAGTTATCCCTACAAAATCATATAGTCTGGCTATGCTCCATCATCCCCACGCAAAGAATTTAAATCACGCACAACCACAGTATTGGTCAAGTAATTGTTTTCGCACTCTTACTTTCTCAAACTTTTTCAACTCTCACGCAATACATGAGCGTGAGCCATGGATATAGCACTATAGGTGGAATAGAGTGTGGTGGATGTTGTGAGGCAAAAAGGAGGAGATGGTCACATCGACTCGGCGTATCAATGGGCTATGGAGATACCCATAAATAGATATCAATGTGAATGAGTAGGGATTGCCATGGAACAGATGGACTAGATCTATAAGTGTATGAAAGCTCAAAAAGAAAACTAGTGGGTGTGCACCCAACTTGCTTGCTCCCGAAGACCTAGGGCAATTTTGAGGAAGCCCATCATTGGAATATACAAGCCAAGTTATATAATGAAAATTCCCACTAGTATATGAAAGTGACAAAACAAGATACTCTCTATCATGAAGAACACGGTGCTATTTTGAAGCACAAGTGTGGAAAAAGATCGTAGCATTGTCCCTCCTCTCTTTTTCTCTCATCATTTTTTTGTTTGGGCTCTTTGGCCTCTTTTTTCATTTTATTTTTCCCCCTTTTTTGGTGGGCATCTTTGGCCTTTTTTATTTATTTCCTCATGGGCCAATGCTCTAATAATGATGATCATCACTCTTTTATTTACTTACAACTCAATACTTAGAACAATGATGACTCTATATGAAATGCCTCCGGCAGTGTATCGGGATGTGCAACGATCTAGCTTAGTGGATGACGTTGAAACATCTCGCTAGCTATCTTACGATCATGCAATGGCAAAATGAAAATGACGACACATGTCATGAGACGGAACGATGGAAGTTGCATGGCAATATATCTCGGAATGGCTATGAAAATGCCATAATAGGTAGGTATGGTGGCTGTTTTGAGGAAGGTATATGGTGGGTTTGTGCACCGGCGAAAGTTGCGCGGCACTAGAGAGGCTAGCAATGGTGGAAGGTGAGAGTGCATCTATACCATGGGCTCACATTAGTCATGAAGAACTCATATACTTATTGCGAAAGTTTTATTAGTAATCGAAACAAAGTGCTAAACGCATACTCCTAGGGTAAGGGTTGGTAGGTGTAAACCATCGCGCGATCCCGACCGCCACGCAAGGGATGACAATCAATAAATCAATTATGCTCTGACTTCCTAACATAGAGTTTCACCATACGTGCATGCTACGGGAATCACTAACCTCAACACAAGTATTTCTAGATTCACAACACCCTACTAACATAACTCTAATATTACCATATCCATATCTCAAAACTAATTGTGAGGAATCAAACTTCTCGTACTAATCAATGCACTTCAATATGAAAGTTTTTATTATATCCTCTTTGGATGCCTATCATATTTAGGAGTAATTTCATAACACATGCCAATTACCAAGTTACTTAGAGAGAGCGCTCCGAAAATGATATAAGTGAAGATCGAGAGTTTTTATTTCTACAAAATATGACACCGCCGTGCTCTAAAAAGATTTAAGTGAAGCAGTAGAGCAAAATTATCCAGCTCAAAAGATATAAGTGAAGCTCATGGGAGCAAAATTATCTAGCTCAAAATATATAAGTGAAGCTCATGGGAGCTAAATTGTCTAGCTCAAAAGATATAAGTGAAGTTCATGGGAGCAAAATCATCTAGCTCAAAAGATATAAGTGAAGCTCATTGAGTATTCTAACAAATTTACGATGAGTGCATGTCCCTCTCAAAAAGGTGTGCATCAAGGATGATTGTGATAAAACAAAATGCAAAGACTCCTATAATACATGATGCTCCAAGCAAAACACATATCATGTGGTAAATAAAAATATAGCTCCAAGTAACGTTACCGATGGATTGAAGACGAAAGAGGGGATGCCTTCCCGGGGCATCCCCAAGCTTAGGCTTTTTGGTGTCCTTGAATTTGTCTTGGGATGAATTTGGCATCCCCAAGCTTAGGCTATTTCCACTCTTTATTCCATTGTCCATAAGAACATCACCCAAAACTTGAAAACTTCACAACACAAAACTTACACAAAAACTCGTGATATCATTTGCATAGGAAAACAAACCACCAACTTTTTAGGTACTGTAGTAAACTCAACTTCCATTTAGATTGATGTTATATTACTGTATTCTCACTTCTCCATGGCTCGTACCCCCCCCGATACTAACCATAGTTTCATCAAAATAAGTAATCAACACAACAAAAAACAGAATCTGTCAAAAACAGAACAATCTGCGGCAATCTGTTTATTTCGTATACCTCTGCTATCTCAAAAATTCTGAAAAATTATGAAAATTAGGGAAATTTGCATATCAATCAGCATGAAAAAGAATCAACTCAAAATCTCTTTCTGTATAGGAATTAAAAATAATTTCGTGAGCACAAAGTTTCTGTCTTTTTCAGCATGATTAAACAACTATCACCAAAACTAATCATAAAGGTTCTACTTGGCACAAACACTAATTAAAACATAAAAACATAATCATAACAGAATCATGATGGTTCTGACTCAAAAAACAGAAAGTGAAAAGCAAAAATAAATTTATTCATTGGGTTGCCTCCCAACAAGCGCTATCTTTTAACGCCCTTAGCTAGGCGTAAGTCAATAGAATCAAGTATTGTCATCTTTCCTTGGGGACCAAGGGAGGACCTTTTTATCGAGAGCATCTATCTTCCTATTTTGTGAAAGCACGTGACCATTTACAGTGGAGGAAAAATTAAGCACATTACGGAAGTTCACGTCTAAACTAGCTTTCATTTCTTTTATTGATTCATTTTGATAAAAACACATGAGGGTGGTAGACTCATTTTCTCCTTTGGGATGCCCAAATATTGCTTTCATCCTTTCATAAGTGTCAAAGGCATCTCCAACAAGGAAACCCTTATTAAATATAGAATCCAAGACTTGTTTAAAAGAGTGGGACAGCCCCGCGTAAAAACCTTTTAAGTACACCTCAATATGATAAGGAGGGATATGATTGGCTTGAGTCTTTAGCAGTCTATCCCAAGCGTCTTTTAAGGATTCATTAAGCGAATAATGGAAAAGTACATGATCCCCATCATCAACATTTCTGAAGGTATCTCTAGCCACCTCAAGATGTTTTCCCATAGACTCATTATTTATGAGTTTGGAAAGGACAGAGGGGCTATCCAAGGTATTGAACCCAGGTAGAGTATTCTTGTGTTTGAACAATTCAGACATGATGACTTAGCAAGCAAACAAGCACACAAGCAAACAGAAAGCAAGCAAAAGAAAGGGCGAACGAAAAAGGCAAATATTTTTTTAAAATTTTGTTTTAGAAGTGGGGGAGAGAAAAACGAGAGGCAAATAGCAAATAATGTAAATGCAAGAGATTAGTTTGCGATAGGTACTTGGTAGATATGCTTCACTTGAATACTCCCTGGCAACGGCGCCAGAAATTCTTCCTGCTACTTCTTGAGCTTGCGTTGGTTTTTCCCTTGAAGAGGAAAGGGTGATGCAGCAAAGTAGAGATAAGTATTTCCCTCAGTTTGAGAACCAAGGTATCAATCCAGTAGGAGTATCAAGATGAGGCACCAATGCACCTGCGCAAAGACAAACAAACTTGCACCCAACGCGATAAAGGGGTTGTCAATCCCTTCACGACTACTTGCAAGGTGAGATCTGATAGTGATAATAGGTAAATATAAAGAAATAAATAAAAGTGCAGCAAGGTATTTTTGGTATTTTTGTATGTAGATCTGAATATATAATATGTAAAATAGACCCCGGGGCCATAGTGTTCACTAGAGGCTTCTCTCATGATAGAAAGTATTAGGTGGGTGCACGAATTACTGTCGAGCAATTGATAGAATCACGCAAAGTCATGACGATATCTAAGGCAATGATCATACATATAGACATCACGTCCGAGACAAGTAGGCCGATACTTTCTGCATCTACTACTATTACTCCACACATCGACCACTATCTAGCATGCATCTAGTGTATTAAGTTCATAACAAACAGAGTAACGACTTAAGCAAGATGACATGATATAGAGGGATAAATTCATGCAATATGATATAAACCCCATCTTTTTACCCTTGATGGCAACAACATGATGCGTGCCTCGCTACCCCTTCTGTCACTAGGTGAGGACACCGCACGGTATGAACCCAAAACCAAGCACTTCTCCCATTGCAAGAATTATAGATCAAGTTGGCCAAACGAAACCCGTAACTCGAAGAGAATTACAAGGATAAGAAATCATGCATATAAGAAATCAGAGGAGACTCAAATAATATGCATAGATAATCTGATCATAAATCCACAATTCATCGGATCTCGACAAACACACCGCAAAATAAAGTTACATCAGATAGATCTCCATGAAGATCATGGAGAACTTTGTATTGAACATCCAAGAGAGAGAAGAAGCCATCTAGCTACAAGATATGGACCCGAAGGTCTGTGGTGAACTACTCACACATCATCGGAGAGGCAATGGTGTTGATGAAGAAGCCCTCCGTGTCCGAATCCCCCTCCGGCAGGGCGCCATAACGGTCCCCGGATGGGATCTCGCGGAGACACAAGCTTGCGGCGGCAGAAAAGTATTTTCATGGCTCTGTGTGTTGGTTTCAGGATTTTAGGGAATTTTTAGGCGAAAGAGGTAGGAAAAAGGAGGCAAGGGGGCCCACGAGCCTGCTAGGCGTCCCCGTGGGGCGCGCCTAGGGGGCTCGTGACCTCCCACGAGACCTCCTGCCTTGGTTCTCAAGTCTTCTAGGTATCTTATGTTATGGAAAAAATCACCCCGCAGGTTTTATTCTGTTTGGACTCTGTTTAATATTCTTTTCTGAAAAAGGTCAAAAACACGGAAAAAACAGAAATCGACACTGGGCACTCAGTTAATAGGTTAGTCCCAAAAATGATATTAAAAAGGCATATAAATGCATATAAGATATCCCAAGTTGATAATATAATAGCATGGAAAAATAAAAAATTATAGATACGTTGGAGACGTTTCAATGAGCCATAGAAAATAAATGGATCTTCAAGAAGAAGACTGACGTGGATGGTAATGTGACCATCTATAAGGCTCGACTTGTCGCTAAGGGTTATCGACAAGTTCAAGGAGTCGACTACGATGAGACTTTCTCACCCGTAGCGATGCTGAAGTCCGTCCGAACTATGTTAGCAATTGCCGCATTTTATGATTATGAGATCTGGCAAATGGACGTCAAAACGGCATTCCTTAACGGTTTCCTTAAGGAAGAATTGTATATGATGGATCCGGAAGATTTTGTCGATCCTAAAAATGCTGACAAAGTATGCAAGCTCCAGCGCTCCATCTATGGGCCGGTGCAAGCATCTCAGAGTTGGAACATTCGCTTTAATGAGGTGATTAAAACGTTTGGGTTTGTACAGACTTATGGAGAAGCCTGTATTTACAAGAAAATGAGTGGGAGCTCTCTAGCATTTCTCATATTATATGTAGATGACATATTGTTGATGGGAAATGATATATAACTTTTGTAAAGCATAAAGGCCTATTTGAATAAGTGTTTTTCAATGAAGGACCTTGGAGAAGCTGCTTACATATTAGGCATCAATATCTATAGAGATAGATCGAGACACCTCATAGGTCTTTCACAAAGCACATACCTTGACAAGATATTGAAGAAATTCAATATGGATAAGGCCAAGAAGGGGTTCTTGCCTGTATTGCAAGGTGTGATATTGAGTAAGACTCAATGCCCGACCACGACAGAAGATAGAGAAAAGATGAGTACCATCCCCTATGCTTCAGCGATAGGCTCTATTATGTATGCCATGTTGTGTACCAGACCTTATGTGAGCCTTGCCATAAGTTTGGTAGGGAGGTACCAACGTGATCCCGGTATGGAACACTGGACAGTGGTCAAGAATATCCTTAAGTACCTGAAGAGGACTAAAGATATGTTTCTTGTTTATGGAGGTGCCGAAGAGCTTGTCGTAAAGGGTTACGCCGATGCTAGCTTTAACACAGATCCGTATGACTCCAAGTCACAAACCGGATACGTGTTTGTTTTGAATGGTGGGGCAGTCAACTGGTGCAGTTGCAAGCAAAGCGTCGTGGCGGCATCTACATGTGAACCGGAGTACATAGCTGCTTCGGAAGCAGCACATGAAGGGATCTGGATGAAGGAGTTCATCACCGACCTAGGAGTGATTCCCAATGCGTCGGACCCGATGACTCTCTTCTGCGACAACACTCGAGCTATTGTCATAGCCAAGGAGCCCAAGTTTCACACGAAGACCAAGCACATCAAGCGCCGCTTCAACTCCATCTGTGATTACATTCAAGAATAAGATATAGATATTTGTAAAGTACATACGGATCTCAATGTCGTAGATCCGTTGACAAAACCTCTTCCACGAGCGAAACTTGATCAGCACCAGAACTCTACGGGTGTTCGATTCATCACAATGTAACTAGATTATTGACCCTAGTGCAAGTGGAAGACTGGTGGAAATATGCCCCAGAGGCAATAATAAAGTGGTTATTATTATATTTCCAGTTCATGATAATTATCTATTATTCATGCTATAATTGTATTAACCGGAAACCGTAATACATGTGTGAATACATAGACCACAACATGTCCCTAGTGAGCCTCTAGTTGGCTAGCTGGTTGATCAATAGATGGTCATGGTTTCCTGATCATGGACATTGGATATCATTGATAACATGATCACATCATTAAGAGAATGATGTGATGGACAAGACCCAATCCTAAGCATAGCAATAGACCGTGTTGTTCGTCTGCTAAAGCTTTTGTAATGTCAAGTATCATTTCCTTAGACCATGAGATTGTGCAACTCCCGGATACCGTAAGAGTGCTTTGGGTGCATCAAACGTCAGAACGTAACTGGGTGATTATAAAGGTGCACTACGGGTATCTCCGAAAGTGTTTGTTGGGTTGGTACGAATCGAGACTGGGATTTGTCACTTCGTGTGACGGAGAGGTATCTCTGGGCCCACTTGGTAAAACATCATCGTAATGAGCTCAATGTGACTAAGGAGTTAGCCACAAGATGATGTGTCACGGAACAAGTAAAGATACTTGCCGGTAACGAGATTGAACAAGGTATGGGGATACCGACGATCGAATCTCGGGCAAGTATCATACCGGTAGACAAAGGGAATTGCATACAGGATTGAGAGAATCCTTGACATCGTGGTTCATCCGATGAGATCATCGTGGAACATGTGGGAACCAACATGGATGTCCAGACCCCGTTGTTGGTTATTGACCGGAGAGGTGTCTCGGTCATGTCTGCATGCTTCCCGTACCCGTAGGGTCTACACACTTAAGGTTCGATGGCGCTAGGGTTATATGGGAAAAGTGTACGTGGTTAGTGAAGGTTGGTCGGAATCCCGGATGAGATTCCGGACGTCACGAGGAGTTTCGGAATGGTCTGGAGGTAAAGATTCATATATAGGAAGTGGAGCTTCGGGGTTCGCCGGTAATGTACCGGGACCACCGGAAGGGTTCCGGGGGTCCACTAGCCCCGAAAGGCCACATGGGCCAAGAGTGGAAGGGAACCAACCCCTAGATGGGCTGGTGTGCCTCCCACCCCAGCCCAAGGCGCAAGGGAGGCCGAAGGGGCTCAACCCTAGGGCGTGGGGGCTTGCCTTGAGTGGCAAGTCACCCCTAGGGCACCGCACCTCCTCCCCTTGGCCGCCAGCCCTTCTCCCATCTAAGGGGGCTGCCACACCACCTAGGGGAAACCCTAGGGTGGTCGTCCCCCTTTCTCTCCCTCCTATAGATAGTGGGGGATTTGGGAGGGCTGCAACATGCAACTCCTCCCTCCCACGGCGTAGCCCTACCCCACCTCTTCCTCGTCCTCCGTAGAGCTTGGCGAAGCCCTGACAGAGTACCACGCAGCTCCACCGTCACCACGCCGTCGTGCTGTCGGAGCTCTCCCTCAACCTCTCATTCCTCCTTGCTGGATCAAGACATAGGAGACGTCACCGGGCTAAACGTGTGTTGAACACGGAGGTGCCGTTGTTCGGCACTTATATCGGAATCCACCGTGCTCTGAATCGCTGCGAGTATGACTTCATCGACCGTGTTCATAGTAACACTTCCGCTTAGCAATCTTCAAAGGTATGAAGATGCTCTACACCATTACTCATTGCTGGTTTCTCCTAGATAGATCTTTGTGTGATGTAGGATTTTTTTTTGAAATTACTACGTTCCCCAATAACAATTTGAGCACATGCTCGACGATTGAGCTTTTCTCCTTTACTTTGCCGGCAAAGAATCTTGTGAGAGGTCTCATACCTATCAACACGGACATGAGCCTGAAATCCTAATTTCAGCTCTTGGAACATCTCACATGTTCCGTGATGTTCAAAACATCTTGGACGCCTCAATTTTAAGCCATAAAGCATGATATACTGAACTATCATGTAGTCATCGAAAACGTGTATGTCAGATGTTCGCAACATCTATAGACGACGCTCATGGGCTAGCACACCGAGCGGTGCATTAAGGACATAAGCCTTGTGTGCAGCAATGAGGACAATCCTCAGCTTACGGACCGAGTCCGCATAATTGCTACTATCATCTTTCAACTTAGTTTTCTCTAGGAACATATCAAAAACAGGGGAGCTATAGCGCAAGCTAATCATCTACGACATAATTTGCAAAGACATTTTGACTATGTTCATGATAATGAGTTCAATTAATAATATTACTTAAGAACTCTCACTCAAATTGACATCCCTGTGGTCATTCGACTCGTACATGATCCAAATCCACCAACCCAAGTCTGATCATCACGTGAGTTGAGTTGGCTTCAATGGTGAACATCTCTATGTTGATCATATCTACTATATGACTCATGTTCAACCTTTTGGTCTCTTGTGTTCTGAGGCCATGTCTGTACATGCTAGGCTCGTCAAGTTTAACCTGAGTGTTCCGCGTGTGCAACTGTTTTGCACCTGTTGTATATGAATGTAGAGTCTATCACACCCGATCATCATGTGGTGTCTCGTAACGACGAACTATCGCAATGGTGGAAACTCGGGGAGAACACAATTTTATCTTGAAATTTTAGTGAGGGATCACCTTATAATGCTACCGATGAGCTAAGAAAAACAAGGTGCATAAAAAGGATTAACATCACATGCAAATCATAAGTGACATGATATGGCCATGAACTTGTGCTTTTTTATCTCCATATTCAAAGCACCTTTAAGAAAGTTTCTAAAAGTTTACATAGTGTTTTAACATAAATTTTGTAGCATGTCCTAATTTTTCATATTTTTTTAATTTACATAAGTACACTGTTTTCATAAATTGCTACACATTGTTCTGTTTGGACAGATTGTTGTCAGAGTTTTGTTATGTACTTATCCTATAGTTTCCATAGCCTATATTGGTAGATATAAATTGTGGAAATGTTAGTATACAGTACCTAATGTTTGAAAATTATTGTGCAACTTGTCTTTGCAGTACAAAAAGAGT
The DNA here is from genome assembly GCF_904849725.1 of Hordeum vulgare subsp. vulgare. Classification (NCBI taxonomy): domain Eukaryota; kingdom Viridiplantae; phylum Streptophyta; class Magnoliopsida; order Poales; family Poaceae; genus Hordeum; species Hordeum vulgare. The sequence continues at coordinate 552,315,443 of NC_058524.1, read as the reverse complement.
TCATTTATTATTATGTGTACTAACCTATCTCACGAGTTCTTTTCGAGTTTTGTGTGGATGAAGTTCTTGAAAATTGGTGAAACCATGATATGAAAGGATTGAACGAGATACAAAAGCTCAAGCTTGGGGATGCCCAAGGCACCCCAAGTAAACATTTCAAGAACTCTCAAGCATTTAAGCTTGGGAATGCTATGCACCCCATCTCTCTTTGTCAACTATCGGTTAGCCTATGTTGAGCCTAAAATTTTATTCATTCACATGATGCGTGCTATTCCTGGAGTGATATTTTTCTTTTCCTTGTTGTTTAAATAAAATACTCAGATCTGAAAATCTTTATTGAGAGAGAGAAAGAAAGTCCTCACATAGCTAATTAATTGTTTGACTACTCATTGATCTCCACTTATATGTTTTGGAGTAGTTTTGTCATTTACTCTCGTGCTTCATTTATATCCTATGAGTAAATGGTTGAATGAATTGAATATCATAAATCTGAAATTAAATATGCTCCGTATACTTATCCCATGGGGAGTAGTGCCTTCACACATAATAAGTATAGGTTCTAAAATTTATTGAAAGTTAGCAAACACCGCATTGGTCACTTGAACAATTCATGAAATAACATTGAAGGAAGAGAGATTCCACATATAAATATACTATCTTGGACATCTTCTATGATTGTGAGCCCCATTAATTATTTTCAAACTTGGACAAGGAAGACAACTTAATGAGTTATGTTTGGGTATATTTGCATAGAAGTTATATTGTTATGGATCCTCCAACATGTGGTGCTTGTTTAGAACCTTTTGCTAGCCAACACTTCGTACTGAGTAGAGATACTACTTGTGCATCCAAAAACCCTTAAACCCAGTTTCTTGCAATGAGAGTCCACTATATCTACCTATATGCGGTATTTACGTGCAGTTCCAAGTAAATTTGCATGTGGGAAACTCTAAACCTTCAAATAATATTGTATTTTGTATTCCTGAATCGCTCATGTAGTGACTAGGGGATGTCAGTATCTTCAATGCTAGGTGGGTTATTCTCACGATATGTGTTGATTCACTATCATTCATGAGAAAGTGGCTGGTATTAGGGATTCCCAGTCCTGAAATAAAATGCAAATAATTAAACAAAACTCCCCCAAGAATGTTGTTGGTATGGACGGTACCCGTGGATTCGGCTCGCCGTGGAGTGTGATTGATTGGTGGAGGGGGAGTAAAAACTTAACCTTTCGGTTTGGGAACTGCCTATAATGTATCTAGCATGGAAGATACCGAGATCTCTCGGTTGTTATGTTGACAATGAAAGCATACCGCTCAATGAAACCGAGATCTCCCGATCTAGGTTTCTGTTTTAAAAGCTCGAGCTCTCGGACATATGAAAATCACTGCTTCCCTGTGCGAAGGGCCAATCTATTTACTTTCATGTTATTTACTAATCGTGTTGAGTTAACTTCTTATTACAACCTCAATATTAGTTGGCAAGCATCATGTGGTGGGGAAATATCCAAACATATATATCCATTCAAATATATTTTATCATGAATTATTACTATTGACAATTATTGATATAATAAATAAGTTGGGAGGCAAAACTGTAAGCCCCTATCTTTCTCTGTGTTCGACGGATGCCATTTGCTCTAAAAATATGTTGTGACTGTTAGCAATCATGGAAGACTATATGATAGTTGAGTATGTGGAATTTGCCGAATCAAAGTTCTTACATAGACACTTCCTAAAAATAAGATCAATTGCAATTGTTTGGTGACTGAAGCATAGTTTGTTAGTTTTCAAGAAACTTTATGGTCTACACTTTAACACGTGAATAGCTTGCTACTTGATCATGAGAAGTTTTATGAGATGAGCTACTGTTTATGATATGTAATGATGCTAGAAAAAGTGATTGGATTTATCATTGATCAAATTTATGCAATATGCTAGCATTCACACTTCATAAATTATTTCTTTTTATCATTTACCTACTCGAGGACGAGCAGGAATTAAGCTTGGGGATGGTGATACGTGTCCAACGTATCTATAATTTATGAAGTATTTATGCCATGTTTACAATAATTTTATATGAATTTGGTATGATTTTATTAGAACTAACCCGGACTAACGTTGTTTTCAGCAGAACTACCGTGGTGTTGTTTTTGTGCAAAAATAAAAGTTCTCGGAATGGGCTGAAAATTTACGGTGATTTTTTATGGACCAAAAGAGACCCCCAAAGCACCGAAGCTGGGCCAGGAAGTGATCGAGGAGACCACAAGCCTGCAGGGCGCGCCCCCTAGGTCGCGCCCGTGTGCCTTGTGGGTCCCTCAGGCACTACGTTGATGTGATTCCGACGCCAAAAATTCCTATAAATATAGAACCCCCCCCCCCGAAAACAGACCTAGATCGGGAGGTCCACCGCCGCAAGCCTCCAGAGCCACGGAAAACCAATCGGGAGCCCGTTCCGGCACCCTGCCGGAGGGGGGAACCATCACTAGAGGCCATCTTCATCATCCCGTCGGTCTCCATGACGAGGAGGGAGTAGTTCACCCTCAGGGCTGAGGGTATGTACTAGTAGCTATGTGTTCAATCTATCTCTCTCTCTCTCGTGTTCTTGAGATGGCACGATCTAGATGTATCGTGAGATTTTATTAATATAGATGAATCATATGGAGTTTCCCCCTCTCTATCTTCTTGTGATGAATTGAGTTTTCCCTTTGAAGTTTACTTATCAGAATTGAGTCTTTAAGGATTTGAGAACACTTGATGTATGTCTTGCAATGGGATATCTGTGGTGACAATGGGATGTTCTATTTATCTACTTGATATATGTTCTGGTTATCAACTTGCGGGTTCCGTGACCTTTGGAATCTATGCATAGGGGTTGGCACATGTTTTTGTCTTGACTTTCCGGTAGAAACTTTGGGGCACTCTTTGAAGTTCTTTGTGTTGGATTGAACATGATGAATCTGAAATTATGTGATGCATATAGTATAATCAAGCCCATGGGTACTCGAGGTGACATTGGGGTATCTAGGTGACATTAGGGTTTTGGTTGATGTGTATCTTAAGGTGTTATTTTAGTACGAACTCTAGGGATGTTCGTGACACTTATAGGGATAGCTCATAAGATTGATCAGAAAAGATAACTTCGAACTGGTTTCGTACCCTACAATAATTTCTTCATTTGTTCTCCACTATTTGTTACTTTGGAGTGAACTCCTTGTCGCACGTGGGGGATTTATATATGATTCAACTATGTTAGTATTGTTGAGAGAACTTGCACTAGTGAAAGTATGGACCCTAGACCTTGTTTCCAACCATTTATACACCGTTTTGCTTGTTGTTTCCTATTTGTTACCTTGCTGTTTTTATATTTTTGGATTACAAAAACCTATATCTACCATCCATATTACACTTGTATCACCATCTCTTCACCGAACTAGTGCACCTATACAATCTACCATTGTATTGGGTGTCTTGGGGACACAAGAGACTCTTTTTTATTTGATTGCAGAGTTGATTGAGAGAGACCATCTTCATCCTACGCCTCCCATGGATTGATAAACCATAGATCATCCACTTGAGGGAAATTTGCTACTGTCCTACAAAACTCTGCGCTTGTAGGCCCAACACGAGTCTACAAGAAGAAGGTTGTGTAGTAGACACCACTTATCCAAGGACCACCTTTGTCAAATCCGATTCAACTACAGTAGGAGAAATAGACACCCGCCAGCCATCTTTATGCAACAAGTTGCATGTCAGTCGATGGAACCGGTCTCTCGTAAGCGTACGAATAAGGTTGGTCCGGGCCGCTTCATCCAACAATACCGCTGAATCAAGAAAAGACTAAGGAGGACAACAATCTAAATATCAATGCCCACAAACTCCTTTGCGTTCTTCTTGAGATGTCATCTACGCATAGACCTAGCTCATGATGCCATTGTTGCGGAATGTTGCATGGGAAACAAAAAAATTCCTACGCACACATAAGATCTATCCATGGTGACGACCATCTATGAGAGGAGAGATTGTATCTATATACCCTTGCAGATCGCTGAGCAGAAGCGTATATAACGCGACTGATGTAGTGGAACATATTCGCGATCCAAATCACAGTCCATCCCGCGATCTCATCATGATCCGTCCTACTATCCCATCACGGTCCATCCCGATCTAGTGCCGAGCGGACGGCACATCCGCGTTTAGCACACATACAACTCGATGACGATCTCCGCCTTCTTGATCCAGCAAGAGGGGCGAAGAGGTAGATGAGTTCTCTAGCACGACGACATGGTGGTGGTGGTGGTGATGGTGAACTAATCCAGCAGGGCTTCGCCAAGCTATGCCGGACTAATATAGACGAGGGAGATGATCTATGGAGGAGAGGGCAACACGTGGCTATTTTCTGGTGTGTGTTTCCCTCAAAACCTCCACTATATATAGGAGGAATAAGAGTGAGGTCTGTCTTGCCTCCTCCTCCAAGGAGGAGAGGTTTGTCCGAAGCTAGGGGGGATAGTCCTCCTCCAATACGGTTTGGTGGAGTACTCCCCTTCCTAGTTGGTCTCCTTCTTCCCTTTTTCCTTTTTCTTCCTTTTATTTACACTTGGCCGAAATAGGCCTTATTCGGCTGGCCGCACCAGCCCACTAGGGGCTGGTGCGCCACCTTTAGGACTACTAGGTCCCCTCCCAGGTGGGTAGCCCCTCCCGGTGAAACCCCAGAACCCATTCGTCACTCCCAGTACTTTACCGGTAATGCCAGAAATCTTTCCGCCAAATGCAACTTTCCTATATATCAATATTTACCTCCGGACCATTCCGGAGCTCTTCGTGACGTTCGGCATGTCATCCGGGACTCCGAACAACTTTCAGTTACTGATACGTCTCCATCGTATCTACTTTTCCAAACTCTTTTGCCCTTGTTTTGGACTATAATTTGCATGGAACTAACCTGGACTGACGCTGTTTTCAGCAGAATTGCCTTGGTGTTATTTTTGTGCAGAAATCAAAGTTCTCCAAACGTCCTGAAAATTTACGGGGAGCAGTTTTGGAAAATATCAAAAATATTTGTGCCAAGTTCCACCTCAGGGGGTGGGCCAGTGGGCCACAAGCCCGTGCTCCGCCACCACGCCCCTGGTGGCAGTCGGCAGGCTTGTGGGGCCCACAGGCACCTGCCGCCCCCAACTCCAGCTCTATAAGTTGTCTTTCGTCCCAAAAAAAATAGAAAGAGAAGTTTTCGTCGCGTTTTCGATACGGAGGCGGCGCCACCACCTGTTCTTCGTGTAGAGGGCAGATCTGAAGTCTATCTTGGGCTCCGGAGAGGGGAAATTGTCGCCATCGTCATCATCAACCTTCTTCCCTCTCCAATTCCATGAAGCTCTTCGTCGTTCGTGAGTAATCTATTCGTAGGCTCGCTAGGCGGTGATGATTAGGATGAGATCTATCATGTAATCGAGTTAGTTTTGATGGGGATTGATCCCTAGTATCCACTATGTTCTGAGATTTGATGTTGCTACTAGTTTGCCATGCTTAATGCTTGTCACTAGGGCCCGAGTGCCATGATTTCAGATCTGAAATTATTATGTTGTCACCAATATATGTGTGTTTTAGATCCGATCTTGCAAGTAGTAGTTACCTACTATGTGTTATGATCCGGCAATCCCGGAGTGACAATAACCGGAACCACTCCCGGTGATGACCATAGTTTGAGGAGTTCATGTGTTCACCAAGTGTTAATGCGTTGGTCCGGTTCTTTAATAAAAGGAGAACCTTAATATCCCGTAGTTTCCTTTTGGACCCCGCTACCACGGGAGGGATGGACAGTAGATGTCATGCAAGTTCTTTTCCCTAAGCATGTATGACGACACACGGAATGCATGCCTACATCACATTGACAAATGAGAGCTAGCCACAAATCTCTCCGTGTTATGGCTGTTGCATGATGAATATCATCCAAACAAATCACCGACCCATTGCCTACGAGTGTGTCCTACTGCTGTTACTTGTCTTGCTCTGCTGCTGCTGCTACTACCGTTGCTACTGCTGTTACTTGTCTTGCTCTGCTGCTACTGTTGTTACTACTGTCACTTGCTATTGTTGCTACTTGCTACTGCTGTCACTACTACTGTTCCTTGCCGCTGCTATTGCTCGTTACACTGTCGTTACTCGCTACTTTGCTGTTACTACTGTGCTTGCAGATACTAATCTTTCAGGTGCGGTTGAATCTGACAAATTAACCTGCTAATACTTGAGAGTATACTCTCACCTCCTGACTGGCTTATCAACAAATTGGGTCGAATACTCTACCCTCGAAAACTGTTGCGAACCCACGCGCTGGTGGGCCATCAGCAACATTCTTCTAGTCTCATTACTGGGGAGTGCTTTCAGCATTCTTCCGGTGTCGTCGCAGGAGAAGGTTTGTTGTCATAAGCATTCGTCTAGCTAACGCCAGAGATTGCACGATCATTACCAACATACATAACTCAATAACACCAAAATGTCACAGAACCTTAAGTGTGCAAACCCTACAAGTTCGAGGGCTATGCAGACATGACCTGTGACACTCTCCGATCAATAAACAATAGCGGGACCTAGATTCCCATATTGGCTCCTACATAATCTAAAAATATCTCTATCGGTCGAACCTCTATGTCAAGGATTCAGTTAATACTGTATGATGTTCCCTTTGTCCATCGGTATGTTACTTGCCCGAGATTCGGTCATCGTATCTCTATACCTAGTTCAATCTCATTACCGGCAAGTCTCTTTACTCGCTCCGTAATACAAGATCCGTAACTAACTCCTTAGTCACATTGCTTGCAAGGCTTGTTGTGATGTTGTATTACCGAGTGGGCTCCGAGATACCTCTCCGTCATAAGGAGTGACAAATCCCAGTCTTGATCCATGCCAACCCAACAAACACCTTCAGAGATACCTATAGAGCACCTTTATAGTCAGCCAGTTACGTTGTGATGTTTGATACACACAAGGCATTCCTCCGGTGTCCGGGAGTTGCACGATCTCATGGTCATAGAAACAGATACTTGACATGCAGAAAACGGTAGCAACAAACTGACACGATCATATGCTACATTTATAGTTTGGGTCTTGTCCATTGACCCATCTCCAACGTATCTATAATTTTTGATGGTTTCATGCTATTATCTTGTCAAACTTTGGATGTTTTGCATGCCTTTTATTTATTTTCTGGGACTAACTTATTAATCCAGTGCCAAGTGCCAGTTCTTGTTTTTTCCATGTCTTTGACCCCTTTCAGAGGAGATTTTGAAACGGATTCCAAACGGAAGAAAATCCCCGAAAAGATTTTTTCTGGAACGGAACAAGATCGGAGAGCTTGGGGGCCAAGCCATAAGAGCCCCAGGGGCCCCACAAGCTCCCACCATGCGGCGAGGGGGGCGCGCCATGTAGGCTTGTGGTCCCCCTGGAGGTCCCCTGACCTAGATCTTGTGCCTATAAATTCCCAAATATTCCCAAAAAATCACGGGAGCATCGTAATCACTTTTCCACCGCTGCAAGCTTTTGTCTCCGCAAGATCCCATCTGGGGCACGTCCTGGTGCCCTGCCGGAGGGGGATTCGGACACGGAAGTCTTCTCCATCAACATCATGACCTCTCCGATGATGCGTGAGTATTTCACCATAGACCTACGGGTCAATAACTAGTAACTAGATGGCTTCTTCTCTCTCTTGGATCTTCAATACAAAGTTCTCCATGATCTTCATGGAGATCTATCCGATGTAATCTTCTTTTGCGGTGTGTTTGCCGAGATCCGACGAATTGTGGATTTATGATCAAATTATCTATGAATCTTATTTGAGTTTCTTCTGATCTGTCTTATGCATGATTTCATATCCTTGTAATTCTCTTCGAGTCGTGGGTTTTGTTTGGCCAACTAGATCTATGATTCTTGCCATGGGAGAAGTGCTTGGTTTTGGGTTCATACCGTGCGGTGACCTCACCCAGTGACAGAAGGGGTAGCGAGGCACGTATCATGTTGTTGCCATCAAGGGTAAAAAGATGGGGTTTTCATCATTGGTTTGATATTATCCCTCTACATCATGTCATCTTGCTTAAAGCGTTACTCTGTTCGTCATGAACTCAATACACTAGATGCATGTTGGATAGCGGTCGATGTGTGGAGTAATAGTAGTAGATGCAGAAAGTATCGGTCTACTTGTCTCGGACGTGATGCCTATATGCTAGATCATTGCCTTAGATATCGTCATGACTTTGCACGGTTCTATCAATTGCTCGACGGTAATTTGTTCACCCATCGTAATACTTGTTATTTTGAGAGAAGCCTCTAGTAACACTATGGCCCCCAAGGTCTACTCCACACCATATTTTCAGCCTTACACTTTTTACTTCGTTGCACTTTCCGCCTTCAGATCTCACTTTGCGAACAATCTTGAAGGGATTGACAACCCCTTTGAAGCGTTGGGTGCAAGCTTGTTTCTGTTTGCGCAGGTACTCTGGACTTGACGAGACCCTCCTTCTAAATCGATACCTTGGTTCTCAAACTGAGGGAAATACTTACTGCTCCTGTGTTGCATCACCCTTTCCTCTTCAAGGGAAAAACCAACACAAGCCCAATCTCCGTCAACGTGTCAATTTCTGGCGCTGTTGTTTGAGAAGTAGCAGAAGGATTTCTGGTGCCGTTGCCGGGGAGGAAGATCAAGTCAAGAACTCATCCAAGTAAGTGTTGGAAATATGCCCTAGAGGCAATAATAAAATGGTTATTATCATATTTCCTTGTTCATGATAATCGTCTATTGTTCATGCTATAATTGTGTTAACAGGAAACAGTAGTACATGTGTGAATAAATAGATCACAATGTGTCCCTAGCAAGCCTCTAGTTGGCTAGCTCGTTAGTCAATAGATGATCATGGTTTCCTGGTCATGGGCATTAGATGTCATTGATAACGGGATCACATCATTGGGAGAATGATGTGATGGACAAGACCCAATCCTAAGCGTAGCACTATATCGTATTGTTCGTATGCTAAAGCTTTTCTAATGTCAAGTGTCTTTTCCTTCGACCGTGAGATTGTGCAACTTCCGGATACCGTAGGAGTGCTTTGGGTGTATCAAAGATCACAACGTAACTGGGTGACTATAAAGGTGCACTACGGGTACCTCTGAAAGTGTCTGTTGGGTTGGTACGAATCGAGATTGGGATTTGTCACTCCGAGTGACGGAGAGGTATCTCTGGGCCCACTCGGTAGAACATCATCATGAGCTCAATGTGACTAAAGGAGTTAGTCACACGATGACGTGCTACAGAACGATTAAAGAGACTTACCGGTAACGAGATTGAACAAGGTATAGGTATACCGACGATCGAATCTCGGGCAAGTTCTATACCGACAGACAAAGGGAATTGTATACGGGATTGATTGAATCCTTGACATCGTGATTCATCCGATGAGATCATCGTGGAGCAAGTGGGAGCCACCATGGGTATCCAGACCCCGCTGATGGGTATTGGCCAGAGAGGTGTCTCGGTCATGTCTACGTGTCTCCCGAACCCGTAGGGTCTACACACTTAAGGTTCGATGACGCTAGGGTTATAGGGAATTGTTATACGAGGTTATCGAAAGTTGTTCGGAGTCCCGGATGAGATCCCGGATGTCACGAGGAGCTCCGGAATGGTCAGGAGGTAAAGATTGATATATAGGACGGATTGTTTCGGACACCGGAAGTGTTTCGAGCGTCACCGGTAACGTACCGGGACCACCGGGACCACCGGAGGTGGCCCCGGGGGCCCACAGGAAGGGGACAACGACCCCGGGAGGCTAGATGGGCCAAGTGTGGGAGGGAACCAGCCCCTAGGTGGGCTGGTGTGCCCCCCACACTCAGCCCAAGGCGCAGGAGGTGGAGAGGGGGGGAAACCCTAGGCGCAGGTGGGCCTAAAGCCCAACTAGGGGTGCGCCACCCCTCCCCCTTGCCGTGGCCGCCGCACCTCCCATCTGGGGGGGCTGCCGCACCACCTAGGGTGGGAACCCTAGGGGTGGCACTCCCCCTCCCCTCCTCCTATATATAGGCTATTTTTTTAGTATTGTATTTTTTTATTCTTTTTGAAAAATAATGCACCGATTTGAATATTTTCAAAAGTAGGCCTGCCTCAGCCCTGGGGTGACCGACAGGAGGCTGTCGGCGTCGGCGTGGCCGACAGGAGGCCAGTCGGCCTAGGCCCGGCTGATTAGTGGCTCTCGGCCACGTGGCGGCCGTCTAGTAGCCAGGCCACGTCGATAGCCCAGTCGGCTCTGCTTGTCGGCCTTGGCGTAGCCGATAAGGCTATCGGCCTGGGGGAGGCCGACTAGTGGCCAACCAGCCGAGGCAGCCCTTCCCCCTCTCTTCCTCCTTCCTCCTTTCACTACGAGGTTGCACTACATTTTGTATTGTATAGCAATGGAGGGAATGTATCTTCTTAATCCGGACGTTGATAGTAAGCATCGTGCTTTGCTATTAACTGAGCAGAAGCTCGTACCACTAGTCACTCGTACTTCTAAGGTGGACTGGAGTATACATCCGCTGTGGGTTGAAAGGTAAAAATGTTTTTATTTTAAACTTTAATCATTGTATTAAATATGCATTGTAAGTAACATAAATTTTATGATTGGTGGATATGCAGACTCAAATGGGCCGGGCTTTTACCGTTCGCACTTCTAGTTGAGGCCACTGAGACGTCGCGGCACCTCAGCATTGACTCTTCTTTGCTCACTTGCTTAGTGGACCGATGGAGGCCTGAGACCCACACTTTCCACTTCAGATGGGGTGAGATGGCTCCTACTCTGGAAGATGTCTCAATGTTGCTCAGACTTCCGTTGGCGGGAAATGCGATAGGACCGTTGGAGGACCCGCCAGATTGGCAACAAACTTTGGTAGCACGTTTCTTCAATATATATGATGGGGCTCCAATACTGGCGTCAGAGGCGCACGGATGTAAGTATGACTGGTTACAACATTTCAGGGTTAGTTCCTACCTCCCATATCTATCAAAGTTAAATGTTTCAAGTTGCAATATTTCCAGGTTATTCACAAGTCCCTTTGTCCTTACATGATTGCAAATCGAGAGATTTCCAGGTTATTCACAAGTCCCTTTGAGTGCTATACTGATTACTCGTAGCCTGGAGGCGTACCTATTGTGGCTTCTCGGGAAGGTGATGTTCACAGAGAACCATGTCACTACTTTGAGTGCGCGTTACATCCCCATTGCACTGGAAATCGCGACTGCTGAGTCAGCTGAACAAATCACACCGAGGAGTTGGGGATCTGCGGTATTAGCTGCTACCTACCGAGGTATGTGCAACGGTTGTCAGCTTTCCACGGCCAAGTCGGCCATTCTTGGTTGCCCGTTGTTTTTACAACTGTGGTCCTGGGAGAGGTTCTCTATTGGACGACCAAACATAGATGTGGACCATAGTTATCATGTGGGCAACATGCTTGATGGTGATGACATCGACTTGCCAACTTTCGGCCTGTGTTGGACGCGTCGCAAGGTATGTCCCCTGGTATAATGTTATCCACCTTCTTAGTTTACACTATTGTTGAAACTAACTTATGTCTTGCACAGAGACGGTATGCTAGTGAACAGACTAGGCGAGCCTACACTGCACTAAATGAGCAGTTTGATACGTACACGGGAGTTATTTGGCAACCGTACACGGAAGCAGCCAGAATTTCTAGATATCCCGATGGTATTTCTATGCTATGCACGAGAGATCAGGGTTACTGGATGACGAAATCGAAGATTATCTACGATGTCTTTGTTGAGGAGATGGCGCAGCAGCGCATTATGAGACAGTTCGGTCTTTGGCAGTTGAATCCTCCGCCCAACACAGAGAACCTGCTGTCAGTAGTAGTCCACACGTATGTTATACTAATTATATATTACATTTTGTTTCTCTATGGCCTATGGTTAAACATCATCATAAATTACAGGATGACAAGGAAGGGAACCAATAGGACACGGGCTTAGTGGCTACAAAGGCTTGAAGAGTACGTTTTAGAATGGGAAACTGCCACTGAACGTAGGTGGCATCAACAAGAAGCATTTGATCTCGCTGAATACAATGCATATTTGGAGGGGTACATGAGAGGAACACGATTACGCATTGTTCAGCACTCCAATACAGATGAGATTCCGGACCCGCATACATCTAATACGTACCCGACGTATGATACTTCTGGCTCCACGCAGTATGCGGTAATATTTATTCTCTTTACGTCATTTAAGTTGTTGTTACTTGCTTCATCATCGATACTTATTATTCTTAATGACAATTTCAGGGTGAGTTGGCATACAGTCTTCATACTGACGTGATGAACTTTGATCGACAATTGTCATCTGCACCTCTTATGGTACCTCGGTCTCAGATTCAACCATGGCTCAAGAGGCTCGAGCAGAGGATAAGAGATATCTATAAAGCTATCACGTGCACGCGCACTTCAGATGTTGTGCATCACCAGCCGCAGCCTACGCCGGTGCTGCGTCACTCCGTGCATCGACATCAGCCACGTCCACGTCTACAAGGAGTGGAACCGACGCCACATCCACCCCCACCTGACCAGCCTGGCAGTTCAGCGTGGCATCAGCCACAGCACCACGCTTCGTCATCGAGCTTCATGTTTCAGCTAACTCCGCAACATCACAATCCTACTCCTGGTTTCATGTTTCATCCACATCCAACAGGTATGGTCCCTCCTGCATATCATGATGTGTCGGCGTCCGGATCCGGGTTAGGGAGTGAACCAGATGAGCCACCATCGCAGCAAAACATGTGGTTGGACATGTTTTCGACTCCTCCACTGTGGCCCACACAGGATACACAGTATGACCAGGGTGGATCCGAGATTCCTCCTCGTAACATTAGGCCCCCCCACAGGTGGGGATGGAGTACACCCCCCCACCCCCAGAGCGCCAACCGAGACGTCGTGAGTGAAGCAAACTCTTTGCCTGCTATGTATCACTTCAGACTTATGTCTATTTTATGTAAGAAACTTATGTGTATTTTATGTATGAGACTTATGTGTATTTTATCTATGAGACTTATGTGTATTTTATCTATGATACATATTCCTATCTATTTCTATGCTCAGTTGGTTCATCGTGGATAACACATATACTACCAATAACTTGAGATTACAAACAAAGTAAGATTCCGGAGATACATAAAATAAGATACATGAAATAAGATACATAAAATAAGATACATTAAGATGCAGAGTTCATACAAGAACTACATAAAGTCGTCGTCATCCTTCGATGATGCAGAGCTCTGGCCCTTCGACGAAGCGGTACTCTTGGCACTCGTTGATGCTGCCCTCTTGTCCTTGCTACTCGGCATGAAGATATCGTCTTCGTCCTCGCTATCGTCAATCCATAAAAAAGGGATGTTTTACTCCACCTCCACCGCGTATGTGCTGGCCTTTCTTCTTCCATCTTTCATTCAACCGCAGAAGTTCCTTCCGAATCTCCTCATATGTCCTTGCATGCCACCCCTTCCTAGCTAATGCATGAGCAACCTCATTCAGTAGCGTGTCACTACTGATGAGTTCGTCCCATGAAACTATTATATTGTCTATCTTGAAATTGCTAGCCAAGCGTAGAAGACACTCCGACATACCACTGTGAAAACTACGATCGAAAGGATAATGAGACATTTTGAGCACACTCCTTACCAACCTTGCTGTGGAGAGGGTTTTATAGGTGCCGAAGAGCGGGAAATAAATTGCGGGAAAGCGAGGCGGGAACAAAATGGCGGGAAAGCAAGGCGGGGACAAAATGGTGGGAAAGCAAGGCGGGAACAAAAATGCTCAGTTGGTTCTTCGTGGATAACACATATACTACCAATAACTTGAGATTACAGACAAACTAAGATAGACCTTGCCGGAATTAAAATACAACTTGCTGAAATTAAGATACAACGTGCTGACACAACTTGCTGAAATTAAGATACAACTTGCTGAAATTAAGATACAACTTGCTGAAATTAAAATAAATCTACTGTCGAGTGTGGATATTTGCCTTTTCCATCACCGGCTTCTTCTGCTGCTTTGGCCGCACGAGCCCTTTCTCTCTTTCTCTCCCTCTCAGCTTCACGGGCCTGTTCCCGCTGTCTGTAAACCTCCTCCAATCGAAGTTTCTCTTCTTGGTTCTTCCTTATGATCTCATCAATAAAAGCCCTCTTCTCCACACAGTAATCTTCCCACTCTTTCTTCTGCTCTGCTTTCTCCTCTGCTTCAGCCTTCGCGTGGCGCTCTTCCAAGTCCAAGCTAGCCCATGCACGACGACCTCTTTTATGAATCTCGGTCACCGCCCAGTCCGGCATTTCCGTGTCAATCCAACGATAGTACATGCAGAGAGGAGGAGGAGACTACAATATATATATATAAATATCAAGTAAACAATAATATCAACAACATATTTACTCTGGATAACTTGAGCATACCGGAGGCCTGAGGTACGCAGAAATAGATTCGGGCGGATTAGATTCATAATTGGCGCACATGAAAAACTTCATGCCCAACCAATCTGAAAAATCCGTCACCTCCTTCACCTTGCAGAGATCACCGCACCAACATCGAACTACTTCCACACCCCAAGGCAAACTCGCACTCTGCATTTTCTTAGGCCTGATGCTCTGATCCGAGCAAGGCAAACTCATATTCACTGGATGATGGAGGAAGGAAGGCAGTGCTAGTGTTCTCAAGTGAGGCTGAATGATGGAGGAAGGCAGTCCAATGCCTCCTTTTATAGACTTAGATGACCAGGAAGATGGCGGGAAAACGAGGAGGGAAATGAGGCGGGAAAGATTTGGCGGGAAATAAGAGGGTAAATAGTTGGCGGGAAAGGTGGCGGGAAACGGAACAGGCAAAATTTGGCGGGAAAGGTGGTGCGAAAAATTAGGCGGGAATGGAGACGTGGAAATATTTGCGGCAACGGAGGAGGGAACAAAATGGCGTGGCCAATTGGGGGAATATGGGCGGGAAATGGAGTAGGCAAAATAGCTAACGTTCAAAATACACATAAGTTTCTTACATAAAATATCATCGCGAGTGAGACGGATAGTTTGGATGCCCTCCTCCTTACACAACATAAAATATGATCGCGAGTGAGACGTTCAAAATACACATAAGTTTCTTACATAAACGTGGAAATGGAATATTTTTTGTGTGCGGGGAGAAATAAGGAGAAGAAATAGAGAAAGGAGATAAGGTAGAATGGGAGAAGGAGGGAGATAAGAAATAGAGAAAGGACAAGGAAGGAATAACAAAGAGAGGGGGGAAGGGGCTGGCTCGTGGCCACTACTCGACCACGGCTAGGCCGAATGCCCTATCGGCTTCCCCAAGGCCGAGTGGCAGTGGTCGGCCACTAATCGGCTTCCACTTGGCCGAGAGCCCCCTATTGGCTTTGGCGAGGCCGACAGCCTCCTATAGGCCGCAGCAACGCCGACAGCCTCCTATAGGCCGCAGCAACGCCGACAGCCTCCAGTCGGCTACAGGGTGGCCGAGGCAGGTATACTTTCGGAATTTTTGAATTTGGTGCATTATTTTTCAAAAATAATAAAAAAATGCAATATTTAAAAATTTTAGCTATATATAGTGGCCACTTTTGGGCTTTTGGAGACACAGTTTTCCCTCTCCCTCGATGCAGCCCTGCTCTTCTTTCTCCTCATCTCTGCCGGTGCTTGGCGAAGCCCTGTCGGGAGACCTCGTCTCTCCATCGACACCACGCCGTCGTGCTGCTAGAGATCTTCCCCAACCACTCCCTCCTCCTTGCTGGATCAAGGTGCGGGAGACGTCACCGGGCTGCACGTGTGTTGAACGCGGAGGTGCCGTAGTTCGGCACTAGATCGGAATCACACTGCGATCTGAATCGCCACGAGTACGACTCCATCAATTGCGTTCTAGTAAATCTTCCGCTTAGCGATCTTCAAAGGTATGAAGATGCACTCACCCCTCTCTCGTTGCTGGTCTATCCATAGGAAGATCTGAATATGCGTAGGAATTTTTTTGAATTTATGCTACGTTACCCAACAGTAAGTGTCGCAAACTCATCTCTTGCATTTACTTTGTTTGCTAGTTGCCTCTCGTTTTCCTCTCCCCCACTTCACCAATTTGCCTTTTTCGTTTGCCTTTTCGTTCGCCTTTTTCGTTTGCCCTTTTTATCTCGCTTGCTTTCTGCTCGTCTGTGTGGGATAGTCTATCCTGATGGCTAGATCCACCACTTTGAATGATACTCCCGAGAACGAAGTTCTCAATTTCAAACAAATTGAGGGAGAAAACTTAAAGGACGCTTGGTATAGGATTTGCAATGCTCAGAGTAGATCTACTCATAAGCAATCCACTACCGTCTTGCTTCGCAGTTTTTATGTGGGTACTTCTCCTTGGAATAGGTATATTCTTGACACCATCGTAGGTGGAAATTTCTTGGGTAGCCATATCGTTGATTCTTACGGAGCTGTGATAAATTTGGTAGGCTCACCCCCACTCATGGTTAATGGAACTACCTTAACTCTGGAACATGTGATGCGTAGGCTGGACGCTATTGAAAATAAAGTTGCAACGATTGAACTCATTGAGAATTTGGATAAAAAGATACACAATCAAATCACTCAGTGCGGGTCCAAGATGGGAATGGTTTTGAAAAATTTAAAGGAGAAGGAACCCACAGTTAGTGAAAAGCTAGGTCATGATTCTGCTAGGATTGGCAAACTAGAGGATGTTATAACCAACTTGGGTTCCGCTTTTGCCGCTCTGCAGAATACTCCTAATTTTTCCTACAATAAAATCACCAAGCTTGTCTTTTTTCCTAAAAGTAGTGGTGAATCATCTAACAAGAAAGATGATACGTGATTCTATCGCTTCTATGCCTAGCTAAGGGCGTTAAACAATAGCGCTTGTTGGGCGGCAACCCAATGAATTTATCTTTTTCTTTATATTTGGTTGCGTCCACACTTTCATAATTCTGTTGTGATTGTGTTTTTTGTGTTTGATCCAAGCAAAGCCTTTATGATCGGTCTTGGTAATGGTTTTTTGATCATGCTGGAAAAACACAGAAAGTTTCTGCTCACGAGATGATGTTTCATTTTTGTTCAAAAAGAGATTTTGAGTTGATTCTTTTTGCTGCTGATTCATATGCTTTTCCCCTAGACCTTCGTAATTGTTTCGATTTTTTGAGGTACCAGAAGTACGAAGTATAGAGATTGCTACAGACTGGTCTGTTTTTGACAGATTCTGTTTTTGTTGAGTTGGTTGCTTGTTTTGATGAAACTATGGTTAGTATCGAGGGGTACTAGCCGTGAAAAAGTGAGAATAAAGTAGGCCATCATCAATATAGATGGAATTCAAGTTTGCTACAGTACCAAAAGAAGTGGTAGTTTGTTTTCTTGTACTAATGTTATTACAAGTTTCTGTTTAAGTTTTGTGTTATGAAGTTTTCAAGTTTTGGGTGACGTTCTCATGGACAAAGAGACAAGGAATGGAAAGGGCTCAAGCTTGGGGATTCCCGAGGCACCCCAAGACAAATTCAAGGACACAAAAAATCCTAAGCTTGGGGATGCCCCGGGAAGGCATCCCCTCTTTCATCTTCAATCCATCGGTAACATTACTTGGGGCTATATTTTTATTCACCACATGACATGTGTTTTTCTTGGAGTGTCTTGTATCGTAGGAGTCTTTTATTTTTGTTGTGTCACAATCATCCTTGCTACACACCTTTTTGAGATAGAGAGACATGCACTCATCGTGATTTTGCTAGAATGCTGATAGTGCTTCACTTATATCTTTTGGAGCCAGATACTTTTGCTCTAGTGCTTCACTTATATCTTTTGAGCTAGATACTTTTGCTCTTGTGCTTCACTTATATCTTTAGAGCACGACGATGCGTGATTTGGTAGTTGGCTTATGCTATGAAAGTAGCCCCATGTGCTAGGTACCCAAAGAGGATGCAAAAACCTCCATCCTCATGTGCATTGAGCAGAAAGAGAAGTTTTGATTCCTCTCAATTAGTTTTGAGACTTGGATTCGGTAATATTAAAAGCTATGTTAGTAGGGTGTTGTGAATCTAGAAATACTTGTGTTGAAGTTAGTGATTCCTGTAGCATGCACGTATGGTGAACCGCTATGTTAGGAAGTAGGAGCATAATTGATCTATTGATTGTCATCCTTTGTGTTGAGGTCAGGATCACGCGATGGTTTACACCTACCAACCCTTCCCCTCGGAGTATGCGTTTAGCACTTTGTTTCGATTACCAATAAAAACTTTTGCAACAAGTATGTGAGTTCTTTATGACTAATGTTGAGTCCATGGTATAGATGCACTTTCACCTTCCACCATTGCTAGCCTCTCTAGCGCAGCGCAATTCTCGCCGATGCACAAACCCACCAAATTCCTTCCTCAAAACAGCCACCATACCTACCTACTATGGCATTTTCGTAGCCATTCCGAGATATATTGCCATGCAAATACCACTGTTCCGTCTAAGGACTTGTGTCGTCACTTTCATATTGTCGTTGCATGATCATACTAGATCGTTGCACATCCCGGTACACTACCGGAGGCATTTCATACTAGATCATTGTGATCTTTGAGCTTTGAGTAACTAAAAAGTGTGATGATCATCATTATTAGAGCATTGTCCCGTGTGAGGAAATAAAAACAGGAGGCCAAAGAGCCCAAAAACAAAACAAAAAAAGAAAAGAAAAAAGAGGCCTAAGTGCCCAAATAAAAAAAATTGAGAGAAAAGAGAGAAGGGACAATGCTACTATCTTTTTCCACACTTGTGCTTCATACTAGCACCATGTTCTTCATGATTGAGAGCTTCTTGCTTTATCACTACCATATTCTAGTGGGAATCTTTTATATGACTTGGCTTGTATATTCCAATGATGGGCTTCCTCAAAATTGCCCTAGGTCTTCGTGAGCAAGCAAGTTCGATGCACACCCACTAGTTTTCCTTTTGAGCTTTCACATACTTATAGCTCTAGTGCATCTCTTGTATGGCAATCCCTGCTCATTCACATTGATATCTATTAATGGGCATCTCCATAGCCTATTGATATGCCGGGTTAGTGTGACCATCTCCTCCTTTTTGTCTCACAACCACCACCACACTCTATTCCACCTATAGTGCTATATCCATGGCTCGCGCTCATGTATTGCTTGATAGTTATAAAAAGTTTGAGAAAGTAAGAGTACGAAAACAATTACTTGGCCAATTCCGGGGTTGTGCATGATTTACATTAGTTGTGTGAGGATGATGGAACATAGCCACACTATATGATTTTGTAGGGATAACTTTCTTTGGCCTTGTTATTTTGAAAGTTCATGATTACTTTGCTAGTTTGCTTGAAGTATTATTGTTTTCATGTCAATAGAAAACTATTGTTTTGAATCGTACAGATCTGAATATTCATGCCACATGAAAGAAGTTGCAAAGGAAAACTATGCTAGGTAGCATTCCACATCAAAAATTCATTCTTTATCATTTCCCTACCCGAGGACGAGCAGGAGTTAAGCTTGGGGATGCTTGATACGTCTCCAACGTATCTATAATTTTTGATGGTTTCATGCTATTATCTTGTCAAACTTTGGATGTTTTGCATGCCTTTTATTTATTTTCTCGGACTAACTTATTAATCCAGTGCCAAGTGTCAGTTCCTGTTTTTTCCATGTTTTTGACCCCTTTCAGAGCAGATTTTGAAACGGAGTCCAAACGGAAGAAAATCCATGAAAAATATTTTTTCTGGAACGAAAGAAGATCGGAGAGCTTGAGGGCCAAGCCAGAAGAGCCCCATGGGCCCCACAAGCCCCCACCCCGCGGCCAGGGGGCGCGCCCTGCAGGCTTGTGGGACCCCTGGAGGTCCCCTGACCTAGATCTTGCGCCTATAAATTCCCAAATATTCCCAAAAAAATCAAGGGAGCATCGTAATCACTTTTCCGCCGCCGCAAGCTTCTGTCTCCGCAAGATCCCATCTGGGGCATGTCCTGTTGCCCTGCCGGAGGGGGGATTCGGACACGGAAGGCTTCTCCATCAACACCATGACCTCTCCGATGATGCGTGAATAGTTCACCATAGACCTACGGGTCCATAGCTAGTAACCAGATGGCTTCTTCTCTCTCTTGGATCTTCAATACAAAGTTCTCCATGATCTTCATGGAGATCTATCCGATGTAATCTTCTTTTGCGGTGTGTTTGCCGAGATCCGATGAATTGTGGATTTATGATCAGATTATCTATGAATCTTATTTGAGTTTCTTCTGATCTCTCTTATGCATGATTTCATATCCTTGTAATTCTCTTCGAGTTGTGGGTTTTGTTTGGCCAACTAGATCTATGATTCTTGCCATGGGAGAAGTGCTTGGTTTTGGTTTCATACCGTGCGGTGACCTCACCCTGTGACAGAAGGGGTAGCGAGGCACGTATCGTGTTGTTGCCATCAAGGGTAAAAAGATGGGGTTTTAATCATTGGTTTGAGATTATCCCTCTACATCATGTCATCTTGCTTAAAGCGTTACTCTGTTCGTCATGAACTCAATACACTAGATGTATGCTGGATAGCGGTCGATGTGTGGAGTAATAGTAGTAGATGCAGAAAGTACTGGTCTACTTGTCTCGGACGTGATGCATATATGCTAGATCATTGCCTTAGATATCGTCATGACTTTGCGCGGTTCTATCAATTGCTCGACAGTAATTTGTTCACCCACCGTAATACTTGCTATTTTGAGAGAAGCCTCTAGTGAAGACTATGGCCCCCAGGGTCTACTCCGCACCATATTTTCAGCCTTACAATTTTTACTTCGTTGCACTTTCCGCCTTCAGATCTCACTTTGCAAACAATCTTGAAGGGATTGACAACCCCTTTGAAGCGTTGGGTGCAAGCTTGTTTGTGTTTGCGTAGGTACTCTGGACTTGACGAGGCCCTCCTTCTGGATCGATACCTTGGTTCTCAAACTCAGGTAAATACTTACTGCTCCTGTGCTGCATCACCCTTTCCTCTTCAAGGCAAAAACCAACGCAAGCCCAATCTCCGTCAACGTGTCAATTTCTGGCGTTGTTGTTTGAGAAGTAGCATCCATCATATCATTCTCCTAATGATGTGATCCCATTATAAAATGGCATCTCATGTCTATCATCAGGAAACCTTGACCATCTTTGATCAACGAGCTAATCCTTAGAGGCTCACTAGTGACACTGTGTTGTCTATGTACCCACACATGTATTTGAGTTCCCAATCAATACAATTCTAGCCTGGATAATAAACGATTATCATGAACAAGGAAATATAATAATAACTAATTTATTATTGCCTCTAGGGCATATTTCTAACAACCATCACATGACACATGTTAGAACCCTGCATCTTTTGGAACTGCGTGCAATATTTGAGACATGTATTGCTCTGCTAAGGTTTTAGTGTCGGAAATTGCAGATCTGCAAAGAAGCGCATGAAATCATGCCTCTAAATTGTATGGAAAATCCTTTGTGATGTCCTTGTGATATGTGTGGAGGGTTTCATGGACTTTTTCACAGAGTAGCTCTTGGTATGTGGGGCCTTTACCGAGCGTCCCTCTTGGTAAAAGGTGAACCCTAGATCTAGGGTTTGACCTTTATCGAGCGGAACCATCGGTAAATGGTGAACCCTAGATCCAGGCTTAAGTTCTGTGGGACACTTCAGTTTCTTCCCCATCAGGATTTTGTCATTTGTCTCTCCACCCGCCACCGACTGGCCTCCTCACTTACGCCCCCATACCCGTTGGCGCCATCCTCTACCCGCCAGCCCCACTTCACGTCGGCGCCCTCCCCACCGGCTCCCCACACCCTCCATGCGGTGCATCCACCCCCTCCTCCCCATCTCACCCCCTCACCGATTCCCCCTCCTCATCGGCACCCTCCCTACTCGTCGGTGCACCCGGTTCTTATTTGGTGAGCTTGGATGAATGCTAGATTCTAGATGTTAGATGAATGCTAGATGTTAGATGTTTGCTAGATGTTAGATGAATGCTAGATAAATCTATGGTAGATGTTTTCTTGGATGAACGCTATGGATGAATGTGTAATTTTTTGTAGTTGTTTTTATGTACTATATTTTGTAGTAGTTTGTAACTAGTCAATTTTGTATTACTTTTTACATATTGATTTTGGTAGTAGTTTGTATGTATTCGTCTTTAATTATCTTGACAGATAAGAGACTTTTCACAGGAATGCTACCGGTTGTTGTTGTCGGGGGTCATGCTTTCTTTGTTCCTGTTGTGTGATCTTTGTAAAGCAGGAGGAGCAGAGGAAGAGCGACCATCACCGATAGTCGATACTATTTATTCTTGGAGGAAGAAAATCAACTTTTCTGGATGGCGGTCAATTTGGGTGAGTTCATCCTCTGATATACATTTGTCACGCTGTACTCTCCCAACTTGACCATCACTGGAAGTCAAAATACCCGTAAGAGTGTCCACCATATATACCACCATGAGAGAGGTGTCCATCATATATATGTGAGAGAGTGTCGATGAGAGTTGTTCTTGGAGGAAGAAAATCAACTTTTATCGGGCCAATCTGTGCAAGCTCATCATGTGGTATACATTTGTCACGCATGATGGACTCGCCCAGCTTGACCATCACCGAAAGTCTAAATATCCCTCATAGAGTGCCCATCAAAAATTGCCTTTTTCTTACAAGTAGTCTTTGATGTTTTATTCTTATGTTATTTTTAATTGTGTGATGCAAGGTGTTAACATCGACACACGATTTCGTAGCTATGGCCTCCTCCGATGACACTACTTCCATTAGGGTTGACTCCACGGTCAAGGAGAAGCACAACAAGGACTGCAAGGTCCCACCACAACTACTGCAGGATGGTCCAAACGTGACACAACGATCACAGACCCTTCAATGAAACTGTGTGTGATGCATTAATCACAAACGGTGCTGTAAAAATCCCGTCAAAAAAGATGCAAATTTTTTGCGATGGTGGAGAAATCAAACACGGTTAAGATTAGAGTTGCATGTGCGATCGTGGTAGACGGTTCACTCCAATGAACTGTTTGCAATGAGGCGGAACAACCAAAACGGGCAACCATATGAAGGTGTGTGCATTATACGACATGCAATTCACTCGTATGAACTGTTCGTGATTACGCAACACAACAGAAATGGCAAGCCAGATCGAGGTGTGTGCGATATACGACATATGGTTCACTCAGACGAACTGTTTTCGGTTAGGAAACACAACATAAACTGTTCAGTTTAACAAGATGGGTGTGATATGCAGCAGACAGTTCACATAGATGAACTCTTTGCGATGAGCCAAAAGAACACAAATGATTTGCGATGAGGAAATATAACACAGACGGTTACTACCATTAATTCTTGTGCGATTCTGTGTGTAGAAAAAACTTTGCAAAATGCAAACTAGTTAAGCATCCAAATAACAACATGACTGCATAACCTAATTAAGCATCCAAATACACAAATGACTACACACATAACATTGGCGCACACCTCAATACACTATTACATGTATAATAAACTTAGCCTACTAAAAGTATAAATATTTTGGCACAAAGTGAGGATGGGAAACGATCAACACATCATCTACTTCCCATGACGCTTGCCGCCACCGCTCTGGCTCTGGCTCGATCCCTTGATGTATTCAGGTAGGAGGCAGTTCCTCATGTCAATGATCCATGTGAACATCTTGTAGCATGTGTACGCTTCCTTGGTCGCGGTCTGGAGGTGATGTTCATCCAATCTCTTCACCCAGGCCATGTGCGAGACAAGCTTGTTCTTGTCGCACTCAGCCTTGATGCCTCCGTAGTAGAGGTCGATGATGGCCTCGGCCAGGTCAACATGGGAGTCCATGTCCCTCTTGCTGCCCCAGATCTTGTAGTGGCCACGGATGTCGACAAGCTTCTAGTAGACCAAGCCCGCAGTCTTGAGCACCATCCAATCATTGGTGGTATCCACCATAGCGAAACTGTAATCGGGGCTATTGACAAACCTAGTGAAATGCTCGCAAGGCACTGTGGCCAGGCAGTAGTGATACAGGAGGACATGATGGTGCACACACAACTAGGCGACGACAACCTTCTGATCATGCCTGACACGACCACCAGTGTAAGTTAGTTCGAAGCTGACCACATTGTACTTGTCATCCTCAGCAAGCAACCGCTCCATAGTGTTGATGGAGTCCTCCACCATGACCGGGTCGTTGGTGTACACCATCATGAGGCCCTTCTTCTGCATGTGGGTCTCCAGAAGATGCACGCCGAACTCCATTGCAGTGCCACTTGATATCCTCTCTGTATGCGTCGTCGAGGGTGTGCTTATTGTGTTGTGTCACATGATTGAAAGCGTGAAGATACTATGGTTAATGTCCACGGGTATAAATGGGGGTCGGACATCCTCGAAAACCGGCACGGGCCGATGCCCATGGCTCAATCGCATGCATATGGATCCCCGAACGTGATCGTGGGCAGGCCCCAACCGTTGGTAGAGTGTCATACGGTTCACTCGGAGGAACTGCTTTTTATTAGGGAACACAACAGAAATGTTTCAATTTAACAAGATGGGTTGTGAGCCTTTCCCAACCACTAGCACAGCACGCACGGAGAGGCGTGACTCGAGCGTGCCTTGGCGCCTAAACGGCGAGCAGAGCATGCGGAGGGACGCAAGAAGAACACGTCGCGTCCGCCTAAACGGTGAGCAAGCACATGCATAATTATTTCATATAGTAGTTGAACATAGCCATATGAAAGTGTATTTCGGGCTTCAAGCCCAGAACCATCAATAAATTTTGAGCTTGTTTCTCATCACATTCCAGATTACCATGCAATAAGTAATTGCAAATCTATTCACACCGATCAAACCTAAATGTGTTCGCACTTAGCACCGGGCTATAAAAACTACCCACTCGAAAATTACTTCTCATTTCCTCTCCTCATCACACACAAAACATGTCTTTCCTGTCAAGTCGTTCCGCTATGACCGGTAGGAGGAGTTTTGGGTCGACATATAACTAGGGAGCAAAGACCAAAGCCGTGGAAGCACTAGAGAGGCCTCGCCGCTGTGCGGCAGACACAGCAAATATGTCCTGGTGATAACCCACAAGTATAGGGGATCGCAACAGTTTTCGAGGGTAGTGTATTCAACCCAAATTTGTTGATTCGACACAAGGGGAAGCAAAAGAATATTCTCGAGTATTAGCAGTTGAGTTGTCAATTCAACCACACCTGAAAGACTTAGTATCTGCAGCAAAGTTTCAGTATCATGGTAGCGTGATAGCAATGGTAGCAACAGTAACAGTAGCAACAGTGACAACAGTAGCGGTAAAGTAACGTAGCAAGGAACAGTAGGAAAAACTCGTAGGCATTGGATCGGTGATGGATAATTATATCGGATGACATTCATCATGTATCAGTTATAACATGGGGAGATATGTAACTAGCTCCAGTTCGTCAATGTAATGTAGGCATGTATTCCGTATATAGTCATACGTGCTTATGGAAAAGAACTTGCATGACATCTATTGTCCATCCCTCCCGTGGCAGTGGGGTCCTAATGGAAACTAAGGGATATTAAGGGTTTCCTTTTAATAGAGAACTGAAACAAAGCATTAGCACATAGTGAATACATGAACTCCTCATACTATGGTCATCCCCGGGAGTGGTTCCGGCTATTGTCACTCCGGGGTTGCCGGGTCATAACACATAGTAGGTGACTACAAGTTGCAAGATAGGATCAAGAACACACATATATTGATGAAAACATAATAGGTTCAGATCTGAAATCATGGCACTCGGGCCTAGTGACAAGCATTAAGCATAGCAAAGTAGTAGCAACATCAATCTGAGAACATAGTGGACACTAGGGATCAATCCCCATCAAAACTAACTCGATTACATGATAGATCTCATCCAACGCATCACCGTCCAGCAAGCCTACGATGAGATTACTCACGAACGGTGAAGAGCATCATGGAATTGGCGATGAAGGATGGTTGGTGATGACGAAGGTGTCGATTCCCCCTCTCCGGAGCCCAGAACGGACTCCAGATCTGCCCTCCACATGAAGAACAGGTGGTGGCGGCGGCTCTGTATCGTAAAACGCGATGAACTCTTCTCTCTGATTTTTTCCGGGCGAGAGAGAATATATAGAGCTGGAATTGGAGGCGGCGGAGCCACGAGGGGCTCACAAGCCTACCAGGCGCGACCAAGGGGGCGCGCCTCCTGGGCTTGTGGGCTCCTGGCTCCACGTCTCTAGGTGATTCTTGCACCAGTATTTTTATATATTCCACAAAAAATCCTCGTAAATTTCCAGGTCATTCCGAGCACTTTTATTTCTGGGAAAAAAACACCATGGCAATTCTGCTGAAAACAACGTCAGTCCGGGTTAGTTCCATTCAAACCATGCAAATTAGAGTCCAAAACAAGGGTAAAAAGTGTTTGGAAAAGTAGATACGATGGAGACGTATCACCTGGCATCCCGCGGAGCCCTCAAACGAGCTCTCACCGGCAGGCAAGGGCTCTCGCAAGTGCACTCTCTGCATCGATGAACGCGAAGAAATGGCGGTGCTGAAGTCCTTGGCCATCAACGATGCTACTCTCACTAGCCTAATTATGCAGGAGGAGGTGCTCGACAGATTGGTGAAGCTGCTTAAGATTAGGGATGCCTCGGCTGAGAAGGCGAGTGGCCTTGTCATGCAATTCATGGGTGACAATGCAAAGATCCTCAAGGAGCTCACCAAGAAGGAGGAGGAGGCCGCCGACTGAAAGAAGTTGCATGAGCAGAGAAGTGCCTCAGGAATGACACTAAAAGTAGTCGTTGAGGAACTTGTGGGTGACTTGAGGTAGCTCCGCATCGAGCGCAAGCAGGAGGTGGAGGAATATGTGGCTGCTATCAAGAAAAGTCGTGATGATCTGAAGAGGGAGCTGGAAGAACTCGTCGCGGGGGGATCCATAGAGGAGTAGAGACAGTAACGACCCAGATAGTTGTGTATGATTTCCTTCTTATTTGGGCCCTGTGTCTTTCGTGCCTTGCCTCGTGTGGCATTTAACATCATCCCGAATATGTAAGACAATTATTATTCGCGCCATCATAAATTTGTCCTCGTCTTATCCATTGTCATTTTATTATCTCGTCGTATTATCCGTTGCCGCATGTGGCATTTTAAATTATCCGGGATACGAGTTGGAAACAAGCTAAAATCACGTTCTCAGCGAGGCATGAACAAATCAAATGCTTAACATTGAGCGGGGTCATGGGATCACAAGCAAACAACCTCCGTCCAGGTTCTTTAATTAACCCCATGTTAAATAGCAGCTCGGACTACTCGCACGTGTCCCGTCGAGATTGCACGGCAGACTGCTCCCGCTCATCCCGTCAAATCAAACAATTGCATGCACGCCACCGACTATGGTTAATTTTTTGCACAAAATACAAAGAGGAACAATGAACCAGGATTGAGGTAATACTCTCCAAATAAAATAGGGACGCTTGGACGCACTTAAATCGGTATAGGAAAATACACGGTTCACATTATACAACCGTTTGCGATAGTAACGTGTCAGCTACTTGTTCCAAATAACTGTGTTGGGTATTAATGTGCGTGCCTTGTCTCAAATTGGATGATCTTTTTACCATAACATATTTGTGCCTTGTCATGAAACCATGCCAAGTTTCATGATTTTTGGGTGCATTTTTGATTTATTGGGATATATAAACCAAGATTCTCAATGTTTCAGGATGACGAGACCTATGTAATTCATTCCATTTTCTTCAATGAGACCTAAACATGCATCCAAGGACACATGCACTATTTTCTAGCCATTTTGGCGGACTGGAGCATGTCTTTGTAATTCAGATTTGAATTATGGACATTAAATTCCTAGTAAACTCAATTAACGTATAAAAAGGCCAAACGTATCCAGAATATTTTCAAATTTCAGCACGAATATCATGTTGTTCGATGTTGCCTATAGAAAAAAATACAAGGCAAGAAGAGGCAGCAATTATCGTTTCTCACACTAGGGGGGCACGTTTCCCTATCGGAACCACGAGGGTTCTTGCTATAAGCTCGAGTTTGTAAGAGGTTTGTAATAAAGATTGACCCAAATTGGACAATTCTTTTACCACGACATATATGTGCCATGTTGTCACACCATACCAAGTTTCATGATTTTTTGGTAAGTCTTGGATTAACAGGGACATAAAAACCGAGATTCCTAGTGTTTGAGGCCGAGCCAGGACACTGATACGGCTGTAATCCATTATCGTTCCTTGCATGGGGCTAAAACATGCACCCAAGGACACAAGTACTTTTTTTCTAGCCATTTTAATGCACTCGAGCATGTATTTGTAGTTCAGATTTGAATTATGGACATTGAATACCTAGAAAACACAATTAACATATAAAAAGTCCAAACGAACCCTGAATAATTTCAAATTTTAGCACAAATATCATGTTGTTCCATGTTGCCTGTAGGAAAAACACAAGGGGCATGTTTCCCTATCGGTCCCACGAGGGTTCTTACGATAAGCTGCGGTTTGTAATAAAATTGGCCCCAATTGGACAATTCTTTTACCACGACATATATGTGCCATGTTGTGACACCGTACCAAGTTCCATGATTTTCTAGTGAGTTTTGGATTTACATGGACATAAAAACCGAGATTCCCATTGTTTGAGGCTGAGTGGGGACACTAATACGATTGTAATCCATTCTCATTCCTTGCTTGAGACTTAAACATGCACCCAAGGACACATGCACAATTTTTCTAGATACTTTGATGCACTCGAGCATGTATTTGTAGTTCAGATTTTAATTATGGACATTAAATGCCTAGAAAACTCAATTAATGTATTAAAAAGGCCAAACAAACCCTGAATCTCATGTTATTCCATGTTGCATGTAGAAAAAAATACAAGGTGAGAAGAGGCAGCAATTATCGTTTCGCCCAGAAGGGGGCACTTTTCCCTATCCGACCCACGAGGGTTCTTGCGATTAACTCCGGATTGTAATAAATATTGGCCCAAATTGGACAATTCTTTTACCATGACATATATGTGCCATGTTGCGACACCATACCAAGTTTATGATTTTCTGGTAAGTTTTTGATTTACAGGGACATAAAAACCAATATTCCGAGTGTTTGAGGCCGAGCCAGGTAATTGAGACGGTTGTAATCTATTCCCATTCCTTAAAAGGGAATTAAACCTGCACCCAAGAACACATGTACTATTTTTCTAGCCATTTTAATGCACTCAAGCATGTGTTTGTAGTTTTTATTTGAATTATGGACATTAAATGCCTATAAAACTCAACTAATGTATAAAAAAGGCCAAACGAACCCTGAATAATTTCAAATTTTAGCACAAATCTCAAGGTTTTCCATGTTGCGTGTAAAAAAATACAAGGTGAGAAGAGGCAGCAATTAACATTTCGCCCACAAGAGGGGGCACGTTTCCCTATCGAAACCACGATTGTTCTTGTGATAGGCTCCGGTTTGTAAGAGGTTTGTAATAATGATTGGCCCAAATTGGACAATTCTTTTTCCATGACATATACGTGCCATGTTGTGACACCATACCAACTTTCATGATTTTTTGGTGAGTTTTGGATTTACGGGGACATAAAAACTAAGATTCCCGCTGTTTGAGGCGTAGCCAGGATACTGATACAGTTGTAATCCATTCCCATTCCTTGCATGGGACTTAAACATGCACCCAAGGACACATGTATGATTTTTCTAGACATTTTTATTTACTGGACCATGTATTTGTAGTTCAGATTTAAATTATTGACACTAGTCATCAACCCATGCCACTGCACGGGCTAGGGATTTTTATGTAGTTTTGCATTATGCTATTATCCTAATATAATGTGGAAACAAAAAAATTAAGTAGGAGTGTCATATATTTGAAAGAATCACTAACAATATCACATGAGTATATGCTCCAAATGGAAAATACGTTGGTATTTATATCAACCTCAATCAAATTTTTGTAGCAAAGTTGAAATATAAACAATAAATATCTATAGTTTTGAAACTGGGATTGAATTTTTATCCAACCATTGTTTTATATGAAAAA
This sequence comes from Hordeum vulgare subsp. vulgare, assembly GCF_904849725.1. Classification (NCBI taxonomy): domain Eukaryota; kingdom Viridiplantae; phylum Streptophyta; class Magnoliopsida; order Poales; family Poaceae; genus Hordeum; species Hordeum vulgare. Next base: position 552,285,336 of record NC_058524.1, on the reverse strand, counting down.
CTTAAGTCTCCATTGTTTATTTATTTAGTTTTGCATTTCAATTCATGAATTAAGGATATAACACATCATTTTAACTTTGCAAGAAGGGTCCCTTCCCTAACAAAAGAACAATATAAAATCTAAATAATCTTGGATAAGAGGAAGAAACAAAAATGAAGTGTGTACCTAAAATGTTTTGGTAATTTTGCTTTAATTTTTGTCTCTTACACATTTTGTTCACACCAGAACAATATGTATTACGTAAGTACCAAAAAATTGATGTGTAATGACTGTTTCATGTAGGAGAATATAAACCAATGATTGACAACTAACATAGCACATAAATGAATGCTACATTTACAATGTTGATCTAGTGTAAGATTTAGGCTTGCCGATGCAATTGTGAAAGGCTAAATTCCATGAAAAAAATTGTTTAGACAATCTTGGAACTAATAACTTAGCCTGGAAAAAGGACGACTTCTTCTTTCAAACACTGAGATGCTATTACTCAGTTTTATACATGTCGGGACCCCGATCCTAAGCAATAGGAATCCAGCCTGTAACACATTGCATCCCTTTGCGGTCTCACGCACGGTTAACCCCACGCCTGCCCCCTTACCTTAGCCGGGACCATTTGCGCCTTTTGACTCACGTATGCACTAGTGTCGTTAGCATTCCAATGTCAAAGAACCCGGGTCGACATAACTAGTCATAAACTCAAGTGGCTCAAGTGTACAGAGACAGGCATACATAACCCAACAAAGCAGGTGTCGGTTATCAGCGAGTGTAGACGAGTCGTAGCAAGCTACAAGTACTCCATTACACCGCGTGACATTTCCCCGAAGGGTCAGACACAACAACTAAGAAAGATACATGTTGGTCAACCAATGTGTTCGGAGCAGTAGCGAACTACCAAGGGTCGATGGAAACACAAAGGGGCATTTCTTTGTATAGAGAACTACTAAGGGCATACGACTAGGTGTCGAATACCATACATATCACAGTGCATCACACATACGCATGACATACTCGATATGCATAGATACAACAATGGCATCACAACATAACCATACAACAACATGACATTTATTTAGAAGACTCACAAGAGTCTTGCATAATATGTTCATACAGGCAGGGGTTTGCTACCTCTTGAGCTTGTGTTGGTTTTTCCCTTGAAGAGGAAAGGGTGATGCAGCACAGTAGCAGTAAGTATTTCTCTCAGTTTGAGAACCAAGGTATCAATCCAGTAGGAGTATCAAGACAAGTCTCCAAAGTACCTGTGGAAAAACAAGCAAACTTGCACCCAACGCTATAAAGGGGTTGTCAATCCCTTCACGATTAATTGCAAGGTGAGATCTGAAGGTGGAAAGTGCAACAAAGTAAAAGTGTAGAGCTAAAAAATGATGTGAAGTAGACCCGGGGCCATAGTGTTCACTAGAGGCTTCTCTCATGATAGCAAGTATTACGGTGGGTGAACGAATTACTGTCGAGCAATTGATAGAACCGCGCAAAGTCATGATGATATCTAAGGTAATGATCATACATATAGGCATCACGTCTGAGACAAGTAGACCAATACTTTCTGCATCTACTACTATTACTCCACACATCGACCGCTATCCAGCATGCATCTAGTGTATTGAGTTCATAACGAACAGAGTAACGCCTTAAGCATGATGACATGATGTAGTGGGATAAATTCATGCAATAGATATAAACCCCATCATTTTACCCTTGATGGCAACAACACGATGCGTGCCTCGCTACCCCTTCTGTCACTCGGTGAGTACACCGCACGGTATGAACCCAAAACCAAGCACTTCTCCCATTGCAAGAATTATAGATCAAGTTGGCCAAACAAAACCCACAACTCGAAGAGAATTACAAGGATACGAAATCATGCATATAAGAGATCAGAGGAGACTCAAATAATAATCATAGATAATCTGATCATAAATCCACAATTCATCGGATCTCGACAAACACACCGCAAAAGAAGATTACATCGGATAGATCTCCATGAAGATCATGGAGAACTTTGTATTTAAGATCCAAGAGAGATAAGAAGCCATCTAGCTACTAGCTATGGACCCGAAGGTATGTGGTCAACTACTCATGCATCATCAGAGAGGCAATGATGTTGATGAAAAAGCCCTCCGTGTCCGAATCCCCCCTCCGACAGGGCACCAGAATGTGCCCCAGATGGGATCTTGCGGCGGCGGAAAAGTATTTTCGTGGCTCTCTCAGGAAGTTTTAGATTTTCCGATAATTTATAGGCGGAAGAAGTAGGGCAAAGGAGCCACGGGGGGCCCACAAGCCTGCTAGGCACGGCCCCCCATGCCGCGCCTAGGGGGCTTCTGAGCCCCCCCCCGGGGTCCTTTGCCTTGGTTCTCAAGTTCCCTGCGTATCTTCTGTTATGGAAAAAGACATTCCGCGGGTTTTATTCCGTTTGGACTCCGTTTAACTCCTCTGAACAAGGTCAAAAACATGGAAAAAACAGAGACTAGCACTTGGCACTGAGTTAATAGGTTAGTCCCAAAAAAGATACAAAATAGCATAATCATGCATACAAAACATCCAAAGTTGACAAGATAATAACATGGAACCATAAAAAATTATAGATACGTTGGAGACGTATCAAGCATCCCCAAGCTTAACTCGTGCTCGTCCTCGAGTAGGGAAGTGATAAAGACTGAATTTTTGATGTAGAATGCTACCTAACATATTTGTCCTTTGTAAATTCTTTCTTGTGACATGAATGTTCAGATCCGTAAGATTCAAAATAGTAGTTTACTATTGACATGAAAACAATAATACTTCAAGCAAACTAGCAAGGCAATCATGAACTTTTAAAATAACAAGGCCAAAGAAAGTTATCCCTAGCAAAATCATATAGTCTGGTGATGCTTCATCATCCCCACACAACGAATTTAAATCATGCACAACCCCGGTATTGGCCAAGTAATTGTTTTCGCACTCTTACTTCTCAAACTTTTTCAACTCTCATGCAATACATGAGTGTGAGCCATGGATATAGCACTATAGGTGGAATAGAGTGTGGTGGAGGTTGTGAGGAAAAAAGGAGGAGATGGTCACATCGACTCGGCGTATCAACGGGCTATGGAGATGACCATCAATAGATATCAATGTGAATGAGTAGGGATTACCATGCAATGGATGCACTTAGAGCTAAGTGTGTGAAAACTCAAAAGGAGAAATAGTGGGTGTGCACCCAACTTGTTTTCTCATGAAGACCTAGGGCAATTTTTTAGGAAGCCCATCATTGGAATATACAAGCCAAGTTATATAATGAAGATTCCCACTAGTACATGGTAGTGTCAAAACAAGAGACTCTCTATCATGAAGATCATGGTGCTATTTTGAAGCACAGGTGTGGAAAAAGATAGTAGCATTGTCCCTTCTCTCTTTTTTCTCTCTCTCTTTTGGTGGTCATCTTTGGCCTTTTTTTTATTTCCTCACATGGGACAATGCTCTAATAATGATGATCATCACACTTTTATTTACTCACAGCTCAATGATTAGAACAATGATGACTCTATAGGAAATGCCTCCGGCAGTGTACCGGGATGTGCAACGATCTAGCTTGGCGTATGCCATTGAAACATCTCGCTAGCTATCTTACGATAATGCAATGGCAATATGAAAGTGACGGCAAAAGTCATGAGACGGAACGGTGGGAGTTGCATGGCAATATATCTCGGAATGGCTATGAAAATGCCATGATAGGTAGGTATGGTGGCTGTTTTAAGGAAGGTATATGGTGGGTTTGTGCACCGGCGAAAGTTGCGCGGCACTAGAGAGGCTAGCAATGGTGGAAGGTGAAAGTGCATCTATACCATGGACTCACATTAGTCATGAAGAACTCATATACTTATTGCGAAAGTTTTATTAGTAATCGAAACAAAATGCTAAACGCATACTCCTAGGGGAAGGGTTGGTAGGTGTTAACCATCGTGCGATCCCGACCGCCACACAAAGGATGACAATCAATAAATCAATTATGCTTCGACTTCCTAACATAGCGGTTCACCATACGTGCGTGCTACGGGAATCACTAACTTCAACACAAGTATTTATAGATTCACAACACCCTACTAACATAACTCTAATATTACCAAATCCATGTCTCAAAACTAATTGTGAGGAATCAAAATTCTCTTACTAATCAATGCACTTGAATATGGAAGTTTTTATTATATCCTCTTTGGATGCATATCATCTTTAGGACTACTTTCATAGCACAAGCCAATTACCAAGTTACTTAGCGAGAGCACTCTGAAAAAGATATAAGTGAAGATCGAGAGTTCTTATTTCTTCAAAATATGACACCGCCGTGCTCTAAAAATATCTAAGTGAAGCACTAGATCAAAGTTATCTGGCTCAAAAGATATAAGTGAAGCACATGCGAGCTAAATTGCCTAACTCAAAACATATAAGTGAAGCTCAATGAGTATTCTAGCAAATTCACGATGAGTGCATGTCTCTCTCAAAAGGGTGTGGAGCAAGGATGATTGTGACAGAATAAAAAGAAAAGACTCGTATAATACACGACACTCCAAGCAAAACACATATCATGTGGTGAATAAAAATATAGCTCCAAGTAATGTTACCGATGGATTGAATACGAAAGAGGGGATGCCTTCCCGGGGCATCCCCAAGCTTAGGCTTGTTGGTGTCCTTGAATTTGGCTTGAGATGCCTTGGGCATCCCCAAGATTGAGCACTTTCCACTCTTTATCCCATTGTCCATGAGAACATCACCCAAAACTTGAAAACTTCACAACACAAAATTTAAACAGAAACTCATGATATCATTAGCATAAGAAAACAAACTACCAACTCTTTAGGTACTGTAGTAAACTTGATTTATATTTATATTGATGTTAGATTATTGTAATATCACTTTTCCATGGCTAGTACCCCCCCCCCCCCCCCGATACTATCCATAGTTAGAGCAAAATAAGCAATCAACACAACAAAAAACAGAATCTGTCAAAAACAGACCAGTTTGTAGCAATCTGTATACTTCGTATACTTCTGGTATCTCAAAAATTCTGAAAAGTTATGATAATTAGGGAAATTGGCATATCAAGCAGCATAAAAAAGTATCAACTCAAAATCTCTTTCTAGTTAGTCCCAAAAAAGATATAAAATATCATAATCATGCATACAAAACATCCAAAGTTGACAGGATACTAGCATGGAACCATCAAAAATTATAGATACGTTGGAGACGTATCAGTGTCACACGACCCGACACTCAAGTCATACAAGCAGAGTTATACAAACCAACGGAAGTATAAAAGATGTCTGAGTACAAATAGTTGAAAGGAAAAGAAATAAAGCCTGACTATCTACAGATCCCTTCTGAGAGGGGACATGTCGTAGCTGGGACACCAGCTACTCATCATCATCGATGTCTAGAAAGAACCCACTTGTTGGCTTGTGGGTATCCTCTGCAACATTTATTAAGCAAACATGAGTACAAGAGTACTCAGCAAGACTTTAGAATAAATCTATCTACTTATCCACATGTATCAAAAAAGGAGGTTGTGGTGTGTCATCCAGCAAGCCAGCTTTGACTCTTGGCTAGACTAAACTACAATTTTAAATAGTTTGAACAACTTTGATAAGTCGTACACGAGTGCACTACCACCACAACAATACACTATCATGAACTCCTTTCCGTCTCCCTACGAAAATGCCATACATGATACTCACGCTTATCCTGATACTTTTATGAGTAGCCATTAAAGTTGTCTATGAACAACATATGTTTCCAAGTAGTCCATATTCGCGGATGCGGCTATTCGAATATATCATAACCCTGCAGGGGTGTACTTCTTCACACACGCTCTCGCCACTTATCGCCATGTGCACGTCATGCACCTCGGCAACCTTCAAGCGGAAGCCCAGCGAGGGAGTCGGCCACGACCGTTAACCACACTAATACCTAGTCCAGGTTTATCGCCTATTTGAGAGTAACCCGCACGGAAGTCCGGTCGAGGTTTCCGCCACGGGCCCAAACGATGTGGGCAGGGTTCCCAAGCCCACCATCCGGGTGCCACTTGGTACACCGTGCCACTACCTACCGCATCATAGCCCACCTCTAAGGTCAGCATTATGCACGGCCTCCAGCATGACTATAAACACCAGAAACTACTTGCAACTCCTGGACCGGGTGCTAAGCGATTAATAAGTCGAGCGGGATCATATTTCAGGGCCCAGCATATGGTAGTAACTAGTCTTGGATTATATACACGGAACTCGGTTCCTAAGGACGGCTCCAATGAAATGACCCGCCATGTACTCCTACATTGCCTTTCATCGGTACCTTTACCAAATCAGGTTCCACACTTATTTCTCAATCACTAGAATACATTCATCCATTCCTATTCATCACCCACATGAAACAGACCTGACACTACTCTAGGCATAGCAAGCATAGGAGGATAAAACATATCACAGCTCAAGCATCTACCAGGTATGCTAGGTTGCAAGGGTTGGCTATTTACTGTGACAATGACAGGTCATGCAAAGGAATAGGTTCAGCTACCAAAGTAAAGCATTTCAAATATTTTGTTCTAATGCAATAAATGGGAGCAGGAGCAAGAACATGGGATTATATCGGAATGATCAAAAGGGTGCTTGCCTTGTTGCTCAGTAGAGGGATTAAATCCGTCACTCGGATATCCGAACGTATCCAGAAGGGCAGAGCCTACCGAAACTATAATGAAAATCAATAACAATCATATGCAACAATATGATGCATGATCATGGCATGGTATGAAATGTAGCATGAGCTAGTGTGGTTATGAAACCTTTGGGTTGATGCTGATTTGAATTCAAATTCAAATATTAGTTGAAATAGTATATTTATCATATTCATTTAATTGATTTGACCTGATGCTGTTTCATAACTTTGTTTGTCATAAATGAAAGTAGCACCATTGTGTTCATTAGATTTTTCTGATCAAATTGCATATGTTATTTGTCAAATTTGGAGTTATATTCAATTTTCTATGAATTTCCAAAGTTTTGCACTTATTATGGAATTAATATAAAACATAATTAGTATTATTGCGTCAGCATGACATCAGCAGGTACAACTGGTCGTTGAAAGTCAAACCTGACAAGTGGGACCCACTGGTCATTGACTCTGACCAGATTAAACTTAATTAGCTAATTATTGGCTGTTTAGGGATTTAATTAGCTAATTATTTTTATTAGATTAAACTTAATTAGCCAGGGGGCTGGCCCCACCTGTCATAGACCCAGGGGGTCAAACCCAACGGTGATGGGGTCAAACCCACCCAGGGCGAGCCTCCAGTGGCTCCAGAGACGGCGGAGGGCTTTGGGATTGCTCCTCCGGTGACCAAAAGGACGGCGGAGGGCACCAGGAGAACGACACTTCACCCGCGAGTCCATTTTTGCTAGTTTCAGGGGCTGAAGTGGCCGGAGCTGACGTCGGCGACGAGCTTGGCAGCGGCCAAAGCTCGGGCATCATCGAGATTGATGCTACGAGGCCTATAACGCATGGGGTTGGGCTCCTATAGCACCTACAAGTCGAGCTGGAGCTGATGGAATCCTCAGATCGACCAACCGATCACCGAAGTGTCACCGACGATGAGCTCCCGCGGCGGATCTTGTCGGGCTCCGGTGGAATCGGGGCCTAGAGCAAGGGATCGAGGGGAAAAGATCCCTGGGCTCACAACGATTGCAGAGGCGTCGAAAGCGGGCTCGGGGACGGTCTGAGGAGGGAGAACGACGGCGGCGAGCTTCGGGGATCCGAGGAGGAAGATGATGGCGTCAGGGCGATGCAGCGCTCGAGGGCTCCTTTCCTTAGGCAGGGACAACGTGCTCGTCAAGGTGGAGAGAACGACGTGCTCAGGGAGGCTAGAGATGGCCGAAGGCGACGGCTAGCTCGAGCTCGAGCTCGCTCCAATGGCGGCCGAGAGGAGAGGCACGGAGGGGGCGAATGGGGAGTGGGAGAGAGTTGGAATGGGTTGCGGGAGCTTATCCCCTCCTCGCCAGCGTGACGGAGGGTCCACGCAGGCACGCAGGTGCATGGCCGCGCCGGAGGGAGCGACGGAGACCTCCTACTGCCGACTGGCGCGAGGAAGACGACAACGAGGGAGAAGATGGGTTGGGCTAGAGCGACAGGTAAGCATTTCCATCTCTTTTTTCAATTATATTTCTGTTAAAACAATTCTGACTTTTGTTTGATTTTATTTTTGGCTCCAAACTATTTCTAAAATAGTGAATAAACTCTGGGGTGTTATTTGGAATATTTCCAACCCCATATAAAAGAATCAACATTTTATGAAACTCTGAAATATTGGAAATCAAATATATAGTTGATTTCAGTGGCTTTTGTGTTTAAAATAAAATGCCAAAAGTATTTTTAAAAAGAAATCCACCCCTGAATTGTTGTTTCCAATATTTATCAAAAATGATGGACTTTTATGAAGGCTATTTTGAGTTCATTGATTTGGCACAAGTTTGAATTAATTTGAATATAGAGTTGCTAGGGTTTTTCTCTTTGACTTCCATTTTCACTTTTAAATGCAAAATAAACATGAGCACAATCTTGCTGGACTTCAAAGGGTAGCTAGGGATGTGACAAGTCACCCCCACTCAAAAGAATCTTGTCCCGAGATTTGGAAGTCGTTGGGAATAGCGCGGGATACTCAAGTCAAAGACGATCCTCTCTTTCCCATGTTGCCTATTTTTCAGAATGATTTGACCATTGAACTTTAAGAAACTTGAGGTTTCGACATGGAGTGGTACGCTCAGCTTGATCAAGAATACGAACAGTGCATTCTTGGTATGAAAGGTTATCTTGGAGATCAAGCGTTTCGTGGACCACTTCACGGATAGGATTCGAAAATCAACGCCTGAGTTGCGAGACGTGGAAAACATCATGAACCTTGGAAAGATGCGGAGGAAGTTCCAACTGGTAGGCAACTTCTCCTCGTTTGGCAAGAATGTGAAAAGGACCAATGTAACAAGGAGGCAATTTGCCTTTGATACCGAAACGATGGTTACCCTTCAAAGGTGTAACTCGAAGGTAAGCCTTATCGTCAACTTCAAAGGTCACAGCCTTATGATGATGATCATATTGGCTCTTTTTACGAGATTGGGTTGTTTTCAACTTTTCATGAATAATGCGAACTTGCTCTTATGCTTCCTGGATCATATCCGGACCAAGGAGTTGCCTCTCTCTAGTTTCTGACCAATTAAGAGGTGTTCGACATCTTCGTCCATGGAGAACTTCAAAAGGGGCTTTGCCCAAGCTTGATTGATAACTATTGTTATAAGCAAATTCGGCGAATGGAAGGCACTTCTCCAAATTCATACCAAACGATATAACACAAGCTCGGAGCATATCCTCTAGGATTTGATTCACTCTTTATACTTGACCACTTGATTGAGGATGGAAAGCAATGCTAAAAGATAGGTGAGTCCCCATAGCATTCTAAAAACTTTCCCAGAAGCGAGAAGTAAAAATACTTCCACGATCTGAGTTAATCTCCAGAGGAACACCATGAAGAGACACTATTCGAGAGATATATAACTCTGCTAGCTGGCTAGCTGTTATACTCTCACGAATTGGAAGAAAATGAGCTACTTTGGAAAAATGGTCAATGACCACAAAGATAGCATTATTTCCTTTCTTGGTCTTGGGAAATCCAGTGATGAAATCCATACTAACTTTATCCCATTTCCATTCAGGAATAGCTAAGGGTTGAAGGGTGCCAGTATTGATGTTCCGCTTTAACTCGACGACAAACGTCGCAGTTAGCAACGAACTCGGCAATTTATCTCTTCATCCTAGTCCACCAGAACGTCTGGCGTAGGTCCTGATACATCTTAGTACTACCAGGATGAATGGTGAGAGGGGAAACATGAGCCTCCTTAAGGATCAACTGCCTCAGATGTGGATTCTTAGGAACCACTAGACGGTTCTGAAAGAACACAACATCTTGATCATCATGGAGAATTCCTTAGCGTTTCCGCTAATAATATTCTCCTTGATCTGTGGTATACCCTTATCACGCTTTTGTCCAACTATGATTTGATCCCTAAGAGTAGGTTTTGCCACCAGGTTAGAAAGGAATCCTTGAGGAACAATGTGGAGGTTTAACTTCCGAAATTCCTCATAGAGACGTGGTTGACCTCGTTGTAGCATCAGATTGTTACAATAAGACTTACGACTTAGTGCATCAGGCATAACATTGGCCTTCCCCGGGGTGTAACTTATCCCTAAGTCGTAATCTGTGATCAACTCAACCCACCGTGTTTGCCTGAGATTCAAATCCGGCTGGGTGAAGATATATTTCAGACTTGGTGATCAGTGAATATTTCACAATGATTACAAAGAAGGTAATGTCGCTAGGTGTTTAGTGCATGGACTACTACTGCAAGCTCAAGATCATGTGTGGGATAATTATCCTCATGTGGACGCAACTGTCGAGATGCGTATGCAATCACATGACGATCCTGCATGAGAATGCAACCTAATCCTTGTCGCGAGGCGTCCCAATAGATAACAAAGTCCTTAGAGAAATCTGGTGGTAGCGGCGTAGGTGCGGAAGTCAGGCGTCTTTTCAGTTCCTGAAAGCTATGCTCACACTGTGGTGTCCACTCGAACTTTTTATCTTTCTTGAGGAGTTCAGTTAGAGGCTTTGCAACCTTGGAGAAATTATCGACAAAGCGGCGACAATAGCTCGCTAGACCAAGAAAACTCCTAACTTGCTTTACCGATTCAGGTTGAGTCCAATCAAGGACATCTTGAACTCTCTCGGGATTGACAACAATACCCTTACCAGAGATTACGTGGCCTAGATAGGTCACTTTTGGTAACCAGAATTCACATTTTGAAAACTTGGCATAAAGGTGATGCTCTCGAAGTTTCATCAATACCATCCTTAGATGCTCGGCATGTTCTTGTTCGTTCTTCGAGTAGATGAGAATATCATCGAGGTATACCACGACAAATTTATCCAAATACTCCATGAAGATTGAATTCATCAAGCGAGAGAAGGTGGTTGGGGCATTGGTTAAACCGAAGAACATAACGGTGTACTCGTATTGGCCATAACGAGTGACAAAGGCCATTTTTGGAATGTCCCCGTTCTTGATCTTGATTTGATGGTAACCCAACCTCAAATCCATTTTGGAGAAGAGTGAGGATCCAGCGAGCTGATCATACAGATCGTTGATCCTGGGGAGTGGATATTTGTTCTTTATGGTGACCATATTAACTGGTCGATAATCTACAACCATCCGATCCGTTCCATCCTTCTTCTTCATGAAGAGCACGGGACAAGCCCAAGGGGAAGAGCTAGGATGAATGAAACCTTTATTCAAGGCCTCATCTAGTGATTCCTTAAGTTCGGCTAGCTCCAAGGGTGCCATCTTATAGGGTCTTCTGGCTATTGGGACAGTTCCTGGAACAAGGTCTATCACAAACTCTACATCCCTGTCAGGTGGAATTCCTGGCAGTTCTTCTGGAAAAAACATCCGGGAAGTCACGGACTACCGGAATGTGTTCAAGCTCTGGGAGAGGACTAGCATTGATGGAATAGAGTTGGCATTTGGCAACTCAAGTAGAGACATTAACTATCTCACCCGTGGGATGGGTAAGCTGAACATTCCTAGTATGGGTATCAATCTTGGCATAATGAGCCGACATCCACTCCATTCCCAAGATGATATTAATATCTGAGGATTTCAGGGCTATCAATGATGCTAGAAAAACTAGGCTGTCTACTAGGATTTCATTGTCATAGCTTATCCTAGAAGTTTGCCATTTACTACCACGGGTTTGGACAACTAATGGATTGGCATATCACAAAAGGACATGTTATGCAACTGCGCATAACTTTCGGAAATGAAGGAATGAGATGACCGAGTGTCAATAAGAACAGACGTTGGGTGATGATTGGCAAGGAGCGTACCCAAAATGACGTCGGGATCCTCTGCAGCTTCTTCTGCTGAGACATAATTCACGCGGCCACGTGTAGGAGGCTTCACATAATAAGCTTTGCCCGACTTGCCTTGCTCAATAGACTTCCCAGGTTGCTTGGCAGCTATATTATGAGGACACTCTCATGAATAGTGCCCTGGTTCTCCACACTTGTAACAGATCACCTTATTGGCATGTGGTGCAGCATTGCTAGCTGGACCACCATAGGTCTTTGCTAGAGGGTTGGTCTGGTTCGCCCGAGGCGCCACATAGGATCGCCTTGGGGTATATCTTGGCGGCAAGGAGCTATTCGGGACCCACAACCTGCATTTTGGAAAGCGGAACCAAATGAGGAGCCCGAATCGCGAGAGTGCTTCTTCGTGGCTTCATAGTCGGTATGACCAGTCTCAGCACTGATCGCCTTGTTGACAAGAGCTTGAAAACTTGTGCATTCATGAAGGCGCAGGTCACGACGAAGTTCGGGGCTCAGACCCTTGCGGAATCTTGCTTGCTTCTTGGCATCAGTTGACACCTCTTCAGTTGCGTAGCGAGCGAGATTACCGAACTCGCGGCTATAAGCATCCACGGTCAACTTTCCCTGGGTGAAGGCACATAATTCCTCTCTCTTACGGTCCATCAGACCCTCTGGAATGTGGTGTAGAGAGAAGGTTGCACTGAAATCAGCCCATGTGGCTGCTGGTCCGGCAGGACGCATAGCTTCAAAATCCTCCCACCACAGATTGGCGGGACCTTCCAGGAAATATGCAGCAAAGGTCACCTTGTCAGCCTTAGCAACATTTGCAGAGCGTATCTTGCACGATATACTGCATAACCAATCATCAGCGTCGAGAGGATCGACAGAGTGATGGAACTTCGGGGGATTCAGCTTGACAAAGTCATTGAGAGACAATGCATCATTTTGCGGCTGACGAGCCATGTTTTGCTCAATACGCTCTAGCAGACGGTTGGTCTCTCGCTTGTTTCTTTCTCCCTCAAGCATAACTTCCGCCAGAGAAGGCGGGTGAGGCAGTTCCTCTTGTGCTGCCTGACTACCCTCTCCCTGCTCATGGGTAGGGGCACGGTTCAGCTTGGTGAACACCATCCTCGCAAACAAACTAACAGCTTAGACTAATATCAACATCAATACTAACTATGGATTAAGAATGCACTAAACACATGGAATGCGGAAATGAACATCCGAACAACATGGTAACAAGCAACTGCTATATATACACCATGGTTCATACACACCATTACATAGTTCAGTACAACCTCAACCCGAAGAGCAAACTACTGAAAAGATTATACTACTCATCAGAGGCTTACCAAGATTCCTATACATTATTTATCTATGCCTCCGGAACTCATCTCACGTCATAGCCATACTCCACAAGACACACGGGATTGTGGAAGTACAACTACTACCATACTACTCTTCCTCTCACGGGTTCAAGCATCCGCATAAAGCATCTCATAAAGGTTGCCTCCATGGCCTAGGAGCTCAACCTGCTGATCAGGAAATACTCGAGCCTGAGACCCTGGGAACCGTAAGGACACGGGTGTGGCCTTGGTCCCCTGACTGGTGGTAGTAGAGGTCCCCGAAGAGGGGTGACACCTCCTATAGCAGGCCAGTCAACATGAGCTAGAAGATGAGTCCTAACAGGGTTCAACATCTCCATATCCCCATACCCTGTCCGAACTACAGGTGCCAGCTGTGTCAAGGCTGTCCACAAGGGGGGACGAGTAGCATAGAGCTCCATACGAAGGGCACGAGCATCTCTGTCTCTATTCTCTAACATCTCAGCGGTGGACTGCAGCAGCGGATCCTCCATAGAGGAATCAAAGTAGACCCCACTGAGGTATCCTTCTTCTCCTGGCTGAGAAGCGGGAACATAGCAGAACTCTGAATTCTGCAGCAGTGCATGTATGGCTCTCATGATGGTCAACATTGAGTAGGCAGCATCTTGTAGTGCCATGTCAAAGTAACCCCCAATCCATAAGACCAACGGACCGGCTCCTCGGCTCCAGGGTAATGTGGGAATACCCTAACAGTGCACAGGTACTGACTCTGATTGAAATCCCGGTACTGCTCCTCTACTGTATACTCTGGGTACCAGCGGTAACCGACTATTGACATCATGTTGACCAGCATGGCCGTGTGACCCGGCACATCAATGCACTGCTACCTCTTGAGCTTGCGTTGGATTTTTCCCTTGAAGAGGAAAGGGTGATGCAGCACAGTAGCAGTAAGTATTTTCCTCAGTTTGAGAACAAAGGTATCAATCCAGTAGGAGTATCAAGATGAAGCACCGCTGTACCTGCGCAAAAACAACAAACTTGCACCCAACACTACAAAGGGGTTGTCAATCCCTTCATGATTGATTGCAAGGTGAGATTTGGAGGCGGAAAGTGCAACAAAGTAAAAGTGTAAGCCGGAAAATATGATGTGAAGTAGACCCGGGGGCCATAGTGTTCACTAGAGGCTTCTCTCAAGATAGCAAATATTACGGTGGGTGAACGAATGACTGTCGAGCAATTGTTAGAACCGCAAAGTCATGATGATATCTAAGGCAATGGTCGTACATATAGGCATCACGTCCGAGACAAGTAGACCGATACTTTCTGCATCTACTACTATTACTCCACACATCGACCGCTATCCATCATGCATCTAGTGTATTAAGTTAATGCCTTAAGCAAGATGACATGATGTAGAGGGATAAATTCATGCAATAGATATAAACCCTATCTTTTTACCCTTGATGGCAACAACACAATGCGTTCCTCGCTACCCCTTCTGTCACTGGGTGAGGACACCGCACGGTATGAACCCAAAACCAAGCACTTCTCCCATTGCAAGAATTACATATCAAGTTGGCCAAACGAAACCCGCAACTCGAAGAGAATTACAAGGATACGAAATCATACATATAAGAGATCAGAGGAGACTCAAATAATATTCATAGATAATTTGATCCTCAATCCACAATTCATCGGATCTCGACAAACACACCGCAAAAGAAGATTACATCGGATAGATCTCCATGAAGATCATGGAGAACTGTGTATTGAAGATCCAAGAGAGAGAAGAATCCATCTAGCTACTAGCTATGGACCCGAAGGTCTGTGGTGATCTACTCACGCATCATTAGAGAGGCAATGGTGTTGATAAATAAGCCCTCCGTGTCCGAATCCCCCCTCCGGCAGGGCACCAGAACATGCCCCAGATGGGATCTTGCAGAGACAAAAGCTTGCGGCGGCGGAAAAGTATTTTCGTGGCTCTCTGTGGCAGTTTTAGATTTTTGGAGAATTTATAGGCGGAAGAAGTAGGGCAAAGGATCCACGGGGGGGGGGCACAAGTCTGCTAGGCGCCCCCCCAGGCCGCGCCTAGGGGGCTTGTGACCTCCCCCGGGGGTCCTTTGCCTTGGTTCTCAAGTTCCCTGCGTATCTTCTGTTATGGAAAAAATCATTCCGCAGGTTTTATTCCGTTTGGAGTCCATTTAATTCTTCTCTGAAAAGGGTCAAAAACACGGAAAAAACAGGAACTGATACTTGGCACTGAGTTAATAGGTTAGTCCCCAAAAAGATATAAAATAGCATATTCATGCATACAAAACATCCAAAGTTGACAAGATAATAGCGTGGAACCATCAAAAATTATAGATACGTAGGAGACGTATCAAGCATCCCCAAGCTTAACTCCTGCTCGTCCTCGAGTAGGGAAGTGATAAAGACTGAATTTTTTATGTGGAATGCTACCTAACATATTTGTCCTTTGTAACTTCTTTCTTGTGACATGAATGTTCAGATCCGTAAGATTCAAAACAAAAGTTTACTATTGACATGAAAGCCATAATACTTCAAGCAAACTAGCAAGGCAATCATGAACTTTTGAAATAACAAGGCCAAAGAAAGTTATCCCTACAAAATCATATAGTCTGGCTATGCTCCATCATCCCCACACAACGAATTTAAATCATGCACAACCCCGGTATTCGCCAAGTAATTGTTTTCGCACTCTTACTTTCTCAAACCTTTTCAACTCTCACGCAATACATGAGCGTGAGCCATGGATATATCACTATAGGTGGAATAGAGTGTGGTGGAGGTTGTGAGGCAAAAAGGAGGAGATGGTCACATCGACTCGGCATATCAACGGGCTATGGAGATACCCATCAATAGATATCAATATGAATGAGTAGGGATTACCATGCAACGGATGCACTTAGAGCTATAAGTGTATGAAAGCTCAAAAGGAGAACTAGTGGGTGTGCACCCAACTTGCTTGCTCACGAAGACCTAGGGCAATTTTGAGGAAGCCCGTCATTGGAACATGCAAGCCAAGTTATCTAATGAAGATTCCCACTAGTATATGGAAGTGTCAAACAAGAGACTCTCTATCATGAAGATCATGGTGCTATTTTGAAGCACAAGTGTGGAAAAAGATAGTAGAATTGTCCCTTCTCTCTTTTTCTCTCTTTTTTTGTTGGGGCTCTTTGGACTCTTTCCATTTTTTTGGTGGGCATCTTTGGCCTCTTTTTTTTATTTCCTCACATGGGACAATGCTCTAATAATGATGATCATCACACTTTTATTTACTCACAGCTCAATGATTAGAACAATGATGACTCTATAGGAAATGCCTCCGGAAGTGTACCGGGATGTGCAACGATATAGCTTAGCGTATGACGTTTAAACATCTCGCTAGCTATCTTACGATCATGCAATGGCAATATGAAAGTGACGACACAAGTCATGAGACGGAACGGTGGGAGTTGCATGGCAATATATCTCGGAATGGCTATGAAAATGCCATAATAGGTAGTTATGGTGGCTGTTTTGAGGAAGGAATATGGTGGGTTTGTGAACCGGCGAAAGTTGCTCGGCACTAGAGAGGCTAGCAATGGTGGAAGGTGAAAGTGCATCTATACCATGGACTCACATTAGTCATGAAGAACTCATATACTTATTGCGAAAGTTTTATTAGTAATCGAAACAAAGTGCTAAACGCATACTCCTAGGGGAAGGGTTGGTAGGTGTTAACCATAGCGTGATCCCGACCGCCACAGAAAGGATGGCAATCAATAAATCAATTATGCTCCGACTTCCTAACATAGCGGTTCACTATACGTGCATGCTACGGGAATCACTAACTTCAACACAAGTATTTCTAGATTCACAAGACCCCACTAACATAACTCTAATATTACCAAATCCATATCTCAAAACTAACTAAGAGGAATCAAACTTCTCTTTACTAATCAATGCACTTGAATATGGAAATTTTTATTATATCCTCTTTGGATGCCTATCATCTTTAGGACTCTTTCATGGCACACGCCAACTACCAAGTTACTCAGAGAGAGCACTCTCAAAAAGATATAAGTGAAGATCAAGAGTTCTTATTTCTCCAAAATATGACATTGTGGTGCTCTAAAAAGATCTAAGTGAAGCACAAGAGCAAAGTTATCTAGCTCAAAAAATATATGTGAATCATATGTGAGCTAAATTTCCTAACTCAAAAGATATATGCGAAGCTCAATGAGTGTTCTAGCAAATTCACAATGAGTGCATGTCTATCTCAAAAGGTGTGCAGCAAGGATGATTGTGACACAACAAAAGGAAAAGACTCCTATAATACACGTCGCTCCAAGAAAAACACATATCATGTGGTGAATAAAAATATAGCTCCAAGTAACGTTACCGATGGGTTGAAGGCGAAAGAGGGGATGCCTTCCCGGGGCATCCCCAAGCTTAGGATTTTTGGTGTCCTTGGATTTTGCTTGGGATGCCTTGGGCATCCCCAAACTCTGAGCTCTTTCCACTCTTTATCCCATTGTCCATGAGAACATCACCCAAAACTTGAAAACTTCACAACACAAAACTTAAACAGAAACTCGTGATATCATTAGCATAAGAAAACAAACTACCAACTCTTTAGGTACTGTAGCAAACTTGATTTCTATTTAGATTGATGTTAGATTACTGTATTCCCACTTCTCCACGGCTAGTACCATAGTTTCATCAAAATAAGCAATCAACACAACAAAAACAGAATCTGTCAAAAACAGACCAGTCTGTAGAAATATGTATACTTCGTATACTTATGGTATCTCAAAAATTCAGAAAAATCATTACAATTAGGGCAATTGGCATATCAACCAGCATCAAAAAGAATCAACTCAAAAGTTCTTTCTGGATAGGAATTAAAAATAATTTCGTGAGCGCAAAGTTTCTGTCTTTTTTAGCAAGATCAAACAACCATCACCAAAACTAGTCATAAAGGTTTTACTTGGCACAAACACAAAAAGGAACACAAAAACACAATCATAACAGAATCATGATGGTGTGGACACAACAAAATAGAAAGCAAAAAAGCAAAGATAAATTCATTGGGTTGCCTCCCAACAAGCGCTATTGTTTAACGCCCTTAGCTAGGCATTGATAATTCAATGATGCTCACATAAAAGATAGCAATCGGACACGAAGAGAGCATCATGAAACATGTGACAAACATATCTAAGTCTAACATACTTCCTATGCATAGGCATTTTACAGGAAAACAAATTGTCAAGACAACCAATAGTTACCATACGCAAGGAAGAAGAAAGAGACAATAGCAATCTCAACATTTGAAAATTTCTACCACAATATTTTCCTCTCTCATAACAATTACATGTGGGATCATATTCAAATCCAACAATATAGCTATCACATAGGATATTCTTTTCATGATCCACATGCATGCAAAATTGCCGCTCTCCAAAAATAGTGGGATTATCATCAACTAAAGTCATGACTTCTCCAAACCCACTTTCAATATTATTGCAAATATCATAATCATCATGAGGCTTAAACAAATTTTTACGGTCATAAGAAAAATCATCACCCCAATCATGATCATTGCAACAAGTAGTGGACAAAGCAAAACTAGCATCCCCAAGCTTAGGGTTTTAGATATTTTTAGCATGACTGCCATTAATAGAATTCATAGTGAAACCATTGCAATCATGCTTTTCATTCAAGGAGCCCTCGTGAATCACTTCATAAATTTCTTCATCACGATTTTGAGATTCACGCATCTCAAACAAAACTCCATAAAGATAGTCAAGTGCACTCAACTCACTAGCAATTGAATCAACATAATTGGATCTCCTAAAGAGATTAGTAAGTGGATGAGGATCCATATCGCTAGATTTTCAGCAAGCGAAGATGCAAGCATATTGAAGGCACATTGCACACAAGCAAAGGAAGCAAGCAGAAGAAAAGGGCGAACGAAAAAGGCAAATATTTTTGTAATTTTTTGTTTTTCAGAAGTGGGGGAGAGGAAAACGAGAGGCAAAAGGCAAAAAAAGTAAATGCAAGAGATGAGTTTGCGGCAGTTACTTGGATAAGCTTCACTTAGAATAGTCCCCCGTGCCAGAAATTGACACGTTGAAGGGAGACTATTCTTGACTTGATACTACCCGGCAACGGTGCTAGAAATTGGCACGTTGACGGGGACTAATCTTGACTTGATCCTCCCCGGCAACGGCGCCAGAAATTCTTCTTGCTACCTCTTGAGCTTGCGTTGGTTTTTCCCTTGAAGAGGAAAGGGTGATGCAGCCAAGTAGCAGTTAGTATTTCCCTCAGTTTGAGAACCAAGGTATCAATCCGGTAGGAGTATCAAGACAAGTCTCCAAAGTACCTGCGCAAAAACAAACAAACTTGCACCCAACGCTATAAAGGGGTTGGCAATCCCTTCACGATTAATTGCAGGGTGAGATCTGAAGGTGGAAAGTGCAACAAAGTAAAAGTGTAGAGCTGAAAATATGATGTGAAGTAGACCCGGGGGCCATAGTGTTCACTAGAGGCTTCTCTCATGATAGCAAATATTACGGTGGGTGAACGAATCACTGTCGAGCAATTGATAGAACCGCGCAAAGTCATGATGATATCTAAGGCAATGATCATACATATAGGCATCACGTCCGAGACAAGTAGACCAATACTTTATGCATCTACTACTATTACTCCACACATCGACCGCTATCCATGCATCTAGTGTATTAAGTTCATAACAAACGGAGTAACACCTTAAGCAAGATGACATGATGTAGTGGGATAAATTCATGCAATAGATATAAACCCCATCTTTTTACCCTTGATGGCAACAACATGATGCGTGCCTCGCTACCCCTTCTGTCACTCGGTGAGGACACCGCACGGTATGAACCCAAAACCAAGCACTTCTCCCATTGCAAGAATTATAGATCAAGTTGGCCAAACAAAACCCACAACTCGAAGAGAATTACAAGGATACGAAATCATGCATATAAGAGATCAGAGGAGACTCAAATAATATTCATAGATAATCTGATCATAAATCCACAATTCATCGGATCTCGACAAACACACCGCAAAAGAAGATTACATCGGATAGATCTCCATGAATATCATGGAGAACTGTGTATTGAAGATCCAAGAGAGAGAAGAAGCCATCTAGCTATAAGCTATGGACCCGAAGGTCTGTGCTGAACTACTCACACATCATCAGAGAGGCGATTGTGTTGATGAAGAAGCCCTCAGTGTCCGAATCCCCCCTCAGGCAGGGCACCAGAACGTGCCCCGGATGGGATCTTGCGGAGACAGAAGCTTGCGGCGGCGGAAAAGTATTTCCGTGGCTCTCTGTGGCAGTTTCAGATTTTTGGAGAATTTATAGGCGGAAGAAGTAGGGCAAAGGAGCCACGGGGGGGCCCACAAGCGTGCTAGGCGCCCCCCAGGCCGTGCCTAGGGGGCTTGTGACCTCCCCCGGGGTTCTTTGCCTTGGTTCTCAAGTTCCTCGCGTATCTTCTATTATGGAAAAAATCATTCCACAAGTTTTATTCTGTTTGGACTCCGTTTAATATTCTTCACTGAAAAGGGTAAAAACACGGAAAAAACAGGAACTGGCACTTGGCACTGAGTTAATAGGTTAGTCCCAAAAAAGATATAAAATAGCATATTCATGCATACAAAACATCCAAAGTTGACAAGATAATAGCATGGAACCATCAAAAATTATAGATACGTTGGAGACGTATGAGTTGCCGATGCACCGACTCCCCAAGCAGGCCAACGTAGTAGTTCCCCGCCATCGCACACATGTCCTCCCTCGGGTCTGCTTTCGCAGCCCCGTTCTTCAGCCTGAAAATATGGTTCTTTCTACGCCGCTGGCTCGCAAAAATCTTGAAGAACGCCTCACTTGCATCACCTGCCTTCAGCCATGATATGCGAGATTTTAACCGGGCAAAGGTCCGCTGCAATGACGTCAATCCAAGCACCTTCTTCTTGAGTTGCTTGCAGAGTCATGCCTTTCCGCTCGACAAAGGTCTCGTGTCCATCGCCTAATCGAAGCACAAGATGAGCTCCTTTGCCAACAAAATCTGCTCCTTGATGTTGCCAATCTTGGCTTGATTCCATCTGGTCAGCGCCTTGGCAGTAGCTTTTAGCCGCAGAAAGAGGTCCACGAATGGATCCACTTTCGGAGGAAGCGAGTTCTAGTTCATTGCCACGACCTCATGGAACCCGGGCAGCGATGGGCAATAGCTCTGTAAGTGGAATCGCGATTTTCGATGGAAGGAAACATTGGTTGACATGAGCAGCGGGCAGTGATCTGAGATGGAGGAGGACAAGGCTTGCAACAGGTGATCCGGGTGCCCGACATCCCAATCCGTTGTGGAGAACCAGCGGTCAATCTTCTCCAGGGTTGGGTGGTTCCTCTTGTTACTCGACGTATAGCATCGCCCAATGAGACACGCCTCTTTGAGATCCACATCATTTAGGAAGCGTCGAAAACGTCCCATCATTCGCATGTTGATCATGCTATTGCTTTTGTCCGTCGCCTCCACGATGAGATTAGAGTCTCCTACTACTGCCCACGACCCGGTGCAAGCCGCCCTGACCGCCCGCAGCTCATCCAGGAATTGAGGTTTCATCGTGTCATCGGTGGGTCCGTAAACCATGGTCAGGGTCCACTGGTTGCCCCTCCGAAAGCCATCTCCACCATGACCGAAAGCTGGTCGATTCGGAAGGCAGGCACCATGACCACCATGGAGTCCCATGCCACAATGATCCCGCTAGTCGTGCCATGCGCAGGGAGAGCCACAAATGCTCAAATTTTAGCCCCAAGAACGAGGATATCACGCGCTGGTTGACCACTTCCAGCTTGGACTCCAGGAGGCACACCACCGATGTCGAAGCTTCACCAACCAAGCTCCTCATGGCAGCCCCTCTAGCTGCATTGTTGAGCCCCGTGTGTTCCACACAATGATATTGTGATTTGTATTATCCGTTACAACGCCTACAAAACCACCGAACTGGCCCTCTAGAATTCTAGGGACAGCGAGGACTCTTCAAATGGTACGTCCAGGGAGAATAGTCACGCAAGGGCGTCTATGCGATGTGGAGGCAGCTGGCTCCGGAAAAGTTGTGCATACTTTTGCAAGCAATCCACTAGTGGTTCAATCTCGATCTCGGAAATGCCCATCTTGGACATCAGGACCCATTGAGAACGCTTGATGTACGATGACGACAAGGACTTGGCATTCCTTTGCAATCTTCCACTGCATCGGCACTGCTCCTCCGGGATGATGGGCCGGCGCATTTGCACGTCACGGAGCGACAGGAGGGGGGCACATATGTGCTCATGGATCTGCAAAAGCACCTGCTAGAGCACGGGCAGCGGGGTAGCCGGACTAGCCGCAGAGGCACGGGGCCGAGGTAGCAAACGGGCTAGGCGACATAGCGGCACTGCTACATGAGGCAAACGGGCTACTGTTGGGGAACGTTGCATGGGAAACAAAAAAAATCATACGCACACGAAGACCTATCATGGTGATGTCCATCTACGAGTGGAGATTAGATCTACGTACCCTTGTAGATCGCTCAGCAGGAAGCGTTAAGAAACGAGGTTGATGTAGTGGAACATCTTCACGAACCGTCCCACGAACCGTCCCACGATCCGTTCCGATCTAGCGCCGAACGGACGGCACCTCCGCGTTCAGCACACGTACAGCTCGATGATGATCTCGGCCTTATTGATCCAGCAAGATAGATGGAGAAGTAGATGAGTTCTCTGGCAGCATGATGGCGCACCGTTGTTGGTGATGAACTATTCCTGCAGGGCTCCGCCCGAGCTCCGCAGAAATCTAATCTAGAGGAAGAATTACGAGGTGTAGGTTTGAGTTGCACGTGGCAAAGTTGTGTCTCAAAAGCCCTAAACCTCTAGTATATATAGGAGGAGGGGAGAGGCAGCCTTGGCGCACCAAGGAGTCCTCCTTGGGCCGGCCGAAGTGGGAGAGAGGGAGGAGTCCTTCTCCAATCCCACTTGGATCAGGACTCCTTCCTTATTTTCCCACCTCTTTTGGATTTTCCACTTTTTCCTCATGGTCTTTCCTTGGATGACTTTGTTAGCCCATTATACCTTATTGTGCATCCAACAAACCCATGTGGACCCCTTGGGGCGTGGTGGTCCCACCCAGTGGTCCCCCGGAACCCATTCGTCACTCCCGGTACACTGCCGGTAATGCCCGAAAACTTTCCGGAATCCAAACACAAACTTCCTATATATCAATCTTCGTTTCCGGACCATTCCGGAAACCCTTGTGACGTCCGTGATATTATCCGAGACTCCGAACAACCTTCGGTCACCAACACATATAACTCAACTATACTAAAACATCATCGAACCTTAAGTGTGCAGACCCTGCGGGTTCGAGAACTATGTAGACATGACCCGAGACACTCCTTGGTCAATATCCAATAGCGGGACCTAGATGCCCATATTGGATCCTACATATTCTACGAAGATCTTATCGGTTAAACCTCTGTGCCAAGGATTCATATAATCCCGGATGTCATTCCCTTTGTCCTCAGTATGTTACTTGCCCGAGATTTGATCGTCGGCATCCATATACCTATTTCAATCTCGTTACTGACAAGTATCTTTACTCGTTCCGTAATACAAGATCCCGTGACTTACACTTAGTCACATTGCTTTCAAGGCATGTTTGTGATGTTGTATTATCGAGTGGGCCCCGAGATACCTCTCCGTCACACGGAGTGACAAATCCCAGTCTTGATCCATACTAACTCAATGGACACCTTGGGAGATACCTGTAGAGCACCTTTATAGTCACCCAGTTACGTTGTGACGTTTGATACACACAAGGTATTCCTCCGGTGACAGTGAGTTATATGATCTCATGGTCATGGGAATAAATACTTGACACGCAGAAAACAATAGCAACAAAATAACACGATCACATGCTACGTTTATAATTTGGGTCTTGTCCATCACATGATTCTCCTAATGATATGATCCCATTATCAAGTGACAATACTTGCCTATGGCCAGGAAACCTTGACCATCTTTGATCAACGAACTAGTCAATTAGAGGCTAAATAGGGATAGTGTGTTGTCTATGTATCCACACATGTATTTGAGTTTCCCAATTATTATGAATAATAAATGATTATTATGAACAAGGAAATATAATAATAACTAATTTATTATTGCCTCTAGGGCATATTTCCAACAGTCTCCCACTTGCACTAGAGTCAATAATCTAGTTCACATCACTATTTGATTTTAACGAATCCAACACCCATATATTTCTGGGGTTTGATCACGTCTTGCTCGTGAGAGAGGTATTAGTAAACGATTCTGAATCTTTCAGATCCGTGTGTGCTTTACAAATCTTTATGTTGTCTTATAGATGCTGCTACTACGTGCTATTCAGAAATACTCCAAATATCTACTCTACTATACGAATTTGTTTTACTACTCATAGTTATTCGGATTAGTGTCAAAGGTTGCATCTACGTAACCCTTTACGATGAACTCTTTAACCACCTCCATAATCGAGAAAAAATCCTTAGTCCATCAGTTACTAAGGATAACTTTGACTGTTGTTCAGTGATTCAATCCTGTATCACTCTTTGTACCTCTTAACACACTTGTGGCAAGGTGCTAGAGCATATATCTCCATATGTGGTTTTGGTAGTTGATGACAATTCCTATGGACTAATGGTTGCCTTAAGTTATATTTATAGGATTTGTCCATATGCACTTCTTGAAGTCCATCTGTTGGGTTCAAGGAGTTTATATGATGACCAAGATATTCAAGGTATTATCCAAAGAATGGTCATAGAGACACAAGGTTGATCAAGATCGCAGACAAAGAGTAAATCAAGATGATCAACACACAAAGCGTACAAGATGTACCGAGAGGGATCAAGTGATCCCATGGTATGGTAAGCATTGTCCATTACATGTTTGTGTACTAACCCATGGTCTTCGTGAGAGTTCTATGTGGGGGTTAGGCGTGTTTCCATGGGCTTGCGTCAAAAGGAAGATCTCATACAAC
Source organism: Hordeum vulgare subsp. vulgare (assembly GCF_904849725.1). Lineage (NCBI taxonomy): Eukaryota > Viridiplantae > Streptophyta > Magnoliopsida > Poales > Poaceae > Hordeum > Hordeum vulgare. The sequence continues at coordinate 552,259,978 of NC_058524.1, read as the reverse complement.
CCATGAAGGATGACGTTGATATGTCTCAAACGTATCTATAATTTTTTATGGTTTCACGCTGTTATCTTGTCATCTTTGGATGTTTTGTTTACCTTTTATATCTTTTTTGGGACTAACTTATTAATTAAGTGCCAAGTGCCAGTTCCTGTTTTTTCTGTGTTTTTGACTCTTTTAAGATCTGATTTTGGAACGGAGTCCAAACGGAATAAAATCCCCGAAATAAATTTTTCCAGAGCGGAAGAAGATCGGGAGGCTTGAGGGCCAAGGCAGTGTGCTCTCAGGGAGCCCACAAGCCATGTTGCCGCGGCCAGGGGGGAGGCCGCGGCAACCAAGCTTGTGGCCCCCCTAGCGCTCCCCTACCCTAGGTCTTTGGCCTATAAATTCCCTAAAAATCCAGAAAAAATCAGGGCATCCATGAAAACAATTTTCCGCCGCCGCAAGCTTCCGTTTCCATGAGATCTCATCTGGAGACCCTTCCTGGTGCCCTGTCAGAGGGGACTTTGGAGTTGGAGGGCTTCTACATCAACATCATCACCTCTCCAATGACTCGTGAGTAGTCCACTTCAGACCTACGGGTCCGTAGTTAGTAGCTAGATGGCTTCTTCTCTCTCTCTTGGATCTTCAAATCAAATTCCTCCATTATCTTCATGGAGATCTATCCGATGTAATCCTCTTTGGTGGTGTGTTTGTCGAGATTCGATGAATTGTGGATTTGTGATCGGATTATCTATGAATTATATTTGAGTCTTTGTTGGTTTCTTATTTGCATGATTTGCTATCCTTGTAAGTCTCTCCGAGTCTTGGGTTTTGTTTGGCCAACTAGATCTATGATTCTTGCAATGGAAGAAGTGCTTGGTTTTGGGTTCATACCGTGTGGTGACCTTTCCCAGTGAAAGAAGGGGCAGCAAGGCACGCATCGTGTTGTTGCCATCAAGGGTAACAAGATGGGCTTTTATCGTAGATATGAGATTGTCCATCTACATCATGTCATCTTGCTTAAGGCGTTACTCTGTTCTTTTGGACTTAATACACTAGATGCATGCTGAATAGCGGTCGACGTGTGGAGTAATAGTAGTAGATGCAGAAAGTATCGGTCTACTTGTTTTGGACGTGATGCCTATAGATACAATCATTGCCTTAGATAATGTCATGACTTTGCGCGGTTCTATCAATTGCTCGACAGTAATTCGTTCACCCACCGTCTACTTGCTTTCATGAGAGAAGCCACTAGTGAACACTACGGCCCCCGGGTCTATTCACAACTATCGCTTCCACTTTCACTTTTACTTTGCTTGTTTACTTTGTTGCTTTCAGTTCTCACTTTGCAAACAATCTATAAGGGATTGACAACCCCTTCATAGCGTTGGGTGCAAGATCTTTGTGTTTGTGCAGGTACTTGTGACTTGACGAGATCTTCCATTGGTTCGATACCTTGGTTCTCAAAACTGAGGGAAATACTTACCGCTGCTGTGCTACATCACCCTTTCCTCTTCAAGGGAACACCAACGCAAGGCTCCAAGGCCGCGGGGAAATCCTTTGCATATTTGCCAACGAAGTCCCTAAAGGCGTAGCCGTAGTAGCAGGATTCCTGGCACCGTACCAGGGAAGGTGTGTTGTCGCAGTAGTAGAAGGATTTCGGGCGCCGTTGCCTAGGAGGATCAAGTCAAGAATAGTCTCTCGTCAATGTGCTGATTTCTGGCGCGGGGAGGAGATCTATCCAAGTAGGTGTCACAAACTCATCTCTTGCATTTACCCTTTTTGCCAGTTGCCTCTCGTTTTCCTCTCCCCCACTTCACATTTGCCGTTTTCATTTGCCTTTCTCCTTTGCCGTTTTCATTTGCCTTTTTGCCGTTTTCCTTTGTCGTTTCTTTTGCCCGCTTCACTCGCTTACTTCCTGCTCGTTCGTGTGTGGGATAGTCCATCAATGGCTAGACCCACTACTCCAAACGATACCCCTAAGAACGAAGTTCTCAATTTCAGGCAGAATGAGGAAGAAAATTTAAAGGACGCTTGGTACAGGATTTGCAATGCTCAAAGTAGATCTACTCGTAAGCAATCCACTACCGTTCCTCTTCGCAGTTATTATGTTGGAATCTCTCCTTGGAATAGGTATATTATTGATACCATCGTAGGCGGGAATATTTTGGGGAGCCATACTGTTAACTCCTATGGAGCTATCATGAATTTGGTAGGCTCACCCCCGCTCATGGTTAATGGAACTACCTTGACCTTGGAACACGTGATGCAAAGGCTTGACGCTATTGAATTTTTTTTGCCACAATTGAACTTGTTGAGGGTTTGGACAGAAAGATCCACAACCAAATTACTCAGTACGGATCCAAAGTGGGAATGGTCTTGAAAAATTTTAGGGAGAAGGAACCTATAGTTAACGATTCCTCTAGAATTGGCAAACTAGAAGATGTCATGACCAACTTGGGTTCCGCTTTTGCCGCTGTGCAAAATACTCCAAATCTCACTCTCAAAAAGATCGTCAAGTCTGTTTTCGTTCCTAAAGCTAGTGGTGAGTCATCCAATAAATATGAAGATATTAAGATGGTAAATGATCACACTACTTATGGTTTGAGCACCAAGGATGACTATACGTGATTCCATCACCTTATGCCTAGCTAAGGGCGTTAAACAATAGCGCTTGTTGGGAGGCAACCCAACGACCATCCTTTTTCTTTCTGTTTTGTGTTTTCCACACTTCCATAATTCCGTTATGATTGCATTTTTTGTGTTTCTTTTTGCGTTTGTGCCAAGCAAAACCGTTATGATTAGTCTTGGGGATGATCGTTTGGTCATGCTGGAAAAAACAGAAACTTTATGCTCACGAAAAGAATTTTCATTTTTGTTCTGTAAGAGATTTTGAGTTGATTATTTTTGCTTCGGATTACTATGCAAATTCTTCAGACTGTCGTAATTTTTCATAATTTTTGAAGTACCATAAGTATACGAAGTATACAGATTGCTACAGACTGGTCTGCTTGTTAACAGATTCTGTTTTTGTTGAGTTGGTTGCTTATTTTGATGAAACTATGGATAGTATCGGGGGGTATTAGCCATGGAATATTGAAAATGTAGTAACCCAACATCAACATAAGTAGAATTTAAGTTTTCTACAGTATATAAGGAAGTGGTAGTTTGCTTTCTTATACTAATGTTATCACGAGTTTCTGTTTAAGTTTCGTGTTGTGAAGTTTCCAAGTTTTGGGTGAAGTTCTTATGGACAAAAAGATAAAGAGTGGCAAGAGCTCAATCTTGGGGATGACCAAGGCACCCCAAGTTGATTCAAGGATGTCATAAAAGCCTAAGCTTGGGGATGCCCCGGGAAGGCATCCCCTCTTTTTCGTCTTCAATCCATCGGTAACGTTACTTGGGGTTATATTTTTATTCACCACATGTTATGTGTTTTGCTTGGAGCGTCTTGTATCGTAGGAGTCTTTTTATTTTTGCGTCACAATCATCCTTGCTGCACACCTAAAGAGAGATACATGCACTCACCGTGATTTTGTCGAGCTTCACTTATATCCTTTGGTTAGACAATTCAGCTCGCATGTGCTTCACTTATATCTTTTGAGCTAGTTGCTTTTGCTCTATGTGCTTCACTTATATCTTTTAGAGCAAGGCGGTGCGTGGCTTGGTAGTTTATATATGCTATTAAAGTAGTCTCAAAAGGGGTAGGTATCCAAAGGGATATGAAAACTTCCACCATCATGTGCATTGAATAGTTGGAGAAGTTTGATTCATCTCAATTAGTTTTGAGTTGTGGTTATGGTAATATTGAAGTTATATTAGTAAGGTGTTGTGGATCTAGAAATACATGTGTTGAAGTTAGTGATTCCCGTAGCATGGACGTATGGTGAACCGCTATGTGATGAAGTCTGAGCATGATTAGTCTATTGATTGTCATCCTTTGTGTGGCGGTCGGGATCGCGCGATGGTTTATACCTACCAACCCTTCCCCTAGGAGTATGAGTTGAATGCTTTGTTTCGATTACTACTAAAACTTTTGCAACAAGTATATGAGTTCTTCTTGACTAATGTTGAGCCCATGGTTTAGATGCACTTTCACCTTCCACCATCACTATCTTCTTTAGTGCCGTGCAATTTTCGCCGGTGCACGAAACCCACCATTAGCCTCCCTCAAAACAGCCACCATACCTACCTACTATGGCTTTTTCAAAGCTATTCCAAGATATATTGCCATACGACTACCACCATGACATGTGCCACCACTTCTACATTGCCATTGCATGATCGTAAGATAGCTAGCATGATGTTTCCATTAATGTCCATGCTATGCTAGATCATTGTCACGGTATACTACCGAAGGCATTCCATTTAGAGTCATCATTGCTCTAAGTTTTTAGTTGTAAGTGTGATGATCATCATTGATGGAACATTGTCCCATGTGAGGAAATAAAAGAGGCCAGCGAAGCCCATTTACAAAAAAAAGGCCAAAGATGCCCACCAAAATAAAAAAATAAAATAAAAAAAGAGGCCCAAGAGCCCACCAAAAAAATGAGAGAAAAAGAGAGAAGGGACAATGCTACCACCTTTCCACACTTGTGCATATTAAGCACCATGATCTTCATGATTGAGAGTCTCTCGTTTTGTCACCACCATATAGCTAGTGGGAAATTTTCATTATATAACTTGGCTTGTATATTCCAATGATAGGATTTCTCAAATTTGCCTTAGGTCTTCATGAGCAAGCAAGTTGGATGCACACCCACTAGTTTTCTTTAAGAGATTTCACATACTCTTAGCTCTAGTGCATCATTTGTATGGCAATCCCTACTCATTCACGTTGATATCTATCGATGACCATCTCCATAGCTCATTGATATGCCTAGTCAATGTGATCATCTTCTCCTTGTTTACCTTGCAACCTCCACCACACTCCACACCACTTATAGTGCTAAAACCATGTCTCACGCTCATGTATTGCGTGAGAGTTGAAAAAGTTTGAGAAAGTAAAGGTGTGAAAACAATTACTTGGCCAATACCGGGGTTGTGCATGATTTAAATTTGTTGTGCAATGATGATAGAGCATAGCCAGACTATATGATTTTGTAGGGATAACTTTCTTTTGGCCTTGTTATTTTGAAAGTTCATGATTACCTTGCTAGTTTGCTTGAATTATTATTGTCTCCACGTCAATAGCAAACTATTGTTTTGAATCTAATGGATCTGAACATTCACGTCACATAAGAGGAGTTACAAAGGACATCTATGCTAGGTAACATGAAAGCATCAAAAATTCATTCTTTATCACTTTCCTACTCGAGGACGAGCAGGAGTTAAGCTTGGGGATGCTTGATACGTCTCAAACGTATCTATAATTTTTGATGGTTTCACGCTGTTATCTTGTAATCTTTGGATGTTTTGTTTACCTTTTATATCTTTCTTGGGAGTAACTTATTAATTCAGTGCCAAGTGCCAGTTCCTGTTTTTTCTGCGTTTTTGACTCTTTTCATATCTGATTTTGGAACGGAGTCCAAACGGAATAAAATCCCCGAAATAAATTTTTCCAGAACGAAAGAAGATCGGGAGGCTTGAGGGCCAAGGCAGTGGGCTCTCACGGAGCCCACAAGCCCTGTTGTCGCGGCCAGGGGGGAGGCCGCGACAACCAAGCTTGTGGCCCCCCTGGCGCTCCCCTGCCCTAGGTCTTTGGCCTATAAATTCCCTAAAATTCCAGAAAAAATCAGGGCATCCACGAAAACACTTTTCCGCCGCCGCAAGCTCCCGTTTCCGCGAGATCTCATCTCGAGACCCTTCCCGGTGCCCCGCGGGAGGGGACTTTGGAGTTGGAGGGCTTCTACATCAACATCATCGCCTCTCCAATGACTCGTGAGTTGTCCACTTCAGACCTACGGGTCCGTAGTTAGTAGCTAGATGGCTTCTTCTCTCTCTTGGATCTTCAATACAAAGTTCTCCATGATCTTCATGGAGATCTATGCGATGTAATCCTCTTTGGTGGTGTGTTTGTCGAGATCCGATGAATTGTGGATTTGTGATCAGATTATCTATGAATTATATTTGAGTCTTTGCTGATTTCTTATTTGCATGATTTGATATCCTTGTAAGTCTCTCCGAGGCTTGGGTTTTGTTTGTCCAACTAGATCTATGATTCTTGCAATGGGAGAAGTGCTTGGTTTTGGGTTCATACCGTGTGGTGACCTTTCCCAGTGACAGAAGGGGAGCAAGGCACGCATCATGTTGTTGCCATCAAGGGTAACAAGATGGGCTTTTTTCGTATATATGAGATTGTCCATCTACATCATGTCATCTTGCTTAAGGTGTTACTCTGTTCTTTTGGACTTAATACACTAGATGCATGCTGGATAGCGGTCGACGTGTGGAGTAATAGTAGTAGATGCAGAAAGTATCGGTCTACTTGTTTTGGACGTGATGCCTATAGATACAATCATTGCCTTAGATAACGTCACAACTTTGCGCGGTTCTATCAATTGCTCGACAGTAATTCGTTCACCCACCATCTACTTGCTTTCATGAGAGAAGCCACTACTGAACACTACGGCCCCCAGGTCTATTCACAACTATCGTTTCCACTTTCACTTTTACTTTGCTTGTTTACTTTGTTACTTTTAGTTCTCACTTTGCAATCAATCTATAAGGGATTGACAACCCCTTCATACCATTGGGTGCAAGCTCTTTGTGTTTGTCCAGGTACTTGTGACTTGACGAGATCTTCCATTGGTTCGATACCTTGGTTCTCAAAACTGAGGGAAATACTTACCTCCGCTGTGCTACATCACCCTTTCCTCTTCAAGGGAACACCAACGCAAGGCTCCAAGGCCGCGGGGAAATCTTTTGCATATTTGTCAAGGAAGTCCCTAAAGGCGTAGCCGTAGCAGCAGGATTCCTGGCGCCATACCAGGGAAGGTCTGTTGTCGCAGTAGCAACGTCAAGTGGTGATCGTCATCAAGATTGCGGTGTGCAAGTTCAAGTGGATCAGCACGAATATATCATGCTTGAAGCTTGTCGTCCATTGTGGTGGCAATGGACTTGTGAAGATATGCTGGAGCAATCAACTAGTCTTCATCAAGCCAACGCAATCAAGAAAGGTGGTCCATCTTGAGGAAGCCAAGATCATCATCATCTAGCTCAAGAGGACGAGGTGCAAGGTATAGGTTTGCCCTTGATAGGTTTTCTGTTTTAGGATAGATTGCCGTTCTATCAAGGGGGCTCTCAAGTGAGTAGCTCGATCGTATCGTTCGTTGAGAGCTCAAACCATTTCCATCCTTGCATCATACTTCTTGGTTCTTATTTGGTGTTTCTCTTTGTGAGTTTTAGAGCTTATGGTCATCTTCCTGACAAGCTCGAGTTCATCGAAAACGGAGTCCATATGCATCTACTATGATGTTTTCGATGTTCGAGTTTTTGCCGGTTCTTCATTCATAGAGGTCTCACATCTCTATATCATTGGCATTTTTCATATCTGCATGGTCTTATGATGTTTTCGCTGTTTGGATAGCTCTTGTTGTCCTGAATCCAACAAACTTGGGTTTGCTTGATTCGGAGCTCGTATGCGAAAGTTATGGCTGTTTGAGTGGCTAGTGGTAGTACCGCTGGACCTAGCGGTAGTACCGCTAGAGCTGGCGGTAGTACCGCTGTCCCAGCGGTAGTACCGCCCCTGGTCAGCGGTAGTACCGCTCCAGGACTTTAGTACCGTCATCTTTGCGGTTGTACTACGTCAGACTTTTTGCGAAGACTTTCTTAGCGGTGGTTGGCCTGGTAGTATCTTTGCACTACCATGGGCCCAGCAGTAGTACCGCTGCAGCCAGCGGTAGTACCGTTGGAGGGTCAGTGGTAGTACCGCTGCAGCCAGCGGTAGTACCTCTGGAGGGTCAGCGGTAGTACCGCTGCAGCGCTGGGCTCGGGCTGTAAGTGGGGGTAACGGTCTGATTCCTTCCCCCACTATATAAAGGGGGTCTTCTTCCCCCTTGGCTTTATCCATCCATTGAGCTCATGTTCTACCTCCATTGTTGACCTTCTTAGAGCTTGCTAACTCTCAATCCCTCCAATGATTTTTACTTGTTCTTGAGGGAAAAGAGAGAGGTGATCTAGATCCACATCTCCACCAATCACTTTCTCCTCTATGTGAGGGGAACCCCTTGGATCTAGATCTTGGAGTTCATTGTGAGCTACTTGTTCTTCCTCTCCTATTTCTCCATAGCTTTTGTTGTTGTGGAGGGATTTGAGTGTGAGGGACTTGACCACTTCGTGTGTTCTTGCCATTACATTAGTTGCATCGGTTTGAGTTCTCCACGGTGATACGTGGAAGTAAAGTTTGAGAAGCTTATTACCTTTGGTACTTAGTACCCTAGATATTGTTCTTCGTGGATGCTTTAGCGTCCTAGAAGCTTGGTGGTGTCTCGGAGCTCAATCATTGTGGTGTAAAGCTTCGGGCAAGCGTCGGGGTCTCCAATTAGGTTGTGGAGATTGCCCCGAGCAGTTTGTACGGGTACCGGTGACCGCACCCGAGGTTTGCCATTTGTACGGGTTCGGTGACCCCCTCCCTTGGTGGAATCACGACATCTTGCATTGTGCAAGGGCGTGAGGAGATTACGGTGGCCTTAGTGGCATCTTGGTGTGAACTTCGGGATACATCATCGTCTCTGCGTGCCTCGGTTATCTCTTACCCAAACCCTTTACTTATGCACTTTACTTTGTGATAGCCATATTGTTTATTATCATATATCTTGCTATCACTTAGTTGTTTATCTTGCTTAGCATAAGTTGTTGGTGCACATAGGTGAGCCTAGTTGTTGTAGGTTTTGTGCTTGACAAATTAAACGTTAGTTTTATTCCGCATTTGTTCAAGCCTAAACTGTAATTATTTTAAAGCACCTATTCACCACCCCCTCTAGGCGACATCCACGTCCTTTCATAAGGCACACATCAGGTGCGGCACACAACATGGCATACTTTAGATTCTATGGCTAAGGCATAGGGGAATACCTTCGTCCTTTCTCGTTCTTCTGTCGTGGTCGGGTTTTTGACTCTTACTCAAATTCACACCTTACAACACATCCAAGAACTCCTTTGCTGATCTATTTTGAACTCCTTCAAAAACTTGTCAAGGCATGCGTTTCATTTGAAAGTTATGTTTAGCATTTTGATCTATCTCCATAGATCTTGATGCTCAATGTTCAAGTAGCTCTATCCAGGTCTTCCTTTGAAAAACCCCTTTCAAACAACCTTTATGCTTTATAGAAATTCTACATTACTTCTCATCAACAATATTTCAACCACATATACTTATCAGAAATTCTATAGTGCTCCCACTCACTTCTTTGGAAATACAAGTTTCTCATAAACCTTGTATAAACCAAAAAACTTTGATCATCTCATCAAAGCGTATATTCCAACTCCGAGATGCTTGCACCAGTCCATAGAAGGATCGCTGGAGCTTTCATACTTTTTAGCATCCTTAGGATCGACAAAACCTTCTGGTTGTATCACATACAACCTTTCCTCAAGGAAACCGTCGAGGAAACAATGTTTTGACATCCTATGTGCAATATTTCATAAATAATACAACAACTGCTAACATAATTCCAACAGATTTTTAGCATCGCTACAAGTGAGAAAGTCTCATCATAGTCAACTCTTTGAACTTGTCGGAAACATCTTTGCGATAAGTCGAGCTTTTCTTAATGGTGACTTTTCACCATCATCGTGTGTCTTCCTTTTAAAGATCCATCTTTACTTAATAGTCCTACGACCATCAAGTAGTTCTTCCAAAGTCTATACTTTGTTTTCATTCATGGATCCTCTCCCGGATTTCATGACCTCCAGCCATTTGTCGCAATCCGAGCCCACCATCGCTTCTCCATAGCTCGTAGGTTCATCGTTTGTTCAACAACATGACCTCCAAGACAGGGTTACTGTACCACTTTGTAGTAGTACGCGACCTTGTCGACCTACGAGGTTTGTACTAACTTGATCCGAAGCTCAATGATCACCATCATAAGTTTCCACTTCAATTGGTGTAGGCGCCGCAGGAACATCTTCCCGCGCCCTGCTACACACTGGTTGAAGTGATGGTTCACTAACCTCATAAAGTTCCACCACCCTCCCACTCAATTCTTTTGAGAGAAACCTTTCCTCGAGAAAGGACCCATTTCTAGAAACAAACACTTTGCTTTCGGATCTGAGATAGGAGATGTACCCAACCATTTTGGATATCCTATGAAGATGCATTTATCTGTTTTGGGTTCGAGCTTATCAGACTGAAACTTTCTCACATAAGCGTCGCAACTCCAAACTTTCAAGAAACGACAACTCAGGTTTCTCCAAACCATAGTCTATACTGTGTCATCTCAATGGAAATACGTGGTGCCCTATTTAAAGTGAATGCGATTGTCTCTAATGCATAACCCATAAACGATAGTGGTAATTCGATAAGAGACATCATAGTATGCACCATATCAAATAGGGCGCGACTATGACGTTCGAACACACCATCACACTATGGTGTTCTAGGTGGCATGATTGCAAAACAATCTCCACATTGTCTTAACTGTGTACCAAAAACTCGCAACTCAGATATTCATCTCATCGATCATATCGTAGATAGTTTATCCTCTTGTCACGACGATCTGCACTCTGAAATAGCTTTGAACTTTTCAATATTTCAGACTTGTGATTCATCAAGTAAGTACTCATGTATCTACTCAAATCGTCAGTGAAGTAAGAACATAACGATATCCACTGCGTGCCTCAGCACTCATTGGACTGCACACATCAAAATGCATTGCTCCAACAAGTTACTATCTTGTTCCATGTGGCATGATTTTGCATTTCTCAAGTGATTCAAAATCAAGTGAATCCAAACGATCCATCTGCATGGAGTTTCTTCATGCGTTTAAACCAACAAGTATGGTTTGCATGTCTCAAATGTTTCAAAAATTAGCGAGTACAAAGATCCATTAGCATGGAGCTTCTTCATGCACTTTACACCAACATGACTCAAGCGGCAGTGCCACAAGTAAGTGGTACTATCATTATTACTTCGTATCTTTTGGCACCAATATTATGAACATGTGTAACACTACGATCAAGATTCAATAAACCATTGAAGGTAATTATTCAAGAAAATAGAATAACCATCATTCTCTTTAAATGAATAATCCTATTGCAATAAACACGATCCAATCATGTTCATGCTCAATGCAAACACCAAATAACAGTTATTTAGGTTTAACACCAAGCCCGATGGTAGAGGGAGCGTGCGTTGTTTGATCATATCAAACTTGGAAACACTTCCAACACTTATCGTAACCTCGCCTTTAGCTAGTCTCCCTTTATTCCGTAGCTTTTATTTCGAGTTACTAATCACTTAGCAATTGAACCGATATCTAATACCCGCGTGCTACTAGGAGTACTAGTAAAGAACACATCAATATCATGTATACCAAATATACATCTGTCGACTTTGCCAGCCTTCTTATCTACCAAGTATCTAGGGTAGCTCCGCCTTAGTGACCGTTCCCCTCATAACAGAAGCACTTAGTCTCGGGTTTGGGTTCAATCTTGGGTTTCTTCATTAGAGAAGCAACTGGTTTGCTGTTTCATGAAGTATCCCTTCTAGCCCTTGCCCTTCTTGAAACTAGTGGTTTTACTAACCATCAACAACTGATGCCCCTTCTTGATTTCTACTTTCGCACTATCAAACATTGTGAATCGCTCAAGGATCATCATATCTATCCTTGATATGTTATAGTTCATCATGAAGCTCTAGCAGCTTAGTGGCAGTGACTTTGGAGAACCATCACTATCTCATCTGGAAGATTAACTTTCACTTGATTCAAGCGATTGTTGTACTCAGACAATATGAGGACATGCTCAATGATTTGAGCTTTTCTCCTTTACTTTGTACACAAATAATCTTGTCGGAGGTCTCATACCTCTCCACAAGCGCACGAGCATGAAATCTCAATTTCATCTCTTAGAACATCTATCATGTTCCGCGACATTTTCAAAACGTCTTCGGCGCCTTGCTTCTAAGCCATTAACTATTACACACTGAACTATCACGTAGTCATAAAAAACGTGTATGTCAGATGTTCGCAACATCCACAGACGAGGCTCGAGGTGCAGCACACCGAGTGGTGCATTAAGTACATAAGCCTTCTACGCAGCAATGAGGACAATCCTTAGTTTACGGACTTAGTCTGCAAAGTTGCTACTATCATCTTTCAACTAAATTTTCTCTGGGAACATATAAAAAATAGTAGAGCTATAGCGCAAGCTACATCATAATTCACAAAGACCTTTTGACTATGTTCATGATAATTAGTTCAATTAATCATATTACTTAAGAACTCCCACTCAAAAATACATCTCTCTAGTCATTTGAGTGGTACATGATCCAAATTCACTAACTCAAGTCCGATCATCACGTGAGTTGAGAATAGTTTTAGTGGTAAGCATCTCTATGCTAATCATATCAACTATACGATTCATGCTCGACCTTTCGATCTTATGTGTTCCGAGGCCATGTCTGCACATGCTAGGCTCGTCAAGTTTAATTCGAGTGTTCCGCGTGTGCAACTGTTTTGCACCCGTTGTATGTGAACGTTGAGTCTATGACACCCGATCATCACGTGGTGTCTCGAAACGACGAACTATCGTAATGGTGCACAGTCGAGGAGAACACAATTTCATCTTGAAATTTTAGTGAGAGATCACCTTATAATGCTACCGTCATTCTAAGCAAAATAAGGTGCATAAAAGGAGTAACATCACATGCAATTCATAAGTGACATGATATGGCCATCATCTTGTGCTTCTAGATCTCCATCACCAAAGCACCAGCATGATCTTCTTGTCACCGGCGCCACACCATGATCTCCATCATCGTGCCGCCATCGAGGCTGTCGTGCTATCTATGCTATTACTACTAAAGCTACGACATAGCAACATAGTAAACGTATCTGTAAACACAAACGTTAGTTTAAAGACAACCCTATGGCTCATGTCCGTTGCCGTAGCATCGACGTGCAAGTCGATATTAACTATTACAACATGATCATCTCATACATCCAATATATCATATCACGTCATTGGCCATATCATATCACAAGCATACCCTGCAAAAACAAGTTAGACGTCCTCTAATTTGTTGCATGCTTTACGTGGCTGCTATGGGTATCTAGTATGATCGCATCTTACTTATGCAAAAACCACAACGGAGATGTGCAAATTGCTATTTAACCTCTCCAAGGACCGCCTCGGTCAAAACCAATTCAACTAAAGTTGAAGAAACAGGCACCCGCCAGTCATCTTTGTGCAACGAGGTTGCATGTCAATCGATGAAACCAGTCTCTCGTAAGCGTACGAGTTATGTCGGTCTGGGCCGCTTCAATCCAACAATACCGCTTAATCGAGAAAAGACTAAGGAGGGCAGCAAATCGAACATCACCGTCCACAAAACCTTTTGTGTTCTACTTGACATAACATCTACGCATGAACCTAGCTCATGATGCCACTGTTGGGGGAACGTTGCATGGGAAACAAAATATTTCCTACGCACACGAAGACCTGTCATGGTGATGTCCATCTACGAGTGGAGATTAGATCTACGTACCCTTGTAGACCGCTCAACGAGAAGCGTTAAGAAATGCGGTTGATGTAGTGGAATGTCTTCACATCCCTCGAACCGTCCCATGAACCGTCCCGCCATCCGTTCCGATCTAGCGTCGAACGAACGACACCTCCGCGTTCAGCACACGTACAACTCGATGACGATCTCGGCCTTCTTGATCCAGCAAGAGAGACGGAGAAGTAGATGAGTTCTCTGCCAGCGTGACGGCGCGCCTGTGTTGGTGATGAACTATTCCTGCAGGGCTCCGCCCGAGCTCCGCAGAAATCTAATCTAGAGGAAGAATTACGAGGTGTAGGTTTGAGTTGCACGTGGCAAAGTTGTGTCTCAAAAGCCCTAAACCTCTAGTACATATAGGAGGAGGGGAGAGGCAGCCTTGGTGCACCAAGGAGTCCTCCTTGGGTCGGCTGAAGTGGGAGAGAGGGAGGAGTCCTTCTCCAATCCCACTTGGATTAGGACTCCTTCCTTATTTTCCCACCTCTTTTGGATTTTCCACTTTTTCCTCATGGGTTTTTTTTGGATGAATTTGTCAGCCCATTATACCTTATTGTGCATCCAATAAACCCATGTGGACCCCTTGGGCATGGTGGGCCCACCCAGTGGGCCCCCGGAACCCATTCGTCACTCCCGACACTGTCGGTAATGCCCGAAAAATTTTCGGAATCCAAACACCAACTTCCTATATATCAATCTTCATTTCCGGACCATTGAGGAAACCCTCGTGACGTCCGTGATCTTATCCGGGACTCCGAACAACCTTCGGTCACCAACACATATAACTCAACTATACTAAAACATCATCGAACCTTAAGTGTGCAGACCCTGCGGATTCGAGAACTATGTAGGCATGACCCGAGATACTCCTCGGTCAATATCCAATAGCGGGATCTAGATGCCCATATTGGATCCTACATATTCTACGAAGATCTCATCGGTTGAACCTCTGTTGCAAGGATTCATATAATCCCGTATGTCATTCCCTTTGTCCTTCAGTATGTTACTTGCCCGAGATTTGATCGTCGACATCCGTATACCTATTTCAATCTCGTTACCGGCAAGTCTCTTTACTCGTTCCGTAATACAATATCCCATGACTTACACTTAGTCACATTGCTTGCAAGGCTTGTTTGTGATGTTGTATTACCGAGTGGGCCCCGAGATACCTCTCCGTCACACGGAGTGACAAATCCTAGTCTTGATCCATACTAACTCAACGGACACCTTCGGAGATACGTGTAGAGCACCTTTATAGTCACCCAGTTATGTTGTGACGTTTGATACACACAAGGTATTCCTCCGGTGACAGTGAGTTATATGATCTCATGGTCATAGGAATAAATACTTGACACACAGAAAACAATAGCAACAAAATAACACGATCACATGCTACGTTTATAATTTCGGTCTTGTCCATCACATGATTCTCCTAATGATGTGATCCCGTTATCAAGTGACAACACTTGCCTATGGCCGGGAAACCTTGACCATCTTTGATCAACGAACTAGTCAACTAGAGGCTCACTAGGGACACTCTGTTGTCTATGTATCCACACATGTATTTGAGTTTCCAATCAATAAAATTCTAGCATGGATAATAAACGATTATTATGAACAAGGAAATATAATAATAACTAATTTAGTATTGCCTCTAGGGCATATTTCCAACAACTACTGCATGGGGGTGTAGCCGGGTGGGCCAGGCCTGCATGTGTGCATATTGGTGAAAGCTCATGTGGGTCCGCCTGGGGGAGCAACACGCATGCAGCGGGGAGGCCGAGGCCTCAAAAGTCGGACCGAGGCCAACCGAAAGGCGTACCCCCACACACCAGGAGGCCGACCAGGCAGAGGAGGAATCACGAGATCGCGCGTGCGCCCGTGCCAAACTGCCACGTAATGCAGCAATAATGCTGCCCACCTCCACCGAATGGCCGGGAGCACCGTTGCTCCCCGAAAGCGACCACCCGTCATCCCTCAGACCCGTGACATCCTCGGATGCACAACCCGAGGCGGGCCCGGAGCCAGCCCTTTTCTGCGATTCCCCGGACCACCCCACACAGTCAGCCATGGTCAAAGCACGCATGGTCTCCGCGCCCCTCAGGTCAGCGTCGGCTGGCATGCACAGAGAGCCAGATCCACAGGGCGTGACGTCATCATCGGCGGCACCGGTGAGCACACGCCGGCGGTGATGGGGTGCCGCCTCCACAGAGTCCGCATAGGTGCGCCTGGCATATCCACCCTTGACATTCCCCACGCACCTAGCAGAGGTGCCACCTCCCCCTCCATCCAACGGCCCGGCGAGGCATCACAGTTGCCGTGTTCGGCGTTGGACGATGGAGAAGGAGGAGGAGGGGGCGTAGGCGGTCTTGGCAAGGATGGATGCTACGGTGGGCGGGATGCCGTTGGTGCGTCAGGTACACGACAGATCTCGATGGGATATCGCAGGGTGCCGGCTTGTGCCTGAGAAGGCATACACTGTCGGTGCCTCGCCGATGCCGCGGAAGGCAGCGCCGACTCTTCCATGAAGAGGAACTTGCAGGATGGAATGCGACAGATGTCCGCCGTGCGAAGCTAGACGCAGAAGTGGGACATGTCATTGCGGCTCGAAGTCTCCTCCGCGACGTCCACCACGAATCCGCAGCCCTAGATGACGTCCGCCGTTCGCTGAGTCCATGCATTAGCCGGCACGCCGATGAGGTCAAGCTAGACGAGGAAGGGGAGGTTCACCGCCGTGGCCTGCGCCTGCCTAATCCAAGGCCGCAACGTGAGCGAGAACCCATGGCCGTCCTGTGATAGCCTGGCTTATTAGGGATGATAGACTACTCATATCAATAAGGAATTCTTTCTTTTCTGGGAGCCCATTTGAAAGGGCCAGTCTAGATTCAGTACATGGCACATGTACTGGACTGTATGCACAGACGTTTGTGCCAAGAGGGATGCGCAGAAAAAACTAGTATTGATATGTGGGGCCAGTCTAGATCCAGTACATGGCACATGTACTGGACTGTATGCACAGACGTTTGTGCCAAGAGGGAACGCTCCTTTGGCCGGACGAGGACGTCGGTTCCTCTGACTGGTGGAGTAACGACCGCCGACGGTTGTGTCCGGGGTGTTACACGTCCACCCGACCGACATGGACGACGACCCAACAGGCTGGCTCCCGACCTCCACACGCAGGGGAGCCCAGCGAAGGGGACGTGTAAGGCCGGGCCATCCACCGATCCCTAACTCGAAGTATCCGCCACAACATTGCTCCAAGAGCGGCCAAGCCGGACGACACCCGACGGAGGGCAGCCCGGGGGCGGGGGCGGGGCGTTAGCGCCCCGTGAAGGCCAGGACATGGGCGGGGGTGGGGAGGAAACGCGTTGCCGACGAGGAGGCGGCCGGGGGGAACTGCCCCCAGACGATGAGCTTCGCCGCACCCGGCAGCCCCTGGAGCTGTGCCCGACATCGTCGCAACGGACGCACATGGTGGGGTTCGTGCACTCCCGTGAGATGTGCTCGTACTCCCCACAGTTGTCGCAGCAGCCGTAGAAGCACGCCGACATCCTTGAGTAGCAGGGCGAGCACGCTCTCGGCGCCCCCGCTTCGTCCGCCACGGAGCATCCCCGGGCGCGGGCACCGACGGGCCACCCGGCCCCAGGAGGCCGAGCGTCGAGCCCACCACTGGCACCAGCAGCGAGCGCAACGGAGGGCGCGCCGGGGTGGATCTCGAGCTGGATCCGCCGGATCCCAAAAGGGCCACACGCTCAACCATGGCGAGGGACACCCATGAAGGAGGAGGAGGCGTAGGGAAGAGGCTGCCGGCCTCGGGGTGGCGACTGGCAGGAGAGGTAGCCGCCGGCGCCGGAGTGGCGCACGACTCGAAGTCTCCTCCACGATGTCCACCATGAATTCGCAACCCTCAAAGATGATGTCCGCTGTCCGCCGAGTCCATGCATTAGACGACACGCCGATGAGGTCAAGCTCGACGAGGAAGGGGAGGTTCACCGTCGTGGCCTGCACCTGCCTAATCCAAGGCCGCAACGTGAGCGAGAACCCAGAGCCGTCCACCCGACCGCGATCCGCCATGCGATGGCGAAGGTGGATGGAGTCACGAAGGACAAGGAAGTCCTCCGGGAAGAAGGCGCGAATGGACATGGACGACGGCCCAATGTCGAAGGCTGCGTGAAGGGCCTCCGCCGCACCGGCGAGATCCATAGCAGGACGGCTCCCGACGACGGTGACCACAATCGCACGCGCGAGCTCCGCCTCAAGACGCACGGTCTCCTCCGAGCGCTCCAGGTAGCAACAGGCTGGCTCCTTCACCCTTTGCGCCGGCGGCAACCGCACGACCTCCACACGCGGGGGAGCCCAGAGAAGGGGACGTCAAAGGCCGGGCCATCCACCGATCCCTTATTGGAGGTCTCCGCCACAATATTGCTCCAAGAGCGGCCAAGCCGGACGGCACCCGACGGAGGGGGGCTCGGGGACGGGGGCGGGGGGTTAACGCCCCGCGAAGGCCAGGACACGGGCGGGGGTGGGGAGGAAACACATTGCCGATGAGGAGGCGACCGGGGGGAACTGCCCCCAGATGACGAGCTCCGCCGCAGCGGGCAGTCCCTGGAGCTGTGCCCGACGCCGTCGCAACGGACGCACATGGTGGGGTTCGTGCACTCCTGGGAGATGTGGTCGTCCTCCCCACACTTGTAGCAGCAGCCATAGAAGCACGCCGGCATCCGCAAGTTCGGCGGGGGCCTGGGGCTGGGAGGGTGCGAGCGCCGCCCGCGCGAGGGGGAGCAGGGCGAGCACGCTCCCGGCGCCCCCGCTTGGTCCGCCACGGAGCGTCCCCGGGAGCGGGCACCGAGGGCAACCCAGCCCCAGGGGGCCAAGCGTCGAGCCCACCACCGGCACTATCAGCGAGCGCAACGGAGGGCACGCCGGGGTGGATCTGGAGCTGGATCCGCCAGATCCCGAAAGGGCCACGCGCTCAGCCATGGCGAGGGACACCCAGGGAGGAGGAGGAGGCGTAGGGAAGAGGCTGCCGGCCCCGGGGTGGCGACCGACAGGAGAGGTGGCCGTCGGCGCCGGAGTGGCGCACGGCGCAGCCGGCGTGAGCGAGAGCTAGGCAGTAGCCTTCCTAGTATTGAGTTCACACCGGATGCTTTGTTGCATACCTACCAAATCCCTAACAAATGTCATACATAACCTAACCAAATCACTAACACTGTCATATGTGTCATAACTAAATCCCCGACAGTATCGTAAACAACCTAAATTATACTCCCTCCGTTCCTAAATATTTGTTTTTTTAGAGATATCATTACGAACTACATACGGATGTATATAGACATAATTTAAAATGTAAATTCACTCATTTTGCTTCGTATGTAGTCCGTAGTTGAATCTTTAAAAAGATAAATATTTAGAAACGGAGGGAGTACATATCCTGAACCATACATATGCTAAATCACCCAAATCCTTAACACTATCATACAAATATCCAATGAAAATTAAAGAAAAAAGGGATGAATTAGGGTTTCATCCAAATGGATCCAATGCGGGGATTTCAACCAAATAGAGTTTATTTTGTGTTGAATCTTTTGAAAAGGACCATTTTCGTCGTTTTTCATCCCATTCTTTTTTTTGACACAATCTCATTCAGACATCGCTAGCAAGCAATGCCGCGTGACCTCTGGATTCCCGCCTACACGCTCCAGCTCACGGTGACATGTGGACCCACACCCGACCCCACCAGCCAGAGACACTGTCTTCCACGCCCAGCCCAGACCGTCGCAGGGAGGAAGGAAAAAAGCGAGGAAATTTTTTACGCTAGCGGCAGCGGCGAGCCCATCGTTCGTTCCTTTCACCGTCTCTCTCCACCTTTCCCTCCGTCCCCAGATCTCTCCACCCGCCCCTCCCTCGCTCCTCCACCTCGCGCTGCAATGGCCGACGAGCCCCTCGACGCGTCGCCGGCGACCGCGGCCCCCGCCCCTGCGGCGTCGGGCCCCTCCCCCGCGCCCGCCTCCACCCCAGCCCCCGCGCCCGCGGCGACCGCGTCCCTCGTCCTCCGGCCCCGGCGGGAGTCGTTCGAGCACGGGCTCCTGCCGATCCCCAAGCTGGTCTTCCCGGAGGGCACGCTCACGCAAACCCTCACGCAGCTCAAGGCGAAGCTCGCGGCGCCGGGCCACGGGCGCGTGGGCGCCGCGGCGCTCGCGGAGGCGCTGCAGATCCCCGCCGACCAGGCCGCGCTCGCGCTCGGGACGCTCGCCGCGGTCCTCCCCGGCGAAGGCGACGGCCCCGCCGCGGACGGCGCGTGGGAGGCCGACCTCCGCGACGTGCTCCTCTTCCTCTACATCCAGTCCTACAAGCGCCTCGTGCCGCGCGCCCACAAGGACTCGCCGTCCGTCGCCGACGTCTGGCCATCCACCTCCGCGTTCGACGGATACCTCTCCGCGCTCTCACCGATCCAGGTCAGGTCCCGATCAGCCCCCTCCCCCTCTCTTTCCGGCCCGATTGTTTGTGGCATGATTGCTGCGTGTTTGGATTGTGGACCGATTACTGTCTGGTAATTTCTGTTTGCATACGATTAAGAAATGGCAACCTGGTGATATATTCATCACTGAAATGACGAGCATGAGGAACATTTGATTTGCCTTTGCTCCTCAGGGTTACTTTGTTAATCAGTAATGCACATGCAGCTCCATTTGTGTGCGCTGTATGGTATTGGCTTATGGTAATGTACTCATACTTCTAGCTTCTGGGAGTTAGTGGCTAATGGGGTGTTTGATGATTCAGTCAGTGATCAGGGTGATTGTTAGTTACACGGAAGTGTTATATTCCTTGTGCATTGTGGGCTTTTTTCTGTGGTTGATGACACCATGTTTTGCTGTATTTGACTAGTAATAACTTTGTACATCAAAATACACCTTTCCCGTCTGCAACTTTGCACCACCACACATCTTTTATACTCCACGACCATATCTCTCCTTTTAGAAGGCCATTTTGCCTATTGTTGATTTTTTCTGTCCAAATGCTGTTTTCCCGTGAGCTAAGAAGCACCAACATGAGGATACAGACCACGGGGATATGCGATATGGCATTTTCCAGAAACAGCCAACGCGTTTGTATAAATAACTGCAAAATGTTGCATGTAATCAAGATAAAAAGATAATTTTAAGATTTGAGATCGAAGTACTACCCCATATCTTGCCTCCCTAGCCAGCAGATAAAATACATGTCACCCACTGTCTTAGATGACATTTGTACCTAGCCAGCGATGACAACAGGAGCAGGTGGTGGCAAAGAGGAAATCCCGCAACGGCCAGCAACAGCAATGCAGATGTGGATGTGAGATTCCGGCAGTGTCCTGGTCCTTGCTGTCGCCACCTCTTCTCCAGGCGCATGGCATCGTCCACTTACGGGAAGAATATGGGGACGAGACATTGTTGGCAATTACAGAGGAAGACATGGACAGCACTGGCCACCGGACATGGAGTATACGCCGTCTGTTGACGAGCAAGAGGATCCCGGTGACGGTGCAGTTGCGTCTCTCGCCTCTTCTCCATGTGAAGGCTCTTGCACGACTGGGAGAGCCCGGAGGGTGGCTGCTAGAAGCAACTCTACTGTCTACTCTAGGTTTAAGTACATCATGTGTCCCAGCCGTGTCTTCTAAGTATCCCGATGGCCAGGGCATCACATTATTTTTAAATAAAAAATGGGTGGATACTTGGGGATACACGTATCCGTACGTATCTCTGTATGGCCGTATCGGTGCTTCAGAGCCCGCGAGGGCCTTTGAAGTGCTGTTTACATACATCATTCTATCCTCCACCCCAAGTATGCAGTTATCATACATTGCCCAGAACAAAATTAAGAGCACTATATTTCATGACAGTGAGTTATGCAAGCACGGGCTTGTGCTACTTTGCTCCTTTTCCATGATTACTACTCAGTTACAATTCCATTTCTCTCATGTTGCCATTACATGCAAAGCACAACCTGCATTTCCTGTGCCTAGACTAGGCAGAGATCCACAACCTCTACTTTTGTTAGTTGTCAAGCAGATACTTACTATTTATCTCATATTGCAGCTTGTACGCAGTAATAGCCGTCGGTTTATGCCTTCGCAAGCAGATGAAGAAGCTCATCAGCTATCTTATTTACAAAAGCATATGGCCAATGTTTTAACTCTTTTGGCAGATTCTGTTGATGGAGAGGGTGATGAATCTATGGTTAGTATCAATTAATATGTAACAATTTTCCTTTTAAGAAATTCAATATTTTGTGTGACAAAGTTGATCACTTTTGTTCTTTGTCGATAACATTAATGTGCTCTGATCAATCCCCCTACTTGAAGGTCATCATGTCAAGCTGTAACTTTTAAACAGTGTTGTAGTAGATGTAGGACACAATTTTGAATAAAATTGGTAGAATACCTGTAATACTTGGTTTCCGGACAAGCATACGACATAATACTTGGTTTCTTCTCAATAATACTGGTAACTGAATTGAAGAGAAGGCAGAACTACTTCATGTAACCCCTGCCCAATGCTCATGGCCACTGAAATCAATGAATTAACAATTAAGTAATTAACGCAAACAGTGCAAGTGCATGCACGTCAAAGGCTCGACGCCTCATCAAATAAATGAAGGAACTGCAAGGATCACAATTGCGTGGTCAAGACATTAAAGGACGAAAGTAAACAAGATGTCCATATTCCTATGGGCAGTTGAGGATAAGGTAACTTGGGTTGGTGATTCTAGGAAGCACATGTGATAGGATATATCTGTAAATTACTTTGCAAATGCAAGGCAGTTTCGATGAATCGGGTCTTAGATTGAAGGAAGAACAGAGCTAGTTGATCTTCTCTGCAGTACAAAAGATCTTGATAAGTTGATATACACCATCCATGGTTGTGTACGATTGCAGAACAAAATCATCCACATTACTATCATGTAGGAGTAAATGAAATAAATCTTGGATGCATTGCTGTGTGATACTCTTACTCTGAGAACTCCTTAGAGCGGAGCAGTAGACACTAACTGTCATTTGTATTTCTCTATATGCAGGTACTGACAATGGAGACTTTTGAGCACCTTGGATTCTTGTTGCAGTTTTCTGAAGGAACTCCTTTAAGCCAAGCTGCTCCATTTTTTGCGAATTCTGATCCAGACATGCCTGCTGCTCCTGTTCCGGCTACTCAAGTTCATGAATGGATTCTGCAGAATATAGCTTCTTCCTTGGAATACACTGCAGAAAAATCTATAACTAAGGAAAACAATCAACGGAGTGTATCTGATCCTGATGTGGCAATGGCTGATGCTGTCACAAATACAAGAATTCAGAGCATCTCACCAACTGGTGCTTCTGTGCAAAACAATCCTGGATACTACCGAAATACGTCTTTTGTGGAGGGTATCTCCAAAACTTCTGTTGTCAAACACGGGTCTGATATTAAAGGGCATTCAATAAAGGTACCCATGTATTTGATTTTAATAATGATAATTGATATCGAGGTTTACTGAAGATGATTTGCTCTGTGATTCATATCTCGGTTGAAGTTCAAGTAACATAAAGTGTCTATTTAAGTAGTTGAATTCCGAAGCTGAGTTTTGCGACCCTTCCTACAATAGCATTAATTGTTTTCTTTGGTAGGTTTTGAATTGCCATGATTCTGTTATCTACATCCTAGCCCCTCTCAAATATGCTACGGTGTATGGATGTTCTGACATAACTGTTGTTCTTGGTGCTATTGGCAAGGTATGTATGTGATGTAATTTTACTATCCATATTTCTATTTGAATGCATCAGGCAGCATAATGTTATTCATAAGATTATTGTTCTTATATTCCAATGCATAGTTCTTAATTTCTGCTTTATCCTATATTACGTACATAGAAATTGGTATCTTCACTTACCTAGCTTCAAGCCCACGGTTAAAAAAAGAGCTAGGCGTTTATTGTGCGTTTAGCCACTGCCTTGCGCTTTTCTAACCAAAGCACACACTTATCCGCAAATGTGCAAATTAAGCGCTAGTTTTTTTTGCTATCTCCTAGGGCATATGCACGCTTAAGCACCCGCCTAGGCGCGCCTTTTTAAACCATGTTCAATCCTAATATTGTTTCATGCTGTCAGGTGGTAAAAGTTGAGCATTGTGAACGTGTGCAAATAGTTGCGGCTTCTAAAAGAATCTGTATTGCCAATTGTCGAGAATGTATCTTCTACTTGGGAGTAAATCACCAACCACTTATAGTGGGGGACAACCATAAATTACAAGTGAGTATATGTTTATTTGTTTATTTTTTCATCTGATGAAGTGTACACTACCGTATATCCTTGTTATAAAAGAAAAAAAACTGTATGAACAGTAGGATCAAATTTTGGAAGCATTTAGATATATACGAGGCACACTACGATATGTTTTCCCCATTTCTACACATTTGGAGATCAAAGAGGCATCCTTTGGAGCACTCATGAAGTTTTAAAGTCAACCTTACCAAATGTAGAAGACTAGCATTTATCCTGCTGAATTATAACAGCAAAAGTTAAAAATGTGCCTGTATTATTTGATATTTACTGTACATTTCAACAACAATTTTCTTACCTCTTCATTTAACAGGTTGCTCCATTTAATACTTACTATCCACAACTTGGGGAGCATTTGGAACAAGTTGGTGTGGACCCTAGCGTCAACAAGTGGGATCAACCTTTTGTGCTGGGAGTTGTTGATCCACATGATTCATTATCTCATCCTGCAGGGGTTTCTGATGTACAAGCCGAGTCTGCCACTTGTCTAGACCCTGATCTATTCACAGACTTCATGGTATGGAAATGTTATTTACCTTAGATTATTGCAGCTTAAATAAAGATAAACTAATGAATTCCATGAAAACCTTTGTTGTTTTGCCGAGCAGATCTCAGTTCTCAATCTATTGGTGTATGTCAACTTGTTATATCTGATGCGTCCACATTAACCTTGTTATTTCCTTGTCCGTGGCAGTGGTAGTAATAACTGAGATGTCATCTTGCCATATTCTCAGTTGTAACTAGTTAATTGTCACTTGGAAACAGTAAATAACCTGATGCTGAAACTTGATATATTATTGAAGATTCACAACGTTATTTTTTCCATGGTTTCTGACCAGCCAAATATTATTCTTATTGGCTGTGCAGTAGTATTGTACTCCCTCTGTCCCAAAATAAGTGACTCAAAAGTGACTCAACTTTATACTAAAGTTAGTGCAAAGTTTTGAGTCACTTATTTTGGGACGGAGGGAGTAGTTGAATTCATCATGCAATACAGTTTAAACTCTGCTAATCTTCTCTGTTTTTTTTTTTTTGACTAATTGGCTAATATCTTTCTGCAGATTCCTAGTTGGTTTGAGGCAGAAGGTCCTACCAAATACAATCCATTTACGTTACCTGAAGTTTACTGGGCATCACAGAGGAAAAAGGTACAACTGCAATCCAAATTTATTTTTGCGTCTTTTACTCGTTAGTCAGTACAAACTAGGACAGTTATCTTGGATGTACTTGCACACAATTGAGGGATTCGATTAAAGCAGGCACACACTTGTTATTGCTCCCTCTGTATCAAAATATAAGATGTTTTTTGACACTGACAGTGTCAAAAAAACGTTTTATATTTTAATACGGAGGGAGTAGATTACAGTATTTGTAGAATAGAACGTGGTGCTTGAGTATATCTGGAGCAGGAAGAATATGAAGTTGTTGTAGGAATTAGTCTAGATTACCCTGAACTTTTGGGGTTCGGTCACTTAACCCCCTGAACTAAATAACCAGGTATTTAAAAGCTCCACAATTTGAGCAAGATTACGTGGACCAGTTCTGCCACTAAAAATAGGCACAACTAGTCCTTCCACTGGTCAGCTCTGTCCTAACAATTGGCTATAGCTGGAAAATTATTCACTCCAATTCTCTCAATTCTCCCCAACTCGTCACTCTTGCTAGTGGCCAGAGGCAGAAGTCCCCTATTGAACCGTGAACTCTTAGAAATGTCGGCTTTTCAACTCTAAACTCTAAAATCGTTTCGGATTGTACAATTAACCTTTTCATTTGAGAATATCTATTTAGTATGATGATTAGGCTTGCAAAGTTTACGTCACCTACACCACTCCATGCTATCTTGAAGTAAACCAGGCTAGGGGGTTATTTTCTCTGGTTTGGAGCTGTAGGGGCTAGAATACTCTGTTTTTCAGATTTTATGGGGTTAAGGCTGGAGCATTAATATTAAGGGAGTAACTTGGACTTATTTCTTGAATGTAAATATGTAATTTAGTAAGGGTATATATATATGTATGTCAAAACCGTTGCCTTTTTCTTAACCACCAATGTTATTTGAATTATCACTGATTCAGATAAGCACAATGAGCTGAAAGCTTGAAATGAATACGTATTTCCTGGTAGGATTATGAGGTGCTGGCTTGGACTTGGTGAGTCCAATGTTGTTGGGAACAGTGTGATTAGTTCACTCTCTTGTTATTGTCTGTTGCTCATTTCGTAATATATACTGACATGTTAATGAGTGTATTCCACATATTCTGATATCTTCTATATTCCTGAAATTTGTCTTCCTTGTTGCACTTCTTCAGAATGCTTCTCTGGAAGACATTCAAAAGAGTTTACGGGAGCTGGAGCTTGATGATAACCGGAAAAAAGAATTGGCATGTGCCCTTCATTCTCAATTCAAAGACTGGCTATATGGTAATTTATTCCTTTATTGATATTATTGTGATGATAGATTAATGTTTGCATGTTTGGTTTCTTTCGTACTTGTCTCCTACCAGCTTTTGACTTAACGCCCTCTCTTTTTTGTGGTCTGGCACTTTTTCCATTAGTCCATGATACTGTAATTGGCTATCTCGTGGTAATCCGTGAGAACTTGATTTTCGTGCAATATCGATTCTAGTTAGTTAGTGATCATGGAAAAATGATCTTACATTGTGCATTACGGTGGTGGCTAATTATGACTTCAAGCAACATCTGGCAAATGCCTTTTCTGGAGTTATTACCATGATATTTTACATATGTATTTGGAGCTGCACATAACGTAGTCATCTTTATATTTCTCTTAATATTCACCTGACCCAATAACTACTTTCTAAAGAACAACTGATGCCCTCACTGCTAAAATAAAACAAATCTAAATGGTTCTAGATCCCTGTTTAGGATTCAGGATTAGTCAAGTTTGTAATTTGGGAGACTTGACAGGCTTGACAGCACTAATGACAGTGCACTAATGACAATGACACAGCAAACACGTCTTGGTTGCTTTGTTCTTCATTCCTGCAGTAATACTTACAATATTTAATACAGTGATGCGAGTGTGCTTCTTGGTGCTTTCTTTCATTTGAGTAAAAAATCGGTAAACTTAACCAAATGAATTTGTATTTGTTACCGAAGTAGCAAACTGAACTATATACCTGGTCCTTATGTTTCCAGTTTCCACCATCAGACTTCTTTTCACTGCAAAAATCGTTTCCTTTGCTCTTGAAATGACCTGTTGGAGTTAACAATTAGGTGTTTTAAATCTTGTGTCCAGCTTCAGGAAATATCCGCCAGCTTTACTGTTTGCAAGGCGAATAAGCATATATGATCTTCATCCGTAAGTGCTTAGGCGCACCTGTGAAGATTGTGCAGCATCCTTTGCCCGGTCCATTGTGCATCCTTTGCCCGGTCCCCTTCCGTAGTCCAGTCCTGTCCATCCGACCGCATCGTCCACGCTGACTTCTCGTCGACTGAGCTGATTCAACCATGCAGTGTTTGTCAATGTAAAAGAAATAATGTACTGCTCATTTTTGTCTACTAATTTTGATCGGCTTCCCCTTGTGTTGGTTGTGGTTGGTGCAAGGATCCAAATGGGGGTTTGGTAGTTTCATATTTATATCCTTTGTAACATATACGACCATGAAAGCGGTTACTCAATTCTTTAGTGAAAATAAACATTTATTTTTGCTCATCAGTTTGGCCCATTTCTATTTGTACTGTAAATGCACTCTTTAAGATTGGTGTACTGTGTCATGCGTGTTTTTTTTTTGAGGGAGTACGTAGACGTGTTTGCTGTGTATGTTTAGCGCTCTGTTTGCCCTGTGGATTTGCCCAAGACTTCTAAAATACTCAATCACACCAGACTACATGTTCAAGGGTTATATGCCAATTTATAGATTATCAATACTTTTGTCATGTATAAGAAGCGCTATCAAATATGCCCTCTGTTCCTACCAAAACATCTTGCATTTAGGAACAAAGGGTGTACTTTATTAGACCAAAGTTGGCATCACGATCTCCACGAATTAAAATATCCATGTGCCATCCTCTCCAGTCAGAATGATGTCCCCGATTTGCATAGCCTGTATGTCGTCCTATTTAAATGGCCTTACTAGAGCTTCACAACTTTCATCGTTGTTTGCAATGCGTGCACTGGATGACCCATATAACAATAGCTTTCATGTGTGACGGTGACGAAGTAGCAAAGCAGGCACGCGACCAAAATCTCTTTTCCTTGAGAGAGATGAGATTGGTGGAAGCGGCAAATTGTTGAGATTATCAAATGACATGTGCATATAGATGCCGATGACTAATGTGGGAAGGGGAGACACCGGGAATTCAAGTTAATGGCCCATGAAATATCATATCAACTTACGCCCTCAAGGTTGCACCACTAGTCCGTTAAGCGGCGGATGGTTGCAGTAGTGTTCCGCCAAATCGTGCTTACTGAATGAATGGATCTCTTTGGGAGTTACGTATTCCAGCAACGATGTATGAGTGCATTGTACACGGTGAATGCAATCTCACAAGATAGGCTCGTAGGCCAGGGATATATAGATTAGATATGTTACCCGCGTATGGTTGCCTATGCTACCATGTTGCGTGTATCTAGTCAAGCCCAAATTATTAGAACTGATGTGCATTTTGTTACCAATTTTATCTCATTTGTCTAAAAAAATAATTTTGTCTCATAAACACAACTCCTAGTTGCAGCTCGAAAAATTACGCCGGCAGATCCCGATAAAAACACACCACTAGGCATCAGACTACACGTTATTTTTGATCGTCGGATCAAAAGCAGGACGTACATCCGATGTGCTAGTTTAGGCCCATACGAGATTAATTTTGTAACCGCTAATTGGGTGCGTTGTAACTGCTCGTTCAATGCAAACCAATCTGTGGTTGGATGGTTAGAGGGACTATGGTATTCCCAGCACAACAGGGTTCAAGTCTTGATGCTTGCATTATTCCTCGATTTATTTCAGGATTTTTACTGTGACTTCGTAAATCTCAAGATGATATGCCGGCTCAGTCTCTCGAAGGTGCTCATAGGGGTAGGGTGTGCGTGTGTGCGTTCATAAGGATGAGGGTATGCGTGTGTATATGAGCGTCAATCGGGACTAAAGGGCTAAACTTTTAGTCTCGGTTGTGTTACGAATCGGGCCTAAAGATGCTTCACGTGGTCGTTGTGGGGTGCGAGGGCAGGAGGACCTTTAGTCCCGGTTGGTAACATCGGCCGGAACTAAAAGGCGGCCATGCGTCAGCAGCAGCCAGACGTTAGTTTTTTTTAAGGAGGGGTTTAGGGTTTTGGAGGGTTTAGGGATTTCATATTGTGTTTCCCCTTTTCTTTTTTGTTTCCATCATCTTTGGTTCCTTATGTCTGTTGGTGTTCTCCACCGGTGCTAACTAGACGCTAGCTAGTACGTACATATAGCAACGGAAAACCGTTACACGACATCGTCATAAATATAAAGAGAAATCTCCTCTCTTTCTCCATGTTTGGTCGAACAACAAGTTTCCATATATCTATTCGACGCTACTACATATAATACACGTTCATGCATATATATACAATTATCTCTTGCGATCCCTAACCTAGCTAATATATATATTTATCTATTACCAGCATCGCTACTGAAATCCAGATGGTATTCTCCGTCTCTTGCGATCCCAAACCTAGCTAATATATATATATTGATCCCGTTTTTTAAATTAGATCGCTACTGAAATCCAGATGGTATTCTCTGTCTGTTGGTATGACATACTCAACAAAGAATCCTGCCAATTCCTCTTGAATTGCACTTTGTAGGAATTCTTTCCGCTGCCGTTCGATCTAATTTAAAGAAGGGTATATATATATATATATATATATATATATATATATATGTGTGTGTGTGTGTGTGTGTGTGTGTGTGTGTGTGTGTGTGTGTGTGAATGAAACAGAACACAATTGATGGTAATAAAACAAAAATATGAATATTGTGTACACTTCAAGTTGTTGAAAAGATATGCCCCTCTCATGGGTCGTGGTGAATCCACTCACAAACGTAGTATCCACATAAATTATTTCCGGCTTCCTGCCTCAACCAGTACTTTACGAGAATAGAGTTCAATCAAAATAATAATCAAACATGATAATGATATTGAAACTAGAATGAACGAGAGATGTGCGAAACTAGCTAGTACTACTTATTTTGGAGTGTGTAAACCACAGCTCCTTTGGCCATTCACCACTAGTGGTGCGGGTGAACTTTTTCCAAACCTGTCCGACAAACAAAATGATTACTTGATATCAGGAAATGAACAAAAGTTGTCGATATGGTACGATAATGATTGAACTTACTTCTAGAGAATTTCACTCATCGTCGCCCACTCTGTAGGGTCCTTATGTCTTGAGTCCAAGACAAGTGCTAGTCCCTCCTCAATCTTAATGATTAGCAGAATAAAATGAAACCTGCACACGCATAACTCATCAATTATACTTAACCTTGAGTAAGCGAAACAGAATGTGCACATGCCATCTAGTAATACTCACTTGAAGTTGTAAGGAAATAGTATTGCCCTTCTCCAATGTTGTCGAGTTAATGCATTTAGCAAGTTTTTCTCCGTATCCACGGGCATCTTACGTACCGTATATGCATTTATGGTATTTAGGTTAATGAACTCAGTGTCATATATTTGTTTTTTTTTGCATTCGAGGATCTTCAATGTAGATAATATAGTGAGGATAATTATACATGCAATGAACGAGCTGAGCTAGAGACTTAATTACAGAAATAATACTTACATACAATAGGAACTAACGATCGTTTTGTCGATGGCGTCTTGATTGTATAACTGAAATAA
The DNA here is from genome assembly GCF_904849725.1 of Hordeum vulgare subsp. vulgare. Lineage (NCBI taxonomy): Eukaryota > Viridiplantae > Streptophyta > Magnoliopsida > Poales > Poaceae > Hordeum > Hordeum vulgare. Next base: position 552,229,226 of record NC_058524.1, on the reverse strand, counting down.
TTCTTCAAATTCAACGTCCAACGAACCGACTCCATTGTAGAAGTGCTCATCTTTAATTCTCATGTAGATACTATTGTGCCCGTCCTTGTAGGTTTTCAAGTACAAGTCATGGAGTCTTCGCATCATCGTTGATAGTTTCTCAATTGCTCAGGTTTGACGAGAGGCTTCCCATGCTCGAATCTTAAGGCTACTACCTCAATAGTTTCGAATTGTACATCATCGCTTAAGAAACCACTAAGAGTGAAACCAGGATTAGTGGTCACTACCCTCGGATCAATATTAGCGATATCGCCAAACACCTTGAGTGAGGGGATCGATTGTTTTTCCTGTTCGTTGAGCTGGGGAATTGTTTTTCCACTACTTCTTGCACCACTTTTAGTAGTTTACGACCACTTCACGTCATTATATGTATTTAAAATAGAGAGTTCACGGTGTGATAGCAGCGGATGCGATGGTGGTTGCTTAAGGGCATCCAGACAGTGCTTTGCTTTTATCAGATCTGTTTTCTCCTCTGAAGGTGGACGTTTTGGTGCAAAATGTTGTTTCATTTGGGCAACCACGATTTCTTTGTTTTCCTCCGGCGTAATGCCATAGGGTCTCTTGGGAGGAGCCTTCTTGACACTTGGGAGTGCTCTGAATTTCTTTGTTGCCGTACTGCTAGCCGCCGAAGCGGCGACTGCTCTCTTATGCCGTTGCTGAGGAGGCGTAGTCAAGTGACGCGACATAGGATGATTTTGCTGAGGGGCCTCGTTCGACGGAGTCCGCTGACACATCGGAGGAGGATTCTTCTAAGGGGCCTCTTCCGATGGAGTCCGCTGATGCGGCTGAGGAGGATTCTGCTGAGGGGCCTCCTCCGACGGAGTCCGCTAACGCGGGAGAGACAACTGAGGTGACGGAGATAGCTGACGCACTGGAGACGACTAAGGCAGTGGAGATAGAGCTGGACTGTGATGAGTCTTCTCAGGGGCCTCCTCCGACTGAGTGTGCTAAGGTGGCGTCCAGTCTGGAAGCATGATGTTTTCCTTTCTCCATAGATAGGTAATCCTTAAGGCATTTTCTAGATGAATCTCCCCTTCACCTATAGGGTGATCAAGCTCCAGCCCCTCAAATCCTTTCATTATTTCATCCACCCCGACAACAACAAAGCCATCCTGAATCGGAGAAAAATGGAAAGTCCATCAGGTCGACAAGGTAAGACATAGCCAACCGCCACCTTCAATGTTAAGTTATGTCATTTCGCAATTAGCTCGCAATGTTCCCTCTCCGTGATACCATCCACGGGGCAGCGAGGAGCCATGATATCAGGCTGAACAAGCTCAGTGGAAGCCACGCTGCTTTTCCATGTAGATGGTGGGGTAGCTTCGTGGGCAGCAACGAATGAAGGATCTTCGTGCTGCTGACAAGATCGTTGACTGGTATATGCCCCTAGTTTCTTCTCGTGCAGTGATAATCTTTCTTCCATAGTCTGCATGTGGTCTCCTTCCTCTTTCTTATTTCTCCCTCGGCTTCTATAACCAGTGTTCTTCGGAAACCCATACTTCCACGGAATGGTGCCTGATGTGCCTCGCGTTCGTCCAGGGTGTTCAAGATACACGAGGGCCTTTGACAACTCGTCCTTCTCTTTGTTGGGATGCAACCTCCCTTCCTGTACTTCCTTGATTGCTTTGATAATCTTTAAGACACGTGTTTCAAGTTGAGCTTTCACGAAAACACAGTTCCCTGTTTCTGGGTTCAAAGGTCCCCCATGCCTAAAGAACCAAGTCCTTGACCGATCGGGCTAGTGCAATGTCGCTGGCTGGACCCCTTTATCAAGCAGGTCGTTCTCAGCTTTGTCCCACATAGTCCGTGTTGGAAATATGCCCTAGAGGCAATAATAAATTGGTTATTATTATATTTCCTTGTTCATGATAATCGTTTATTATCCATGCTAGAATTGTATTGATTGGAAACTCAAATACATCTGTGGATACATAGACAACACACTGTCCCTAGTGAGACTCTAGTTGACTAGCTCGTTGACCAAAGATGGTGAAGGTTTCCTGGCCATAGGCAAGTGTTGTCACTTGATAATGGGACCACATCATTAGGAGAATGTTGTGATGGACAAGACCCAAACTATAAACGTAACATATGATCATGTCAGTTTATTGCTGCTGTTTTCTGCATGTCAATGTATTTGTTCCTATGACCATGAGATCATGCAACTCCCGAACACCGGAGCAATACCTTGTGTGTATCAAACGTCGCAACATTACTGGGTGACTATAAAGGTGCTCTACAGGTATCTCCAAAGGTGTCTGTTGGGTTGGCATGGATCAAGACTGGGAATTGTCACTCCGTGTGACGGAGAGGTATCTCAGGGCCCACTCGGTAATACAACATCACCACAAGCCTTGCAAGCAATGTGACTAAGGAGTTAGTTACAGATCTTGTATTACGGAACGAGAAAAGAGACTTGCCGGTAACGAGATTGAAATAGGTATGGAGATACCGACGATCGATTCTCGGGCAATTAACATGCCGAAGGACAAAGGGAATGGTATACGAGATTATATGAATCCTTGACATAGAGGTTCAACCTATAAGATTTTTGTGGAATATGTAGGATCCAATATGGACATCCAGGTCCCGCTATTGGATATTGACCGGAGAGTGTCTCAGGTCATGTCTGCATAGTTCTCGAACCTGCAGGGTCCGCACACTTAAGGTTCAGTGACGTTTTCGGTATAGTTGAGTTATAGGTGCTGGTGACTGAAGTTTTGTTTGGAGTCCTGGATGAGATCCCGAACGTCACGAGGAGTTTCGGAATGGTTCGGAAAGAAGATTGATATATAGGAAGTTGGTATTTGGATTTCGGAAGTATTTCGGGCATTACCGGCAGTGTACTGGAGTGACGAATGGGTATCGGGGTCCACTAGGTTGGGCCCACCACTCCCCAAGAGGGCCACATGGACTTGATGGTGGCGCAACATCCCTTGATGGGCTGACTAGTCAACCAAAGAAAGCACATGAGGTAAAAAGTGGAAAAACCAAAAGAGGTGGACAACTTGGGGAGGAGTCCTACTCCAAGTAGGATTGGAGGAGGACTCCTCCTCTCCTATTCGTCCGAGCCAAGGGAAGGCTCCCTTGGTTCTTAAGGCTAGACCCTCCTTCCTCCTATATATACTAGACATTTGAGGGTTTTTGAGACACAATTTCAGCCACGTGCTACCCTCCCCTCTAGTTTGTAGTTCTTCCTCTAGATCGGATTTCTGTGGTGCTTAGGCGAAGCCGTGCAGGAATAGATCACCACCATCACCGACACGCCGTCACGCTACCGGAGAACTCATCTATTTACCAGTCTCTCTTGCTGGTTCAAGAAGGCGGAGATCGTCATCGAGGTGTACGTGTGCTGAACGCGGAAGTGTTGGAATTATGCCCTAGAGGCAATAATAAATGTATAGTTATTTTTATAATTCCTGTGTCAAGATAATAGTTTATTATCCATGCTATAATTGTATTGAATGAAGACTCGTTTACATGTGTGGATACATAGACAAAACACCGTCCCTAGCATGCCTCTAGTTGGCTAGCCAGTTGATCGATGATAGTCAGTGTCTTCTGATTATGAACAAGGTGTTGTTGCTTGATAACTGCATCACGTCATTGGGAGAATCACGTGATGGACTAGACCCAGACTAATAGACGTAGCATGTTGATCGTGTCATTTTGTTGCTACTGTTTTCTGCGTGTCAAGTATTTATTCCTATGACCATGAGATCATATAACTCACTGACACCGGAGGAATGCTTTGTGTGTATCAAACGTCGCAACGTAACTGGGTGACTATAAAGATGCTCTACAGGTATCTCCGAAGGTGTTAGTTGAGTTAGTATGGATCAAGACTGGGATTTGTCACTCCGTGTGACGGAGAGGTATCTCGGGGCCCACTCGGTAATACAACATCACACACAAGCCTTGCAAGCAATGTAACTTAGTGTAAGTTGCGGGATCTTGTATTACGGAACGAGTAAAGAGACTTGCCGGTAAACGAGATTGAAATAGGTATGCGGATACTGACGATCGAATCTCGCGCAAGTAACATACCAAAGGACAAAGGGAATGACATACGGGATTATACGAATCCTTGGCACTGAGGTTCAAACGATAAGAGCTTCGTAGAATATGTAGGATCCAATATGGGCATCCAGGTCCCGCTATTAGATATTGACCGAGGAGTCTCTCGGGTCATGTCTACATAGTTCTCGAACCCGCAGGGTCTGCACACTTAAGGTTCGACGTTGTTTTATGCGTATTTGAGTTATATGGTTGGTTACCGAATGTTGTTCGGAGTCCCGGATGAGATCACGGACGTCACGAGGGTTTCCGGAATGGTCCGGAAACGAAGATTGATATATAGGATGACCTCATTTGATTACCGGAAGGTTTTCGGAGTTACCGGGAATGTACCGGGAATGACGAATGGGTTCCGGGAGTTCACCGGGGGGGGGGGGGGGGGGCAACCCACCCCGGGGAAGCCCATAGGCATTGGGGGAGCCACACCAGCCCTTAGTGGGCTGGTCGGACAGCCCACAAGTGCCCAATGCGCCAAGAGAAGAAAAATCAAGAGGAAAGAAAAAAAAGGAAGGAGGTGGGAAGGGAGGGGGACTCCTCCCACCAAACCAAGTCCAACTCGGTTTGGGGGGGAAGTCCTCCCCCCCTTGGCTCGGCCGACTCCTTGGGGGGTCCTTGGACCCCAAGGCAAGGCCCCCCTCCCTCCTCCTATATATATGGAGCAATTAGGGCTGATTTGAGACGACTTTCTCACGGCTGCCCGACCACATACCTCCATAGTTTTTCCTCTAGATCGCGTTTCTGCGGAGCTCGGGCGGAGCCCTGCTGAGACAAGGTCATCACCAACCTCCGGAGCGCCGTCACGCTGCCGGAGAACTCTTCTACCTCTCCGTCTCTCTTGCTGGATCAAGAAGGCCGAGATCATCGTCGAGTTGTACGTGTGCTGAACGCGGAGGTGCCGTCCGTTCGGTACTAGATCGTGGGACTGATCGCGGGATTGTTCGCGGGGCGTATCGAGGTACGTGAGGACGTTCCACTACATCAACCGCGTTCTCTAACGCTTCTGCTATACGATCTACAAGGGTACGTAGATCACTCATCCCCTCTCGTAGATGGACATCACCATGATAGGTCTTCGTGCGCGTAGGAAATTTTTTGTTTCCCATGCGACGTTCCCCAACAGTGGCATCATGAGCTAGGTTCATGCGTAGATGTCTTCTCGAGTAGAACACAAAAGTTTTTGTGGGCGGTGATGTGCGTTTTGCTGCCCTCCTTAGTCTTTTCTTGATTCCGCGGTATTGTTGGATTGAAGCGGCTTGGACCGACATTACTCGTACGCTTACGAGAGACTGGTTTCATCGTTACGAGTAACCCCCTTTGCTCAAAGATGACTGGCAAGTGACGGTTTCTCCAACTTTAGTTGAATCGGATTTGACCGAGGAGGTCCTTGGATGAGGTTAAATAGCAACTCATATATCTCCGTTGTGGTGTTTGCGTAAGTAAGATGCGATCCTACTAGATACCCTTGATCACCACGTAAAACATGCAACAACAAAATTAGAGGACGTCTAACTTGTTTTTGCAGGGTATGATTGTGATGTGATATGGCCAACGATGTGATGTGATATATTGGATGTATGAGATGATCATGTTGTAATAGAAATATCGACTTGCACGTCGATGGTACGGCAACCGACAGGAGCCATAGGGTTGTCTTTATACTAACATATGTGCTTGCAGATGCGTTTACTATTTTGCTAGGATGTAGCTTTAGTAGTGATAGCATGAGTAGCACGACAACCCCGATGGCAACACGTTGATGGATGATCATGGTGTGGCGCCGGTGACAAGAAGATCGTGCCGGTGCTTTGGTGATGGAGATCAAGAAGCACGTGATGATGGCCATATCATGTCACTCATGAATTGCATGTGATGTTAATCCTTTTATGCACCTTATTTTTCTTAGAACGACGGTAGCATTATGAGGTGATCTCTCACTAAAATTTCAAGACGAAATTGTGTTCTCCCCGACTGTGCACCGTTGCTACAGTTCGTCGTTTCGAGACACCACGTGATGATCGGGTGTGATAGACTCAACGTTCACATACAACGGGTGCAAAACAGTTGCGCACGCGGAACACTCGGGTTAAGCTTGACGAGCCTAGCATGTGCAGACATGGCCTCGGAACACATGAGACCGAAAGGTCGATCATGAATCATATAGATGATATGATTAGCATAGGGATGCTTACCACTGAAACTATACTCAACTCACGTGATGATCGGACTTGGGATAGTGTAAGTGGATCATGAACCACTCAAATGACTAGAGAGATGTACTTTTTGAGTGGGAGTTTAGCATATAATTTGATTAAGTTAAACTCTAATTATCTTGAACATAGTCTAAGTCCACTTTGAATATATTTGTGTTGTAGATCATGGCTCACGCGAGAGTCATCCTGAATTTTAATACGTTCCTAGAGAAAGCTAAGTTGAAAGATGATGGAAGCAACTTTGTAGACTGGGCTCATAATCTTAAGCTAATCTTACAAGCTGGGAAGAAGGATTATGTCCTTAATGCTGCGCTAGGAGATGAACCACCCGCTACGGCTGATCAGGATGTTAAGAACGCTTGGTTAGCACGTAAGGAGGACTACTCAATAGTTCAATGTGCAGTCTTGTATGGCTTAGAACCGGGACTTCAACGTCGCTTTGAGCGTCATGGAGCATTTGAGATGTTCCAGGAGTTGGAGTTTATCTTTCAGAAGAACGCCCGGATCGAGAGGTATGAGACCTCCGATAAATTCTATGCTTGCAAGATGGAGGAAAACTCGTCTGTCAGTGAACATGTGCTCAAAATGTCTGGGTACTCAAACCGTCTAGCTGAACTGGGGATTGAACTCCCGCAAGAAGCTATCACTGACAGAATCCTTCAATCACTGCCGCCAAGATATAAAGGCTTTGTGTTGAACTACAACATGCAAGGGATGAACAAGTCTCCCGGCGAGTTGTTTGCGATGCTGAAAGTCGCAGAGTTTGAACTCCGTAAAGAGCATCAAGTGTTGATGGTGAGCAAGACCACTAGTTTCAAGAGAAACGGGAAAGGCAAGAAGGGCAATTCGAAGAAGAGCGGCAAGCCTGTTGCCAATCCGCCGAAGAAACCCAAGGCTGGACCTAAGCCTGAAACAGAGTGCTTCTATTGCAAGGGTATGGGTCACTGGAAGCGCAATTGCCCCAAGTATCTGGCAGATAAGAAGGCGGGCAAAGAAAAATCAGGTATATTTGATATACATGTTATTGATGTGTACTTAACCGGCTCTCGTAGTAGTGCCTGGGTATTCGATACCGGTTCTGTTGCTCATATTTGCAACTCGAAACAGGAACTGCGGAATAGACGAAGGCTGGCAAAAGACGAAGTGACGATGCGCGTAGGAAACGGTTCCAAGGTTGATGCAATCGCCATCGGCACAGTGTCACTTCAGCTACCATCGGGATTAGTGATGAACTTAAATCATTGTTATTTAGTGCCTGCTTGAGCATGAACATTATATCTGGATCTTGTTTATTGCGAGACGGTTACTCTTTTAAGTCTGAGAATAATGGTTGTTCTATTTCTATGAGTAACATCTTTTATGGTCATGCACCGAATGTGAGAGGATTGTTCATATTGAATCTTGATAGCGATACACATATACATAACATTGAGACCAAAAGAGTTAGAGTAAACAATGATAGCACCATATTTTTGTGGCACTGCCGTTTAGGTCATATTGGTGTAAAGCGCATGAAGGAACTCCATGCTAATGGACTTTTGGAGTCACTTGACTTTGATTCACTTGACACGTGCGAACCATGCCTCATGGGCAAGATGACTAAGACTCCGTTCTCCGGAACAATGGAGTGTGCGAGTGACTTGTTGGAAATCATACATACCGATGTGTGTGGTCCAATGAGCGTAGAGGCGCGTGGCGGATATCGTTATTTTCTCACCTTCACTGACGATTTGAGTAGATATGGTTATGTCTACTTGATGAAGCACAAGTCTGAAACATTTGAAAAGTTCAAGCAATTTCAGAGTGAAGTGGAAAATCATCATAATAAGAAGATCAAGTTCCTACGGTCTGATCGTGGGGGTGAATATCTGAGTTTCGAGTTTGGTGCTCACTTAAGACAATGTGGAATTGTTTCGCAGTTAACACCGCCTGGAACACCACAGCGTAATGGTGTGTCCGAACGTCGTAATCGTACTTTGTTAGAAATGGTGCGATCTATGATGTCTCTTACTGATTTGCCGTTATCATTTTGGGGTTATGCATTAGAAACAACTGCATTCACTTTAAATAGGGCACCATCAAAATCCGTTGAGACGACACCATACGAACTGTGGTATGGCAAAAGGCCAAAGTTGTCGTTTCTTAAAGTTTGGGGATGTGATGCTTATGTCAAAAAGCTTCAGCCTGAAAAGCTGGAACCCAAAGCGGAAAAGTGCGTCTTCATAGGTTACCCAAAAGAGACAGTTGGGTACACCTTCTATCTCAAATCCGAGGGCAAAGTGTTTGTTGCTAAAAACGGAGCTTTTCTCGAGAAGGAGTTTCTCTCGAGAGAATTGAGTGGGAGGAAGATAGAACTTGACGAGGTTGTCGAACCTTTCATCCCTCTGGATGGTGGCGCAGGGCAAGGGGAAACCTCTGTCATTGCGACGCCGGTTGAGGAGGAAGTTGATGATGTTGATCATGAAACTCCAGTTCAAGTTTCTGTTGAACCACGCAGGTCGACGAGATCACGCGCTGCTCCAGAGTGGTACGGTAATCCCGTCTTGTCAATCATGTTGTTGGACAACAATGAACCTGCAAATTATGAAGAAGCAATGGTGGGCGCAGATTCCAACAAATGGCTAGAAGCTATGAAATCCGAGATAGGATCCATGTATGAGAACAAAGTGTGGACTTTGGAGATACTACCCGAGGGCCGCAAGGCTATTCAGAACAAGTGGATCTTTAAGAAGAAGACGGACGCTGGCGGTAATGTGACCGTTTATAAAGCTCGACTTGTGGCAAAAGGTTTTTCACAAGTTCCAGGAGTTGACTACGATGAGACTTTCTCACCCGTAGCGATGCTTAAGTCCGTCAGAATCATGTTAGCAATAGCTGCATTTTTCGATTATGAAATCTGGCAGATGGATGTCAAGACTGCGTTCCTTAACGGTTTCCTTAAGGAAGAGTTGTATATGATGTAGCCCGAAGGTTTTTTCGATCCTAAGAATGCTAACAAGGTGTGCAAGCTCCAACGATCCATTTATGGACTGGTGCAAGCATCTCGGAGTTGGAACAAACGTTTTGATGAGGTGATCAAAGCATTTGGGTTTATACAAGTGGTTGGAGAATCTTGTATTTACAAGAAAGTGAGTGGGAGCTCTGTGGCGTTTCTAATATTATATGTGGATGACATATTACTGATTGGAAACAACGTAGAGCTTTTGGAGAGCATAAAAGGTTACTTGAATAAAAGTTTCTCTATGAAGGACCTAGGAGAAGCTGCTTACATTCTAGGCATTAAGATCTATAGGGATAGATCAAAACGCGTGATAGGACTTTCACAAAGCACATACCTTGATAAAGTTTTGAAAAGGTTCAAAATGGAACAGTCCAAGAAAGGGTTCTTGCCAGTTTTACAAGGTACGAGATTGAGTAAGACTCAGTGCCCAGCAACTGAGGAAGATAGAGAGCATATGCGCTCCGTCCCCTATGCTTCAGCCATAGGTTCTATCATGTATGCGATGCTGTGCACTAGACCGAATGTTAGCCTGGCCATAAGTATGGCAGGTAGGTTCTAGAGTAATCCAGGAGTGGATCACTGGACAGCGGTCAAGAATATCCTGAAGTACCTGAAAAGGACTAAGGAGATGTTTCTCGTGTATGGAGGTGACGAAGAGCTCGCCGTAAAAGGTTACGTCGATGCAAGCTTTGACATAGATCCGGACGACTCTAAGTCGCAAACTGGATACGTATTTATTCTTAATGGGGGTGCAGTAAGCTGGTGCAGTTCCAAGCAAAGCGTCGTAGCAGATTCTACATGTGAAGCGGAGTACATGGCTGCCTCGGAGGCGGCTAAGGAGGGTGTCTGGATGAAGCAGTTCATGACGGATCTTGAAGTGGTGCCAAGTGCACTGGATCCAATAACCTTGTTCTGTGACAACACTGGTGCCATTGCCTTAGCAAAGGAACCACGGTTTCACAAGAAGACCAGACACATCAAACGACGCTTCAACCTCATCCGCGACTACGTCGAGGAAGAGGACGTAAATATATGCAAAGTGCACACGGATCTGAATGTAGCAGACCCGCTGACTAAACCTCTTCCACGGCCAAAACATGATCGACACCAGAACTGTATGGGTGTTAGATTTATTACAATGTAATTCACATGGTGATGTGAGGGCTGGATTATTGACTCTAGTGCAAGTGGGAGACTGTTGGAATTATGCCCTAGAGGCAATAATAAATGTATAGTTATTGTTATAATTCCTGTGTCAAGATAATAGTTTATTATCCATGCTATAATTGTATTGAATGAAGACTCGTTTACATGTGTGGATACATAGACAAAACACCGTCCCTAGCATGCCTCTAGTTGGCTAGCCAGTTGATCGATGATAGTCAGTGTCTTCTGATTATGAACAAGGTGTTGTTGCTTGATAACTGGATCACATCATTGGGAGAATCACATGATGGACTAGACCCAAACTAATAGACGTAGCATGTTGATCGTGTCATTTTGTTGCTACTGTTTTCTGCGTGTCAAGTATTTATTCCTATGACCATGAGATCATATAACTCACTGACACCGGAGGAATGCTTTGTGTGTATCAAACGTCGCAACGTAACTGGGTGACTATAAAGATGCTCTACAGGTATCTCCGAAGGTGTTAGTTGAGTTAGTATGGATCAAGACTGGGATTTGTCACTCCGTGTGACGGAGAGGTATCTCGGGGCCCACTCGGTAATACAACATCACACACAAGCCTTGCAAGCAATGTAACTTAGTGTAAGTTGCGGGATCTTGTATTACGGAACGAGTAAATAGACTTGCCGGTAAACGAGACTGAAATAGGTATGCGGATACTGACGATCGAATCTCGCGCAAGTAACATACCGAAGGACAAAGGGAATGACATACGGGATTATACGAATCCTTGGCACTGAGGTTCAAACGATAAGATCTTCGTAGAATATGTAGGATCCAATATGGGCATCCAGGTCCCGCTATTGGATATTGACCCAGGAGTCTCTCGGGTCATGTCTACATAGTTCTCGAACCCGCAGGGTCTGCACACTTAAGGTTCGACGTTGTTTTATGCGTATTTGAGTTATATGGTTGGTTACCGAATGTTGTTCGGAGTCCCGGATGAGATCACGGACGTCACGAGGGTTTCCGGAATGGTCCGGAAACGAAGATTGATATATAGGATGACCTCATTTGATTACCGGAAGGTTTTCGGAGTTACCGGGAATGTACCGGGAATGACGAATGGGTTCCGGGAGTTCACCGGGGGGGGGGGGCAACCCACCCCGGGGAAGCCCATAGGCATTGGGGGAGCCACACCAGCCCTTAGTGGGCTGGTGGGACAGCCCACAAGTGCCCAATGCGCCAAGAGAAGAAAAATCAAGAGGAACGAAAAAAAAGGAAGGAGGTGGGAAGGGAGGGGGACTCCTCCCACCAAACCAAGTCCAACTCGGTTTGGGGGGGAAGTCATCCCCCCCTTGGCTCGGCCGACTCCTTGGGGGGTCCTTGGACCCCAAGGCAAGGCCCCCCTCCCTCCTCCAATATATATGGAGCAATTAGGGCTGATTTGAGACGACTTTCTCACGGCTGCCCGACCACATACCTCCATAGTTTTTCCTCTAGATCGCGTTTCTACGGAGCTCGAGCGGAGCCCTGCTGAGACAAGGTCATCACCAACCTCCGGAGCGCCGTCACGCTGCCGGAGAACTCTTCTACCTCTCCGTCTCTCTTGCTGGATCAAGAAGGCCGAGATCATCGTCGAGCTGTACGTGTGCTGAACGCGGAGGTGCCGTCCGTTCGGTACTAGATCGTGGGACTGATCGCGGGATTGTTCGCGGGGCGGATCGAGGGACGTGAGGACGTTCCACTACATCAACCGTGTTCTCTAACGTTTCTGCTGTACGATCTACAAGGGTACGTAGATCACTCATCCCCTCTCGTAGATGGACATCACCATGATAGGTCTTCGTGCGCGTAGGAACTTTTTTGTTTCCCATGCGACGTTCCCCAACAGGAAGTGCCGTCCGTTTGGCACTAGATCGGGATGGATCGTGATGGGATCGTGGGACGGATCGTGATGGGATCGTGGGACGGGCTGCGATTTGGATCGTGAAGATGTTCCACTGCATCAACCGCGTTATACACGCTTCCGCTTAGTGATCTAGTAGATTCACTCTCCCCTCTCGTAGATGATCATCACCATGGATAGGTATTGCGTGTGCGTAGGATTTTTTTTTGTTTCCCATGCGACGTTCCACAACAGTGGCATCATGAGCTAGGTTCATGTGTAGATGATATCTCGAGTAGAACACAAAAGAGTTTGTGGGCATTGATGCTCAATTTGCTGCCCTCCTTAGTCTTTTCTTGATTCGGCGGTATTGTTGGATTGAAGTGGCCCGGTCCAACCTTACTCGTACGCTTACGAGAGACCATTTTCATCGACTGACATGCAACTTGTTGCATAAAGATGACTGACGGGTGTCTGTTTCTTCAACTTTAGTTGAATCGGATTTGACCGAGGCGATCCTTGGAGAGGGTTAAATAGCAATTTGCATATCACCGTTATGGCTTTGCGTAAGTAAGATGCGAACATACTAGATACCCATAGTGGCCATGTAAAACATGCAACAACAAATTAGAGGACGTCTAACTTGTTTTTGTAGGGTATGCAAGTGATATGATATGGCCAAAGACATGATGTGATATATTGGATGTATGAGATGATCATGTTGTAATAGTTAAATATCGACTTGCACGTTGATGCCACGGCAACTGGCAGGAGCCATAGGGTTGTCTTTAAACTAACGTTTGTGCTTGCAGGTGCGTTGACTATATTGCTAGGTAGTAACTTTAGTAGTAATAGCATAGATAGCACGACAACCTCGATGGAAGCACAATGATGGAGATCATCGTGTGGCGCCGGTGACGATGAAGATCATGCCGATGCTTTGGTGATGGAGATCAAGAAGCACAAGATCATGGCCATATCATGTCACTTATGATTTGCATGTGATGTTAATCCTTTTATGCACCTTATTTTGCTTAGAACGACGGTAGCATTATAAGGTGATCCCTCACTAAAATTTCAAGATAAAATTGTGTTCTCCCCGACTGTGCATCGTTGCGAGAGCTCGTCGTTTCGAGACACCACGTGATGATCGGGTGTGATAGACTCAACGTTCACATACAACGGGTGCAAAACAGTTGCACACGCGGAACACTCGGGTTAAACTTGACGAGCCTAGCATGTACAGACATGGCCTCGGAACACAAGAGACCGAAAGGTCGAGCATGAATCATATAGTTGATATGATCAACATGGAGATGTTCACCACTAAAACTATACTCAACTCACGTGATGATCGGACTTGAGTTAGTGAATTTGGATCATGCGACACTCGAATGAATGGAGGGATGTCTATTTGAGTGGGAGTTATTAGTAATATGATTAGCTAAACTCAATTATCATGAACATAGTCAAAAGGTCTTTGCAAATTATGTTGTAGCTTGCGCTGTGGATCTATTGTTTTTGATATGTTCCTAGAGAAAATTTAGTTGAAAGATGATAGTAGCAATTATGCGGACTGGGTCCGTAAACTGAGGATTGTCCTCATTGCTGCGTAGAAGGCTTATGTCCTTAATGCACTGCTCGGTGTGCTGAACCTCGAGCGTTGTCTGTGGATGTTGCGAACATCTGACATACACATTTTTGATGACTACATGATAGTTCAGTGCGTAATGCTTAACGGCTTAGAATTGAGGCACCAAAGACGTTTTGAAACGTCACAGAACATATGAGATGTTCCAAGATATGAAATTGGGATTTCATGCTCGTGCCCTTGTTGAGAGGTATGAGACCTCCGACAAGATTCTTTTTCTACAAAGTAAGGGATAAAAGATCAATTGTTGAGCATGTGCTAAGATTGTCTGAGTGCTACAATTGCTTGAATCGAGTGGGAGTTAATTTTCAAGATGAGATAGTGATGGTTCTCCAAAGTCACTGCCACCAAGCTACTAGAGCTTCGTGATGAACTATAACAAATCAAGGATATATATGATGATCCTTGAGCTATTCGCGATGTTTGACACCGCGAAAGTAGAAATAAAAAAGGAGCATCAATTTTTGATGGTTAGTAAAACCACTAGTTTCAAGAAGGGCAAGGGCAAGAAGGGATACTTCATGAAACGGCAAACCAGTTGCTACTCTAGTGAAGAGACCCAAGGTTGAACCCAAACCCGAGACTAAGTGCTTCTGTAATGAGGGGAACGGTCACTGAAGAGGAACCCTAGATACTTGGTAGATGAGAAGGCTGGCAAAGTCGACATAAGTATATTGGATATACATGATATTGATGTGTACTTTACTAGTACTCCTAGTAGCACGAGGGTATTAGATACCGGTTCGGTTGCTAAGTGTTAGTAACTCGAAATAAAAGCTACAGAATAAACGGAGACTAGCTAAAGGCGAGGTGACAATATGTGTTGGAAGTGTTTCCAAGGTTGATGTGATCAAACATCGCACACTCCCTCTACCATCGAGATTAGTGTTAAACCTAAATAATTGTTATTTGGTGCTTGCGTTGAGCATGAACATGATTAGATCGTGTTTATTGCGATACGATTATTCATTTAAAGAGAATAATGGTTATTCTATTTGCTTGAATAAATACCTTCAATGGTTTATTGAATCTCGATCGTAGTGGTACACATGTTCATAATATTGATGCCAAAAGATACAAAGTAGTAATGATAGTACCACTTACTTGTGGCACTGCCACTTGAGTTATATTGGTATAAAATGTATGAAGGAGCTCCATGCTGATGGATCTTTGTACTCACTCATTTTTGAAACGTTTGAGACATGCAAACCATGCCTATTGGTATAAACGCATGAAGAAACTCCATGCAGATGGATCATTTAGACTCACTTGATTTTGAATCACTTGAGGCATGCAAATCATATCACATGGGCAAGATGACTGAAGGCCTCGTTTTTCCAGTGAGAGGGAACAAGAAAGTAACTTGTTAGAAGTAATACATTTTGATGTGTGCAGTGCAATGAGTGCTGAGGCACACAGTGGATATCATTATGTTCTTACTTCACCGATGATTTGAGTAGATACAGGAGTATTTGCTTGATGAATCAAAAGTTTGAAATATTGAAAAGTTCAAGATATTTCAAAGTAAAGATCGTTGTGACAAGAGGATAAAATGTCTATGATATGATCATAGAAATGAATATCTGAGTTGCGAGTTTGGTACACAGTTAAGACAATGTGGAAATTGTTTCACAACTCATACCACCTGGAGCACCATAGTGTGATGGTGTGTCCGAACGTCATAGCCGCACACTATTGGATATAGTGCATACTGTGATGTCTCTTATCGAAATACCACTATCGTTCTGGGTTAGGCATTAGAGACAACCACATTCACTTTAAATAGGGCACCACGCAATTCCGTTGAGATGACAACGTATGAACTATGGTTTGGAGAAACCCAAGCTGTCATTTATTAATAGTTTGGGGCTATGACGCTTATGTGAAAAAGTTTCAGTCTGATAAGATCGAACCCAAAGCGGATAAATGCATCTTCATAGGATACCCAAAACAGTTGGGTACATCTCCTATCTCAGATCTGGAAGTAAAGTGTTTGTTTCTAGAAATGGGTCCTTTCTCGAGGAAAAGTTTCTCTCGAAAGAATTGAGTGGGAGGATGGTGTAAACTTGATGAGGTTATTGAACCGTGACTTCAACCAATATGTAGCAGGGCGCAGGAAGTTGTTCCTGTGGCGCCTACACCAATTGAAGTGGAAGCTGATGATAGTGATCATGAAGCTTTGGATCAAGTTACTACAAACCTCGTAGGTCAACAAGGTCACGTACTACTCCAGAGTGGTACAGTACCCTGTCTTGGAGGTCATGTTGTTGGACAACAATGAACCTACAAGCTATGGAGTAGCGATGGTGGGCACGGATTCCGACAAATGGCTAGAGGCCATGAAATCCAAGAGAGGATCCATGTATGAAAACAAAGTGTAGACTTTGGAAGAATTACTTGATGGTTGTAAGATTATTAAGTACAGATGGATCTTTAAAAGAAAGACATACGATGATGGTGAAAAGTCACCATTAAGAAAAGCTCGACTTGTCGCAAAGATGTTTCCGACAAGTTCAAAGAGTTGACTATGATGAGACATTCTCACTCGTAGCGATGCTAAAAGTCTGTTGGAATTATGTTAGCAGTTGCTGCATTATTTAAGAAATATTGCACATAGGATGTCAAAACATTTTTTCCTCGACGGTTTCCTTGAGGAAAGGTTGTATGTGATACAACCAGAAGGTTTTGTTGATCCTAAGGATGCTAACAAGTATGCAAGCTCCAGCGATCCTTCTATGGACTGGTGCAAGCATCTCAGAGTTGGAATATACGCTTTGATGAGATGATCAAAGATTTTGGGTTTATACAAGGTTTATGAGAAACTTGTATTTCCAAAGAAGTGAGTGGGAGCACTATTGAATTTCTGATAAGTATATGTGGTTGACATATTGTTGATCGGAATTAATGTAGAATTTCTAGAAAGCATAAAGGGTTGTTTGAAAGGAGTTTTTCAAAGGAAAACCTGGATAGAGCTACTTGAACATTGAGCATGAAGATCTATAGAGATAGATCAAAACGCTTAATAGAACTTTCAATGAAATGCATGCCTTGACAGGTTTTTGAAGGAGTTCAAAATAGATCAGCAAAGAAGGAGTTCTTGGCTGTATTGTAAGGTATGAATTTGAGTAAGCTCAAAGCCCGACCATGAAAGAAGAAAGAGAAAGGACGAAGGTCGTCCCCCATGCCTTAGCCGTAGGCTCTAAAGTATGCCATGCTGTGTACTGCACCTGATGTGTGCTTTGCCATGAGTCTGTCAAGGGGTACAAAGAGTGATCCAGATTGAATCACAGAACAACGGTCAAAGTTATCCATAGTAACTAGTGGACTAAGGAATTTTTCTCGATTATGGAGGTGAGTAAAGAGTTCATCGTAAAGGGTTCTGTTGATGCAAGCTTTGACACTAATCCGAATAACTCTGAGTAGTAAACCGGATTCGTATAGTGGCGCAGTCATTTGGAATAGTTCCAAATGGCGCATAGTAGCAACATCTATAGGATGACATAGATATTTGTAAAGCACACACGGATCTGAAAGGTTCAGATCTGTTGACTAAAAACCTCTCTCACAAGCAAGACATGATTGAACCCCAGAACTGTATGGGTGTTACATTCATTACAACCACACAGTGATGTAAACTAGATTATTGACTCTAGTGCAAGTGGGAGACTGTTGGAAATATGCCCTAGAAGAAATAATAAATTGGTTATTATTATATTTCCTTGTTCATGATAATCGTTTATTATCCATGCTAGAATTGTATTGTTTGGAAACTCAAATACATGTGTGGATACATAGACAACACACTGTCCCTAGTGAGCCTCTAGTTGACTAGCTCGTTGATCAAAGATGGTCAAGGTTTCCTGGCCATAGGCAAGTGTTGTCACTTGATAACAAGATCACATCATTAGGAGAATGATGTGATGGACAAGACCCAAACTATAAACGTAGCATATGATCATGTCAGCTTATTGCTATTGTTTTCTGCATGTCAATGTATGTGTTCCTATGACCACGAGATCATGCAACTCCCGGACACCGGAGGAATACCTTGTGTGTATTGAACGTCGCAACGTTACTGGGTGACTATAAAGGTGCTCTACAGGTATCTCCAAAGGTGTCTGTTGGGTTGGCATGGATCAAGACTGGGATTTGTCACTCCGTGTGACGGAGAGGTATCTCGAGGCCCACTCGGTAATACAACATCACAACAAGCCTTGCAAGCAATGTGACTAAGGAGTTAGTTATGGGATCTTGTATTACGGAACGAGTAAAGAGACTTGCCGGTAACGAGATTGAAATTGGTATGGAGATACCAACGATCGAATATCACGTAAGTAACATACTGCTACCTCTTGAGCTTGCGTTGATTTTTTCCCTTGAAGAGGAAAGGGTGATGCAGCAGAGTAAGTATTTACCTCAGTTTGAGAACCAAGGTATCAATCCAGTAGGAGTATCAAGGCAAGTCACCAATGTACGTGCGCAAAAACAAACAAACTTGCACCCAACGCTATAAAGGGGTTGTCAATCCCTTCACGATTAATTGCAAGGTGAGATCTGAAGGTGAAAGTGCAACAAGGTAAAAGTGTAGAGCTGAAAATATGATGTGAAGTAGACCCGGGGGCCATAGTGTTCACTAGAGGCTTCTCTCATGATAGCATGTATTAAGGTGGGTGAACAAATTACTGTCGAGCAATTGATAGAACCGCGCAAAGTCATGACGATATCTAAGGCAATGATCATACATATAGGCATCACGTCCGAGACAAGTAGACCGCTACTGTCTGCATCTACTACTATTACTCCACACATCGACCGCTATCCAGCATGCATGTAGTGTATTGAGTTCATAACAAACAGAGTAACGCCTTAAGCAAGATGAAATGATGTAGAGGGATAAATTCATGCAATAGATATAAACCCCATATTTTTACCCTTGATGGCAACAACACGATGCGTGCCTCGCTACCCCTTCTGTCACTGGGTGAGGACACTACATGGTATGAACCCAAAACCAAGCACTTCTCCCATTGCAAGAATTATAGATCAAGTTGGCCAAATGAAACCCACAACTCGAAGAGAATTACAAGGATACGAAATCATGCATATAAGAGATTAGAGGAAACTCAAATAATATTCATAGATAATGTGATCATAAATCCACAATTCATCGGATCTCGACAAACACATCGCAAAAGAAGATTACATGGGATAGATCTCCATGAAGATCATGGAAAACTTTGTATTGAAGATCCAAGAGAGAGAAGAAGCCATCTAGCTACTAGCTATGGACCCGAAGGTCTGTGGTGAACTACTCACACATCATCAGAGAGGCAATGGTGTTGATGAAGAAGCCCTCCGTGTCTGAATCCCCCCTCCGGCAGGGCACCAGAACGGTCCCCAGATGAGATCTTGCGGAGACAGAAGCTTGCGGCGGCGGAAAAGTATTTTCGTGGCTCTCTCTTGTGGTTTCAGATTTTTAGGGAATTTATAGGCGGAAGAAGTAGGGCAAAGGAGCAACGGGGGGGCCCACAAGCCTGGTAGGCACGCCCCTAGGCCGCGGCTAGGGGGCTTGTGGCCTCCCCCGGGATCCTTTGCCTTGGTTCTCAAGTTCCCTGCGTATCTTCTGTTACGAAAAAAATCATTCCGAAGGTTTTATTCCGTTTGGAGTCCGTTTAATATTCTTCTCTGAAAAGGGTCAAAAACACGGAAAAAACAGGAACTGGCAGTTGGCACTGAGTTAATAGGTTAGTCCCAAAAAAGATATAAAATGCATACAAAACATCCAAAGTTGACAAGATAATAGCATGGAACCATAAAAATTATAGATACGTTGGAGACGTATCAAGCATCCCCAAGCTTAATTCCTGCTCGTCCTCGAGTAGGGAAGTGATAAAGACTGAATTTTTGATGTGGAATGCTACCTAACATATTTGCCCATTGTAACTTCTTTCTTGTGACATGAATGTTCAGATCCGTAAGATTCAAAACAATAGTTTACTATTGACATGAAAACAATAATACTTCAAGCAAACTAGCAAGGTGATCATGAACTTTCGAAATAACAAGGCCAAAGAAAGTTATCCCTAAAAAATCAAATAGTCTAGCTATGCTCCATCATCCCCACACAACGAATTTAAATCATGCACAACCCCGGTATTGGCCAAGTAATTGTTAACGCACTCTTACTTTCTCAAACTTTTTCAGTTCTCACGCAATACATGAGCGTGAGCCATGGATATAGCACTATAGGTGGAATAGAGTGTGGTGGAGGTTGTGAGGCAAAAAGGAGGAGATGGTCACATCGACTCGGCGTATCAAAGCGCTATGGATATGCCCATCAATAGATATCAATGTGAATGAGTAGGGATTTCCATGCAACGGATGCAGTTAGAGCTATAAGTGTGTGAAAGCTCAAGAGGAAAACTGGTGGGTGTTCACACAACTTGCTTGCTCACGAAGACCTAGGGCAATTTTGAGGAAGCCCATCATTGGAATATACAAGCCAAGTTATATTATGAAAATTCCCACTAGTATATGGAAGTGTCAAAACGAGAGACTCTCTATCATGAAGAACATGGTGCTATTGTGAAGCACAAGTGTGGAAAAAGATAGTAGCATTGTCCCTTCTCTCTTTCTCTTTTTTTTGTTTGGGCTCTTTTCATTTTTTTGGTGGGCATCTTTGGCCTTTTTTTATTTCCTCACATGGGACAATGCTCTAATAATGATGATCATCACACTTTTATTTACTCACAACTCAATACTTAGAGCAATGATGACTCTAAAGGAAATGCCTCCCGCAGTGTACCAGGATGTGCAACGATCTAGCTTAGCGTATGACGTTGAAACATCTCGCTAGCTATCTTACGATCATGCAATGGCAATATGTAAGTGACGGCACAAGTCATGAGACGGAATGGTGGGAGTTGCATGGTGATACGTCCATTTTGCATCATGCTTTCATGTTGATATTTATTGCTTTATGGGCTGTTATATTACTTGTGGTACCATATTTATGCCCTTTCTCTCTTATTTTGCAAGGTTTATTTGAAGAGGGAGAAATCAGGTAGCTGGAATTCTGGACTGGAAAAGGAGCAAATCTTAGTCCACTATTCTGCGCATCTCCAAATGCCCTGAAAAGTTACGTGGATTTTTTTGGGATTATATAAAAAATACTGGGCGAAAGAAGTACTGGAGGGGGCTGCCAGGGCGCCACAAGCCATGCCACCGCCACCCCCTGGTGGCGGAGTGGGGGCTTGTGGGCTCCCTGACGGCCCACTAGCCCCCCTCTTTTGCTATATGAAGGATCTTGGTCCAGAAAAAATCATACGGGAGCTTTTTCGTGGTTTCGCCGCCGCCACGAGGCGGAACTTGAGTAGATCCAATCTAGAGCTCCGGCAGGACGATCCTGCCGGGGAAACTTCCCTCCCAGAGGGGGAAATCGTCGCCATCGTGATCACCAACACTCCTCTCATCGGAGGGGAGGCATCTTCATCAACATATTCATCTGCACCATTTCCTCTCCAATCCCTAGTTCATCTCTTGTAACCAATCTTCGTCTCGCGACTCCGATTGGTACTTGTAAGGTTGCTAGTAGTGTTGATTACTCTTTGTAGTTGATGCTAGTTGGATTACTTGGTGGAAGAGTTTATGTTCAGATCCTTGATGCTATTCATTACACCTATGATCATGATTATGATTATGCTTTGTGAGTAGTTACTTTTTTTCCTGAGGACATGGGATAAGTCATGGTGTTAATAGTCTTGTGAATTTGATATTCGTTCGGTTTCTATAGAAGGTTCATTAAAGACTTCTCTAAGATTTCTAGGCCTCTTACCAACCTCTTGCAGAAGGATGTTCCTTTTGTTTTTGATGAGGATTGTGAGGAAGCTTTCGAAATACTTAAGAGGGCTTTGATAACCGCACCTATTGTTCAACCACCTGACTGGAACTTGCCCTTTGAAATCATGTGTGACGCTAGTGATTATGCTGTTGGTGCTGTTCTAGGACAAAGAGTTGACAAGAAGTTGAATCTCATTCACTACGCTAGTAAAACTCTAGACAGTGCCCAAAGAAACTATGCAACTACGGAGAAGGAATTTTTAGCAGTCGTGTTTGCATGTGAAAAGTTCTGATCTTATATAGTTGACTCCAAAGTCACTATTCACTCTGATCATGCTGCTATTAAGTACCTCATGGAGAAGAAGGACGCTAAGCCTAGACTGATCAGATGGGTTCTCCTGCTACAGGAATTTGATTTGCACGTCGTTGACCGAAAGGGTGCTGATAACCCTGTAGCAGATAACCTGTCTAGGCTAGAGAATGTCCTTGATGACCCACTACCTATTGATGACAGCTTTCCTGATGAGCAATTAAATGTCATCCGCACTTCACATAGTGCATCGTGGTATGCCGATTATGCAAACTATATCGTAGCCAAATACATACCACCCAGTTTCACCTATCAGCAAAAGAAGAAATTCTTCTTTGATTTAAGACACTACTTCTGGGAGGATCCTCACCTTTATAAGGAAGGAGTAGATGGTGTTATTAGACGTTGTGTGCCTGGACATGAACAGGGACAGATCCTGCAGAAGTGTCATTCCGAAGCCTACGGAGGACACCACGCTGGAGATAGAACTGCCCATAAGGTATTGCAATCAGGTTTCTATTGGCCCACTCTCTTCAAGGATGCCCGTAAGTTTGTCTTGTCTTGTGACGAATGCCAAAGAATAGGGAACATTAGTAAGCGTCAGGAAATGCCTATGAACTATTCACTTGTCATTGAACCATTTGATGTCTGGGGCTTTGATTATATGGGACCCTTCCCAAGTTCCAATGGGTACACTCACATCTTAGTTGCTGTGGATTACGTCACTAAGTGGGTAGAAGCTATCCCCACTAAAAATGCTGATCACCACACCTCTATTAAGATGCTTAAAGAAGTCATATTCCCAAGATTTGGAGTCCCTAGATATTTGATTACTGATGGCGGTTCACACTTCATTCATGGTGTTTTCCGCAAGATGCTAGCTAAGTATGATGTCAACCATAGAGTTGCATCTCCTTATCATCCTCAGTCTAGTGGTCAAGTGGAGTTGAGTAATAGGGAGATCAAATTGATCCTACAAAAGACCGTCAATAGATCTCGAAAGAATTGGTCTAGCAAACTTGACGATGCACTATGGGCTTATAGGACTGCTTATAAGAATCCCATGGGCATGTCACTGTATAAAATGGTTTACGGTAAGGCCTGTCATTTACCTCTTGAGCTGGAACACAAAGCTTATTGGGCAATCAAAGAGCTCAACTTTGATTTCAAACTTGCCGGTGAGAAGCGGTTGTTTGATATCAGCTCGTTAGATGAATGGAGAGCCCATGCATATGATAATGCCAAGTTGTTCAAGGAAAAGGTTAAGAGATGGCACGACAAACGAATACAGAAACGAGAGTTCAATGTAGGTTATTATGTCTTGCTATACAATTCTCGTTTGAGATTCTTTGCAGGCAAGCTTCTCTCTAAATGGGAAGGTCCGTATGTTATCGAGGAAGTATATCTTTTCGGTGCCATTAAAATCAATAACACGGAAGGAAATTTTCCTAGAGTGGTAAATGGGCAAAGAATCAAGCATTACATCTCTGGTACTCCCATAAATGTTGAGACCAATATCATCAATGTCATAACTCCAGAGGAGTACATAAGGGATGTTTATTAGCCTGTTTCAGACCCTGAAAACGAAGAGGTATCTGTTTCGGTAAGAAATTGGACTCCGATACTTTTCCAATAGGAAATTTCCTCTGTTTTGGAATTTTTGGAAAATTAGAAAAATAAAAAGCAGTCCTGAGAGCGAACGAGGCGGCCACAAGCCCTGTCACCGCCCCTACCCCCTGGTGGTGGAGGGCAAGCTTGTGGGCACCTCGTGTGCCTCCCGGACTCCGTTTTCTTGTGGAGCACTCCTTCTGGTCCAGAAAAAAATCAGTATATAGTTGCCCGAAGGTTTTGATCTCTGTATCGCGCAGTTTTCGTCTATTTTCGTTTCGAGCTTGTTTCTGCCCCAGATCTAGGTCAAGATGTCTTCTCAGGATTCAGAGGGGGAGAGCTATGTGGCTGACTACCTTGCTAACCCCAAGGTCTATGGGGACTTGGAACCATATGGCTGGACCACTGATGAGGAAGAGGACTATGAGCCCAAAGGGAAGGAGCAAACGAGTTCTGATGAAGAGGAGGCTCCTCTACCTCAACCTGCAAACACCCATGTGGAGTTCAAGAAGTCAAGCCTCCCTGACCATAGGAAGAAGCCTAAGACCTTGTTTATCCCTTCTCGTTTCTTGTAGGAGAGTAAGCAGGAACTTTGCCATAGAGTGTTGAAACTTGAGGAAGAAAATGACGATCTAAGGGAGCAGAACTTTTTGCTCAAGTGGAAATTAGACAAACTCAAGACTGCTCCAACAACGCCACCTTCACCACCAAAGGAAGACAACTAAGCATTGGTATGAGCAATCCCCTTGGCTTCTGCCAAGCTTGGGGGAGTTGCCCTAGTATCGTATCACCTTTATATCTTTTGCTTTACCTTTGTTTTAGTTCTTTCCTTTTCAGTTTTTATTTCTTCTGTTAGAGGAACAAGTCTTTAGTGTTTAGTTTGAGTCTTTTGCTTTTGTCTCTCCCCCGATGTATTCGAGCTTACGAGCTATATAATAAAGAGTATCTTAGTCAAGGGCTTTGCTTTGTGCCATGATCAATAGTATGAAAAGAACGATAGCATGAAAGATCATGAGACGATCTTATGGAAAGTGATAACTTCACATATGACACGTATGATGATTGAAACTTGTTGAGAATAAAATAACGTAGACCTCAGTCATTGTTGCAATTAATAAGAAGTAATAAGGAAAGACAGGTTCACATATAAATATATCATCTTAGACACTTTTTACAATTGTGAGCACTCACCAAACTATTGCATGCTTAGGAGTAGATGTTGGACAAGGAAGACAACATAATGAATTGTGTTTGCTTGGTTCCAAACAATGTTACATGATTAGAGATCCCTTAGCATGTGACGATTGCTTCCACCTCATATTAGTCAAAACTCTCGCACCAAGTAGAGATACTACTTGTGCATCCATAAACCTCCAACCCAGTTTTGCCATGAGAGTCCACCATACCTACCTATGGATTGAATAAGATCCTTCAAGTAAGTTGTCATCGGTGCAAGAAATAAAAATTGCTCTCTAATATGTATGATCTATTAGTGTGTGGAAAAAAAGCTTTGTACAAACCTGTGATGAGGAAGACATAAAAGCGACAGACTGCATAATAAAGTTCTTTATCACAGGAGGCAATATAAAGTGACGTTCCTCCGCAGTAAGAGGACACGCATCCAAACCTCAAAAGCGCATGACAACCTCTGCTTCCCTCTGCGAAGGGCTTATCTTCTACCTTTACTTTTTACCCTTGTAAGAGTCTTGGTGATCTTCACCAATTCCCTATTTTTGCCTTTGTCTTGGCTACCGTCACATGCTTGGGAAATATCTATATTTATATATCAACTTGGAGTTGAGTACTCATGCTTTATTATTGTTGACTTTACCCTTGAGGTAAACCGTTGGGAGGCAAAACTATAAGCCCCTATCTTCCTCTGTGTCCAGCTGAAACTTTGACACCATGAGTACCACGTGAGTTGTAACAATTGTGCAAAAGAAAAGAGATGACTGAGTATGTGGGTTTGCCTTACAAGCTCTTATTTGACTCTTTATAATGTTGTGATAAATTACAATTGCTTCAATGACTATGGACTATTGTTGGCTATTTCTGGGTAAGGTTTTTTGCTTCACGCTTTGCTTTGTGAAGGAATTGTTACTTTCCCATAAGAATCTTTATGATGTATTGTTGTTCTATGTGTGATCATGATGCCCTCATGTCCGTATTATGTTTTATCGACACCTTCGTACCCAAACATGTGGACATGTTTATGGAACTCGGTTTTCGCTTGAGGACAAGCGAGGTCTAAGCTTGGGGGAGTTGATACGTCCATTTTGCATCATGCTTTCATGTTGATATTTATTGCTTTATGGGATGTTATATTACTTGTGGTACCATATTTATGCCTTTTCTCTCTTATTTTGCAAGGTTTATTTGAAGAGGGAGAATTCAGGCAGCTGGAATTCTGGACTGGAAAAGGAGCAAATCTTAGTCCACTATTCTGCACATCTCCAAATGCCCTGAAAAGTTACGTGGATATTTTTGAGATTATATAAAAAATACTGCGCAAAAGAAGTACCGGAGGGGGGCTGCGAGGGCGCCACAAGCCCTGCCACCGCCACCCCTGGTGGCGGAGTGGGGGCTTGTGGGCTCCCTGACGGCCCACTAGCACCCCTCTTTTTCTATATTAAGGGTCTTGGTCCAGAAAAATCATACGGGAGCTTTTTATTGGTTTCTCCGCCGCCACGAGGCGGAACTTGAGCAGATCCAATCTAGAGCTCCGGCAGGACGATCCCGCCGGGGAACTTCCCTCCCGAAGGGGGAAATCGTCACCATCGTCATCACCAACACTCCTCTCGTCCGAGGGGAGGCATCTTCATCAATATCTTCATCAGAACCATCTCCTCTCCAATCCCTAGTTCATCTCTTGTAACCAATCTTCGTCTCACGACTCCGATTGGTACTTGTAAGGTTGCTAGTAGTGTTGATTACTCTTTGTAGTTGATTCTAGTTGGATTACTTGGTGGAAGAGTTTATGTTCAGATCCTTGATTCTATTGATTACACCTCTGATCATGATTATGATTATGCTTTGTGAGTAGTTACTTTTGTTCCTGAGGACATTGGATAAGTCATGCTGATAATAGTCATGTGAATTTGATATTCGTTCGGTATTTTGATATGCTGTATGTCGTCTTTTCCTCTAGTGGTGTTATGTGAACGTCTACTACATAACACTTCACCATATTTGGGCCTAGAGTAAGGCATTGGGGAGTAGTAAGTAGATGATGGGTTGCTGGAGTGACAGAAGCTTAAACCCCAATCTATACGTTGCTTCATGAGGGGCTGATTTGGATCCACTAGTTTAATGCTATGGTTAGACTTTGTCTTAATTCTTCTTTTGTAGTTGCGGATGCTTGCGAGAGAGTTTAATCATAAGTGGGATGCTTGTCCAAGTAAGGGTAGTACCCAAGCGCCGGTCCACCCACATATCAAACTATCAAAGTAACGAACGCGAATCATATGAACATGATGAAACTAGCATGACAGAAATTCCCGTGTGTCCTCGGGAGCGTTTTTCCTCTTATAAGACTTTGTTCAGGCTTGTACCTTGATACAAAATGGATTGGGCCACTTGCTGCACCGTTGCTACTACTTGTTACTTGTTACTTTTGCTTGCTACGTTTCACCTCGCTACACAATCACTTGTTACCGCTACTTTCAGTGCTTGCAGTTATTACCTTGCTGAAATCCGTTTATCAGAGCCTTCTGCTCCTCGTTGGGTTTGACACTCTTACTTATCGAAAGGACTACGATTGATCCCCTATACTTGTGGGTCATCACATGGTAATATATCTCGGAATGGCTATGAAAACGCCATAATAGGTAGGAATGGTGGCTGTTTTGAGGAAGGTATATGGTGGGTTTGTGCACCGGCGAAAGTTGCGCGGCACTAGAGAGGCTAGCAATGGTGGAAGGTGAAAGTGCATCTATACCATGGACTCACATTAGTCATGAAGAACTCATATACTTATTGCGAAAGTTTTTATTAGTAATCGAAACAAAGTGCTAAACGCATACTCCTAGGGGAAAGGGTTGGTAGCTGTTAACCATCGCGCGATCCCCACTGCCACACAAAGGATGACAATCAATAAATCAATTATGCTCCGACTTCCTAACATAGCGGTTCACCATACGTGCATGCTACGGGAATCACTAACTTCAACACAAGTATTTCTAGATTCACAACACCCTACTGACATAACTCTAATATTACCAAATCCATGTCTCAAAATTAATTGAGAGGAATCAAACTTCTCTGTACTAATCGATGCGCATGAATATGGAAGTTTTTATTATATCCTCTTTGGATGCCTATCATCTTTAGGACTACTTTCATAGCACAAGGCAATTACCAAGTTACTCAGAGAGAGCACTCTCAGAAAGATATAAGTGAAGATCGAGAGTTATTATTTCTCCAAAATATGACACGGCCGTGCTCTAAAAAGATCTAAGTGAAGCACTAGAGCAAAGTTATCTAGCTCAAAAGATATAAGTGAGGCACATGTGAGCTAAATTGCCTAACTCAAAAGATATAAGCGAAGCTCAAAGAGTATTCTAGAAAATTCATGATGAGTGCATGTCTCTCTCAAAAGGTGTGCCGCAAGGATGACTGTGACACAACAAAAAGAAAAGACTCCTATAATACACGACGCTCCAAGCAAAACACATATCATGTGGTGAATAAAAATATAGCTCCCACTAACGTTACTGACGGATTGAAGACGAAAGAGGGGATGCCTTCCTGGGGCATCCCCAAGCTTAGGCTTTTCGGTGTCCTTGAATTTGGCTTGGGATGCCTTGGGCATCCCCAAGCTTGAGCTCTTTCCACTCTTTATCCCATTGTCCATGAGAACATCACCCAAAACTTGAAAACTTCACAACACAAAACTTAAACAGAAACTCGTGATATCATTAGCATAAGAAAACAAACCACCACCTCTTTCAGTACTGTAGCAAACTTGATTTCTACTTATATTGGTGTTATATTACTGTATTATCACTTTTCCATGTCTAGTACCCCCCGATACTATCCATAGTTTCATCAAAATAAGCAATCAACACAACAAAAACAGAATGTGTCAAAAACAGACTAGTCTGTAGCAATCTGTATACTTCATATACTTATGGTATCTCAAAAATTCTGAACAATTATGACAATTAGGGAAATTTAAATATCAACCAGGAGAAAAAAGAATCAACTCAAAATCTCTTTCTGGATAGGAATTAAAAATAATTTTGTGAGCGCAAAGTTTCTGTCTTTTTCAGCAAGATCAAACAACCATAACCAAAACTAGTCATGAAGGTTTTACTTGGCTCAAACACAAAAAGAAACACAAAAAACACAATCATAACAGAATTATGATGGTGTTGACACAACAAAACAAAAAGCAAAAAGCAAAGATAAATTCATTGGGTTGCCTCCCAACAAGCGCTATTGTTTAACGCCCTTAGCTAGGCATAAGGCGATAGAATCAAGTATCGTCGTCTTTGGTGCTCAAACCATAAGTAGCCCTCATCATGGATTCATAAGGCAATCTTATTTTATTTCTAGGAAAGTGTTCCATTCCCTTCTTTAATGGAAATTGAAATCTAATATTCCCTTCCTTCATATCGATGATAGCATCAATAGTCCTAAGGAAAGGTCTACCAAGAATGATGGGACATGTCGGATTGCAATCAATATCAAGCACAATGAAATCTATGGGTACATAATTCCTATTTGCAATAATAAGAACATCATTGATCCTTCCCATAGGTTTCTGTATAGTAGAACCCGCAAGATGCAAATTAAGAGAGCACTCATCAATCTCGTTGAAGCCTAGAACATCACATAAAGACTTTGGAATAGCGAAAATACTAGCACCCAAATCACACAAAGCATTGCATTCATAGTTTTTAATCTTGATTTTGATAGTAGGTTCCCACTCATCATGAAGTTTTCTAGGAATACAGATCTCCAACTCAAGTTTCTTTTCAAGAGATTTCATCATAGCATCAACGATATGATCGGTAAAAGCCTTGTTTTGGCTATAAGCGTTTGGAGAGTTTAGCATGGATTGCATCAAGGAAATACATTCAATCAAAGAGCAACTATCATAATTGAATTCCTTGAAATCCAAAGTAGTAATTTCATTACTACTCAAAGTTTTGATATCCTCTACTCCACTTTTAGTGCTTTTAGCATCAAGATAGATAGACTCCGAATTATTGGGGCGTTTCTCAACCAAAGTGGATTCATATCCAGCCCCATCATCATTAGGTTTGACATTAGAAAACAAGGATTCAATAGTTGTCACACCAAACACTTTAAGATCTTCGTGATTCTTATCATGAGAACACGCCTTTTTAAGCCATTCATGTCTAGCACGAATTTGGGCGGTTCTTTCTTTACTCTCATTCATGGAAACACGCATAGCTTTCAAAGTTTCATCCATAGTAATCTTGGGAGGAGCACATCTCAATTTCAAAGCATCAATATCAAGAGATATTCTATCAACTGTCCTAGCCAAGTCATCAATTTTGAGCAGTTTTTCTTCTATGTACGCATTGAAAATCTTTTGTGAGTTGATAAACTCTTTAATATTACTCTCAAGATCAGAGGGTAGTTTATTGTAATTTCCATGAGCATTGTTGTAGGAATTGCCAAAGTTATTAGAGGGATTATTAGGAAAAGGCCTAGGAATAAAGTTACCTCTAAAAGCATAGTTGTTGCCAAAATTATTCCTACCAACAAAATTAACATCCAAGCTCTCATTACTATTCTCAATCAAGGAAGACAAGGGAATATCATATGGATCTAAAGGAGCACCTTTACTAGCAAACAATTTCATTAACTCATCCATCTTAGCACTCAAAGAGTTAATTTCTTCTATAGCATGCACTTTTTTACTAGTAGGTGACCTTTCAGTGTGCCATTGAGAATAGTTTGTCATGATATTGTATAGCAGTTTTGTAGCTTCTCCTAATGTGATTTCCATGAAAGTTCCACCAGAGGCGGAATCCAAGATATTTCTAGAAGCAAAATTCACACCAGCATAGAAGATTTGTATAATCATCCAAAAACTCAAGCCATGAGCAGGACAATTTCTAATCATCAATTTCATTCTCTCCCAAGATTGTGCAACATGTTCATGATCTAGTTTCTTAAAATTCATGATATCATTACGGAGAGAGATAATCTTAGCCGGTGGAAAATACTTGGATATATAAGCATCTTTACACTTGTTCCAGGAATCAATACTATTTTTGGGCAAAGATGAAAACCAAGTTTTTGCTCGATCTCGTAATGAGAACGGAAATAGCTTCAATATAATCACATCATTATCCACATCTTTCTTATTTTGCATATCACATAACTCAATGAAGGTATTAAGATGGGATGCGACATCTTCACTAGGAAGGCCGGAAAATTGCTCTTTCATAACAAGATTCAGCAAAGCAGCATTGATTTCATATGATTCCGCACTAGTGGCGGGAGCAATCGGAGTACTAATAAAATCATTATTATTAGTATTCGAGAAGTCACACAATTTGGTGTTTTCAGTCATGGTGACTTGAGCAAGCAGACAAGCACACAAGCGAACAGAAAGCAAGCGAAAGAAAAGGGTGAACGAAAAAGGCAAATCTTTTTGTAAATTTTTGTTTTTTAGAAGTGGGGGAGAGGAAAACGAGAGGCAAAAGGCAAAAAAGGTAAATGCAAGAGCTGAGTTTGCGATAGTTACTTGGATAAGCTTCACTTAGAATAGTCCCTGGTGCCATAAATTGACACGTCGATGGGAGACTATTCTTGACTTGATACTCCCCGGCAACGGCGCCAGAAATCCTTCTTGCTACCTCTTGAGCTTGCGTTGGTTTTTCCCTTGAGGAGGAAAGGGTGATGCAGCACAGTAGCAGTAAGTATTTCCCTCAGTTTGAGAACCAAGGTATCAATCCAGTAGGAGTATCAAGGCAAGTCACCAATGTACCTGCGCAAAAACAAACAAACTTGCACCCAACACTATAAAGGGGTTGTCAATCCCTTCACGATTAATTGCAAGGTGAGATCTGAAGGTGGAAAGTGCAACAAGGTAAAAGTGTAGAGCTGAAAATATGATGTGAAGTAGACCCGAGGGCCATAGTGTTCACTAGAGGCTTCTCTCATGATAGCAAGTATCACGGTGGGTGAACGAATTACTGTCGAGCAATTGATAGAACCGCACAAAGTCATGATGATATCTAAGGCAATGATCATACATATAGGCATCACATCCGAGACTAGTATACTGATACTGTCTGCATCTACTACTATTACTCCACACATCGACCGCTATCCAGCATGCATCTAGTGTATTGAGTTCATAACAAAAAGAGTAACGCCTTAACCAAGATGACAAGATGTAGAGGGATAAATTCATGCAATAGATATAACCCCCATCTTTTTACCCTTGATGGCAACAACACGATGCGTGCCTCGCTACCCCTTCTGTCACTGGGTGAGGACACCACACGGTATGAACCCAAAACCAAGCACTTCTCCC
Source organism: Hordeum vulgare subsp. vulgare (assembly GCF_904849725.1). Taxonomy (NCBI): domain Eukaryota; kingdom Viridiplantae; phylum Streptophyta; class Magnoliopsida; order Poales; family Poaceae; genus Hordeum; species Hordeum vulgare. Next base: position 552,196,954 of record NC_058524.1, on the reverse strand, counting down.
GTTGCAAGAATTATAGATCAAGTTGGCCAAACGAAACCCACAACTCGAAGAGAATTACAAGGATACGAAATCATGCATATAAGAGATCAGAGGAAACTCAAATAGTATTCATAGATAATCTGATCATAAATCCACAATTCATCGGATCTCGACAAGCACACCGCCAAAGAAGATTACATCGGATAGATCTCCATGAAGATCATGGAGAACTTTGTATTGAAGATCCAAGAGAGAGAAGAAGCCATCTAGCTACTAGCTATGGACCCGAAGTTTGTGGTGAACTACTCACACATCATCAGAGAAGCAATGGTGTTGATGAAGAAGCCCTCCATGTCCGAATCCCCCCTCCGGCAGGGCACCAGAATGGTCCCTAGATGGGATCTTGCAGAGACAAAAGCTTGCGGCGGCGGAAATGTATTTTCGTGGCTCTCTCTCGTGGTTTCAGATTTTTAGGGAATTTATAGGCGGAAGAAGTAGGGCAAAGGAGCCACGGGGGTCCCACAAGCCTGGTAGGCGCGCCGCCCCATGTCGCAGCTAGGGGGCTTGTGGCCTCCCCCGGGATCCTTTGCCTTGGTTCTGAAGTTCCCTGCGTATCTTCTGTTACGGAAAAAATCATTCCGAAGGTTTTATTCCGTTTGGGCTCCGTTTAATATTCTTCTGTGAAAAGGGTCAAAAACACAAAAAAAACAGGAACTAGCACTTGTCACTGAGTTAATAGGTTAGTCCCAAAAAAGATATAAAATGCATACAAAACATCCAAAGTTGACAAGATAATAGCATGGAACCATCAAAAATTATAGATACGTTGGAGACGTATCACATACCGAAGGACGAAGGGAATGGTATATGGGATTATATGAATCCTTGACATAGAGGTTCAAACGATAAGATATTTGTATAATATATAGGATCCAATATGGACATCCAGGTCCCGCTATTGGATATTGACCGGAGAGTGTCTCATGTCATGTCTGCATAGTTCTCGACCCCGCAGGGTCTGCACACTTAAGGTTCGGTGACGTTTCGGTATAGTTGAGTTATAGGCGCTGGTGACCGTAGTTTTGTTCGAGTCCCGGATGAGAAAGCGGACATCACGAGGAGTTCCGTAATGGTCCGGAAACGAAGATTGATATATAGGAAGTTGGTATTTGGATTCCGGAAGGATTTCACGCATCACCGACAGTGTACCGGGAGTGACGAATGTTGGAATTATGCCCTAGAGGCAATAATAAATATAGTTAATATTATAATTCCTGTATCAAGATAATCGTTTATTATCCATGCTATAATTGTATTGAATGAAGACTTATATACATGTGTGGATACATAGACAAAACACTGTCCCTAGCAAGCCTCTAGTTGGCTAGCCAGTTGATCAAAGATAGTTAGGGTCTTCTGATTATGAACACGGTGTTGTTGCTTGATAACTGGATCACGTCATTAGGAGAATCACGTGATGGACTAGACCCAAACTAATAGACGTAGCATGTTGATCGTGTCATTTTGTTGCTACTGTTTTCTGCGTGTCAAGTATTTGTTCCTATGACCATGAGATCATATAACTCACTGACACCGGAGGAATGCTTTGTGTGTATCAAACGTCACAACGTAACTGGGTGACTATAAAGATGCTCTACAGGTATCTCCGAAGGTGTTCGTTGAGTTAGTATGGATCGAGACTGGGATTTGTCACTCCGTGTGACGGAGAGAGATCTCGGGGCCCACTCGGTAATACAACATCACACACAAGCCTTGCAAGCAATGTGACTTAGTGTAAGTTGCGGGATCTTGTATTACGGAAGAGTAAAGAGACTTGCCGGTAAACGAGATTGAAATAGGTATGCGGATACTGACGATTGAATCTCGGGCAAGTAACATACCGAAGGACAAAGGGAATGACATACGGGATTATATGAATCCTTGACACTGAGGTTCAAACGATAAGATCTTCGTAGAATATGTGGGATACAATATGGGCATCCAGGTCCCGCTATTGGATATTGACCGAGGAGTCACTCGGGTCATGTCTGCATACTTCTCGAACCCGCAGGGTCTGCACACTTAAGGTTCGACGTTGTTTTATGCGTATTTGAGTTATATGGTTGGTTACCGAATGTTGTTCGGAGTCCCGGATGAGATCACGGACATCACGAGGGTTTCCGAAATGGTCCAGAAACGAAGATTGATATATAGGATGACCTCATTTGATTACCGGAAGGTTTTCGGAGTTACCGGGAATGTACCGGGAATGACGAATGGGTTCCGGGTGTTCACCCGGGGGGGGGGGGGGCAACCCATTCCGGGGAAGCCCATAGGCCTTGGGGGTGGCGCGCCAGCCCTTAGTGGGCTGGTGGGACAGCCCAAGAAGGCCCTATGCACCATAGGAAGAAAATCAAAGAGAAAAAGAAAAAAAAGAGGAGGTGGGAAAAAGGGGAAGGACTCCTCCTTCCAAACCTCGTTGGATTCGGTTTGGAAGGGGAGGACTCCCCCCTTGGCTCGGCCGACCCCCTTGGGGCTCCTTGAGCCCCAAGGCAAGGCCCCCCTCTCCCACCTATATATACGGAGGTTTTTGGGCTGATTTGCGATAACTTTGCCACGGCAGCCCGACCACATATCTCCACGGTTTTACCTATAGATCGCGTTTCTGCGGAGCTCGGGCGGAGCCCTGCTGAGATTAGATCACCACCAACCTCCGGAGCGCCGTCACGCTGCCGGAGAACTCATCTACCTCTCCGTCTCTCTTGCTGGATCAAGAAGGCCGAGATCATCGTCGAGCTGTACGTGTGCTGAACGCGGAGGTGCCGTCTGTTTGGCACTAGATCGTGGGACGGATCGAGGGACGGTTCGCGGGGCGGATCGAGGGACGTGAGGATGTTCCACTCCGTCTCTCTTGCTGGATCAAGAAGGACGAAATTGTGTTCTCCCCGACTGTGCACCGTTGCTACAGTTCGTCGTTTCGAGACACCACGTGTTGATCGGGTGTGATAGACTCAACGTTCACATACAACGGGTGTAAAACAGTCGCACACGTGGAACACTCAGGTTAAGCTTGACGAGCCTAGCATGTGCAGACATGGCCTCGGAACACATGAGACCGAAAGGTCGATCATGAATCATATAGATGATATGATTAGCATAGGGATGCTTACCACTGAAACTATACTCAACTCACGTGATGATCGGACTTCAGCTACTGTAAGTGGGTCATGAACCACTCAAATGAATAGAGAGATGTACTTTTTGAGTGGGAGTTTAGTAAGTAAACTGATTAAGTTAAACTCTAATTATCTTGAACATAGTCTAAGTCCACTTTGAATATATTTGTGTTGTAGATCATGGCTCACGCGACAGTCACCCTGAATTTTAATACGTTCCTAGAGAAAGCTAAGTTGAAAGATGATGGAAGCAACTTTGTAGACTGGGCTCGTAATCTTAAGCTAATATTACAAGCTGGGAAGAAGGATTATGTCCTTAATGCTGCGCTAGGAGATGAACCACCCGCTACGGCTGACCAGGATGTTAAGAACGCTTGGTTAACACGTAAGGAGGACTACTCAGTAGTTCATTGTGCAGTCTTGTATGGCTTAGAACCGGGACTTCAACGTCGCTTTGAGCGTCATGGAGCATATGAGATGTTCCAGGAGTTGAAGCTTATCTTTCAGAAGAACGCCCGGATCGAGAGGTATGAGACCTCTGATAAATTCTATGCTTGCAAGATGGAGGAGAATTCGTTTCTCAGTGAACATGTGCTCAAAATGTGTGGGTACTCAAATCGTCTAGCTGAGCTGGGGATTGAACTCCCGCAAGAGGCTATCACTGATAGAATCCTTCAATCACTGCCGCCAAGCTATAAGGGCTTTGTGTTGAACTACAACATGCAAGGGATGAACAAGTCACCCGGCGAGTTGTTTGCGATGCTGAAAGTCGCAGAGTCTGAACTCCCTAAAGAGCATCAAGTGTTGATGGTGAATAAGACCACTAGTTTCAAGAGAAACGACAAATGCAAGAAGGGTAATTCAAAGAAGATCGGCAAGCCTGTTGCCAATCCGACGAAGAAACCCAAAGCTGGACCTAAGCCTAAAATAGAGTGCTACTATTGCAAGGGTATGGGTCACTGGAAGTGCAACTGCCCCAAGTATCTGGCTGATAAGAAGGCGGCCAAAGAAAAATCAGGTATATTTGATATACATGTTATTGATGTGTACTTTACCGGCTCTCGTAGTAGTGCGTCGGTATTCGATACCGGTTCTGTTGCTCATATTTGCAACTCGAAACAGGAACTGCAGAATAGACGAAGGCTGGCGAAAGATGAAGTGACGATGCGCGTAGGAAATGGTTCCAAGGTTGATGCAATCGCCGTCGGCACAGTTTCACTTCAGTTACCATCAGGATTAGTTATGAACTTGAATAATTGTTATTTAGTGCCTGCGTTGAGCATGAACATTATATCTGGATCTTGTTTATTGCGAGACGGTTACTCTTTTAAGTCAGAGAATAATGGTTGTTCTATTTCTATGAGTAACATCTTTTATGGTCATGCACCCAATGTGAGAGGATTTTTCATATTGAATCTTGATAGTGATACACATATACATAACATTGAGACCAAAAGAGTTAGAGTTAACAATGATAGCGCCATATTTTTGTGGCACTGCCGCTTAGATCATATTGGTGTAAAACGCATGAAGAAACTCCATGCCGATGGTCTTTTGGAGTCACTTGACTTTGATTCACTTGACACGTGCGAACCATGCCTCATGGGCAAGATGACTAAAACTCCGTTCTCCGGAACAATGGAGCATGCCAGTGACTTGTTGGAAATCATACATACCGATGTGTGCGGTCCGATGAGCGTAGAGGCACGCGGCGGATATCGTTATTTTCTCACCTTCACTGACGATTTGAGTAGATATGGTTATGTCTACTTAATGAAGCACAAGTCTGAAACTTTTGAAAAGTTCAAGCAATTTCAGAGTGAAGTTGAAAATCATCGTAACAAGAAGATCAAGTTCCTACGGTCTGATCATGGGGGTGAATATCTGAGTTTCGAGTTTGTTGCTCACTTAAGACAATGTGGAATTGTTTCATAGTTGACACCGCCTGGAACACCACAGCGTAATGGTGTGTCCGAACGTCGTAATCGTACTTTATTAGAGATGGTGCGATCTATGATGTCTCTTACCGATTTGCCGTTATCATTTTGGGGTTATGCATTAGACACAGCTGCATTCACTTTAAATAGGGCACCATCAAAATCCGTTGAGACGACACCATACGAACTGTGGTATGGCAAAAGGCCAAAGTTGTCGTTTCTTAAAGTTTGGGGATGTGATGCTTATGTCAAAAAGCTTCAGCCTGAAAAGCTGGAACCCAAAGCGGAAAAGTGCATCCTCATAGGTTACCCAAAAGAGATAGTTGGGTACACCTTCTATCTCAAATCCGAGGGCAAAGTGTTTGTCGCTAAAAACGGAGCTTTTCTCGAGAAGGAGTTTCTCTCGAGAGAACTGAGTGGGAGGAAGATAGAACTTGATGAGGTTGTCGAACCTCTCATCCCTCTAGATGGTGGCGCAGGGCAAGGGAAAACCTCTGTCATTGCGACGCCGGTTGAGGAGGAAGTTAATGATGATGATCATGAAACTCCGGTTCAAGTTCCTGTCGAACCACGCAGGTCGACGAGACCACGTGCTGCTCCAGAGTGGTATGGTAATCCCGTTTTGTCAATCGTGTTGTTAGACAACAATGAACCTGCAAATTATGAAGAAGCAATGGTGGGCCCAGATTCCAACAAATGGATAGAGGCCATGAAGTCCGAGATAGGATCCATGTATGAGAACAAAGTGTGGACTTTGGAAGTACTACCTGAGGGCCGCAAGGCTATTCAGAACAAATGGATCTTTAAGAAGAAGACGGACGCTGACGGCAATGTGACCGTTTATAAAGCTCGACTTGTGGCAAAGGGTTTTCACAAGTTCAAGGAGTTGACTACGATGAGACATTCTCACCCGTAGCGATGCTTAAGTCCGTCAGAATCATGTTAGCAATAGCTGCATTTCTCTATTATGAAATTTGGCAGATGGATGTCAAAACGGCGTTCCTTAACGGTTTCCTTAAGGAAGAGTTGTATATGATGCAACCCGAAGGTTTTGTCGATCCTAAGAATGCTAATAAGGTGTGCAATCTCCAGCGATCCATTTATGGACTGGTGCAAGCATCTCGGAGTTGGAACAAACGCTTTGATGAGGTGATCAAAGCATTTGGGTTTATACAAGTGGTTGGAGAATCTTGTATTTACAAGAAAGTGAGTGGGAGCTCTGTGGCGTTTTAATATTATATGTGGATGACATATTGCTGATTGGAAACAACGTATAGTTTTTGAAGAGCATAAAGGATTACTTGAATAAAAGTTTCTCTATGAAGGACCTAGGAGAAGCTGCTTACATTCTAGGCATTAAGATCTACAGGGATAGATCAAAACGCCTGATAGGACTTTCAGAAAGCACATACCTTGATAAAGTTTTGAAGAGGTTCAAAATGGAACAGTCCAAGAAAGGGTTCTTGCCAGTTTTACAAGGTACGAGATTGAGTAAGACTCAGTGCCCAGCAACTGATGAGGATAGAGAGCATATGAGCACCGTCCCCTATGCTTCAGCCATAGGTTCTATCATGTATGCAATGCTGTGCACTAGACCGGACGTTAGCCTCGCCATAAGTATGGCAGGCAGGTTCCAGAGTAATCGAGGAGTGGATCACTGGATGGCGGTCAAGAATATCCTGAAGTACCTGAAAAGGACTAAGGAGATATTTCTCGTGTATGGAGGTGACGAAGAGCTCGCCGTAAAGGGTTACGTCGATGCAAGCTTTGACACAGATCCGGACAACTCTAAGTCGCAGACCGGATACGTATTTATTCTTAATGGGGGTGCGGTAAGCTGGTGCAGTTCCAAGCAAAGCGTCGTAGCAGATTCTACATGTGAAGCGGAGTACATGGCTGCCTCGGAGGCGGCTAAGGAGGGTGTCTGAATGAAGCAGTTCATGACGGATCTTGGAGTGGTGCCAAGCGCACTGAATCCAATAACCTTGTTCTGTGACAACACGGGTGCCATTGCCTTAGCAAAGGAACCACGGTTTCACAAGAAGACCAGACACATCAAACGATGCTTCAACCTCATCCGCGACTACGTCGAAGGGGAGGACGTAAATATATGCAAAGTGCACACGGATCTGAATGTAGCAGACCCGCTGACTAAACCTCTTCCACGGGCAAAGCATGATCAACACCAGAACTGTATGGGTGTTAGATTTATTACAATGTAATTCGCATGATGATGTGAGGGCTATATTATTGACTCTAGTGCAAGTGGGAGACTATTGGAATTATGCCCTAGAGGCAATAATAAATATAGTTATTATTATAATTCCTGTATCAAGATAATCTTTTATTATCCATGCTATAATTGTATTGAATGAAGACTTATATACATGTATGGATACATAGACAAAACACTGTCCCTAGCAAGCCTCTAGTTGGCTAGCCAGTTGATCAAAGATAGTCAGGGTCTTCTGATTATGAACAAGGTGTTGTTGCTTGATAACTGGATCACGTCATTAGGAGAATCACGTGATGGACTAGACCCAAACTAATAGACGTAGCATGTTGATCGTGTCATTTTGTTGCTACTGTTTTCTGCGTGTCAAGTATTTGTTCCTATGACCATGAGATCATATAACTCACTGACACCGGAGGAATGCTTTGTGTGTATCAAACGTCACAACGTAACTGGGTGACTATAAAGATGATCTACAGGTATCTCCGAAGGTGTTCGTTGAGTTAGTATGGATCAAGACTGGGATTTGTCACTCCGTGTGACGGAGAGGTATCTCGGGGCCCACTCGGTAATACAACATCACACACAAGCCTTGCAAGCAATGTGACTTAGTGTAAGTTGCGGGATTTTGTATTACGGAAGAGTAAAGAGACTTGCCAGTTAACGAGATTGAAATAGGTATGCGGATACTGACGATCGAA